>NC_141873.1:338122113-338723720 GCF_056163025.1 Triticum urartu
AAACTTTGTACATGAAAGTTGCTCAGAACGACGAGACGAATCTGGATACATAGTCTGTTCGTCCGTCACACATCCCTAGCATAGTGAACACGCAACTTCCCCCCTCTGGTTCATCTTCCCGAAAACGTGAAACACCGGGAATACTTTCCCGGGTGTTTCCCCCCTTCACCGGTATCACCTCATACTGCGTTAGGTCACCCCTAGCACCGCGCATTGCCATGTTATACTTTGTGTTGCTTTGTTTGCTCTGTTATTTATTGTGTTCCCCCTCCATTACTTCTTTCCGGTAAACCCCGAGACCGCTGCCGGTACCCCCGATCGACTACGGTGTTGACGACCCCTCCTTGCCAGAGCAACCAGGCAAGCCCCCCTTTGATCACCAGATATCGCCTACTCTACCCTCTATACTGCTTGCATTAGAGTAGTGTAGCATGTTACTGCTTTCCGTTAATCCTATCCCGATGCATAGCCTGTCATTGTTGCTCCAGCTGTTGATACCTTGCAATCCTAAATGCTTAGTATAGGATGCTAGTTTACCATCAGTGGCCCTACATTCTTGTCTGTCTGCCATGCTATACTATCGGGCCGTGATCACTTGGGAGGTGGTCACGGGTATATACTTACACATAATATATGATACTTGTGGTGATTAAAGTCGGGTCGGCTCGTAGGAGTACCCGCGAGTGATTCCGATGTTGGGGGCTGAAGGGGCAGGTGGCTCCATCCCGGTAGAGGTGGGCCTGAGTTCCCGAAGGCCCCCGACGGTTACTTTGTGGCGGAGCGACAGGGCAGGTTGAGACGACCTAGGAGAGAGGTGGGCCTGGCTCTGGTCGGCGTCCGTGGTTATTTCAGAATAGCACGCTTAACGAGATCTTGGTATTTGATCTGAGTCTGGCTACTGGCCTATACGCACTAACCATCTGCGCGGGGACAGTTATGGGCACTCGACGTCGTGGTCTCAGCCGAAGCCTTCGTGACGTCAGCGACTGAGCGGCGCGCGCTGGGTTGGACCGCGTAACGCAACTTCCTTTGTAATGGAGGTTGCTAGGTCTGCTCACCGGCCGCGTACGCAATGTGCAGGTGTGCAATGGGCGATGGGCCCAGACCACTGCGCCATAGGATTTAGACCGGCGTGCTGACCTCTCTGTTGTGCCTAGGTAGGGCTGCGACGTGTTGATCTTCCGAGGCCGGGCATGACCTAGAAAAGTGTGTCTGGCCAAATGGGATCAAGCGTGTTGGGTTATGAGGTGCACCCCTGCAGGGAAGTTAATCTATTCGAATAGCTGTGATCTTCGGTAATAGGACGACTTGGAGTTGTACCTTGACCTTATGACAACTGGAACCGGATACTTAATAAAACACACCCTTCCAAGTGCCAGATACAACCGGTGGTCGCTTTCTCACAGGGCGACGAGGGGAGGATCATCGGTTAGGATTATGCTATGCGATGCTACTTGGTGAACTTACCATCTACTCTCTTCTCCTGCTGCAAGATGGAGGTTACCAGAAGCGTAGTCTTCGACAGGACTAGCTATCCCCCTCTTATTCCGGCATTCTGCAGTTCAGTCCACATATGATACCCTTATTCCATTTGATACCAATGCATACATATGTAGTGTAGCTCCTTGCTTGCGAGTACTTTGGATGAGTACTCACGGTTGCTTTGCTCCCTCTTTCCCCCCTTTCTATACCCGATTGCCGCGACCAGACGTTGGAGTCCAGGAGCCAGACGCCACCGTCGACGACGACTTCTACTACACTGGAGGTGCCTACTACCACGTGCAGCCCGCTGACGACGACCAGGAGTAGTTTAGGAGGATCCCAGGCAGGAGGCCTGCGCCTCTTTCGATCTGTATCCCAGTTTGTGCTAGCCTTCTTAAGGCAAACTTGTTTAAGTTATGTCTGTACTCAGATATTGTTGCTTTCGCTGACTCTTGTGTATTCGAGCTTATGTATTCGAGCCCTCGAGGCCCCTGGCTTGTAATATAAAGCTTGTATTATTTTAATTTGTGTCTAGAGTTGTGTTGTGATATCTTCCCGTGAGTCCTTGATCTTGATTGTACGCATTTGTGTGTATGATTAGTGTACGGTCAAATCGAGGGCGTCACAAGTTGGTATCAGAGCCGACTGCCTGTAGGAATCCCCCTTCCACACTCCTTGGCCGAAGTCGAGTCTAGACATTACAAAAACTTTTACTAACATGGTTGTGTGCCTTACGGGCCCACGTCGCCATCTGGGTGGTATTAGGATCTTTTACTCCTTGTGTATACTCTGGGACTCTGATCTCTCTTCTATTCGGGTTAAATGAATTTTGCTAAATCTAACTTTAGGGTCTCGTGATCACATCCAACCGAAGAGCCCCTTCAGACCAGATGATCATCGGCTGCACCAGAAGATTTCGAAGTTACTCTCTGCTACTCTTTCGAGACTTTGTGCCCATCGCCTTTGCAAATTCCCTACCACTGTTATATCATTATGGATAACTACATACACTTGCCCTTTCAAATCCCATTGATCTTATTATTACAAGATACACCGAAAATTCTCTCTATTGTTCCGAGAATATTTTGTGCCTACTGCCTTGCAGTTCCTTGCCACCTGAATACCCCTATGGATAATTCTCACACTTATCGAGTATCCGCTCATCCCCCAGTTGTTCATGTGTTTCACAATGGTCTTCGAAATACTATTCGATCCTCCAAAATCCTTAGTAGCTTATTGCTCTGCAATACTTGTCTGCTTGCATTATTGATGCTTTCCATATGTCTGGCAATATTCGTTAGTATCCTTAGACACCGTCATTTTGATCCTATTGATTTCAACATGAGTGCGAATGCACGCAATCATCAGTTGATCCTTTTAAATTGTCTTTCTGGCTCAGACGTCATTTTTGAACATGAGCTTGTTCTCGACCAATCTGTTTGCCGTCAATTGTACCCTTAGGTCTATTGAACTTATCCACCCTTGATCAGAGCATCTGCTTTTGATCCTTCTATTTGGAAATCATAATTCCTTTGATATCTAAGCATCGAATCATTCAGGTGTCCTATAATATGATGCCCTTGCATCCTTTCTTCAACTGACTGTGTGCCGATGCTCACTTTAGCTCCGCTATGGACCGTCAGATCCTTTATTGGATTATTATTCGACAGTGTCCTCCTTATTCAATAACCTTGTGAGCCTTTCCTCGGATACATAATGCTTTTGGTAAATTGTATCCTCTGTTTTCTCAACCATGCTCTGTTTTTGAGCTGGTGGTATTTACGATTGAAGCTTGTGGTATATGTTTCCACGATACCCTGACGGGTTGAACCTATGCCTTTCTTAATCTGTGTGAACCCGAAAGTTTTCACGGGTCACACTCCTCTGGTAATTCACCAGGTAAGTTTTGACACAGAATTCATTTTTATCTAGAGCAGTGAATGAAAGGTTATGCATTGAAGAAGTGGGAGTCGACCTTGAACTTTGTGTTCATGCCCATGGACACGATGTAGATCTTATCATTAGAGCTTCTCTTAAATTGAATTTTCCCTTGGTATAAGTTCTTATATCTGGGATCTGGCCTTTTGCAATCGTGGTTCCGACCATGTTCTCCTTTAAATACCATTTTGCGTGCAAGTTTAAGCGCTTGTCTTCTGTAGAGCAATACCCCAGTCCAACCTCTACTTTGATCTGTCATCGAGTATTACCCCCTCTGGTATCTCGAGATTATCACGAAACTGCATAACTTCTTATGAGTTCTTCTTCAAGTATTATCTAACTTTCGCTGCATCATCATTTGACTTGATGTCATTGCCAACCGATTACATCTTCATGAAATCTCTCGACAAATGTGTCGTGGTCATCATCAACATCCTGAGCTCTTCCAAGATATATATCGAATTCTTGATGAGAAATACCATCCTCGCCCCTCAATGGTTTGTGTTATCACCGACCACTTTATTGCCTTCCGTTCAACACAAACTTATTCGTGTTTTGTGTTATCCCTTGAGATCCTTGCTATCCAGCATTTGTTCTTCTTTACCTTGGAATATTACCACCTTTTATGTCAAGAATGTCGTGGTAATTTTACCACCTCTTGAGAATTCTTGATATAGTAATATCTCTTGCCTTTTGCGTTCATTTCTTGGTCTCTGTGTTGTTTCTAACCGGAATACCGATAAATGGTCTGTGATGTGTAAATTCTAAACTTCTAGCAACCCTATTGCTTTGAAGTTATTGGTCTACAGTTTCATTCTAAGTCTATTGCTTATTGAATCATCATTCGACCATTGATCGTGCTACCTAGTCCAGATTCCTGGGTGCACCCTTCTATCATTGTTCAGTTGTGTATGTTTCCCTCGAGCATACATCATTATATCATTTCATCCGACAAATGATATTTCCTTGTTCACATAATTGTGGAAACCAATCCTTTGGAAATCTCGATGATTTGTTGCTGAGCCTATCAGCCACCTCCTCATCCTCTCCTTGGCTTACTGATGAACTCTTGTTTCAGAGCTCACTTCCATAGATCATTTCTGAGAATCTCACAATGTCATCTCATCAAATCGTGTTGCACCTTTTCTTCTTAGGCATCCTGAGTATGAGGTATCCTGACACCAATCAAATCTGAATCTCGGTCAGATATGATGGTTGGAACATATTTCCAAGGGTTAAAACGTTAGTCTTTATATAACCCGGTAAGGTGGTGTCATACCTAGCCCACCTGGCCGGAGGCCCTATTGTTATAGTTCCCTTTTAGCAATGTTATCCATTCTTCCATGAGGAAACTATAAGACTTATTCCATAAGTTGTTCCTGATGGATCCTTTGTGTATCCAAGGTCTGACCTTTGCTTGAAGACCATGTCAATGCTATCTCAGAGCATGTTTGTGGACTCTGATTTTCAACAAGAACATCTGAAGCCCAATGCTAAATGTTTCCTGCTCAATTATCCAAACACCATTGTATGGGTAATATCATGAAATTTCTCTCCCCCTACCTAAAGAGTTTTCTACATTATATCCTGTCGTGGATATCATGCTCTGTTTGTCCTTGGGAAGGATATAGCCCCTGAAATATGTGATTAAACACATTTCCCTTTCCGTTGTTCTGATTGAAACTGATAACCATTTTTCCCTTCCATTGTTTGGTTTTAACCTTTCTTGTGATCTATATGATCTAAGCAGTAATATTCTCTTGCTTATGTAAACACCCAGGTGTACAATTCTGCCAGCAAGACCCTGTTACTATTGTTAAGGACATCCCGGTAGCCACCGATGGACGAGAACTTTGCCTATTGGTCCGCCTCGTTTCAACGAGCAGGAAAATGGTTCTCTTTGTCCCTCGCCCTTGGTATCGATGTTGTTGCCGACATAGCTGATAGGCTATCCTCTGACATGCCTTGCTTACATGATCGTGGAAATCGTCACCGCCTTCCTACTTTTAACCCACACGGTGGGCCCATAACCCACAGTTCCACAGGATCGAAACCTGACTCTCCTGTACAACCCTGTTTCTAAAGTTATTCATCACGCTTGGCTTCGTATGTAATTCACGAGCCACCTTCCGTGTGATCATCAATTCTAGTATTAAACACAATACCTATACCCGTTGCCTTGTTTCAGGCAACGACGATTGTCTATCCGCTTCAAACTTCTTATGGTACCTTCTTACTTTGCTCTCGATGTGTTTCATTTGTTCAACTCGAGAGATACTCTTATGATCATTCTTGGGATACCCCCGCCCAGATGATTTTCCTTTATAACATTCAATTGTTGTAAAGCTACCCCTTACCTATTCGTAAGTACAATGGAGTTCCCGAAGAAAGGATGACAACTTCATCATGATGACCTGAAATAGCGAAATGAAGACATCAATGTAATGGATCAACCTCTTTGAGAAGAATGACCAAAAGGACGACAACTTCATCATGATGACCTGAAACAGTGAAATGAAGACATCAATGTAATGGATCAACCTCTTCGAGAAGAACGACCAAAAGGACGACAACTTCACCATGATGACCTGAAACAGCGAAATGAAGACATCAATGTAATGGATCAACCTCTTCGAGAAGAACAACCAAGACAAAGAACACTCCCTGGAATTTCATAACCCGAACCTTCCCCCTTTACTTCCCTCTTAAATCTCGGGACGAGATTTCTTGTAGTGGAGGAGAATTGTGACGCCCGGATAATCAAGCTATAGTAAAACTCTACTAATGGTGCCACGTCACCTCGGTTACTGTTGATAAACTCGAGTTAGTTCGAAACCGATTCAAATTCAAATTCAAAATCAAGCAAACAATAAAAGTTTTCAAATATTAAATCTAAAGTGTTTGGAATGTAGCAAATAAATCCTAGATGATTATGGTGGTGAAACCACATTTTTATAAATTATTTTAATACACTATGATAAATAAAACAACATCTTAAACAATTAAATAAATGCCTTTTATTTTTAGTAAAATACTAAACTATTTTATTTGGGTGCCATAGTTAATATGGCAGTAGTATATTTAGTTATACTAAATCAGGAACTACTTTTATCTTTTTAGAATAGTAAATAAATTAGAGACTAAAATAAAACATAATAGGAAAATCAGTAAAAGAAAAAAACAAAAAAAACCAACAAGCTCCTGTGCTGGTGGGCTCTATGTAGCTATAGTGTTTTGGCCCAGCCCACAAAGGCTTTTCCTCCCAACTCTGTACAGTGCAGAGGAGGCCATGGTGCTGTGCACGCACGCACGCCGTCCACACCACCGATTGTCGCCGTGTCGATCATCTAGAGTGCCCTGGAGATGGATAAGAAGACCCCCAACCCCATAGACAAACCCTAATCGTCACTTATCCCCTCGTGCTCTCTCTCTTTTGTTTGTTCGTCGCCTGAAGCTCATGGTTGTCGTTGTCGCGTCGATCCCGCGGCCACCGGCATCCCCGTCACCCGAGAGCATGCCCTGGAGCTTCAGCGCCTCCGCCTCCACCGACTACGTGCATCGGTTCGAGCTCGGACGCACCGGAAGCTCGCCATCGCCCGTCTTGTTCGCCACGGCCACCGATGTTCGTCGTCAGATGCGCCGCCTCCCGAGCGCCCCCGACCTCCTGACCACATCCACGAGCTCCGTGGTGAGCACCTCCACCGATTCCCCCCCTTTTTTCCTGTCGAATCCGTCGCCGTAGAACTTGTACGCCGCCGCGCCGGAGCTCGCGCTCACCACTGTCACTCACCACTGTGTGGTCGCGCTCACGGCGTCCTGGCTGCCCCAGGGGCACTCCCTAGCCGCGTCCCGCGTCCGCTCGCCGTGGCCGTTCGCGCCGCTCGCCGGCCGTGCCCCACAGCTGTCTCAGTCCCCTCGTCGACCCTGCTCGCCCCACTGCTATGCCCCACTGCGCTGCTGCGTTCTGCTTGGGCTCGCTGGCCCGAGCCGATGCTGCTGGCCCCACCGCGACTAGTCGCACCCGTCTCCGGCCGTCGCTACCGCGTTACTCTGTTGTGCCGGACCGCCCGCTCGTGCCCCACTCCCCCCCCGGCGCCGCTGCTCCTCTCCTGCGCCGCCACTCGCCCTCGCCGGCTCTGTCCGCCACTTGCCCCGACTAGCTGACCGCGCGCCCGCGCGCTGGCCTCGTCGGCTTCGCCCACCTCGTTTGCCCCTGCGCTGCGCCTCCCCGTCATGCGTCATTGCCGCCGACGTCTCTCTGGGAGCGCCTGTGTGCGTTCCCAGCCACCCAACCGTGGCCTAAGCCACTGCACGTGGGGACGGCCTATTAAAAGAAGAAGAAGAAAAGAATTAAGGAATTAGAATAAAATAAAAATAGATAAGCAATAGATGAGACACTGACATGTGGGTCCCACCAAACCCCTTCACTATTCAACCGTGGACCAGTCAACTGCTGACTGGGCAGTTGACTGGCCCCATCGTCAGCCCCTGGTGCACTCTTGGTGCACTTAGAATTTTCGCTATTTGATTTTCATATTAATAATAGATATAGTAATTCTAGAAATTGATTTAAACTTCGAAAAATTAATATAAAATAAACCGTAGCTCGGATGGAAAAACTTTGTACATGAAAGTTGCTCAGAACGATGAGACGAATCCAGATACGCAGTCTATTCGTCTGTCACACATCCCTAGCATAGTGAACACGCAACTTTCCCCCTCTGGTTCATCTGCCCGAAAATGTGAAACACCGGGAATACTTTCCCGGGTGTTTCCCCCCTTCGCCGGTATCAGCTCATACTGCGTTAGGTCACCCCTAGCACCGCGCATTACCATGTTATACTTTGTGTTGCTTTGTTTTCTCTGTTATTTATTGTGTTCCCCCTCCGTTACTTCTTTCCGGTAAACCCCGAGACTGCTGCCGGTACCCCCGATCGACTACGGTGTTGACGACCCCTCCTTGCCAGAGCAACCAGGCAAGCCCCCCCTTTAATCACCAGATATCGCCTACTCTACCCTCTATACTACTTGCATTAGAGTAGTGTAGCATGTTACTGCTTTCCATTAATCCTATCCCGATGCATAGCCTGTCATTGTTGCTCCAGCTGTTGATACCTTACTTGCAATCCTAAATTCTTAGTATAGGATGCTAGTTTACCATCAGTGGCCCTACATTCTTGTCTGTCTGCCATGCTATACTATCGGTCCGTGATCACTTGGGAGGTGGTCACGAGTATATACTTATACATAATATATGATACTTGTGGTGATTAAAGTCGGGTCGGCTCGTAGGAGTACCCGCGAGTGATTCCGATGTTGGGGGCTGAAGGGGCAGGTGGCTCCATCCCGGTAGAGGTGGGCCTGAGTTCCCGAAGGCCCCCGACGGTTACTTTGTGGCGGAGCGACAGGGCAGGTTGAGACCACCTAGGAGAGAGGTGGGCCTGGCTCTGGTCGGCGTCCGTGGTTATTTCAGAATAACACGCTTAACGAGATCTTCGTATTTGATCTGAGTCTGGCTACTAGCCTATACGGACTAACCATCTACGCGGGGACAGTTATGGGCACTCGACATCGTGGTATCAGCCGAAGACTTCGTGACGTCAGCGACTGAGCGGCGCGCGCCGGGTTGGACCGCGTAACGCAACTTCCTTTGTAATGGAGGATGCTAGGTCTGCTCACCGGCCACGTTCGCAACGTGCAGGTGTGTAATGGGCGATGGGCCCAGACCCCTGCGCCATAGGATTTAGACCGGCGTGCTGACCTCTCTGTTATGCCTAGGTAGGGCTGCGACATGTTGATCTTCCGAGGCCGGGCATGACCCAGAAAAGTGTGTCCGGCCAAATGGGATCGAGCGTGTTGGGTTATGTGGTGCACCCCTGCAGGGAAGTTAATCTATTCGAATAGCCGTGATCTTTGGTAACAGGATGACTTGGAGTTGTACCTTGACCTTATGACAACTAGAACCGGATACTTAATAAAAACACCCTTCCAAGTGCCAGATACAACCGGTGGCGCTTTCTCACAGGGCGATGAGGGGAGGATCATCGGTTAGGATTATGCTATGCGATGCTACTTGGTGAACTTACCATCTACTCTCTTCTCCTGCTGCAAGATGGAGGTTACCAGAAGCGTAGTCTTCTATAGGAATAGCTATCCCCCTTTTATTCTGGCATTCTGCAGTTCAGTCCACATATGATACCCTTATTCCATTTGATACCAATGCATACATATGTAGTGTAGCTCCTTACTTGCGAGTACTTTGGATGAGTACTCACGGTTGCTTTGCTCCCTCTTTCCCCCCTTTCTATACCTGATTGCCACGACCAGACGTTGGAGTCCAGGAGCCAGACGCCACCGTCGATGACGACTTCTACTACACTGGAGGTGCGTACTACTACGTGCAGCCCGCCGACGACGACCAGGAGTAGTTTAGGAGGATCCCAGGCAGGAGGCCTGCGCCTCTTTCGATCTGTATCCCAGTTTGTGCTAGCCTTCTTAAGGAAAACTTGTTTAACTTATGTCTGTACTCAGATATTGTTGCTTCCGCTGACTCTTGTGTATTCGAGCCCTCGAGGCCCCTGGCTTGTAATATAAAGCTTGTATTATTTTAATTTGTGTCTAGAGTTGTGTTGTGATATCTTCTCGTGAGTCCTTGATCTTGATTGTACACATTTGTGTGTATGATTAGTGTACGGTCAAATCGAGGGCGTAACACATATTCACACGTATCATGTGTACGCTAAGCAGATGCAGTTTACACTATAGGTGAAATACAAGCTAGACACCATATGCAACATGCAACCAGATATCACACGACCAAGTTAGAGCAAGCACCTTGGATGGTGGAGTAGGGGAGCGGAGACTTGGAACTTGTAATGCACTAGCAGTAGAAGGGGAATCCGTACAGATGCTCCATTTAGGTTGCTGCAGAGGACCACCATCATCGCCTTCCTTACTCTTTTCCTTCCTCTTTTTTTGATTTTGCCTTGTCAAGTCAAAGCCACAAGAAAAAGGAATAAAATTTGCTCTTCAGAACTCATTGATGCATGATACTGACGAACACTACTTTCATGTAAGGCAACCGCATGATAGGAGGATGGAATATGTATGAAAAATAGGACGACATGACATATTGACATGTATGATGTATAAAGTGTAAACTAAGCACAAGGTGTTTGAACTAGTTAGAAGCAATGCAAGCTAGAAACCATATGAAAGATCAAACCAATACCACTCTGCCAAATTAAAAGGGTGGCCTAACAAATGTATTTGACCAAATTAGAAGCAATACATAGCAACAGGCTAGAAATAATATGCAATATGCAATGAATAAAGGTGTCCCATCATAAGTGATTGATGCAGGATACAGAAGAGAGGTAGTTTCATGTAAGAACATGGTTAACACATAGATGTAGTGTGTACCAAAAATAGGAAGGCATGTCATATTCATAGGTATAATGTGTAAACTTAGCAGATGCGATTTACCCTAATTAGAAGCATTACAAGCTAGACACCATATGCAACATGCAACCACATATCACACTGTGAAGTTAGAGCAAGCACCTGCGATGGTGGTGTAGGGGAAGTGCGGTCTTCAAGTACAGAGCTACGTTCAATATCTTCATTTAGGCTTGCTGTTTCTTCAGAATCATGTGGAGAGGATGAAACTGCACTCTTTATAAGAGTAGTGCGTCTCATACTAACCCACGGGTGTGACTGTCTCATACACAAGAAGAGTAGTTTGATGTAAGAACATGGTGTGATAGGTAGATGTAGTATGTACCAAAAACCGGAAGGCATGTCATATTCACATGTATAATGTGTAAGCTAAGGAGATGCAATTTAACAAATTAGGAGCAATACAAGCTAGGCACCATATGCAACATGCAACCAAATATCACACTGCCATGTTAGAGCAAGCACCCGGGGTTGTGGAGTAGGGGAGATGAGATTTGGAACTTGCACTGCAGTAGGAGTAGCAGGAGAATTTGTAGAGATCATATGTTTTGGTTTCTCCAGAGGACCACCATCATTTCGTGCCTTCGTCCTTTTTGATTTTGCCTTGTCAAGTAAACACACAAGAAAAAGGAATGAAATTCGCACTTCCAAATTCGTTGGTGCATGATACCGACGAACACAACTTTTATGTATGGTAACCACATTGTAGGAGGATGGAATATGTACGAAAAACGCTAAGCAGAAGGCATTTCAACAAATTGGAAGCAATGCAATCTAGACACCATATGAAAGATCCAACCAAAACCACTCTACCAAGTTAGATGTGTCTCATTATAAGTGGCACTTCAACAAATTAGAGGCAATACATGTTTGAAATGATACGCAAGTTGCAACCAATATTACACTGTCAACTTGAAGGTGTCTCGTCAGAAGTGATTGATGAGGGATACACAAGAAAATTAGTTTCATGTAAGAACATGGTTAATAGAAAGACGTAGTATGTACCAAAAACATGAAGGCATGTCATATTCACAGGTATAATGTGTTAACTAAGCAGATGCAATTTACCCTAATTAGAAGCATTACAAGGTAGACACCATATGCAACATGCAACCACATATCACACTGCCAAGTAAGAGCAAGCACCTACGATGGTGGTGTGGGGGAATTGCGGTCATCAACTAGAGAGCTGCATTGACTATCTTCATTTAGCCTTGCTATTTCTTGAGAATCATGTGGGGAGGATGACACTGCACTCTTTAAACGAGTAGCGCGTCTCCCAGTAACCCATTGGGGTGACTGTCTCATCATAAGTGATTGATGAGGAATACAAAAGAGCATTAATTTAATGTACGAACATGGTTAATAGACATATGTAGTATGTATCAAAAACAGGAAGGCATGTCATTATCAAAGGTATAATGTGTAAAGTAAGCAGATGCAATTTAACCAAATTGGAAGCAATACAAGCTAGACACCATATGCAACATGCAACCACATTTGAATTCACGAATTTAAAGCAAGCACCTGGGATGGTTGTCTGTGGCAATTGAGATCATCAACTGCAGAGCTACGTTTACTGTCTCCATCTGCTGACACTGCACCCTTTAGAGCGCTGAAATGCTTAGTGCTTTTCTTCGAATTACACTAGAGCGACTTCTGTCTTTTCGTTTTTGTATTCATCAACACTGCGTCAGAGTCTGAAATACCCATGCATAAAAAAACAATAGTGTGAGTATGGGTGAAGTGTGTGCACAAGTAGTATAGTGTAAAGGTAGCAGATAGCAGGTCGGTGAGAAATAAATGACGGGAGACATATGATAGCTCTACAACATGCATGGCACACGAAATTACTAGATTCTAGGATTTTGAAATATGAGCACATGGATGGCTGGGAAATGCAGATGCTCCTCCAGCACACCACAAGGTGTGGTCTTATGAAAATAACAGTCGACTGAAAAAATAGGTCAGTCCATTTTTTCTGCACCGTCCGATGTACAAAGAACGGGCGGATCTCCTTCATCTACCTCCAGCCAGTCAGTGTTACGATCTTCCTCGAAACACCAGCGACCACCGGCCCAGTCCCCTGCCTCCACCCTCTCCTCGACCTCACCACACCGCCGTGCTTGGCACCGCCCCCCGGCCATCCCTTCAAGCCCCGCTGACCTCCAGATCGGGCACAAGCAGCTCCTGTGCCCCACACCCCTATGATAGAAACCGATGCGCCGCTTCCACAGCGAACAGGTGGACTACATGCTCCGTGCACCTAAGCGGGTGCTGCTTCTTTTAATTGCGATTCGACTGACCCTAAATTGAAATCCAGGAGGGCAACTGACCTCTAGCAAAGGTGAAATAGTAAATGGGAGGAAACCTTATGCATTTAGTATCACGAAGAAGATGTAGTGAGAAGCGTTCAACTAGTTTCTTTCGTGGGATAAATACGGTGTGAGCAGAGACGTAAGATTTGCACGAACAAGGGAAGATGAGTTCCTCTTTCTACTGGCAGTGCTGTGTCCTCTTCTGTTTTTCCAATGATCTTCTTGTGGTTTGCTGGAAATGAGAAGTTGTGGAGGACGGTGGAGCCTTGGACGAACCCATGACCAAGTTGTCGAGTGTGGTGCGGTAGCCGTCTGTCAGCGGCGGGGAACCAGATCTGAGGCGGCGAACAACATCGTAACAGGAACAGCTCTGGAACGATGGACGGTTGCGACAATGGATCGGCAGCGGTGAGGCGCAGGACGGCGTGGTCGAAGTGGTTTTGGTACGGCGCATGCTGGCGTCGGCGTCGTGGGGGCAGCTCTGCCTCGGCTTTAGCTGTTAAGTCCTTGAGGGCGTTGTGGTTGTGGTTGCGTTGGACAACGATGTCGGGGTACCGGCTCCGGCGTGATGGAGGAGGGCGGTGGTGGATTGGGCGCGGTGGGGTGGAGGATGGAGAAGGCTGGGGTTTCGCGGCTGGTGGGGAGGGCGTTTTGGCACCCACGGAGTATGAATGGGAAAACATAGGGAGGGGGAACTAAGGGGGAACAATGTTTCGGTTTGGGACGTGCTTGTTTGAAATTTGGGGAAAGTTACAAAATTTGCCCCCATCTAAAATTTCGGACATATTGCGGGTTGGGGGTAGGGCAATAATCTTAGGTGTCCCAAATGGTGTGCGGGATAGATTTCGGCCGAGCGCATGGGTGTTTAGGCGCCCACGGCGTATGAATGCTTCTCAGAGGTGGTTGAGACTGACGTCTTGGTGAAGTTAGAAACCTACCCCAGTTTAGACCTTTGGACATCGGGCCGATAGGCTACACGGGCCAGAGTCAGGACAGTAATTTCCTACCACCAAACATTAGTCTCATGCGGTTTTTTGGTGAGCAGTGGCTTATTTGGCGCTTCGTTCAATATTTGGGAGCAAAAGCATTAACATTTTCGGTTCTCTTGAATTGAACTTTCAGGATTTGTCAAACTTCACAAATCTTTACTCTTGAAAATCCTAAAACTATGACTATTTTGGAATGGAGGGGGTACATTTGAATATACATTGTACACGAGTATATATTAAAAAAATATGCAACTTACCTCAGTTCATGCATGGTTCCAGATATAATCTCCTTGGTTGCAAAAAATAGTGAGACATGCGTATGAATATATAGCATGTTCAAATGCACAACAAAGATTGATGCCCCCCTTTAGATCTGATTTACAAATGCCATTATCTTGGGTTCAAATAGATGAATGCACTTCCTATGAATTCGAATCTTCAAAACCCCCTTTATGTTGAATTCAACATGTATTCTATTTCGTAGCTAGCAATTTGGAATGTATCCATGTAAGTGAAAAATGTATAAAGTGCTTCACACTAACAACATGGAGAGCACTAATTAATGTTTATATATGAATTGCAAAAGCAATGCATTTCCTGTATTTCAAACCGCTCTCACTCTATGGATCGATAATATGAAAGAAACACATGCACATGCTAGAATTCAATAGAGTATGGGTGTCTGATAGACCGATTTTCATTCGCACGCAAATTGCAAAATTCATGATCTCATCCAAAAATAATAATGCCATTTATATTTTAACTTAATGCATAGAACTGCCTTTTACACGTAGATGCACTATGCCTCGCCCCGTTCTCACAAACGCCCTATATATCTCTCTATCTAACGCATAAGTGCACACACTTTATATACATCAGCATTTCTCTTTCACACATGCTCACAATCTCTCCCGGGGTGTCGGGGTGTCTCACGCACTCTCTCTCTCTCTCTGACTACTATGTACCACTCTTTTCACTAATCTCAGTTGGAAAACACTATTTATCTCACATGCATATACACACACGCACGGTCTCTACTAGCCCTGTTTACGCACATATATGCGCCTACGTGTCTCCCGCACATACATTATCTTTAGGCCTCTCTGACACACATTGCCCCCCCATAGACACACCTCTCTCTTAGTAGTTGGTAGATATGATTCCATCAGATCATTCGGTAGGATATCCCTGACTGTTAGGCTGGATGGTAATATGAGGCAAAGTTTTACCCAAGTTCGGACACTTGCAGTTGAGGAAAAAGCCTACTCCTGGTAATGTATATTAGTGATAGGGGTGTGTGCAAAGTACACGTGAATAGCATGCATTGTGCGTGTGTGTATACTATCGACGAACTAGCCCCCAGGCTTCTATAACATACTCGGGGCCTAGGGTTACAAATCATATATAGTCGGCTTATCACGAGTGGGGATAGAGTCCTCCACGACTCTGGTAGCTTCATGTTGTACGCCGAGTCCTCCATATGGGTCTTCGTATAATGCGTCTCGGTCCAACCTATGTGGCGCAGGATGGAACCGACCCATGAGTCCTCATGTTGACCCACCACAACTAGAAATCATGTGCCCACCCCAACTAGAAATGATGTGCCCACCACACCACACACGCAATCGACCACTAAGAAAATAAGCATATACAATAGTACAATGTTATACATGAAAGTTAATTGCATGGTGCATCCAAAAATATTTGTTCTGCATTGTGAATGTTTATATTTTCTCCTAAAATATTAGTCACGGGAAAGAGAAACGAAGGGCATATCTCTCCTTGTCTCCATCGGACACCCCCTCTTTCTACACCACTTTCACGTACGCACACAAACTATCTCTTGGCCCTCTAAAAGTATGCATGCCCATGACACATTCACGCGTGATGGTCACTGTATTTCAAATGAAAGCACTATACGGTCACTGGACTTCAGAATATGCTCATTACGGTCACCGTATACATTCTCGTGGTGATCATACAGTATCTAGCTCATGATACGTATCCGTATTTTGTTGATGACACTGACAGACATTGTATTTGATGCGTGCTCCGTATTTTGTTGACGGAACTTATGGTCATTGTATTTGAAGCGAAAGAATGATATGGTCACTAGACTTCAGAATAAGCTCATCACGGTCACCACATACATTTTGTGGTGCTAACCAACCTGTGGTGGGATGGTTAGGAGGACAGTCATTTCTCGAGCCCACCAGGGTTAAAGTCCCAGTGCTCGCATTTATCCTGGGTTAATTTCAGTATTTTCCGACGATGTGCGTTCAGTGGGAGGAGACGTTCCACTCGACTCCGAGGCACCTATGGTGACTTTGTAGAATCTCAAGATCATATGCTGGCTCACTCTCTCAAAGGTGCTCATAGGGATAGGGTCTGCGTGTGCGCGCTTATAGTGGTGAGTGCTTGCCTGTATATATGAGCGCTTGCATCTGCACCATGTTAAAAAAATACATGTCATGATTATACGGTCACTGGCTCACCCGTACAACTCCGTATTTTGTTGATGACACAATCAATTGACCAGTCAAACGTTCCACATGGCACAACTAGTGTTGCACCATCGGGGCGCGTAATCGTGGGGCCCACCTGTCAGCGCGTATATGAATGAAAGAAATGGTAGTTTGAGTCTGTACTATGTTAATAAAATACATTTTAGGGTGATCATACAGCCACTGGCTCACCATATAGCTCCGTAATTTGTTGATGACATGATCAATTGACTAGTCAAATGGTCCACATTCAGCAGCGCACATTACCATAGGGCCCACCCGTCAGCTCGTATATGAAGGACAGAAATGGTAATAAATTAGTTGTCAGTGGGGATTCGAAGTCGTGAGACCTCTGGTTGGCAGGCGCCGACGGTGGGGGCGCGGTGATTGGGCGGTGGCGTGGGGATCGCCGGAGAAAAATCTCGGCACGGGGGGCTAGAGGGATGGCCGGGGCGGCGGTGGACCGGTGATGGGGAGTGATTTCGGGGCGGGCAGGGCGGCGTGGTGACGCGGGCCGACAGCGGGCGGCGGCGGAGGCAGGCGGTTCGGCCGGTGGTGGCTGGCAGCTCAGGGGGGTGGAGGTTGAAGATAAACTACAGGTCCTTGATTTCGTATCCAATGGCTGGAAAATCTACTAACCAGAGATGAAAAAGTCATTCGACTGACGTGTAGCCTCACCCCGCACGTACACACGCACACACGCAACACTCGCACAAACACATGCACGCATGCAGGCGTGCAACACTGACACGTACACACGTACACATGCACTCATGAACACACGCACGTACGCACACATGCATGCAACACTGAAACGTACACATGCATGCACACAACACTCGCACGCCTGCATGTACACAACATACGACGCAAGACACATGCTCAACCTATACGTGCATGCACCCTTTGTTAAGGATATGGATTGTTACGGGTATTAATCAATCTTACGTATGATAAGAAGAACATCGATGTTTGCAGCGGTCTTTATGAATCACAACGTATCGAAAGGGCTATCAACGTATATATGAAAATTTTAAAATTATCTTACATTATATAGTAGGCTTATCTACATGAAATAGATGACACCACACTCAATGAACGATCATCGGTTTATGAAATGCCCGCTTCTGACCGCCCTGGCCCACCAATAGTTCCTCTACCGTGCGCTGCCTGCATTGGGTCACTGACCTGCAGGCCATGTACCCAAAGAGCCCACACGTCAGTGGAAGAACGGCCAGGTGTCGTACGTCAGAGTCGAGGGCGCCACTCGCTGCACGCCCGGCTGAACACACCTCCTAGACGCATTCAAACACCTCCATGAAACCCGTGTGGAAGCCGAGAAACCCACTCTGGAAACATGTTCGTTCATGACCGGGCCGGCATTAAACGCAACGCCGGCCGAGCTCCTCCCGTACGCCATCTATTTAATCTCCTATTTAAACGAGGCTAAACGCCGACCAAGAATCGCACACCTCCGCCGCTCCCCTATCTCCTCCTTCACCATTTTGTCCACTCTTACAAATGGCTTACGAAGAGTAGTTGTCCCGCATCCAAGCCGGCTGGGTGGCTCGTCGAGCCCGCCGGATACGAGCTATGCAGCTCGCTGATGCACCTCCCTCCCCTTGCCCGACGGAGCCAATTGCCGCCCCAAGCCGGCGCGCGGTTCAACAACTCACCGCTCCAGGCCAGCTCGACGAGGAGCAGCGCACGGGCGTCGTCGCTGTCGTCCACACCGCCGCCTCGTACCGTGCCTCCCGTGTCTGCGACCGTGTCTCCTATTTTTGTGCCCGAGACTCCCGTGCCGGCGTCCGCGCCATGCAAGCAGAGACAGAAGCCGGGTGCACGGAGAGCGACGGGTTGATGGCCAGCGCCTCCGCGTCCGCCGCCATCATCGAGGAGAAGTAGAACACGGGAGGCCGCCGCCACTTGGGTCCCATGAAGGCCACCGCGGAGGCGACATCGGCGTACACAACAGGTGTCTTGCCGGATCCTTTTGTTGCAAGGACCTTCGTCGACCCCACATGGGCTCCACGGAAGCGGAGAAGCCCCCTTCCACCATCATCTTTGGCTTCGGCAGTGGGGAAGCGAGCCGTCCTTTGCGCTGAAGCATATACCTCTGGGGCTCCCGGCAGACCGGTGATCATGCTTCCGGACATGAGGAACACAAATGGATCGGTGGGCAACCATTTAGGCTAGGTATTATATACCTATGCCGTCCAGAACTAGCACCGCTTAGTTGATTTGAATGTAATGAAATCTGTCATGTTTGTATGAAAATCTGGTATGTTATATGAATTCTGTCATTGTTTATATGAAATATCACCGTGTTTGCATGAATTTCGTCCGGTTGGTTGAGTTGCTATCAGAATGTGTGCGACTACGGTTGGATGGCGTAATATGCGGTCGCCGGTCGGTCTGCGGCCGGCTCGGGCGGCGTGGTGGGACAAAAAAAAGCACAGCTCGTGCGAGCTCGTCTCCAATGTGTGCGCTGGAGGATGCATGAGCACCCGAGCCATTCCTCGTTCATCGGTGGCAAATGCACTGGTGGACAAAAGGGTCACCAATATTTTGGCTACCCCGGGCAAGATCCAAACAACCCCTCCCAGCAGATTCAAATCCCTCGTTCGCCGTGAAATTTTGCCATGTGTTGTTTTCATGGACTAGCAGGATGCCCGTACATTGCATGGAACATCATGATGCATTTTTATACAAAACACATGATGTGATTGACCCATGCAGGAGTAATCCCATGTGTAAAAACTAATGATATCTCGAGAATTTTATCAGAAAAATGGTATCTCAAGAATTTCATCGAAAAAATGATATCTCGAGAAAGATGAGAGATAAGGTGAGGAGGAGTGGGGCGTGGTGGTGACTGGTGGTCGGACTGGGCGGAGGCATGGGGATGGACGGCACATTATGTCTAGGTTTGTATCTCTCTCACTCACACACACACACCCACGTAGGTGGGGGACATGCACGAAGAGAAGAGGTGCATGCACGGCGCACGTACTCCCGTCTCTTTCCCAATCACACCCGCGCGAGTACACGGTGGAGCTCATTTCTGTACGAAAAGGCAGCCCACGTGGTAATTTGACATGTGTACTGGTTGTCCACTTGATGGAGGATCGTCTACCACAGGTGAACAAATAAATTGCGACTTGATGCGTTATGTTAAAAAAGAGGCAAACCATGTGGGGTCTACCTTAGAGGCAAGGCTCTATACACTCGAGATGCTCTGTATGTATTACTTTTGATGTGTCCTGTCAACTCACAGAATGAGGAGAAGCTTGCCTAGTACACCGTCTCCCCCGCCCACGGGCGCGGTGGCTCGCAGGATGAGGTGAAGCTTGCTTACTAGTATGCCTTACGCCTGCTCCCTCGCCCACGTGCTGTTCTAGGGCAAAGAGTTGATAAGAAATTAAATGTTATTCAATATGCGAGTAAAACTCTAGACAATCCTCAGAGAAATTATGCTACTACTGAAAAAGAATTCTTAGCAGTTGTATTTGCTTGTGATAAGTTCAGACCTTATATTGTTGATTCTAAAGTAACCATTCACACTGATCATGCTGCTATTAAATATCTTATGGAAAAGAAAGATGCTAAACCTAGACTTATTAGATGGGTTCTCTTGCTACAAGAATTTGATTTGCATATTATTGATAGAAAGGGAGCCGAGAACCCCGTTGCAGATAACTTGTCTAGGTTGGAAAATGTTCTTGATGACCCACTACCTATGGATGATAGCTTTCCTGATGAACAATTAAATGTCATAAATGCTTCTCACACTGCTCCATGGTATGTTGATTATGCTAATTACACTGTTGCTAAGTTTATACCTTAGTTTCACATACCAGCAAAAGAAAACGTTTTTCTATGATTTACGACATTACTTCTGGGATGACCCACACCTTTATAAACAAGGAGTAGATGGTGTTATTAGACGTTGTGTACCTGAGCATGAACATGAACAAATCCTAAGCAAGTGTCACTCCGAAGCTTATGGAGGACACCACGCTAGAGATAGAACTGCACATAAGGTATTGCAATCCAGTTTTTATTGGCCCACTCTCTTCAAGGATGCCCGTAAGTTTGTCTTATCTTGTGATGAATGTCAAAGAATTGGTAATATTAGTAGATGTCAAGAAATGCCTATGAATTATTCACTTGTTATTGAACCGTATGATGTTTGGGGCTTTGATTATATGGGACCTTTTCCTGCCTCTAATGGATATACACATATTTTAGTTGCTGTTGATTATGTTACTAAGTGGGTAGAAGCTATTCTTTTGTTGAGCTTTCATACACTTATAGCTCTAGTGCATCCGTTGCATGGAAATCCCTACTCACTCACATTGATATCTATTGATGGGCATCTCCATAGCCCGTTGATATGCCTAGTTGATGTGAGACTATCTTCTCCTTTTTGTCTTCTCCACAACCACCATTCTATTCCACCTATAGTGCTATGTCCATGGCTCACGCTCATGTATTGCGTGAAGATTGAAAAAGTTTGAGAACATCAAAAGTATGAAACAATTGCTTGGCTTGTCATCGGGGTTGTACATGATTTAAATATTTTGTCTGGTGAAGATAGAGCATAGCCAGACTATATGATTTTGTAGGGATAACTTTCTTTGGCCATGTTATTTTGAAGAGACATAATTGCTTAGTAGTATGCTTGAAGTATTATTATTTTTATGTCAATATTAAACTTTTGTCTTGAATCTTATGGATCTGAATATTCTTGCCAAAATGAAGAGAATTACTTAGAGAAATATGTTAGGTAGCATTCCATATCAAAAATTCTGTTTTTATCATTTACCTACTCGAGGATGAGCATGAATTAAGCTTGGGGATGCTGATACGTCTCCAACGTATCTATAATTTTTGATTGTTCCATGCTATTATATTATCAACCTTGGATGTTTTATATGCATTTATATGCTATTTTATATGATTTTTGGGACTAATCTATTAACCCAGAGCCCAGTGCCAGGTTCTGTTTTTCCTTGTTTTAGAGTATCGCAGAAAAGGAAAATCAAACGGAGTCCAATTGACCTGAAACTTCACGGAACTTATTTTTGGATCAGAAGAAGCCCAGGAGACTTGGAGTCCACGTAAGGGAAGCTTCGAGGAGGCCACGAGGTAGGGGGGCACGCCCACTCTCCTGGGCGCGCCTTCCACCCTTGTGGGCTCCTCGTGGCTCCCCTGACGTACTTCTTCCGCCTATATATCTCCATATACCCTAAAAACGTCCGAGAGCACAATAGATCAGGAGTTCCGCCGCCAGAAGCCACCGTAGACACCGAAAACCAATCTAGCCCCGTTCCGGCACCCTGCCGGAGGGGGAGGATCCCTCTCCGGTGACCATCTTCATCATCCTGGTGCTCTCCATGACGAGGAGGGAGTAGTTCTCCCTCGGGGCTGAGGGTATGTACCAGTAGCTATGTGTTTGATCTCTCTCTCTCTCTCGTGTTCTTGAGGTGGTACAATCTTGATGTATCGCGAGCTTTGCTATTGTATTTGGATCCTATGATGTTTCTTTCCCCCCTCTACTCTCTTGTAATGGATTGAGTTTCCCCTTTGAAGTTATCTTATCGGATTGAGTCTTTAAAGATTTGAGAACACTTGATGTATGTCTTGCCATGCGTATCTGTGGTGACAATGGGATACCACGTGATTCACTTGATGTATGTTTTGGTGATCAACCTGCGGGTTCCGTCCATGAACCTATGCATAGGGGTTGGCACAGGTTTTCGTCGTGATTCTCCGGTAGGAACTTTGGGGCACTCTTTGAGGTCCTATGTGTTGGTTGAATAGATGAATCTGAGACTGTGTGACGCATATCGTATAATCATACCCACGGATACATGAGGTGACATTGGAGTATCTAGGTGACATTAGGGTTTTGGTTGATTTGTGTCTTAAGGTGTTATTCTAGTATGAACTCCAGGGCTGTTTGTGACACTTATAGGAATAGCCCAACGGATTGATTGGAAAGAATAACTTTGAGGTGGTTTCGTACCCTACCATAATCTCTTCGTTCGTTCTCCGCTATTAGTGACTTTGGATTGACTCTTTGTTGCATGTTGAGGGATAGTTATGTGATCCAATTATGTTATTATTGTTGAGAGGACTTGCACTAGTGAAAGTATGAACCCTAGGCCTTGTTTACTATCATTGCAATACCGTTTACGCTCACTTTTATCATTAGTTACCTTGCTGTTTTTATAATTTCAGATTAGAAATACCTTTATCTACAATCCATATTGCACTTGTATCACCATCTCTTCGCCGAACTAGTGCACCTATACAATATATCATTGTATTGGGTGTGTTGGGGACACAAGAGACTCTTTGTTATTTGGTTGCAGGGTTGCTTGAGAGAGACCATCTTCATCCTACGCCTCCTACGGATTGATAAACCTTAGGTCAACCACTTGAGGGAAATTTGCTACTGTCCTACAAACCTCTGCACTTGGAGGCCCAACAACGTCTACAAGAAGAAGGTTGTGTAGTAGACAACAGCGCCCTACCCCCCCCGGGCGCCCCCTACCTCGTGGGCACCTCGTGTGCTCTTCGGACTCCGTTTTCTTCCACGTTACGTATTTTGGTCGGTAAAAATTCATTATATAATCTCCCGAAAGTTTTGACCACAGTATCACGCAAAAATCTCTTGTTCTTGTTTTGAGTTGTTTTTCTGACAGATCTAGATCATCATGACGTCTCCAAGTGCCCCCCAAGGACAAGTTCTTCGATAAGGTCATCAACCCTACCTCGCGGAAGTGCTGCAACACCCTCAAACCATTGAGATGCATGAGGCGGTGCTGCACATCCGTGATGTTAAGGGACCAAGGAGGACCGGAAGCATGTAGACAAGGCTCGAGGAAATGGAGCAACAAGTCTTCAGCTGCCAGGAGATGGTGGAGCGTGGACTTGACTCCAATCACATTATGATCACGGAGTTAACCAACAACCACAAGCTGGACGCCAAGGACATTGGGGAGGCCATCTTCAAGCTTCATGAGAAAATCGACCACCTCCAAGCCCAGATTTATGACCTGCAAAATCAAAACTGTGAGTATGAGTATAGATTCAAGAGGATGAGTTTGGCTGCAGATTTGAGGATTCAGGAGACTCGGTCATCCTTCTATGATGGCGAGCCTATGCCTTGGAAGAGGGACAACAAGCCTACATCATCAACAACTCCACCCTCTCCACCAACAAAGAAGAATTGAGTATCTAGTATGGGCACTCCCCTTGGCAACTGCCAAGCTTGGGGGAGGTGCCTCGGTATCGTATCACCATCACTTCTATCTTTACCGTTTTTCTTAGTTCGGTCTTTTTGGTAATATCTTGATCTAGTAGCACAAAGTTTTAGTATGATCTAGTTGTGGGTTTTTCTTTATGATCCTTCTATGTAATCGAGTCCGTGAGCTATATATAATAAAGATTAGTGTTGAGTCAAGGGCTTGATTATTTTGCCATGATCTTGAGTGAATAAAAGAAAAGAGAAGAAATAAAAAGAAACAAAGAGATCATATGGATCTTATGGAGAGTAATGAGCTCACATAGAAAGAGTATGATGAATAAAAGTTGTTGAGAGTTGACAAACATAGTTTTGGTCATCGTTGCAATTAATAGGAAGTAATAAAGAAAGAGAGGTCTTCACATATAAATACACTATCTTGGACATCTCTTATGATTGTGAGCACTCATTAAAATATGACATGCTAAAGAGTTGACATTGGACAAGGAAGACAACGTAATGGGATATGTTTTCTTACATCAGAGATAAATTATATTGTCATGGATCATCCAACATGATTGAGCTTGCCTTTCCCCCTCATGCTAGCCAAATTCTTTGCACCAAGTAGAGATACTACTTGTGCTTCCAAACACCCTTAAACCAGTTTTGCCATGAGAGTCCACCATACCTACCTATGGATTGAGTAAGATCCCTCAAGTAAGTTGTCATCGGTGCAAGCAATAAAAATTGCCCTCTAAATATGTATGACTTATTAGTGTGGGAGAAAATAAGCTTTATACGATCATGTGATACGAAAGAAATAAAAGCGAAGGACTGCATAATAAAGGTCCATATCACAAGTGGCAATATAAAGTGACGTTCTTTCGCATTAAGATTTTGTGCATCCAACCATAAAAGCGCATGACAACCTCTGCTTCCCTCTACGAAGGGCCTATCTTTTACTTTTATCTCCTACCTTGCATAAGAGTCATGGTGATCTTCGCCCTTCCTTTTTACATTTTATCGTTTGGCAAGCACAACATGTTGGAAAGATCCTGGTATATATGGCTAATTGGATGTGAGTTTTCATGAACTATTATTGTTGACATTACCCTTGAGGTAAAACGTTGGGAGGCAAAACTATAAGCCCCTATCTTTCTCTGTGTCCGATTAAAACTCCATACCCATAAGTATTACGTGAGTGTTAGCAATTGTGAAAGACTATATGATAGTTGAGTATGTGGACTTGCTGAAAAGCTCTTATATTGGCTCTTTCCTATGTTATGATAAATTGCAATTGCTCCAATGACTGAGATTATAGTTTGTTAGTTTTCAATGAAGTTTATGATTCATACTTGAAATTGTGATTGAATTGTTACTCTTTCATAAGAGATCATATGACAAGAATTATATAAGTTGTTGGTCTAAGAATGATCATGATGCCCTCATGTCCGTATTTTATTTTTATCGACACCTCTATCTCTAAACATGTGGACATATTTTTTGATTTCGGCTTTCGATTGAGGACAAGCGAGGTATAAGCTTGGGGGAGTTGATACGTCCATTTTGCATCATGCTTTTATATCGATATTTATTGCATTATGGGCTATTATTACACATTATGTCACAATACTTATGCCTATTCTCTCTTATTTTACAAGGTTTACATAAAGAGGGAGAATGCCTGCAGCTGGGATTCTGGGCTGGAAAAGGAGCAAATATTAGAGACCTATTCTACATAACTCCAAAAGTCCTGAAACTTCACAGAAGTGATTTTCAGAATATATAAAAAATACTGAGCGCAAGAAGTTCCAGAGGGGGCCACACCCTGGCCACGAGGGTGGGGGGGGTGCGCCCTACCCCCCTGGGCACGCCCCCTGCCTCGTGGGCCCCCTGGTGGCCCTCCGATGCTCATCTTCTGCTATATGGAGTCTTTCGATGAGAAAAAATCATAAGCAAGCTTTCGGGACGAGACTCCGCCGCCACGAGGCGAAACCTTGGCGGAACCAATCTAGGGCACCGGCGAGCTGTTCTACCGGGGACACTTCCCTCCGGGAGGGGGAAATCATCGCCATCGTCATCACCAACAATCCTCTCATCGGGAGGGGGTCAATCTCCATAAACATCTTCACCAGCACCATCTCCTCTCAAACTCTAGTTCATCTCTTGTATCCAATTCTTGTCTCCAAGTCTGGGATTGGTACCTGTGGGTTGCTAGTAGTGTTGATTACTCCTTGTAGTTGATGCTAGTTGGTTTATTAGGTGGAAGATCATATGTTCAGATCCTATATGCATATTAATACCTCTCTGATTATGAACATGAATATGCTTTGTGAGTAGTTACGGTTGTTCCTGAGGACATGGGAGAAGTCTTGCTATTAGTAGTCATGTGAATTTGGTATTCGTTCGATATTTTGATGAGATGTATGTTGTCTCTCCTCTAGTGGTGTTATGTGAATGTCAACTACATGGCACTTCACCATTATTTGGGCCTAGAGGAAGGCATTGGGAAGTAATAAGTAGATGATGGTTTGCTAGAGTGACAGAAGCTTAAACCCTAGTTTATGCGTTGCTTCGTAAGGGGCTGATTTGGATCCACATGTTTCATGCTATGGTTAGGTTTACCTTAAAACTTTTGTTGTAGTTGCAGATTCTTGCAATAGAGGTTAATCATAAGTGGGATGCTTGTCCAAGTAAGGACAACACCCAAGCACCAGTCCACCCACATATCAGATTATCAAAGTATCGAACGCGAATCATATGATCATGATGAAACCTAGCTTGATGATAATTCCCATGTGTCCTCGGGAGCGCTTTTCTCTATATGAGAATTTGTTCGGGCTTGTCCTTTGCTACAAAAAGGATTGGGCCACCTTGCTACACTTTATTTACTTTTGTTACTTGTTGCTCGTTACAAATTATCTTATCACAAAACTATCTATTACCTATAATTTCAGTGCTTGCAGAGAATACCTTGCTGAAAACTGCTTATCATTTCCTTCTGCTCCTCGTTGGGTTTGACACTCTTACTTATCGAAAGGACTACGATAGATCCCCTATCTTGTGGGTCATCAAGACTCCTTTCTGGCGCCGTTGCCGGGGAGCGAAGCGCCTTTGGTAGGTGGAATTTGGTAAGGAAAAATTTATATAGTGTGCTGAAATTTACTGTCACTTGTTACTATGGAAAGTAATCCTCTAAGGGGCTTGTTCGGGGTATCTTCACCTCGACCAGTAGAGAAAAGAGTTGCTCCTCAGCCTACTCAACCTACTCAGCCTACTCAACCTACTGAAAATGAAAATGTCTAGTTTGAAATTCCTTCGGGTATGATAGAAAAACTGCTAGCTAATCCTTTTGCAGGAGATGGAACATTACATCCTGATGAGCTCCTAATATATGTGGATGAAGTTTTTGGATTATTTAAGCTTGCAGGTATGCCTGATGATGTTATCAAGAAGAAGGTATTCCCTTTATCTTTGGAGGGAGATGCATTGACATGGTATAGGCTATGTGATGATATGGGATCATGGAACTACAAATCATTGAAATTGGAATTTCATCAGAAGTTTTATCCTATGCATCTTGTTCATCGTGATCGTAATTATATATATAATTTTTGGCCTCGCGAAGGAGAAAGCATCGCTCAAGCTTGGGGGAGGCTTAAATCAATGTTATATTCATGCCCCAATCACGAGCTCCCAAGAGAAATGATTATCCAAAAAATTTATGCTCGGCTTTCTGATAACAACCGCACCATGCTCGATACTTCTTGTGCTGGCTCTTTTATATATTAGACTAGCTCATTGATGAAAGATGGTTTATTTCCTAACCATAGACATGTGTTGTCATTTGATTAACATGATCACATCATTAGGAGAGTGATGTGATGGACAAGACCCATCCGTTAGCTTAGCATAATGATCATTAAGTTTTATTGCTATTGCATTTCTTCATGACTTGTACATATTCCTTTGACTATGAGATTATGCAACTCCCGGATACCGGAGGAATACCTTGCACTACAAAAAAACACTTCCGCGCTGATACGTGTTTGTCACAGTAGGTCGTGTTTTTGTCATGCATGTACATCCATGACAATTTTATGACAGAATCAAGATAGTCATACCTGTGTGTTGTAGAAGTGTTCCATGACATTACCAGAATTATCATCATGGAAGTTTCCACTTCCATGACGATAAATCACGCGTCATAGAAGTGCTTTGATCAAGGGTGATCGACACGTGGCATCCACCGTAATGGGTCAACGTTAAGCTATCAGGTCCGGTTTTGGATCCGATAACCCGCTAACAGCCATGACCAATACCGATTTTCCACATGTAAAATTCTCATTGGCTGAAGGAACCACGTGTCAGCTTCGGATTGGCACACATGGCACTCATCCAATGGGCGAGATGCGCCTATGATATGTTGACAGGTGGACCGGCCCAAAAGTGGCCCATGAAGATTAAATGAGCCGGCCCAACTAAAGGCCCACAAGATTTAGCGGATCATAACAGGCCGACCCAGCAAAAGGCCCACAAGATTTTGCAGACCATAATGGGCCGTCCTAGCTAAAGGCCCAACATTCTCAATTAAGGCATGTACGGCTAGTGTCAAATCGGCTCGTCAACGGCCCGTCCTAAACTTGTCATCATCGCGGCCCATGGTCACTTCTGGACCGTTAACAGTCCGCTAAGTATTTGGGCCGAATTACGGCCCGATGTGTTTCCGGCCTATTAAAGGTCCTGCTTCATTTGGGCCCATTCATAGGCCATTGAAACTTTCGGCCCATAAATGACCGTGAAGGGATATGGGTCATATTCGGCCATGTCTGACATTCGGCCTGTTAGAGGCCCACTATAAATTTGGGCCACTTTCAGCCTGTTGTGACTTTTGGCCTGTTAACGCTGGACGAAATCCATGGGCCATATGTGGCCCAACGTCACATCAGGCCTACTAACGGCCCATATAAAAATGACACTAATTAAGCCCAGCCGAACTTCTGGCCTGTTAAAGGCCCGTGTAGTAGGTCGGCGCATTTACGACCCGTTTGAATTTCGGCCTGTGGACAATCCGCATTGTAAATGGGCCACCATTTCGGCCTGCTAAGACCAGTGGGTTATTTGGCATAATCAGGGCCCGATCTCACTTTTGGCCTATTAGAGGCCCATGTTTTTATGGGTGCGAGATATTTACATCTGTAAACGGCCTATTGTTTCCGAGGGCCCAAATTATGTTTAGGCCTGTTAAAGGCCCACTATGGGCATAGGCCTAGCAGAAAAATATGAAAGCTTATGCTGATTTAGGCCCAGATATTTTTAGTGGGCTACATGCAAATTTCAGCCCATAATCATTTTTATCCCAATTGGAATGGGCCCGACGAATGTTGGCATGTTGGGCTCCTACGAAGCTTTCGGCCGAATACATTACTAAGATAAACCTACACTATACAAAAATAGCGTCGTAATTACTGCAGCCTTTGGCAGCATCATAAATGCTGTATCACAACAAAATAAATTCCAACCATACAACAAAAGGCATGTTGGCATAAAGTTTACAGTCCTTGCAGATAAAAGCACCATCAGATGTATAGAAGCATAGATCATTTGACCTGAGTGCTAATGTTTCAGGTTGTAGAATCTGATGGAGCAGCACGATCTTTCCCTTTTTCGGCCATTGCTATTGAACAACGAAGCAAATGTCTGATAGTCTGGTTTCAAAACCATTCATATCTTCATGACATTTGTCAACCACTATTCTTGTTTTCGAAACAACGTCCATTAGGGATTAGACTTGTGTCTAGAGCACAGATATATCACTCTGTCTAGCCGGAAGATTTTATTCAGTAGGCGATTTGGACGAGGTTACCTTGACAACCAACCCAGAATTATGCAGGAAGGTGCTTTTTTCACTGTTAGTGGAGAGATACTGACGCACTGCAGCAAGAGGTGACATTGTGCCTGTGGTAGCCTCATCACCTTCAGGTGGTTGTGGCCGTTCAATCATTTGTTCCATAGCTTGCTGAAAGTTTGAACTTGTAGATTAGTGTACCAGATAAGTTACTAATGAGACAAAAAACAAACAAAGTAGGTTTCATGTTTATACATAACTTATGTTGGTGAACTACTGTAATACATTAGCATGCATTGTAGTGCCAACTACATAATAAAATCACTCTCGGAACATATGTCCATGTAGCATGCCTACTGTATTGTCTATTTCCTCACATTCGTTGACATCTAAGGATAAAGAGACATGGTTTAAAGTAGGATGAACATAGTATGACATCACTCATATCATGGGCAAACATATATAAAACAAACAGGCCATTGTATCATTGTGTGCGCACGTGAACATCACAACTAGACTACAGATCAAGAACAAAAGAATATCCTTCATCTCTTTTAAACCATGTAAGGTGAAATGATACGTTAAAACAACTGTGTATAAAAGTGAACAGAGTAACTGACATTGGCTGCAAACCAAGCAGTTAAATGAACACATCACAGTACCAATCAGTTCAAAGGCAGGAGGAGTAAGGACTTACAACAGCGGCTTGAACTGGTGTGCTCATGCCCTTCATCTTGCCGGCGTGGCAATCCTTGAAGATTTGCACTGCATTCGATTCAGGTTCTTTTTGGTCCGCACGGGTTTTCCTCTGTATATGGAACAAGTCAATATAGATATGATAATATGGCACAGAAAAAAGAAGGAACTAGCAACTATTTACAAGAGCCTCGCAGTGTGCAATATAGCTACGACATCCTGTTGTCTGTTGGAATTTCACTTTAGAACAGTTGGTCTTGTTCTTCAAACAGTTAGCCTAGAAGAAGATACACTTGTCAGGCACATACATAAATACAAGTTCAATATATGGTATGATCAAATACATATACCCTACCTGATACTTTGGATCAGACCAGTGTTTAACAAGGGATGTCCAGTCTTCATCTGTAATATATTCCACTGGAGATGTTCGGGCGATTTCATTGTTAGCCTTGCCTTCAAAGTGAGATTTTCTAAGGTGGTACCGATATTGTCGCAAAGCAGACTGAAAAACATGAGTGCATGCTTGTTTAGTTGCATCATCTTTCTGATCCAACTTGAACCTCATCTGTTGAAAAAAGAATGTGAGTCTTATTAGGAGGAAGCTAGAAAGTATGGCACAGAGCAAGACAATATTACAAATTGTGATGAATAACATTGCTTATGGATAAATGGTCAAGGGAGGTGTTAAACTGGTATTGTCTTTCTCATTCCTGTACTGGATCCACATTGGGAGGATACGTGCATGACACCTAACGGCAATGGCTGCCTCTGATACTAACTTGGCTGACTCTGTAGCATCATATGGCCTTTTTAAACCTGCCTCAAAATGGATCTCCATTCTTCCTACTTTAGATTTTGTTAATCTGTCAAGCATTATCCCTGATATCTGTTTCCGCTTGCGCCGTGGTGCTAGTTCAACAAAGAATATGGAAAGTGTTAGTGAACATCAAACTGTGAGAGTACATATAAAGCAGCATGCAACTGCAAATTGACTTGGTCAGGTACCATCTTGGTGTTGATGCTCATGAGGTTCATCTGATCTTGCCAAGTCTTGTTGTGTCAGCAGTGCTTCGGAAGTACTGTTAGGTGTGAAGGTAGCTTGGGAACTGGCCAGTTCCGGAGCAAACGAACGAGTAACTCGTTGAGATGCTGGTACAGTTGAAGCGGATGCTGCAGCTGGTGGAGCAGGTGATGCTGTGTTTGTAGATTTAGCCGGTGGACTTGGACCTTCTACTGCACTATAAGTACCAGCAGAATCTCGAGGGCAGATCCTTTTCTGTTTCACTCGACAAGTAACACCATTCCCTACTATATTATTTTCCTTGCTCTTTTTTGACTTTGCCATGTCAGGCCGTACCCACAACATAAAAGAATAAAATTTCTCTTCAGAACTCATTGATGCATGATACGGACAAGCAATACTTTGATGTAAGACAACCATATGAGGATGGAATATGTAAGAAAAACAGGACGGCGTGACATATTCACATCTACGATGTGTAAACTAAGCAGAAGGATTTTCAAGAAAATAGAAGTAATGCAAGCTAGACACCATATGAAAGATGCAACCAATATCACTCTGCCAAGTTAAAAGTGTCATGTCATAAGTGGCATTTCGAAAAATTAGAAGCACTACAACATAGAAATCAATGCAATATGCAACCACTATCAAACTCCCATGTTAAAAGCGTCCAATCATGAGTGACTGATGCGGGATACACAACAACAGTACTTTGATGTATGAACATGGTATGATTGATAGATGCAGTGTATTCTAGACACAGAAAGGCATGTCATATGCACATGTATAACGTATAAACTCAAAAGGTGTAATTTAATCAAAATAGAAGAAATACAGGCTAGACAACATATGCAGCATGAAGCCAATTATCACACTATCAACTTAGAGCAAGCACGTGCGATGGTGGAGTATGAGAGATGAACTCATCATGTAGACTTGGGACTTCAACTTCATTAGCAGTAGCAGCGGCAAATCTAGAGAGTCCCTCTTTACGTCGGTTCGGAGGATCACCAACATCCCCTAACTTACTCTTTTCCTTTCTATTTTCTAATTTTGCCTTATGAAGTCAAAACCAAAAGAAGATGAATAAAATTAGCTCTGCATAACTGGTTGATGCATGATACAGACGAACACTACTTTGATGTAAGGCAAGCGCAGGATAGGAGGAGAGAATATATACAAAAAAAGATAGCATTGCATATTCAGACGTACGATAGGAGGATGGAATATGTATGAAAAAAGTAAGCATAAGGCATTTCAAAAAAACTAGAAGAAATGAAAGCTAGGCACCATATGAACATGCAACCAATATCACTCTATCAGGTAAAAAGTGTGTTGTCGTAAGTGCCATTTCAAGAAATTAGAAGCAGTACAAGCTAGAAGACAATGCAAGAAGCAACCTACATCACACTCCCAAGTTAAATGTGTCTTATGGGTAAGTGATCGTTGCAAGTATAAGTTGTAAGCTACGCAGATGCAATTCAACAAAATCAGAAGCAATACAAACTAGACATCATACGGAACACACAACCACATATAACCGTTCCAAGTTAGAGCAAGCATCTGTGATGGTGGAGTAGGGGAGATGTGCTCATCATCTACACGTATGTTCTAGAAACAGGAACATGTGTCATATTCACAGGCATTATGTGTAAAGTAAGCAGATGCAATTCAACAAAGTTAGAAGCAATACAAGCTAGACATCATACACAACATGCAACCACATATAATAGTGCCAAGTTAGAGCAAGCACCTGTGATGGTGGAGTAGGGGAGATGTGCTCATCATCTACATAGCTACGTTGACTGTCCAGCCTTGTGTTATCTTGCGAATCTTGTTGGGAGGATGGCGGAGTAGAATCTATAGAGACGCTCTGTTTGAGTTGCTCTGAAGGACGACCATCATCCACTGTCGGACTAATTTCCTTCAGATGTATTGATTTTGCATTGTAAAGTCAAACCGATAAGAAAAAGGAATAAAATCCGCTCTTTAGAACTCATTCATGCATGATACTGACAAACACTACTCGGATGAAAGGCAAACACATGATACGAGGATGGAATATGTACGAAAAACAGGATGGCGTGACATATTCACACCTATGATGTGGTAACTAAGCAGAAGACATTTCAATAAATTATAATCACTGCAAGCTAGACACCATATGAAAGGTGCAACCAATATCACTCTGCCAAGTTCAAATTGTCCGGCGTTTCAACAAATTAGAAGCAGTACATGCTAGAAATCATATGCAAGACACAACCAATATCACAGTGGCGACTTAAAGGTACCTTATCATAAGTGACTGATGCAGGATATGCAAGAACAGTAGTCTGATTTAAGAACATGGTGTGATCAGATATAGTATGTTCTAAAAACAGGAACACATGTCATATTCACAAGCATCATGTGTAAAGTATGCAGATGCAATTCAACAAAATTAGAAGCAATACAAGCTATACATCATACGCAACATGCAACAACATATAATAGTGCCAAGTTAGAGCAAGCACCTGTGATGGTGGAGTAGGGGAGATGTGCTCATCATCTACACAACTACGTTGATTGTCTAGCCTTGCGTTGTCTTGCGAACCTTGTTGGGAGTATGGCGGAGTAGAATCTATAGAGGCCCTCCGTTTCAGTTGCTCGGAAGGACCACCATCATTCAATGGCTTACCAATTTCCTTCCGCTTTATTGATTTTGCATTGTGAGGTCAAACCGACAAGAAAAAGGAATAAAATTCGCTCTTCAGAACTCATTCATGCATGATACTGACGAACACTACTCCGATGAAAGGCAAAGTCATGATACGAGGATGGAATATGTACGAAAAACTGGACGGCTTGACATATTCACACCTATGATGTGGTAACTAAGAAGAAGGTACTTCCAAATTAGAAGCACTGCAAGCTAGACACCATATGTAAGGTGCAATCAATATCACTCTGCCAAGTTAGGATTGTCTCATCATAGGTGGCGTTCATCAAACTAGAAGCACTACATGCTAGAAATCATATATTCAAGACACAAACCAATATCACACTGCCAACTTAAAGGTGTCCCATCATATGTGACTGATGCAGGATACACAAGAAGAGTAGTTTCATGTAAGAATATGGTGTGATAGATAGATATAGTATGTACCAAAAATAGGAAAGCGTGTCATATTCACACGTATCATGTGTACGCTAAGCAGATGCAGTTTACACTATAGGAGAAATACAAGCTAGACACCATATGCAACATGCAACCAGATATCACACGGCCAAGTTAGAGCAAGCACCTTGGATGGTGGAGTAGGGGAGTGAAGACTTGGAACTTGTAATGCATTAGCAGTACAAGGGGAATCCGAACAGATGCTCCATTTACGTTGCTGCAGAGGACCACCATCATCGCCTTCCTTAGTCTTTTCCTTAGTCTTTTCCTTACTCTTTTCTGATTTTTCCTTGTCAAGTCAAAGCCACAAGAAAAAGGAATAAAATTTGCTCTTCAGAACTCATTTATGCATGATACTGACGAACACTACTTTCATGTAAGGCAACCGCATGATAGGAGGATGGAATATGTATGAAAAATAGGATGACATGACATATTGACATGTATGATGTATAAAGTGTAAACTAAGCACAAGGTGTTTGAACTAGTTAGAAGCAATGCAAGCTAGAAACCATATGAAAGATCAAACCAATACCACTCTGCCAAATTAAAAGGGTGGCCTAACAAATGTATTTGACCAAATTAGAAGCAATACATAGCAACAGGCTAGAAATAATATGCAATATGCAACGAAAAAGGTGTCCCATCGTAAGTGATTGATGCAGGATACAGAAGAGAGGTAGTTTCATGTAAGAACATGGTTAACACATAGATGTAGTGTGTACCAAAAATAGGAAGGCATGTCATATTCATAGGTATAATGTGTAAACTTAGCAGATGCGATTTACCCTAATTAGAAGCATTACAAGCTAGACACCATATGCAACATGCAACCACATATCACACTGTGAAGTTAGAGCAAGCACCTACGATGGTGGTGTAGGGGAAGTGCGGTCTTCAAGTATAGAGCTACATTCAATAACTTCATTTAGGCTTGTTGTTTCTTAATAATCATGTGGAGAGGATGAAACTGCACTCTTTATAAGAGTAGTGCATCTCATACTAACCCACGGGTGTGACTGTCTCATACACAAGAAGAGTAGTTTGATGTAAGAACATGGTGTGATAGGCAGATGTAGTATGTACCAAAAATCGGAAGGCATGTCATATTCACATGTATAATGTGTAAGCTAAGGAGATGCAATTTAACAAATTAGGAGCAATACAAGCTAGGCACCATATGCAACATGCAACCAAATATCACACTGCCATGTTAGAGCAAGCACCCGGGGTTGTGGAGTAGGGGAGATGAGATTTGGAACTTGCACTGCAGTAGGAGTAGCAGGAGAATCTGTAGAGATCATCTGTTTTGGTTGCTCCAGCGGACCACCATCATTTCGTGCCTTCGTCCTTTTTTATTTTACCTTGTCAAGTAAACACACAAGAAAAATGAATGAAATTCGCACTTCCAAATTCATTGGTGCATGATACTGACGAACACAACTTTTATGTATGGCAACCACATTGTAGGAGGATGGAATATGTACAAAAAACGCTAAGCAGAAGGCATTTCAACAAATTGGAAGCAATGCAATCTAGACACCATATGAAAGATCCAACCAAAACCACTCTACCAAGTTAGATATGTCTCATTATAAGTGGCACTTCAACAAATTAGAGGCAATACATGTTTGAAATGATATGCAAGATGTAACCAATATTACACTGTCAACTTGAAGGTGTCTCGTCAGAAGTGATTGATGAGGGATACACAAGAAAATTAGTTTCATGTAAGAACATGGTTAATAGAAAGACGTAGTATGTACCAAAAACATGAAGGCATGTCATATTCACAGGTATAATGTGTTAACTAAGCAAATGCAATTTACCCTAATTAGAAGCATTACAAGGTAGACACCATATGCAACATGCAACCACATATCACACTGCCAAGTAAGAGCAAGCACCTGCGATGGTGGTGTGGGGGAATTGCGGTAATCAACTAGAGAGCTGCATTGACTATCTTCATTTAGCCTTGCTCTTTCTTGAGAATCATGTGGGGAGGATAACACTGCACTCTTTAAACGAGTAGCGCGTCTCATAGTAACCCATTGGGGTGACTGTCTCATCATAAGTGATTGATGAGGGATACAAAAGAGCATTAATTTGATGTACGAACATGGTTAATAGACATATGTAGTATGTATCAAAAACAGGAAGGCATGTCATTATCAAAGGTATAATGTGTAAAGTAAGCAAATGCAATTTAACCAAATTGGAAGCAATACAAGCTAGACACCATATGCAACATGCAACCACATTTAACATCACGAATTTAAAGCAAGCACCTGGGATGGTTGTATGTGGCAATTGAGATCATCAACTGCAAAGCTACGTTTACTGTCTCCATCTGCTGACACAGCACCCTTTAGAGCGCTGAAATGCTTAGTGCTTATCTTTGAATTACACTAGAGCGACTTCTGTGTTTTCTTTTTTGTATTCATCAACACTGCGTCAGAGTCTGAGATACCCATGCATAAAAAAACAATAGTGTGAGTATGGGTGAAGTGTGTGCACAAGTAGTATAGTGTAAAGGTAGCAGATAGCAGGTCGGTGAGAAATAAATGACGGGAGACATATGATAGCTCTACAACATGCATGGCACACGAAATTACTAGATTCTAGGATTTTGAAATATGAGCACATGGATGGCTGGGAAATGCAGATGCTCCTCTAGCACACCACAAGGTGTGGTCCTATGAAAATAACATTCGACTGAAAAAAATAGGTCAGTCCATTTTTTCTGCACCGTCCGATGTACAAAGAACGGGCGGATCGCCTTCATCTACCTCCAGCCAGTCAGTGTTACGATCTTCCTCGAAACACCAGTGATCACCGGCCCAGTCCCCTGCCTCCACCCTCTCCTCGACCTCACCACACCGCCGTGCTTGGCACCGCCCCCCCGGCCATCCCTTCAAGCCCCGCTGACCTCCAGATCAGGCACAAGCAGCTCCTGTGCCCCACACCCCTATGATAAAAACCGATGCGCCACTTCCCCAGCGAACAGGTGGACTACGTGCTCCGCGCACCTAAGCGGGTGCTGCTTCTTTTAATTGCGATTCGACTGACCCTAAATTGAAATCCAGGAGGGCTACTAACCTCTAGCAAAGGTGAAATAGTAAATGGGAGGAAACCTTGTGCATTTAGTATCACGAAGAAGATGTAGTGAGAAGCGCTCAACTAGTTTCTTTCGTGGGATGAATACGGTGTGAGCAGAGACGTAAGATTTGCATGAACAAGGGAAGATGAGTTCCTCTTTCTGCTGGTAGTGCTGTGTCCTCTTTCTGTTTTTCCAATGATCTTCTTGTGGTTTGCTGGAAACGAGAAGTTGTGGAGGACGGTGGAGCCTTGGACGAACCCATGACCAAGTTGTCGAGTGTGGTGCGGTGGCCGTCTGTCAGCGGCGGGGAACCAGATCTGAGGTGGCGAACGACATCGTAACAGGAACAGCTCAGGAGCGGTGGACGGTTGCGATAATGGAGCGGCCGCGGTGAGGCGCAGGACGGCGTGGTCGAAGTGGTTTTGGTACGATGCATGCTGGCGTCGGCGTCGTGGGGGCAGCTCTGCCTCGGCTTTAGCTGTTAAGTCCTTGAGGGCGTTGCGGTTGTGGTTGTGTTGGACAATGATGTCGGGGTACCGGCTCCGGCGTGATGGAGGAGGGCGGCGGTGGATTGGGCGCGGTGGGGTGGAGGACGGAGAAGGCTGGGGGTTTCGCGGCTGGTGGGGAGGGCGTTTTGGCGCCCACGGAGTATGAATGCGAAAACATAGGGAGGGGGAACTAAGGGGGAACAATGTTTCGGTTTGGGACGTGCTTGTTTGAAATTTGGGGAAAGTTACAAACTTTGCCCCCATCTAAAATTTCAGACATATTGCGGGTTGGGGGTAGGGCAGTAATCTCAGGTGTCCCAAATGGTGTGCGAGATAGATTTCGTCCGAGCGCATGGGTGTTTAGGCACCCATGGCGTATGAATGCTTCTCAGAGGTGGTTGAGACCGACGTCTTGGTGAAGTTACAAACCTACCCCAGTTTAGACCTTTGGACATCGGGCCGATAGGCTACACGGGCCAGAGTCAGGACAGTAATTTCCTACCACCAAACATTAGTCTCGCGTGGTTTCGGGTGAGCAGTGGCTTATTTGGCGCTTCGTTCAATATTTGGGAGCAAAAGCATTAACATTTTCGGTTCTCTTGAATTGAACTTTCAGGATTTGTCAAACTTCACAAATCTTTACACTTGAAAATCCTAAAACTATGACTATTTTGGAATGGAGGGGGTACATTTGAATATAAATTGTACACGAGTATATATTAAAAAATATGCAACTTACCTCAGTTCATGCATGGTTCCACATATAATCTCCTTGGTTGCAAAAAATAGTGAGACATGCGTATGAATATATAGCATGTTCAAACGCACAACAAAGATTGATGCCCCCCTTTAGATCTGATTTACAAATGCCATTATCTCGGGTTCAAATAGATGAATGCACTTCCTATGAATTCGAATCTTCAAAACCCCCTTTATGTTGAATTCAACATGCATTCTATTTCGTAGCTAGCAATTTGGAATGTATCCATGTAAGTGAAAAATGTATAAAGTGCTTCACACTAACAACATGGAGAGCACTAATTAATGTTTATATATAAACTGCAAAAGCAATGCATTTCCTGCATTTCAAACTGCTCTCACTCTATGGATCGATAATATGAAAGAAACACATGCACATGCTAGAATTCAATAGAGTATGGGTGTCTGATAGACCGATTTTCATTCACACGCAAATTGCAAAATTCATGATCTCATCCAAAAATAATAATGCCATTTATATTTTAACTTAATGCGTAGAACTGCCTTTTACACGTAGATGCACTATGCCTCGGCCCGTTCTCACAAACGCCCTATATATCTCTCTATCTAACGCATAAGTGCACACACTTTATATACATCGGCATTTATCTTTCACACATGCTCACAATCTCTCCCGGGGTGTCTCACGCACTCTCTCTCTCTCTCTCTCTCTGACTACTATGTACCACTCTTTTCACTAATCTCAGTTGGAAAACACTATTTCTCTCACATGCATATACACACACGCACGGTCTCTACTAGCCCTCTTTACGCACATATATGTGCCTACGTGTCTCCCGCACACACATTATCTCTAGGCCTATCTCACACACATTGCCCCCCCACAGACACACCTCTCTCTTAGTAGTTGGCAGATATGATTCCATCAGATCATTCGGTAGGATATCCTTGACTGTTAGGCTGGATGGTAATATGAGGCAAAGTTTTACCCAAGTTCGGACACTTGCAGTTGAGGAAAAAGCCTACTCCTGGTACTGTATATTAGTGATAGGGGTGTGTACAAAGTACACGTGAATACCATGCATTGTGCGTGTGTGTATACTATTGAAGAACTAGCCCCCAGGCTTCTATAACATACTCGGGGCCTAGGGTTACAAATCATATATAGTCGGCTTATCACCAGTGGGGATAGAGTCCTCCACGACTCTGGTAGCTTCATGTTGTACGCCGAGTCCTCCATATGGGTCTTCGTATAATGCGTCTCGGTCCAACCTATGTGGCGCAGGATGGAACCGACCCATGAGTCCTCATGTTGACCCACCACAACTAGAAATCATGTGCCCACCCCAACTAGAAATGATGTGCCCACCACACCACACACGCAATCGACCACTAAGAAAATAAGCATATACAATAGTACAATGTTATACATGAAAGTTAATTGCATGGTGCATCCAAAAATATTTGTTCTGCATTGTGAATGTTTATATTTTCTCCTAAAATATTAGTCACGGGAAAGAGAAACGAAGGGCATATCTCTCCTTGTCTCCACCGGACACCCCCTCTTTCTACACCACTTTCACGTACGCAGAAACTATCTCTTGGCCCTCTAAAAGTATGCATGCCCATGACACATTCACGCGTGACGGTCACTGTATTTCAAATGAAAGCACTATACGGTCACTGGACTTCAGAATATGCTCATTACGGTCACCGTATACATTCTCGTGGTGATCATACAGTATCTAGCTCATGATACGTATCCGTATTTTGTTGATGACACTGACAGACATTGTATTTGATGTGTGCTCCGTATTTTGTTGACGGAACTTACGGTCATTGTATTTGAAGCGAAAGAATGATATGGTCACTAGACTTCAGAATAAGCTCATCACGGTCACCACATACATTTTGTGGTGCTAACCAACCTGTGGTGGGATGGTTAGGAGGACAGTCATTTCTCGAGCCCACCAGGGTTAAAGTCCCAGTGCTCGCATTTATCCTGGGTTAATTTTAGTATTTTTTGACGATGTGCGTTCAGTGGGAGGAGGCATTCCACTCGACTCCGAGGCACCTGTGGTGACTTTGTAGAATCTCAAGATCATATGCTGGCTCACTCTCTCAAAGGTGCTCATAGGGGTAGGGTCTGCGTGTGCGCGCTTATAGTGGTGAGTGCTTGCCCGTATATATGAGCGCTTGCATCTGTACCATGTTAAAAAAATACATGTCATGATTATACGGTCACTGGCTCACCCATACAACTCCGTATTTTGTTGATGACACAATCAATTGACCAGTCAAACGTTCCACATGGCGCAACTAGTGTTGCACCATCGAGGCACGTAATCGTGGGGCCCACTTGTCAGCACGTATATGAATGAAATAAATGGTAGTTTGAGTCTGTACTATGTTAATAAAATACATTTTAGGGTGATCATATGGCCACTGGCTCACCATATAGCTCCGTAATTTGTTGATGACACGATCAATTGACCAGTCAAATGGTCCACATTCAGCAGCGCACATTACCATAGGGCCCACCTGCCAGCTCATATATGAAGGACAGAAATGGTAATAAATTAGTTGTCAGTGGGGATTCGAAGTCGTGAGACCTCTAGTTGGCATTCGCCGACGGTGGGGGCGTGGTGATTGGGCGGTGGCGTGGGGATCGCCGGAGAAAAATCTCGGCACGGGGGGCTAGAGGGATGGCCGGGGCGGCGACGGACAGGTGATGGGGAGTGATTTTGGGGCGGGCGGGGCGGTGCGGTGACGCGGGCTGACAGCGGGCGGCGGCGGAGGCAGGCGGTTCGGCCGGTGGTGGCTAGCAGCTCAGGGGGGTGGAGGTTGAAGATAAACTACAAGTCCTTGATTTCGTATCCAACGGCTGGAAAATCTACTGATCAGAGATGAAAAAGTCAGTCGACTGACGTGTAGCCTCACCCTGCACGTACACATGCACACACGCAAAGCTCGCACAAACACACATACGCATGCAGGCGTGCAACACTGACATGTACACATGCACTCATGAACACACGCACGTATGCACACATGCATGCAACACTGAAACGTACACATGCATGCACACAACACTCGCACGCCTGCATGTACACAACATACGTTGCAAGACACATGCTCAACCTATACGTGCATGCATGCTTTGTTAAGGATATGGATTGTTAAAGGTATTAATCAATCTTATCTATGATAAGTATAACATTGATGTTTCGAGTGGTCTTTATGAATCACAACGTATCGAAAGGGCTATCAACGTATATATGAAAATTTTAAAATTCTCTTACATTATATAGTAGGCTTATCTACATGAAATAGATGATGCCACACTCAATGAACGATCATCGGTTTATGAAATGCCCGCTTCTGACCGCCCTGGCCCACCAAAAGATCCTCTACCATGCGCTGCCTGCATTGGGTCACTGACCTGCAGGCCATGTACCCAAAGAGCCCACACGTCAGTGGAAGAACGGCCAGGTGTCGTACGTCAGAGTCGAGGGCGCCACTCGTTGCACGCCCAGCTGAACACACCTCCTAGCCGCATTCAAACGCCTCCATGAAACCCTTGTGGAAGCCGAGAAACCCACTGTGGAAACATGTTCATTCATGACCGGGCCGGCATTAAACGCAACGCCGGCCGAGCTCGTCCCGTCCGCCATCTATTTAATCTCCTATTTAAACGAGGCTAAACGCCGACCAAGAATCACACACCTCCGCCACTCCCCTATCTCCTCCTTCACCATTTTGTCCACTCTTACAAATGGCTTACAAAGAGTAGTTATCCCGCATCCAAGCTGGCTGGGTGGTCCGTCGAGCCTGCCGGATACGAGCTATGCAGCTCGCTGATCCACCTCCCTCCCCTTGCCCGACGGAGCCAATTGCCGCCCCAAGCCGGCACACGGTTCAACAACTCACCGCTCCTGGCCAGCTCGATGAGGAGCAGCGCACGGGAGTCGTCGCTGTCGTCCACACCGCCGCCTCGTACCGCGCCTCCCGTGTCTGCGACCGTGTCTCCTATTTTTGTGCCCGAGACTCCCGTGCCGGTGTCCGCACCATGCAAGCAGAGACAGAAGCCGGGTGCACGGAGAGCGATGGGTCGATGGCCAGCGCCTCCGCGTCCGCCGCCATCATCGAGGAGAAGTAGAACACGGGAGGCCGCCGCCACTTGGGTCCCATGAAGGCCACCGCGGAGGCGACATCGGCGTACACAGTAGGTGTCTTGCCGGATCCTTTTGTTGTGAGGACCTTCGTTGACCCTGCATGGGCTCCACGGAAGCGGAGAAGCCCCCTTCCACCATCATCTTTGGCTTCGGCAGTGGGGAAGCGAGCCGTCCTTTGCGCTGAAGCATATACCTCCGGGGCTCCTGGCAGTCCGGTGATCGTGCTGCCGGACATGAGGAACACAAATGGATCGGTGGGCGACCATTTAGGCCAGGTATTATATACCTGTGCTGTCCAGAACTAGCACCGCTTAGTTGATTTGAATGTAATAAATCTGTCATGTTTGTATGAAAATCTGGTATTTTATATGAATTCCGTCATTGTTTATATGAAATATCACCGTGTTTGCATGATTTTCGTCCGGTTGGTTGAGTTGCTATCAGAATGTGTGCGACTACGGTTGGATGGCGTAATATGCGATCGCCGGTCGGTCTGTGGCCGGCTCGGGCGGCGTGGTGGGACAAAAAAAAGCACAGCTCGTGCGAGCTCGTCTCCAACGTGTGCGCCGGACGATGCATGAGCACCCGAGCCATTCCTCGTTCATCGGTGGAAAATGCACTGGTGGACAAAAGGGTCGCCAATATTTTGGCTACCCCGGGCAAGATCCAAACAGCCCCTCCCAGCAGATTCAAATCCCTCGTTCGCCATGAAATTTTGCCATGTGTTGTTTTCATGGACTAGCAAGATGCCCGTACATTGCATGGAACATCATGATGCATTTTTTATACAAAACACATGATGTGATTGACCCATGCAGGAGTAATACCATGTGTAAAAACTAATGATATCTCGAGAATTTTATCAGAAAAATGGTATCTTGAGAATTTCATCGAAAAAATGATATCTCGAGAAAGATGAGAGATAAGGTGAGGAGGAGTGGGGCGTGGTGGTGACTGGTGGTCGGACTGGGCGGAGGCATGGGGATGGACGGCGCATTATGTCTAGGTTTGTATCTCTCTCTCTCTCTCTCTCTCTCTCTCTCTCACACACACACACACCCACGTAGGTGGGGGACATGCACGAAGAGAAGAGGTGCATGCATGGCGCACGTACTCCCGTCTCTTTCCCAATCACACCCGCGCGAGTACACGGTGGAGCTCATTTCTGTACGAAAAGGCAACCGACGTGGTAATTTGACACGTGTACTGGTTGTCCACTTGAGGGAGGATCGTCTACCACGGGTGAACAAACAAATTGCGACTTGATGCGTTATGTTAAAAAAGAGGCAAACCATGTGGGGTCTACCTTAGAGGCAAGGCTCTATACACTCGAGATGCTCTGTACGTATTACTTTTGATGTGTCCTGTCAACTCGCAGAATGAGGAGAAGCTTGCCTAGTACACCGTCTCCCCCCCCCACGGGCGCGGTGGCTCGCAAGACGAGGTGAAGCTTGCTTACTAGTATGCCTTACGCCCGCTCCCTCGCCCACGTGTTGTTCTAGGGCAAAGAGTTGATAAGAAATTAAATGTTATTCAATATGCGAGTAAAACTCTAGACAATGCTCAGAGAAATTATGCTACTACTGAAAAAGAATTCTTAGCAGTTGTATTTGCTTGTGATAAGTTCAGACCTTATATTGTTGATTCTAAAGTAACCATTCACACTGATCATGCTGCTATTAAATATCTTATGGAAAAGAAAGATGCTAAACCTAGACTTATTAGATGGGTTCTCTTGCTACAAGAATTTGATTTGCATATTATTGATAGAAAGGGAGCCGAGAACCCCGTTGCAGATAACTTGTCTAGGTTGGAAAATGTTCTTGATGACCCACTACCTATTGATGATAGCTTTCCTGGTGAACAATTAAATGTCATAAATGCTTCTCACACTGCTCCATGGTATGTTGATTATGCTAATTACATTGTTGCTAAGTTTATACCTTAGTTTCACATACCAGCAAAAGAAAACGTTTTTCTATGATTTACGACATTACTTCTGGGATGACCCACACCTTTATAAACAAGGAGTAGATGGTGTTATTAGACGTTGTGTACCTGAGCATGAACATGAACAAATCCTAAGCAAGTGTCACTCCGAAGCTTATGGAGGACACCACGCTGGAGATAGAACTGCACATAAGGTATTGCAATCCAGTTTTTATTGGCCCACTCTCTTCAAGGATGCCCGTAAGTTTGTCTTATCTTGTGATGAATGTCAAAGAATTGGTAATATTAGTAGATGTCAAGAAATGCCTATGAATTATTCACTTGTTATTGAACCGTATGATGTTTGGGGCTTTGATTATATGGGACCTTTTCCTGCCTCTAATGGATATACACATATTTTAGTTGCTGTTGATTATGTTACTAAGTGGGTAGAAGCTATTATTTTGTTGAGCTTTCATACACTTATAGTTCTAGTGCATCCGTTGCATGGAAATCCCTACTCACTCACATTGATATCTATTGATGGGCATCTCCATAGCCCGTTGATACGCCTAGTTGATGTGAGACTATGTTCTCCTTTTTGTCTTCTCCACAACCACCATTCTATTCCACCTATAGTGCTATGTCCATGGCTCACGCTCATGTATTGCGTGAAGAGTGAAAAAGTTTGAGAACATCAAAAGTATGAAACAATTGCTTGGCTTGTCATCGGGGTTGTGCATGATTTAAATATTTTGTCTGGTGAAGATAGAGCATAGTCAGACTATATGATTTTGTAGGGATACCGTTCTTTGGCCATGTTATTTTGAAGAGACATAATTGCTTAGTAGTATGCTTGAAGTATTATTATTTTTATGTCAATATTAAACTTTTGTCTTGAATCTTATGGATCTGAATATTCTTGCCAAAATGAAGAGAATTACTTAGAGAAATATGTTAGGTAGCATTCCACATCAAAAATTCTGTTTTATCATTTACCTACTCGAGGATGAGCATGAATTAAGCTTGGGGATGCTGATACGTCTCCAATGTATCTATAATTTTTGGTTGTTCCATGCTATTATATTATCAACCTTGGATGTTTTATATGCATTTATATGCTATTTTATATGATTTTTGGGACTAACCTATTAACCCAGAGCCCAGTGCCAGTTTCTGTTTTTCTTTGTTTTAGAGTATCGCAGAAAAGGAAAATCAAACGGAGTCCAATTGACCTGAAACTTCACGGTACTTATTTTTGGATCAGAAGAAGCCCGGGAGACTTGGAGTCCACGTAAGGGAAGCTTCGAGGAGGCCACGAGGTAGGGGGGCGCGCCCACCCACCTGGGCGCGCCCTCCACCCTCGTGGGCCCCTCGTGGCTCCCCTAACGTACTTCTTCCGCCTATATATCTCCATATACCCTAAAAACATCCAAGAGCACAATAGATTGGGAGTTCCGCCGCCAGAAGCCTCCGTAGCCACCGAAAACCAATCTAGACCCGTTCCGGCACCCTGTCGGAGGGGGAGGATCCCTCTCCGGTGGCCATCTTCATCATCCTGGTGCTCTCCATGACGAGGAGGGAGTAGTTCTCCCTCGGGGCCGAGGGTATGTACCAGTAGCTATGTGTTTGATCTCTCACTCTCTCTCTCGTGTTCTTGAGGTGGTACAATCTTGATGTATCGCGAGCTTTGCTATTATATTTGGATTCTATGATGTTTCTTTCCCCCCTCTACTCTCTTGTAATGGATTGATTTTCCCCTTTGAAGTTATCTTATCGGATTGAGTCTTTAAAGATTTGAGAACACTTGATGTATGTCTTGCCGTGCGTATCTGTGGTGACAATGGGATACCACGTGATTCACTTGATGTATGTTTTGGTGATCAACTTGCGGGTTCCGCCCATGAACCTATGCATAGGGGTTGGCACACGTTTTCGTCGTGATTCTCCGGTAGGAACTTTGGGGCACTCTTTGAGGTCCTATGTGTTGGTTGAATAGATGAATCTGAGATTGTGTGACGCATATCGTATAATCATACCCATGGATACATGAGGTGACATTGGAGTATCTAGGTGACATTCGGGTTTTGGTTGATTTGTGTCTTAAGGTGTCATTCTAGTACGAACTCTAGGGCTGTTTGTGACACTTATAGGAATAGCCCAACGGATTGATTGGAAAGAATAAGTTTGAGGTGGTTTCGTACCCTACCATAATCTCTTCGTTCGTTCTCCGCTATTAGTGACTTTGGATTGAATCTTTGTTGCATGTTGAGGGATAGTTATGTGATCCAATTATGTTATTATTGTTGAGAGGACTTGCACTAGTGAAAGTATGAACCCTAGGCCTTGTTTACTATCATTGCAATACCGTTTACGCTCACTTTTATCATTAGTTACCTTGCTGTTTTTATAATTTCAGATTATAAATACCTTTATCTACTATCCATATTGCACTTGTATCACCATCTCTACGCCGAACTAGTGCACCTATACAATATACCATTGTATTGGGTGTGTTGGGGACACAAGAGACTCTTTGTTATTTGGTTGCAGGGTTGCTTGAGAGAGACCATCTTCATCCTACGCCTCCTACGGATTGATAAAGAAAGAAAGAGAGGTCTTCACATATAAATACACTATCTTGGACATCTTTTATGATTGTGAGCACTCATTAAAATATGACATGCTAAAGAGTTGACATTGGACAAGGAAGACAACGTAATGGGATATGTTTTCTTACATCTAAGATAAATTATATTGTCATGGATCATCCAACATGATTGAGCTTGCCTTTCCCCCTCATGGTAGCCAAATTCTTTGCACCAAGTAGAGATACTACTCGTGCTTCCAAACACCCTTAAACTAGTTTTGCCATGAGAGTCCACCATACCTACCTATGGATTGAGTAAGATCCCTCAAGTAAGTTGTCATCGGTGCAAGCAATAAAAATTGCCCTCTAAATATGTATGACTTATTAGTGTGGGAGAAAATAAGCTTTATACGATCATGTGATACGAAAGAAATAAAAGCGAAGGACTGCATAATAAAGGTCCATATCACAAGTGGCAATATAAAGTGGCGTTCTTTCGCATTAAGATTTTGTGCATCCAACCATAAAAGCGCATGACAACCTCTGCTTCCCTCTACGAAGGGCCTATCTTTTACTTTTATCTCCTACCTTGCATAAGAGTGATGGTGATCTTCACCCTTCCTTTTTACATTTTATCTTTTGGCAAGCACAACATGTTGGAAAGATCCTGGTATATATGGCTAATTGGATGTGAGTTTTCATGAACTATTATTGTTGACATTACCCTTGAGGTAAAACGTTGGGAGGCAAAACTATAAGCCCCTATCTTTCTCTGTGTCCGATTAAAACTCCATACCAATAAGTATTACGTGAGTGTTAGCAATTGTGAAAGACTATATGATAGTTGAGTATGTGGACTTGCTGAAAAGCTCTTATATTGGCTCTTTCCTATGTTATGATAAATCGCAATTGCTCTAATGACTGAGATTATAGTTTGTTAGTTTTCAATGAAGTTTATGATTCATACTTGAAATTGTGATTGAATTGTTACTCTTGCATAAGAGATCATATGACAAGAATTATATAAGTTGTTGTTCTAGGAATGATCATGATGCCCTCATGTCCGTATTTTATTTTTATCGACACCTCTATCTCTAAACATGTGGACATATTTTTTGATTTCGGCTTTCGCTTGAGGACAAGTGAGGTATAAGCTTGGGGGAGTTGATACGTCCATTTTGCATCATGCTTTTATATCGATATTTATTGCATTATGGGCTATTATTACACATTATGTCACAATACTTATGCCTATTCTCTCTTATTTTACAAGGTTTACATAAAGAGGGAGAATGCCTGCAGCTGGGATTCTGGGCTGGAAAAGGAGCAAATATTAGAGACCTATTCTACACAACTCTAAAAGTGCTAAAACTTCACAGAAGTGATTTTCAGAATATATAAAAAATACTGAGCGCAAGAAGTTCCAGAGGGGGCCACACCCTGGCCACGAGGGTGGGGGGTGCGCCCTACCCCCCGGGGCACGCCCCCTGCCTCGTGGGCCCCCTGGTGGCCCTGCGATGCCCATCTTCTGCTATATGGAGTCTTTCGATGAGAAAAAAATCATAAGCAAGCTTTCGGGACAAGACTCCGCCGCCACGAGGCGGAACCTTGGCGGAACCAATCTAGGGCTCCGGCGGAGCTGTTCTACCGGGGACACTTCCCTCCGGGAGGGGGAAATCATCACCATCGTCATCACCAACGATCCTCTCATCGGGAGGGGGTCAATCTCCATAAACATCTTCACCAGCACCATCTCCTCTCAAACCCTAGTTCATCTCTTGTATCCAATTCTTGTCTCCAAGTCTGGGATTGGTACCTGTGGGTTGCTAGTAGTGTTGATTACTCCTTGTAGTTGATGCTAGTTGGTTTATTAGGTGGAAGATCATATGTTCAGATCCTATATGCATATTAGTACCCTCTGATTATGAACATGAATATGCTTTGTGAGTAGTTACGGTTGTTCCTGAGGATATGGGAGAAGTCTTGCTATTAGTAGTCATGTGAATTTGGTATTCGTTCGATATTTTGATGAGATGTATGTTCTCTCTCCTCTAGTGGTGTTATGTGAACGTCGACTACATGGCATTTCACCATTATTTGGGCCTAGAGTAAGGCATTGGGAAGTAATAAGTAGATGATGGTTTGCTAGAGGACAGAAGCTTAAACCCTAGTTTGTGTGTTGCTTCGTAAGGGGTTGATTTGGATCCACATGTTTCATGCTATGGTTAGGTTTACCTTAATACTTTTGTTGTAGTTGCGGATGCTTGCAATAGAGGTAAATCATAAGTGGGATGCTTATCCAAGTAAGGACAACACCCAAGCACCGGTCCAACCACATATCAGATTATCAAAGTACCGAACGCGAATCATATGATCGTGATGAAACCTAGCTTGACAATAATTCCCATGTGTCCTCGGGAGCGCTTTTCTCTATATGAGAATTTGTCCAGGCTTGTCCTTTGCTACAAAAAGTATTGGGCCACCTTGCTACACTTTATTTACTTTTGTTACTTGTTGCTCGTTACAAATTATCTTATCACAAAACTATCTATTACCTATAATTTTAGTGCTTGCAGAGAATACCTTGCTGAAAACCGCTTATCATTTCCTTCTGCTCCTCGTTGGGTTTGACACTCTTACTTATCAAAAGGAATACGATAGATCCCCTATACTTGTGGGTCATCAAGACGCTTTTCTGGCGCCGTTGCCGGGGAGTGAAGCGCCTTTGGTAGGTGGAATTTGGTAAGGAAAAATTTATATAGTGTGCTGAAATTTACTGTCACTTGTTACTATGGAAAGTAATCCTCTAAGGGGCTTGTTCGGGGTATCTTCACCTCGACCAGTAGAGAAAAGAGTTGTTCCTCAACCTACTCAACCTACTCAGCCTACTCAACCTACTGAAAATGAAAGTGTCTAGTTTGAAATTCCTTCGGGTATGATAGAAAAACTGCTAGCTAATCCTTTTGCAGGAGATGGAACATTACATCCTGATGAGCACCTAATATATGTGGATGAAGTTTGTGGAGTATTTAAGCTTGCAGGTATGCCTGATGATGTTATCAAGAAGAAGGTATTCCCTTTATCTTTGGAGGGAGATGCATTGATATGGTATAGGCTATGTGATGATATGGGATCATGGAACTACAAACAATTGAAATTGGAATTTCATCAGAAGTTTTATCCTATGCATCTTGTTCATCGTGATCGTAATTATATATATAATTTTTGGCCTCGTGAAGGAGAAAGCATCGCTCAAGCTTGGGGGAGGCTTAAATCAATGTTATATTCATGCCCCAATCATGAGCTCCCAAGAGAAATGATTATCCAAAAAATTTATGCTCGGCTTTCTGATAACAACCGCACCATGCTCGATACTTCTTGTGCTGGCTCTTTTATATATTAGACTAGCTCATTGATGAAAGATGGTTTATTTCCTAACCATAGACATGTGTTGTCATTTGATTAACATGATCACATCATTAGGAGAGTGATGTGATGGACAAGACCCATCCGTTAGCTTAGCATAATGATCATTAAGTTTTATTGCTATTGCATTTCTTCATGACTTGTACATATTCCTTTGACTATGAGATTATGCAACTCCCGGATACCGGAGTAATACCTTGCACTACAAAAAAACACTTCCGCGGTGATACGTGTTTGTCATAGTAGGTCGTGTTTTTGTCATGCATGTACATCCATGACAATTTTATGACAGAATCAAGATAGTCATACCTGTATGTCGTAGAGGTGTTCCATGACATTACCAGAATTATCATCATGGAAGTTTCCACTTCCATGACGATAAATCACGCGTCGTAGAAGTGCTTTCATCAAGGGTGATCGACACGTGGCATCCACCGTAACGGGTCAACGTTAAGCTATCGGGTCCGGTTTTGGATCCGATAACCCGCTAACAGCCATGACCAATACCGATTTTCCACGTGTAATATTCTCATTGGCTGAAGGAACCACATGTCAGCTTCGCGTTGGCACACATGGCACTCATCCAATGGGCGAGATGCGCCTATGATATGTTGACACGTGGACCGGCCCAAAAGTGGCCCATGAAGATTAAATGAGCCGGCCCAACTAAAGGCCCACAAGATTTAGCGGATCATAACAGGCCGACCCAGCAAAAGGCCCACAAGATTTTGCAGACCATAATGGGCCGGCCCAGCTAAAGGCCCAACATTCTCAGTTAAGGCATGTACGGCTAGTGTCAAATCAGCTCGTCAACGGCCCGTCCTAAACTTGTCATCATCGCGGCCCATGGTCACTTCTGGACCGTTAACAGTCCGCTAAGTATTTGGGCCGAATTACGGCCCGATGTGTTTCCGGCCTATTAAAGGTCCTGCTTCATTTGGGCCCATTCATAGGCCATTGAAACTTTCGGCCCATAAATGACCGTGAATGGATATGGGTCATATTTGGCCATGTCTGACATTTGGCCTGTTAGAGGCCCACTATAAATTTGGGCCACTTTCAGCCTGTTGTGACTTTCGGCCTGTTAACGCTGGACAAAATCCATGGGCCATATGTGGCCCAATGTCACATCGTGCCTACTAACGGCCCATATAAAAATGACACTAATTAAGCCCGGCCGAACTTTCGACCTGTTAAAGGCCCGTGTAGTAGGTCGGCGCATTTACGACCCGTTTGAATTTCGGCCTGTGGACAATCCGCATTGTAAATGGGCCACCATTTCGGCCTGCTAAGACCAGTGGGTTATTTGGCATAATCAGGGCCCGATCTCACTTTTGGCCTATTAGAGGCCCATGTTTTTATGGGTGCGAGATATTTACATCTGTAAACGGCCTATTGTTACCGAGGGCCCAAATTATGTTTAGGCCTGTTAAAGGCCCACTATGGGCACCTGCCTAGCAGAAAAATATGAAAGCTTATGCTGATTTAGGCCCAGATATTTTTAGTGGGCTACATGGAAATTTCAGCCCATAATCATTTTTATCCCAATTGGAATGGGCCCGACGAATGTTGGCATGTTGGGCTCCTACGAAGCTTTCGGCCGAATACATTACTAAGATAAACCTACACTATACAAAAATAGCGTCATAATTACTGCAGCCTTTGGCAGCATCATAAATGCTATATCACAACAAAATAAATTCCAACCATACAACAAAAGGCATGTTGGCATAAAGTTTACAGTCCTTGCAGATAAAAGCACCATCAGATGTATAGAAGCATAGATCATTTGACCTGAGTGCTAATGTTTCAGGTTGTAGAATCTGATGGAGCAGCACGATCTTCCCCTTTTTCGGCCATTGCTATTGAACAACGAAGCAAATGTCTGATAGTCTGGTTTCAAAACCATTCATACCTTCACGACATTTGTCAACCACTATTCTTGTTTTCGAAACAACATCCATTAGGGATTGGACTTGTGCCTGGAGCACAGATATATCACTCTGTCTAGCCGGAAGATTTTATTCAATAGGCGATTTGGACGAGGTTACCTTGACAACCAACCCAGAATTACGCAGGAAGGTGCTTTTTCACTGTTAGTGGAGAGATACTGACGCACTGCAGCAAGAGGTGACATTGTGCCTGTGGTTGCCTCATCACCTTCAGGTGGTTGTGGCCGTTCAATCATTTGTTCCATAGCTTGTTGAAAGTTTGAACTTGTAGATTAGTGCACCAGATAAGTTACTAATGAGACAAAAAACAAACAAAGTAGGTTTCACGTTTATACATAACTTATGTTGGTGAACTACTGTAATACATTAGAATGCATTGTAGTGCCAACTACATAATAAAATCACTCTCGGAACATATGTCCATGTAGCATGCCTACTGTATTGTCTATTTCCTCACATTCGTTGACATCTAAGGATAAAGAGACATGGTTTAAAGTAGGATGAACATAGTATGACATCACTCATATCATGGGCAAACAGATATAAAACAAACAGGCTATTGTAGCATTGTGTGCACACGTGAACATCACAACTAGACTACAGATCAAGACCAAAAGAATATCCTTCATCTCTTTTAAACCATGTAAGGTGAAATGATACGTTAAAACAACTGTGTATAAAAGTGAACAGAGTAACTGACATTGGCTGCAAACCAAGCAGTTAAATGAACACATCACAGTACCAATCAGTTCAAAGGCAGGAGGAGTAAGGACTTACAATAGCGGCTTGAACTGGTGTGCTCATGCCCTTCATCTTGCCGGCGTGGCAATCCTTGAAGATTTGCACTACATTCGGTCCAGGTTCTTTTTGGTCCGCACGGGTTTTCCTCTGTATTTGGAGCAAGTCAATATAGATATGATAATATGGCACAGAAAAAGAAGGAACTAGCAACTATTTACAAGAGCCTCGCAGTGTGCAATATAGCTACGAGATCTTGTTGTCTGTTGGAATTTCACTTTAGAACAGTTGGTCTTGTTCTTCAAACAGTTAACCTAGAAGAAGATACACTTGTCAGGCACATACATAAATACAAGTTCAATATGTGGTATGATCAAATACATATACCCTTCCTGATACTTTGGACCAGACCAGTGTTTAACAAGGGATGTCCAGTCTTCATCTGTAATATATTCCACTGGAGATGTTTGCGCGATTTCATTGTTAGCCTTGCCTTCAAAGTGAGATTTTCTAAGGTGGTACCGATATTGTCGCAAAGTAGACTGAAAAACATGAGTGCATGCTTGTTTAGTTGCACCATCTTTCTGATCCAACTTGAACCTCATCTGTTGAAAAAAGAATGTGAGTCTTATTAGGAGGAAGCTAGAAAGTATGGCACAGAGCAAGACAATATTACAAATTGTGATGAATAACATTACTTATGGATAAGTGGTCAAGGGAGGTGTTAAACTGGTATTGTCTTTCTCATTCCTGTACTGGATCCACGTTGGGAGGATACGTGCATGACACCTAACGGCAATGGCTGCCTCTGATACTAACTTGGCTGACTCTGTAGCATCATATGGCCTTTTTAAACCTGCCTCAAAATGGATCTCCATTCTTCCTACTTTAGATTTTGTTAATCTGTCAAGCATTATCCCTGTTATCTGTTTCCGCTTGCGCAGTGGTGCTAGTTCAACAAAGAATATGGAAAGTGTTAGTGCACATCAAACTGTGAGAGTACATATAAAGGAGCATGCAACTGCAAATTGACTTGGTCAGGTACCGTCTTGGTGTTGATGCTCATGAGGTTCATCTGATCTTGCCAAGTCTTGTTGTGTCAGCAGTGCTTCGGAAGTAGTGTTAGGTGTGAAGGTAGCTTGGGAACTGGCCAGTTCCGGAGCAAACGAACGAGTAACTTGTTGAGATGCTGGTACAGTTGAAGCGGATGCTGCAGCTGGTGGAGCAGGTGATACTGTGTTTGTAGATTTAGCCGATGGACTTGGACCTTCTACTGCACTATAAGTATCAGCAGAATCTCGAGGGCAGATCCTTTTCCGTTTCACCCGACAAGTAACACCAATCCCTACTATATTATTTTCCTTGCTCTTTTTGACTTTGCCATGTCCGGCCATACCCACAACATAAAAGAATAAAATTTCTCTTCAGAACTCATTGATGCATGATACGGATAAGCAATACTTTGATGTAAGACAACCATATGAGGATGGAATATGTAAGAAAAACAGGACGGCGTGACATATTCACATCTACGATGTGTAAACTAAGCAGAAGGATTTTCAAGAAAATAGAAGTAATGCAAGCTAGACACCATATGAAAGATGCAACCAATATCACTCTGCCAAGTTAAAAGTGTCTTGTCATAAGTGGTATTTCGAAAAATTAGAAGCAGTACAACATAGAAATCAATGCAATATGCAACCACTATCAAACTCCCATGTTAAAAGCGTCCAATCATGAGTGACTGATGTGGGATACACAACAGCAGTACTTTGATGTATGAACATGGTATGATTGATAGATGCAGTGTATTCTAGACACAGAAAGGCATGTCATATGCACATGTATAACGTATAAACTCAAAAGGTGTAATTTAATCAAAATAGAAGAAATACAGGCTAGACAATATATGCAGCATGAAGCCAATTATCACACTATCAACTTAGAGCAAGCACGTGCGATGGTGGAGTATGAGAGATGAACTCATCATGTAGACTTGGGACTTCAACTTCATTAGCAGTAGCAGGGCCAAATCTAGAGAGTCTCTGTTTACGTTGGTTCGGAGGACCACCAACATCCCCTAACTTACTCTTTTCCTTTCTATTTTCTAATTTTGCCTTATGAAGTCAAAACCAAAAGAAGATGAATAAAATTAGCTCTACATAACTAGTTGATGCATGATACAGACGAACACTACTTTGATGTAAGGCAAGCGCAGGATAGGAGGAGAGAATATATACAAAAAAAGATAGCATTGCATATTCAGACGTACGATAGGAGGATGGAATATGTATGAAAAAAGTAAGCATAAGGCATTTCAAAAAAATTAGAAGAAATGAAAGCTAGGCACCATATGAACATGCAACCAATATCACTCTATCAGGTAAAAGGTGTGTTGTCGTAAGTGCCATTTCAAGAAATTAGAAGCAGTACAAGCTAGAAGACAATGCAAGAAGCAACCTACATCACACTGCCAAGTTAAATGTGTCTTATGGGTAAGTGATCGTTGTAGGTATAAGTTGTAAGCTACGCATATGCAATTCAACAAAATCAGAAGCAATACAAACTAGACATCATACGGAACACACAACCACATATAACCTTTCCAAGTTAGAGCAAGCATCTGTGATGGTGGAGTAGGGGAGATGTGCTCATCATCTACACGTATGTTCTAGAAATAGGAACATGTGTCATATTCACAGGCATTATGTGTAAAGTAAGCAGATGCAATTCAACAAAGTTAGAAGCAATACAAGCTAGACATCATACACAACACGCAACCACATATAATAGTGCCAAGTTAGAGCAAGCACCTGTGATGGTGGAGTAGGGGAGATGTGCTCATCATCTACACAGCTACGTTGACTGTCCAGCCTTGTGTTATCTTGCGAATCTTGTTGGGAGGATGGCGGAGTAGAATCTGTAGAGACCCTTTGTTTGAGTTGCTCTGAAGGACGACCATCATCCACTGTCGGACTAATTTCCTTCAGCTGTATTGATTTTGCATTGTAAAGTCAAACCGATAAGAAAAAGGAATAAAATCCGCTCTTCAGAACTCATTCATGCATGATACTGACAAACACTACTTGGATGAAAGGCAAACACATGATACGAGGATGGAATATGTACGAAAAACAGGACGGCGTGACATATTCTGTAGGATCTAGAAGTAGATGTGTCTAGAGGGGGGGATTAGACACATAATGCTAAAGTTGCAATTTTTAAGCTTTTTCGGTTTAAGTGGAGTTTAGGCACAATTTCAACACACACAATACATATCAAGCAAGCATGCAAAGAGTATATGAGCAGCGGAATGTAAAGCATGCAACTTGCAAGAATATAAAGGGAAGGGTTTGGAGAGATCAAACGCAATTTGAGACACGGATGTTTTTCCCGTGGTTCGGATAGGTGGTGCTATCCTACATCCACGTTGATGGAGACTTCAACCCACAAAGGGTAACGGTTGCGCGAGTCCACACAGGGCTCCACCCACAAAGGGTAACGGTTGCGAGAGTCCACATAGGGCTCCACCCACGAAGGGTCCATGAAGAAGCAACCACCCACAAAGGGTCCACGAAGAAGCAACCTTGTCTATCCCACCATAGCCATCACCCACACAGGACTTGCCTCACTAGCGGTAGATCTTCACGAAGTAGGCGATCTCCTTGCCCTTACAAACTCCTTGGTTCAACTCCACAATCTTGTCGGAGGCTCCCAAGTGACACCTAGCCAATCTAGGAGACACCACTCTCCAAGAAGTAACAAATGGTGTGTAGGTAATGAACTCCTTGCTCTTGTGCTTCAAATGATAGTCTCCCCAACACTCAACTCTCTCTCATAGGATTTGGATTTGGTGGAAAGAAGATTTGAGTGGAAAGCAACTTGGGAAGGCTAGAGATCAAGATTCATATGGTAGGAATGGAATATCTTGGTCTCAACACATGAGTAGGTGGTTCTCTCTCAGAACATATGTGTTGGAATGGTGTATGCGTTCTGATAGCTCTCTCTTTGAATGAAGAGGAGGTGGAGGGGTATATATAGCCTCCACACAAAATCCAACCGCTACACACAGTTTTCCAATCTCGGTGGGACCGAATCAACAAACTCGGTCGGACCGAAAATGTAAACCTAGTGACCGTTAGAGATTTTCGGTGGGACTGACATGGAACTCGGTAGGACCGATATGGTTAGGGTTTGGGCATAACATAATCTCGGTGAGACCGATTACACAAACTCGGTGAGACCGAATTTGGTAATTAGCTAACCAGAGAGTTGGTCAGGCAAACTCGGTGGGACCGATTTGCTCTTTCGGTGAGACCGAAAAGTTCCAAAGGGGAAACACTGAATTTACATTTCAATCTCGGTGGGACCGATTCGCTCTTCCGGTGAGACCAAAAAGTTACGAAAGGGAAACAGAGAGTTTTCAATCCCATCTCGGTGAGACCGAGATCCCTATCGGTAGAACCGAATTGCTAGGGTTTGGCAGTGGCTTATGACAAGTGAAACTCGGTGGCGCCAGATAGGAAGAATCGGTAGGACCGAGTTTGGCTTAGGGTTTAGGTCATATGTGGAAGTGGGAAAGTAGCTGAGGGTTTTGGAGCATATCACTAAGCACATGAAGCAAGAGGCTCATTAAGCAACACCTCATCCCTCCTTGATAGTATTGGCTTTTCCTAAAGACTCAATGTGATGTTGGATCACTAAAATGTAAAATGATGAGTCTTGAGCTTGAAGCTTTAGCCAATCCTTTGTCCTTAGCATCTTGAAGGAGTTCCCACAACCTTTAGTCCATGCCACTCCATTGTTGAACTTATCTGAAACATGCTAGATCGAAATGTTAGTCCAACAAGAGATATGTTGTCATCAATTATCAAAACCACCTAGGGAGCACTTGTGCTTTCATATTCACACCTATGATGTGGTAACTAAGCAGAAGGCATTTCAATAAATTATAATCACTGCAAGCTAGACACCATATGAAAAGTGCAACCAATATCACTCTGCCAAGTTCAAACCGTGTGGCGTTTCAACAAATTAGAAGCAGTACATGCTAGAAATCATATGCAAGACACAACCAATATCATAGTGGCGACTTAAAGGTGCCTTATCATAAGTGACTGATGCAGGATATGCAAGAACAGTAGTCTGATTTAAGAACATGGTGTGATAAGATATAATATGTTCTAAAAACAGGAACACGTGTCATATTGACAAGCATCATGTGTAAAGTATGCAGATGCAATTCAACAAAGTTAGAAGCAATACAAGCTAGACATCATACGCAACGTGCAACAACATATAATAGTGCCAAGTTAGAGCAAGCACCTGTGATGGTGGAGTTTGGGAGATGTGCTCATCATCTACACAACTACGTTGATTGTCTAGCCTTGCGTTGTCTCGCGAACCTTGTTGGGAGTATGGAGGAGTAGAATCTATAGAGACCCTCTGTTTCAGTTGCTCGGAAGGACCACCATCATTCAATGGCTTACCAATTTCCTTCCGCTTTATTGATTTTGCATTGTGAGGTCAAACCGACAAGAAAAAGGAATAAAATTCGCTCTTCAGAACTCATTCATGCATGATACTGACGAACACTACTCCGATGAAAGGCAAAGTCAGGATACGAGGATGGAATATGTACGAAAAACTGGACGGCTTGACATATTCACACCTATGATGTGGTAACTAAGCAGAAGGTACTTCCAAAATAGAAGCACTGCAAGCTAGACACCATATGTAAGGTGCAATCAATATCACTCTGCCAAGTTAGGACTGTCTAGTCATAGGTGGCGTTCATCAAACTAGAAGCACTACATGCTAGAAATCATATTCAAGACACAAACCAATATCACACTGCCAACTTAAAGGTGTCCCATCATATGTGACTGATGCAGGATACACAAGAAGAGTAGTTTCATGTAAGAACATGGTGTGATAGATCGATCTAGTATGTACCAAAAATAGGAAAGCATGTCATATTCAGACATATCATGTGTACGCTAAGCAGATGCAGTTTACACTATAGGAGAAATACAAGCGAGACACCATATGCAACATGCAACCAGATATCACACGACCAAGTTAGAGCAAGCACCTTGGATGGTGGAGTAGGGGAGCGAAGACTTGGAACTTGTAATGCACTAGCAGTACAAGGGGAATCCGTACAGATGCTCCATTTACGTTGTTGCAGAGGACCACCATCATCGCCTTCCTTACTCTTTTTTGATTTTGCCTTGTCAAGTCAAAGCCACAAGAAAAAGGAATAAAATTTGCTCTTCAGAACTCATTGATGCATGATACTGATGAACACTACTTTCATGTAAGGCAACCGCATGATAGGAGGATGGAATATGTATGAGAAACAGGACGACATGACATATTGACATGTATGATGTATAAAGTGTAAACTAAGCACAAGGTGTTTGAACTAGTTAGAAGCAATGCAAGCTAGAAACCATATGAAAGATCAAACCAATACCACTCTGCCAAATTAAAAGGGTGGCCTAACAAATGTATTTGACCAAATTAGAAGCAATACATAGCAACAGGCTAGAAATAATATGCAATATGCAACAAATAAAGGTGTCCCATCGTAAGTGATTGATGCAGGATACAGAAGAGAGGTAGTTTCATGTAAGAACATGGTTAACACATAGATGTAGTGTGTACCAAAAATAGGAAGGCATGTCATATTCATAGGTATAATGTGTAAACTTAGCAGATGCGATTTACCCTAATTAGAAGCATTACAAGCTAGACACCATATGCAACATGCAACCACATATCACACTGTGAAGTTAGAGCAAGCACCTACGATGGTGGTGTAGGGGAAGTGCGGTCTTCAAGTATAGAGCTACATTCAATAACTTCATTTAGGCTTGTTGTTTCTTAATAATCATGTGGAGAGGATGAAACTGCACTCTTTATAAGAGTAGTGCATCTCATACTAACCCACGGGTGTGACTGTCTCATACACAAGAAGAGTAGTTTGATGTAAGAACATGGTGTGATAGGCAGATGTAGTATGTACCAAAAATCGGAAGGCATGTCATATTCACATGTATAATGTGTAAGCTAAGGAGATGCAATTTAACAAATTAGGAGCAATACAAGCTAGGCACCATATGCAACATGCAACCAAATATCACACTGCCATGTTAGAGCAAGCACCCGGGGTTGTGGAGTAGGGGAGATGAGATTTGGAACTTGCACTGTAGTAGGAGTAGCAGGAGAATCTGTAGAGATCATCTGTTTTGGTTTCTCCAGAGGACCACCATCATTTCGTGCCTTCGTCCTTTTTTATTTTGCCTTGTCAAGTAAACACACAAGAAAAAGGAATGATATTCGCACTTCCAAATTCATTGGTGCATGATACTGACGAACACAACTTTTATGTATGGCAACCACATTGTAGGAGGATGGAATATGTACAAAAAACGCTAAGCAGAAGGCATTTCAACAAATTGGAAGCAATGCAATCTAGACACCATATGAAAGATCCAACCAAAACCACTCTACCAAGTTAGATATGTCTCATTATAAGTGGCACTTCAACAAATTAGAGGCAATACATGTTTGAAATGATATGCAAGATGCAACCAATATTACACTGTCAACTTGAAGGTGTCTCGTCAGAAGTGATTGAAGAGGGATACACAAGAAAATTAGTTTCATGTAAGAACATGGTTAATAGAAAGACGTAGTATGTACCAAAAACATGAAGGCATGTCATATTCACAGGTATAATGTGTTAACTAAGAAAATGCAATTTACCCTAATTCGAAGCATTACAAGGTAGACACCATATGCAACATGCAACCACATATCACACTGCCAAGTAAGAACAAGCACCTGCGATGGTGGTGTGGGGGAATTGCGGTCATCAACTAGAGAGCTGCATTGACTATCTTCATTTAGCCTTGCTCTTTCTTGAGAATCATGTGGGGAGGATGACACTGCACTCTTTAAACGAGTAGCGCGTCTCACAGTAACCCACTAGGGTGACTATCTCATCATAAGTGATTGATGAGGGATACAAAAGAGCATTAATTTTATGTACGAACATGGTTAATAGACATATGTAGTATGTATCAAAAACAGGAAGGCATGTCATTATCAAAGGTATAATGTGTAAAGTAAGCAGATGCAATTTAACCAAATTGGAAGCAATACAAGCTAGACACCATATGCAACATGCAACCACATTTGACATCACGAATTAAAAGCAAGCACCTGGGATGGTTGTATGTGGCAATTGAGATCATCAACTGCAGAGCTACGTTTACTGTCTCCATCTGCTGACACTGCACCCTTTAGAGCGCTGAAATGCTTAGTGCTTATCTTCGAATTACATTAGAGTGACTTCTATGTTTTTTTTGTATTCATCAACACTGCGTCAGAGGCTGAAATACCCATGCATAAAAAAACAATAGTGTGAGTATGGGTGAAGTGTGTGCACAAGTAGTACACTGTAAAGGTAGCAGATAGCAGGTCGGTGAGAAATAAATGACGGGAGACATATGATAGCTCTACAACATGCATGGCACACGAAATTACTAGATTCTAGGATTTTGAAATATGAGCACATGGATGGATGGGAAATGCAGATGCTCCTCCAGCACACCACAAGGTGTGGTCCTATGAAAATAACAGTCGACTGAAAACAAATAGGTCAGTCCATTTTTTCTGCACCGTCCGATGTACAAAGAACGGGCAGATCGCCTTCATCTACCTCCAGCTAGTCAGTGTTACGATCTTCCTCGAAACACCAGCGACCACCGGCCCAGTCCCCTGCCTCCACCCTCTCCTCGCCCTCACCACACCGCCGTGCTTGGCACCGCCCCCGGCCATCCCTTCAAGCCCCACAGACCTCCAGATCAAGCACAAGTAGCTCCTGTGCCCCACACCCCTATGATAGAAACCGATGCGCCGCTTCCCCAGCGAACAGGTGGACTACGTGCTCCGCGCACCTAAGCGGGTGCTGCTTCTTTTAATTGCGATTCGACTGACCCTAAATTGAAATCCGGGAGGGCTACTGACCTCTAGCAAAGGTGAAATAGTAAATGGGAGGAGACCTTGTGCATTTAGTATCACGAAGAAGATGTAGTGAGAAGCGCTCAACTAGTTTCTTTCGTGGGATGAATACGGTGTGAGCAGAGACATAAGATTTGCACGAACAAGGGAAGATGAGTTCCTCGTTCTGCTGGCAGTGTTGTCTCCTCTTTCTGTTTTTCCAATGATGTTCTTGTGGTTTGCTGGAAACGAGAAGTTGTGGAGGACGGTGGAGCCTTGGACGAACCCATGACCAAGTTGTCGAGTGTGGTGCGGTGGCCGTCTGTCAGCGGCGGGGAACCAGATCTGAGGCGGCGAACGACATCGTAACGGGAACAGCTCAGGAGCGGTGGACGGTTGCGACAATGGAGCGGCCGCGGTGAGGCGCAGGACGGCGTGGTCGAAGTGGTTTTGGTACGGCACACGCTGGCATCGGCGTCATGGGGGCAGCTCTGCCTCGGCTTTAGCTGTTAAGTCCTTGAGGGCATTGCGGTTGTGGTTGCGTTGGAAAACGATGTCAGGGTACCGGCTCCGGCGTGATGGAGGAGGGCGGCGGTGGATTGGGCGCGGTGGGGTGGAGGACGGAGAAGGCTGGGGTTTCACGGCTGGTGGGGAGGGCGTTTTGGCGCCCACGGAGTATGAATGGGAAAACATAGGGAGGGGGAACTAAGGGGGAACAATGTTTCGGTTTGGGACGTGCTTGTTTGAAATTTGGGGAAAGTTACAAACTTTGCCCCCATCTAAAATTTCGGACATATTGCGGGTTGGGGGTAGGGCAGTAATCTCAGGTGTCCCAAATGGTGTGTGGGATAGATTTCGGCCAAGCGCATGAGTGTTTAGGCGCCCACGACGTATGAATGCTTCTCAGAGTTGGTTGAGACTGACGTCTTGGTGAAGTTACAAACCTACCCCAGTTTAGACCTTTGGACATCGGGCCGATAGGCTACACGGGCCAGAGTCAGGACAGTAATTTCCTACCACCAAACATTAGTCTTGCGCGGTTTCGGGTGAGTAGTGGTTTATTTGGCGCTTCGTTCAATATTTGGGAGCAAAAGCATTAACATTTTCGGTTCTCTTGAATTGAACTTTCAGGATTTGTCAAACTTCACAAATCTTTACTCTTGAAAATCCTAAAACTATGACTATTTTGGAATGGAGGGGGTACATTTGAATATACATTGTACATGAGTATATATTAAAAAATATGCAACTTACCTCAGTTCATGCATGGTTCCAGATATAATCTCCTTGGTTGCAAAAAATAGTGAGACATGCGTATGAATATATAGCATGTTCAAACACACAACAAAGATTGATGCCCCCCTTTAGATCTGATTTACAAATGCCATTATCTCGGGTTCAAATAGATGAATGCACTTCCTATGAATTCGAATCTTCAAAATCCCCTTTATGTTGAATTCAACATGTATTCTATTTCGTAGCTAGCAATTTGGAATGTATCCATGTAAGTGACAAATGTATAAAGTGCTTCACACTAACAACATGGAGAGCACTAATTAATGTTTATATATGAATTGCAAAAGCAATGCATTTCCTGTATTTCAAACCGCTCTCACTCTATGGATCGATAATATGAAAGAAACACATGCGCATGCTAGAATTCAATAGAGTATGGGTGTCCGATAGACCGATTTTCGTTCACACGCAAATTGCAAAATTCATGATCTCATCCAAAAATAATAATGCCATTTATATTTTAACTTAATGCGTAGAACTGCCTTTTACACGTAGATGCACTATGCCTCGGCCCGTTCTCACAAACGCCCTATATATCTCTCTATCTAACGCATAAGTGCACACACTTTATATACATCGGCATTTATCTTTCACACATGCTCACAATCTCTCCCGGGGTGTCTCACGCACTCTCTCTCTCTGACTACTATGTACCACTCTTTTCACTAATCTCAGTTGGAAAACACTATTTCTCTCACATGCATATACACACACGCACGGTCTCTACTAGCCCTCTTTACGCACATATATGTGCCTATGTGTCTCCCGCACACACATTATCTTTAGGTCTCTCTCACACACATTGCCTCCCCCCCACAGACACACCTCTCTCTTAGTAGTTGGCAGATATGATTCCATCAGATCATTCGGTAGGATATCCCTGACTGTTAGGCTGGATGGTAATATGAGGCAAAGTTTTACCCAAGTTCGGACACTTGCAATTGAGGAAAAAGCCTACTCCTGGTACTGTATATTAGTGATAGGGGTGTGTACAAAGTACATGTGAATACCATGCATTGTGCGTGTGTGTATACTATCGACGAACTAGCCCCAGGCTTCTATAGTATACTCGGGGCCTAGGGTTGAAAATCATATATAGTCGGCTTATCACCAGTGGGGATAGAGTCCTCCACGACTCTGGTAGCTTCGTGTTGTACGCCGAGTCCTCCATATGGGTCTTCGTATAATGCGTCTCAGTCCAACCTATGTGGCATAGGATGGAACCGACCCATGAGTCCTCATGTTGACCCACCACAACTAGAAATCATGTGCCCACCCCAACTAGAAATGATGTGCCCACCACACCACACACACGCAATCGACCACTAAGAAAATAAGCATATACAATAGTACAATGTTATACATGAAATTTAATTGCATGGTGCATCCAAAAATATTTGTTCTGCATTGTGAATGTTTATATTTTCTCCTAAAATATTAGTCACGGGAAAGAGAAACGAAGGGCATATCTTTCCTTGTCTCCACCGGACACCCCTTCTTTCTACACCACTTTCACGTACGCACACAAACTATCTCTTGGCCCTCTAGAAGTATGCATGCCCATGACACATTCACGCGTGACGGTCACTGTATTTCAAATGAAAGCACTATACGGTCACTGGACTTCAGAATATGCTCATTACGGTCACCGTATACATTCTTGTGGTGATCATACAGTATCTAGCTCATGACACGTATCCGTATTTTGTTGATGACACTGATGGACATTGTATTTGATGCGTGCTCCATATTTTGTTGACGGAACTCACGGTCATTGTATTTGAAGCGAAAGAACGATATGGTCACTGGACTTCAGAATAAGCTCATCACGGTCACCACATACATTTTGTGGTGCTAACCAACCTGTGGTTGGATGGTTAGGAGGACAATGATTTCTCGAGCCCACCAGGGTTAAAGTCCCAGTGCTCGCATTTATCCTGGGTTAATTTCAGTATTTTCCGATGATGTGCGTTCAGTGGGAGGATACGTTCCACTCGACTCCGAGGAACCTATGGTGACTTTGTAGAATCTCAAGATCATATGCTGGCTCACACTCTCAAAGGTGCTCATAGGGGTAGGGTCTGCGTGTGCGCGCTTATAGTGGTGAGTGCTTGCCCGTATATATGAGCGCTTGCATCTATACCATGTTAAAAAATACATGTCATGATTATACGGTCACTGGCTCACCCATTCAACTCCGTATTTTGTTGATGACACAATCAATTGACCAGTCAAACGTTCCACATGGCGCAACTAGTGTTGCACCATCGGTGCGTGTAATCATGGGGCCCACCTGTCAGCGCATATATGAATGAAAGAAATGGTAGTTTGAGTCTGTACTATTAATAAAATACATTTTAGGGTGATCATACGGCCACTGGCTCACCATATAGCTCCGTAATTTGTTGATGACACAATCAATTGACCAGTCAAATGGTCTTCATTCAGCAGCGCACATTACCATAGGGCCCACCCGTCAGCTCGTATATGAAGGACAAAAATGGTAATAAATTAGTTGTCAGTGGGGATTCAAAGTCGTGAGACCTCTGGTTGGCAGTCGCCGATGGTGGGGGCGCGGTGATTGGGCGGTGGCGTGGGGATCGCCGGAGAAAAATCTCGGCACGGGGGGCCTAGAGGGATGGCCAGGGCGGCGGCGGACCGTTGATGGGGAGTGATTTCGGGGCGGGCAGGGCGGCGTGGCGACGCGGGCCGACCGCGGGCGGCGGCGGAGGCAGGCGGTTCGACCGGTAGTGGCTGGCAGCTCAGGGGGGTGGAGGTTGAAGATAAACTACATGTCCTTGATTTCGTATCCAACGGCTGGAAAATCTACCGACCAGAGATGAAAAAGTCAGTCGACTGACGTGTAGCCTCACCCCGCACGTACACATGCACACACGCAACACTCGCACAAACACACGCACGCATGCAGGCGTGCAACACTGACACGTACACATGCACTCATGAACACACGCACGTACGCACACATGCATGCAACACTGAAACGTACACATGCACGCACGCAACACTCGCACGCCTGCATGTACACAACATACGACGCAATACACACGCTCAACCTATACGTGCATGCACCCTTTGTTAAGGATATGGATTGTTACGGGTATTAATCAATCTTATCTATGATAAGCAGAACATTGATGTTTGCAGCGGTCTTTATGAATCACAACGTATCGAAAGGGCTATCAACGTATATATGAAAATTTTAAAATTCTCTTACATTATATAGTAGGCTTATCTACTTGAAATAGATGACGCCACGCTCAATGAACGATCATCGGTTTATGAAATGCCCGCTTCTGACCGCCCTGGCCCACCAAAAGTTCCTCTACCATGCGCTGCCTGCGTTGGGTCACTGACATGCAGGCCATGTACCCAAAGAGCCCACACGTCAGTGGAAGAACGGCCAGGTGTCGTACGTCAGAGTCGAGGGCGCCACTCGCTGGACGCCCGGCTGAACACACCTCCTAGCCGCATTCAAACGCCTCCATGAAACCCGTGTGGAAGCCGAGAAACCCACTCTGGAAACATGTTCGTTCATGACCGGGCCGGCATTAAATGCAACGCCGGCCGAGCTCCTCCCGTCCGCCATCTATTTAATCTCCTATTTAAACGAGGCCAAACGCCGACCAAGAATCGCACACCTCCGCCGCTCCCCTATCTCCTCCTTCACCATTTTGTCCACTCTTACAAATGGCTTATGAAGAGTAGTTATCCCGCATCCAAGCCGGTTGGGTGGCCCGTCGAGCCCGCCGGATACGAGCTATGCAGCTCGCTGATCCACCTCCCTCCCCTTGCCCGACGGAGCCAGCTGCCAACCCAAGCCGGCGCGCGGTTCAGCAACTCACTGCTCCAGGCCAGCTCGACAAGGAGCAGCGCACGGGCATCGTCGCTGTCGTCCACACCGCCGCCTCGTACCGCGCCTCCCGTGTCTGCGACCGTGTCTCCTGTTTTTGTGCCCGAGACTCCCATGCCGGCATCCGTGCCATGCAAGCAGAGACAGAAGTCGGGTGCACGGAGAGCGATGTGTCCATGGCCATTGCCTTCGCGTCTGCCGCCATCATTGAGGAGAAGTAGAACACGGGAGGCCGCCGCCACTTGGGTCCCATGAAGGCTACCGCGCATGCGACATTGGCTTACACAGCAGGTGTCTTGCCGGATCCTTTTGTTGCGAGGACCTTCGTCGACCCCGCATGGGCTCCACGGAAGCGGAGAAGCCCCCTTCCACCATCATCTTTGGCTTCGGCAGTGGGGAAGCGAGCCGTCCTTTGCGCTGAAGCATATACCTCTGGGGCTCCCGGCAGACCGGTGATCATGCTTCCGGACATGAGGAACACAAATGGATCGGTGGGCAACCATTTAGGCTAGGTATTATATACCTATGCCGTCCAGAACTAGCACCGCTTAGTTGATTTGAATGTAATGAAATCTGTCATGTTTGTATGAAAATCTGGTATGTTATATGAATTCTGTCATTGTTTATATGAAATATCACCGTGTTTGCATGAATTTCGTCCGGTTGGTTGAGTTGCTATCAGAATGTGTGCGACTACGGTTGGATGGCGTAATATGCGGTTGTCGGTCGGTCTGCGGCCGGCTCGGGCGACATGGTGGGACAAAAAAAGCACAGCTCATGCGAGCTCGTCTCCAACGTGTGCGCTGGAGGATGCATGAGCACCCGAGCCATTCCTCATTCATCCGTGGCAAAGGCACTGGTGGACAAAAGGGTCGCCAATATTTTGGCTACCCCGGGAAAGATCCAAACAGCCCCTCCCAGCAGATTCAAATCCCTCGTTCACCGTGAAATTTTTCCATGTGTTGTTTTCATGGACTAGCAAGATGCCCGTACATTGCATGGAACATCATGATGCATTTTTTTATACAAAACACATGATGTGATTGACCCATGCAGGACTAATCCCATGTGTAAAAACTAATGATATCTCGAGAATTTTATCAGAAAAATGGTATCTCGAGAATTTCATCAAAAAATGATAACTCGAGAAAGATGAGAGATAAGGTGAGGAGGAGTGGGGCGTGTTGGTGACTGGTGGTCGAACTGGGCGAAGGCATGGGGATGGACGGTGCATTATGTCTAGGTTTGTATCTCTCTCTCTCACACACACACCCACGTAGGTGGGGGACATGCACGAAGAGAAGAGGTGCATGCACGGCGCACGTAATCCCGTCTCTTTCCCAATCACACCCGCACGGGTACACGGTGGAGCTCATTTCTGTACGAAAAGGCAGCCCATGTGGTAATTTGACACGTGTACTGGTTGTCCACTTGATGGAGGATCGTCTACCATGGGTGAACAAACAAATTGCGACTTGATGCGTTATGTTAAAAAAAGAGGCAAACCATGTGGGGTCTACCTTAGAGGCAAGGCTCTATACACTCGAGATGCTCTGTACGTATTACTTTTGATGTGTCCCGTCAACTCGCAAAATGAGGAGAAGCTTGCCTAGTACGCCGTTTCCCCCGCCCACGGGCGCAGTGGCTCGCAGGACGAGGTGAAGCTTGCTTACTAGTATGCCTTACGCCCGCTCCCTCGCCCACGTGCGTGGTGGCTCGCAGGATGAGGAGAATTTTTTTACTACTCCCTCCGTTTACTCCTCGTCCCTACCTTGGTTAGAGAGATTATCATATTGTTTGGAATATATGTCTTTTAGTAGTACTCCATGGAGTAGTAGGAGTAGTACAGTGGTATATAGGAGTAGTACTACTACAACAATTTCCTTGGAATATGTGGTGCAGCAAGCTACCCTAGGCTATGTTACTACTCCCTCCTTTCCAATTTATGGCTCAATTTCAAAATCTCTCCAACCAAGGTAGACGGTGAGTGGTGGAATTAATTTTGTAGTTTGCACAAGTAATTAGTATGCTCGTTTTTCTCAAGAAGTTATGTTTACCGAGGCATTTATTAGAACGAATGCATGCATGACCACTAAATTTCCATGAACTTCTACATGCATTTGTGAGTTTTCTCTTGACACCAGGGGCAAATCTACTGGGGGGGCTTTAACAGGCTCGATCCCCCCTCCAGAGATGCAATTTATTTTTTTCTACTAGTATTAGGCCCAGCCCAGGCAATCAACGGCAGCCCATCAAGCCCACACAGTCACAATCCTATCTATACTCGTCCAGAATCCTTCGTTTGTTAAGTTTGAGCCTACCCTCCATTTTGTCCCAAGATTCGCCACTGCTTGACACTGCTTGCACCGGGTGATTTAACGCACCTCGAAATCCAACATGTGATCGTACTACTACTACTAGTAGAATTGAGACTTATAAAACGGAAAAATGATTTTTTAGATGAGCCCTATAAACCGGAAAGGAGGGAGTAGTAAGTAGTACTCCTCCATAGTGGGTACATACTCCGTAAAATCAGATTTTCCCAAAACTAAGTCGCTCAACCTTTATTTGCTTGTTTCCCTTCCTGCCTCCTTGCCTCGAACAGAATATGCTAAACTCCTCTGCCTGCCACACGGGAAAAGACCCGCCCTCGCCTTTTTTAGTCCAGGTTTGTATCGATGGATCGCGCGAAGCAGCAAAAACCAAGCCGTGTCTTGTACTCCTTCGTCGACGCTCGCTTTCATGAAGTCTGTACTTCCTCTCGCCGACATGTGGGACACATAGCAACTGGGTCGACGTGTCATGCACCAAATAACAGTGCAGAACAGCGGGGGGACGCACTCGAGTCGTACCACCCCATTAGTAGTAATGAGCAATGAGACGTCAAATCGCAATGCCGCACCTTCCCAGACGGACGAAGCAACAATTATTTCACACTTCGCTTCGCCATCATCTCCTTCAAGAAAACCATGTAGTATTGCTTCTGCCATTGTCCTGCCTCAAGAGGGACACACGCATCGCCTTGGTACAACATGAAACGTGGGACCTCATGATAGTCCATGCTCCCCCGCCCATCACTTGGTAAAATCACCTCATTTTTACTACATCCTCTGTATCGGTTTATAGGGCATGCACATCGTTCTATGTTGAGAAATTAACTGGCTATATATGTGATGAACAATATATGTTTAGAAACTACATCCGCTTAAGAATCCAATGATATACTTTTTGTGACATAGTAACTCATATTTAGTTAGTCAAATGGATGACCTAGAACTACATGCACGCCCTATAAACCATGACGGAGAGGGTAGTACAGTACATATCTTTCTAGATCAATATAGTTGGGATTCACCAAGGAGCAAAACCAAGTGGTAGGCTGCTCTTGTCGTGTTGGCGTAGCAACTCAAGCAAGGTCAGTCCACACACGAAATGGCGACACACTTAATAGGACCCCTTTGGCCGACATGTGGCTCATCCACCCTCTTTCTTTGAGAATCCTCATCCACCGCCGTGTTCCACGTGCGATGCACAAAATTACAGTTCAGAGCAGCGGTTCGACTTGGAGGCACCCCGGTCGTAGCACCGCGGTAGTAGTAAATGAGCGTTGAGGGGTCAAATCACAAAGCCCCACGTTTCCCGCATTAAGCTAGACGGACGAAGCAACCATCATTTCACTCTAGGGCGCAAGAGCATAAAGAAAAGAGAAAACCAATGATGTATGTAGCAGCTACCTAGGGCACCCTAGGGTAGGGGCCTCCACTACAAATCCTTTTTTGGAAGCGCCTCCACTACAAATTCGCTTCTCCCTCGCCCTCTTGAAGAAAACTGATGATGCATGCGGCGGTAGGGTTTGTAGGAGTACTACGGCGTGCGGGGCCACGTCGTAGTAAACGGGAGAGGGATTGAGTTCGAGTTGATGCCTTAATATGTGTGAGCCGCTTGGTTTTACGGGAATGAGGCAGCATTTTGGGTTCAGGGATCAGTGGGGATATGCGTACAAAAAATTGTGGACGTAGGTTCGACCGAAAGGCAATGATGCATGGGCCCTGCATTTTGATTTACCCGTAGCCGCGTGAAATTTGCTACTCTACTCAAAACTAGTAAGGTACACATGCATTGAACGCATGAGATTTGGAAACCAAATTATGAATAAATACACACTATAGGATGTAAAGCTTTGAGCCATATATGCATGATGTAGATGTTCGTTTAGTTCTTATAGTTCATCTCATTCAAAATCAATTAGTTTTTATAAAAAGGTTAAGATTCATGGGATTGTGCATTGTAAAGCATAAAGTAAAAAACAAATAATGGCAATTCATTTAGAAAGAAAGTTTGGGCAATTATGATACGGAAGAGTCTAGAACAAAGGAGAAGTGCTTATGTTTACAGGTTTGCGCATTATGCTTAAGTTCAACCATGGAGTCTTCTAGATTGTACATGTGGCAGAATCTGGTGGAATGTTGATGATATCCAATGGCCAGTGGTTCTCGGATTTGCCATCTCTGCACTACCGGATTAGCTTCATCCAATGACCATCTTTCAAAGTTATTCGCACACTATATAGGGGTATAGATAATGCATAAAAGTTCCTCCAAAAACATCTATAACTAATGGGAAGTGAATGTATGCTTAAAATGAAAAAATGTAATACTTCCTCTGTCTAGGTGTATAAGTCATCTTAGGTTTTTTTGCTAGTTAATAGCATTCCATGTAATGAATTAACCACTTCATGTCATGTTTGAAAGTCTCAAGCCATTGAAAGCATGCACGGCCCACATCTCTTATTGGTTGATATGCCACGAAACAAGAAATGAGGAGGGAGCTAATGTACCATGCCTAAGTGTTTTGGGATTATTTGGTTTTGGAAGATGACTTACACACCTAGAGGGAGGAAGTATACAAAGAGAAAAAATGAATTGCAGTTAAAAGAATGGCATTTCTAACAAAAATGTGAATGTGAACTACATATGTGTGCACGTGACCAGCACATATATTGTCAATAAAAAATTTAATGCAAGAAATAACTTATGAGTAACATGCACGAATTGATGATGTGGTGCTTGCATGCATATAGTAGAAAAACAATGTGATTTATGACTTGCATGCATGACGTGTTCTTGTGCCATAGTTGCATGTCTAGGAAAAAAGCTACTAGTGGGTTGTACTAGCTATTTAGGAATAGAAGATCTATACATGGAAGTTGTAGGGAAAGAGATGACATGTATCTCAATTCCTATGAGTAGGGATTGGAAAAGAGATGTCATTTGGTTCACATCATAGGAACTTTTCTATTGAATCTAGAGATGACATGTATCTCAATTACTATGAGTAGGGATTAGAAAAGAGATGTCATTTGGTTCACATCATAAGAACTTTTCTATTGAGTATACGCTAATGTTTTATGGGAGTATAGGAATCCATTCATATGAACCAAGTGTCTCTAAAGCTATAAAAATGATATCATGTTTATTTCCTTTGAAATGTTGAGTATATGAATCTATTCCTATGAACCAATTGGCTCAAAAGGAAAAAATCGTATAAAAATCATATCATATAGAGTTCCTATGATATTCATCCACACCAAAGGATGGTTGAAATTGCTGCAGGTGATACGACGGTCTTTGTTTGTAGACTCCTCCCCCATCTTTATACTTACCTCTCGAAGATGAATGAAATGATATATACTGGGTATTCTATATGTGCATTTTGGTACATGAAAACTCGGTAAAAGTTTGCGAGGTTCGAATTTTCAATAAAGCTATATGCACTGCATTTTGGAACGGAGGGAGGAGCATATGACAGTTGCTAACACTCACGTGGAAGATTTGTGTGTAGGAGGAGTGGCTGCTCTGTTAAATGACATGGCAAAATGGACACTGTCGGATGCCGATCTAACGGTTCTTACGGCGTTCTTCTGGAAACGGCTTGTAGCGAATGTTTGTCGAATAATGATTTACGGACACATGCATTGCATTGATACGTGACCCCTCTCTCTCACGCGCACACGCACCCTCATGAGTCACGACTCTCCTGAGTCCTCTCACACCCACCATCTATATGCAGGTAGACGTCACACACATATGTGCTCTTCACACCCTACCCTTAGAACTTCTAAAAAACAAAAGACGTCGCACACCTTTTATTTTAGCTCACACATCACACACTTATACTATTACTCTTGTGGCGAACCTTCTTTGGGCATATTATATTGTACTCTCATGAAGATAAGCGGTGCACGCACGCACTAGTTCTCTCACACCCACTCGCGGGTACACGTAGGAGTGCATTTTTTGAAGCTGGTACAACAAAATCACTCCACTATATATATATATATATATATAAGAAAGAGCCTTAGCGCTTGCTTTACTAGGGTTCCTCTCTTTCACTCTCTCAAGCTCTCCAGATCTAAGCAAGACATAGGTGGCCACACTCTCTCTGCTCACGGCTGGTCACAAATCCGGCCGGACCACCTCGACCGGGGCAGGGGTGTAGGTGCATCATTCACGCTGTCGTCAGCAGCGAGGGAGGAGACCAACGGCTGCCCGCGTGTCCCGATCGGCGGCTGTGCCGTTCTCTTCGAGAGAGCGCCGGTTCCGTAGGGCCTCCGACCCCTTCTTCCTCCCTGCAGTACTGTAGCCAAGATGCGGCCTCCCGACGCCGTCTTTGCCACATGCCGACGACCCTTGGGTATATATTCCTTCGAAACCTGCCTTGCTCTACTACCCCAGCTCCCCACGTGGCTGCGTGTGGATCTTTTTCTACTTCCGTCGGCTGTTCCAAAGCCACCTAGACTTTTACTATTATTAGAGGTAAAGCCAGTTCATACAGTCGAATCTAAGAGTTGGTTCAAATAGGGAAGAAAGTGGGAAAGATGTAGCATGAATCTAGGACTTGGTTCTAAGAGGAAACGGGGGAGAGTAGTAGATACTCGCTACCCAATCGGTCTCTTGGTTGAAAAGGCGAAGAAAGCATGGTGGATAGCGAAGGGTGGGGGAAGTGGACCTGTCTCTTGGTTGAAAAAGGAAAGAAAGTGAGGGGTGTTGGGGGACAACGTAAATGAGAATGAGCAGGTCTAGATTTCCTGTGCTCACATAGGAAAATGTCGCCAAGGAGATACAAAATGGGACAAATGCAGACATGCTTCCTGAGTATTTGCCGCTCTCAGGAACCACATCTGCCTCACCACTTTATGCCCCTATTGTCCCTACGCCCATATCACTACCGTTAATGTAAAATCACATGAAGCATTAAGCAATGCCACCTAATGTCACAAGTAATGTTCTAGTGCCGTTGATAAATTGAAGCAATGCGACCACCATTTTATGAAGTGCTTCCGTCTTTGCTTTATTTCCCATGAATTGTGTTTTTGCAGTTACACTTAAATCTCACACTGCTAACATTGCTTCATTCCAGTGGAACCGCACAAACTTGATTGCACATTTACTGACCATGTGCTACTCTCATGACAGTAATACTAATGCTATTGTTCTGCATGTTAATCTAGTGGCAGTGTTGATATGATGTGATGCTACTTACTTAAGGGCACTTTCATACTGTCAATCTAGTGCCAATTATAACACAATAGATGTTGTTGTTAATCATACGCCACTGCAAATATCTGTCACTGTTTAAATAACCGTATTTTGTATTTGCGCAAACAGGGATGTCTGTCTCCATATCGTTTCTATCTGCACAATCAAAAGTACACACCTCAGTTTTAGTACAACTGCACAAAATGAGATGGCTATTCCTAGCTCTCGTACTCTAACCACCAGTGTTCCAGGTATTCCCACATTGGTAGTAACTAGGTAGAATGACCAATGCAATCTAAAAGAAGGTGATTCATACGTTTGACTTCCTGATTGCAGTGCAGGGATGAGCAAAAACAACTGCATCCTAGTCCGGAATGCACTTTCTACGAGTTGATCCATGGATCAAGGACTAGCTGAACGGCTGCATGGAGGTTTTTGGGACAGATGCGTGGACAAGAGGCATTGTGGTCTGCTTATTTCCGCAAATAGCGGTGCTTAAATTTAGTGGAATGCACAAAGAATTTCACCTTGTCAGTACACTAGATGGTTCAGTTCAGCATTCCAGCTGAGAACACAATTATAATTGGTTATTCTGGAATGAGAGAACCTAACCCTGGATGGTGGCAACAAGAAAAAACCAGAGTAAACTCCAAGAAATTTAAGCCTACCGGGAGGCCCTTTGCTCAGAGAAGCCTTGCTTGTTTTTTCTTGATTTGTAAACCTTCTCACAACTTTGTCTTTTGCTGTGAACTAGTATATGTTTGTTATGTTCTATGAATCATTGAGATGTATAAAACTGCTTAACTTATGCTTTTGGAGTTTTTTATGAAGCCGAGTTTAATGTGAGTGTTCCACATGAACGATGGACTAGCGTGTGAACGTTTGGAATTTACATTGTGGCCTCAGTTAACTGCATGAACCACTATAACAAGATACGTAGTTGCTTATATGTTAGACATCGGATTATTGATTGTTAGCTAGTCGATAGCCTAGTGTTGAAGTAAGCTGAGCCAATGTGTCGTGTTTTGCACAACTGTTTACAAGTGGGGTAGCACCAACAGTGTTTACAAGTACTTATGTATACGTCGGCGCACAGTTCTCAAACGAGTACTCTATTTCATCAAACACACACTGCTCGTATGATAAACTATGACAACTTATGTCTTACCATGCCATATTCATGAAAAAACTAGTGAGGACGCATCTGTTTCAGCAACAATTATGATGGTTCTCACATGATTCACGGGCACACAAAAGTAGCAGCAGTCCCATAGATGGATTCAAACAGAGTACTAGCCCCAAAGGGCTCGATAATAGGCAAGGTTCAGATAATTAGACACAATCCAAACTACTATTAAACACTAGCTGGGGCAACTATTTCATGCCTTGATCTAATTTGGGCTGGACACAAGACAGACCTTGCCATGAACATCATCGAGGACGTTTGGTAGCAGCTCAATCCTGTGAACCTTCATGAAGATAACCTTGTGGCCTTGCCACTCATAAACTTATTTGTGGAGGCATGCCACGTCATCTTCTTGCGTAAGCTTGACAAGAACAATATGCCTCACAAAGGAAGGAGTAGCTTTGAACTTCTTGTGCTTCAGTACACCCTGGACAACATGCCTGATAACAGTGAGGCTGGAATACAACTCGACATCGATATAAGCGCAGATGGCTTCTAGGATCCAACAACCTAAGAAATTAGTTTTCCCAGTGCGTATATTCAGGTCATCCGCCTCATAGCGAGTGACATGTACAACCACACAATCCTTGTCTGCATCAGGTCTCTAATTGAAACAAAAACAAATTCTGAATTACTTTCCAGTATAAGAAACACAAGTTATTTAAACCACTATGTATAGCATGGCATCGAAGCTAATAAAATTTTGCATTATTCATCACCACATACTTAGATGAAAAACCACAATCGAGATCGGCAAAGAAGAAAATCACCTTGGGCAGCTCAGCAGGGAGGGGAACACATCCTCGAAGGGGGAAAACTGCTCCTACAGTGCCACGGGGGTTGTAAGCTCAAACGGGGCGTTGACCATCTAAGTAGTGGTTGTGAGCGTATCTGGGGTCGGCTCGGTGGTTGCTTCCATCTTCTTGGAGCTCTCTGTCTCATGGGGATCGGCCTCCCGCGTCTGCTCCAATATCGGCAGTTCTTTGCCTGGTTCCCCTTGGTCCATCATGAAACTGACGAATACTAGGAGACCACTGAAAGGAAAACACAATCGCAATGACAATGAAACAAAAAAGAGAGTGAGGGTCGGTTACTGCTTTGCAAAAGTTCTTTTTTTCTCTAAACGAAAATATACCAACATCACAGATCCGCTTACCTTCCCTTTATTGGGAGACAAGAATAGTGGCAGATGCGAGTGTTGGCTTTCTTGAAGACGGTGAGGGAGAAGGGGATTTAGCGAAGAGTGAAATGATGGTTGCTTCATCCGTCAAACTTAGACTGTGGGGAGGTGGGGTTTTGTGATATGACGGCTCGTTACTGCCGCGCTACGACCGGTGTGACTCTCCGCCTGCATACTACCTTCTAATTTGGTGGATGGAATTTGGGCCCGCGTGCGGCATGGCCCGCATGTCGGTGAACAAAAGTAAAACGACATTCAGTAGAGGGAGACGTTTCGATGACCTAGGAGGAGCCAGAAGCGATAGTGTATCCACTGTACTAGTAGTAATTGTTTTTCTGGGTAGCTATAGAGTGTCTCCACTATACTAGTAGTAATTGTTTCTCTAGGCCCAAGACAAAACAGCCCATCCACCCTAGTAAATAATAAAATCAATTCAAAAGCCCATATATTTACTCAATGAGAGGCGCTACCCACACCCAACACACTGCCCCCCAAAAAATCTTGTTCTCTTCTTCCTCATCACTCCCACCCACCTCAGTCAGCTCTCTCCACTCGTACCCCCAATTCCTCACCTCACTCCTACAGAAAACCCCAACTCCCCTTCTTCCTCACTACTACAGAAAAACTCTAGCTCCCCTTCTTCTTCACTCGCACTACAACTAGGCTTGTCATTCGTTACTCTGCTCAAATCCGTGAGCGCGACGCGACGCCCTCGAGGAAAATGGAGTCGGCTGACCCCAGCGCCAAGAAGATGAGGCTCCCGCTAGCGGCAACACCTGTTGTAGATCCCGCACCCGGCAGCACGGGGAGAAGCGGCGACCCCGCCCCCACCGGATCCCAGGAACCCGTAGAATCTCGAGTGGACCGCATCAGCGATCTCCCGGACGCCGTCCTTGGGGAGATCATCTCGCTTCTCCCCACCAAGGATTGCTGCCACACACAAGTCCTCTCAATTTGGTGGCGCCCTCTAGGGAGCGCCGCGCCCCTTAATCTTGAATGTCATCAACTATCTCTCTTCAATGATTTTGAAATCCCCAAAGCCATCATCTCCTCTCACCAGCGCTCCGTTCAAAGCCTCTGCATCCTGTCATGCTACCTGAGCAAGCATACCATGCCCTGCACGGTGGACGCCTGGCTGAAATCCCCTGAATTCACAGAACTACAGCTGATTGAGTTCTACTATTCCCCTAGAAATCACCTACTGGATACCAACGCCATTTACTTGTGCCCTCGGCACCGATGTCCATCTCGCGGTTTTCCTCCTCTCTCCACACTGCCACCTTTGTGCTGTGTTACGTACTAGGCAATCTGGTACTAAACCTTTGACTCCCATTTCTTAAGAAACTTTCACTTGTACGGGTTCGTATATCGGAGGCCTCATTGCACAACATCATCCACTCCAGTTGCCCTGCCCTGGAGTGCTTGGTGCTTGTTTTCACAGTTAGAAACGGTTGTCTCCAAATAAATTCACCTAACCTTGTAAGAATTGGAATTTCTTTTGACGGAAGGCATCTCATCATCCAAGATGCCCCTTCACTTCAAAGGTTGATCCTTGATTCTAGTTATTCACCGTCGCAAATAACCGTCCTCTCCACGCCTAAATTGGAGACCTTGGGTGTAATACATGAGCTCTGTGCTCATTTCAATATGGTGTTTGGCTCCACAGTTCTCCAGGTACTTTATATTATCATCTACACTTGTAACCATAAGCTGCATTTTAAATTTCTGCGCATAAGTTATATATCATCTCGGAGTACACATTTTGTACTAATATTATGTTCTATGCTCAATGAAGAGTTTCTCCATGGATAGCCTATCAATGGTGCTGGATTCTGTCAAGATCTTATATATCCAAATGATAGTTTTGATCTGGAAAAGATTATTGGCTTGTTGCAATGCTTTCCATGTCTGGAGAAGTTGTATATAAAGGTGATAATTTCACGCACATTGGAAGCCCGCATATAGTGTACTAGAATTAACCATTCAGATGTTGCTCTTTTGACACTCTTTTTTTAGACCTTAACCGTTTTCAATCTTCATGTCTATTTAGGCAATAGGACGGGGTAAGAAAGTTATGTAGCCAACCATGGATTCGTAAGCACCTGGATTTTCTCACTTCTCATGACATTCGATTGAAGACAATAAACGCTAGAACGATATGTAGCAAACCATGCAAACACTAGATTTGTCACATTCTTCCTGCTGAATGCAAGGTTACTATTGTCCATTAGGCTAAAGTTTATCAGCAATATGGTTTTGACAGATGGGTATGTCGAAGAGCAAAAAAAGGAGTTTCAGGTGGGCAAAAGAGCTTCTGAACGTATCGGGCTTCTATTTACAACATATTGTGGTCATAATCTAGTAAATTTTACGACCCAGGATGTTCATTCTATGGACCTGACCGATCCATTTGACCGTGACTGCTGAAAACAGTGCTGGAGTTAGATGTTGTTGCCCTTTTCAACCTGGGTTTTTTCTAAACCTGATGAACAATTAACCCTCGTGCTTTTTTACAGTTTGTAAGCTGGAGTTAGATGTTCTTGCCCTTTCCAACTCGGCTGTGACTGTCACATTTTCTTTGAAACAAGGCAAATGCCTTCCCATTCATATAATTTAGAGTGAAATATTGTAACAAATCCCAACCAAGGGAAATAACATCACTCTCGCCGGCTGCTTGAGCTCACTATGCATTACAGAAGCCAAGTGATTAGCCCCCACCAACACCCACAAATTTATTTCGAAGTAGCACACCAAATGGGCTGTAAATTTTCATAGGAAAGGCTGCATGACCGTGAAAGATTTGGATTCTGACATTTGGGACCCACGAGGAAATAGCCTATCCAAGGTGGTGTCGACTTACTAGCTAGTCAACAAATGAATCTGCCTACCTGCCGTTGGATTGACATCCAACATCTGTCGTGTATCTTCTATCTCTTCTCTTCTTCCTCCAGCCGCCCAAACCAAACCACCCCGTCGGCCCCGCCTGCTCCCTCCTCCCATGGCTGACTGCACCTCCGCCGCCCTACCATACCCTCCAATGTTGGCCAGTCCCTCCCTCTATTCCCCCACAGGTCCTGTTATTCTCCGACGATGTCGACCCCAACACACACCTGCACCCGAACTAGTCAACCCTCGTACTCCCCTCCGCCTGTGACTAGACCGGTGCATCTTCCATGACTCCTGTTCGTTTCGTCCGAGGCCTCGCCATCTTCCTCTGCCCTTGTTCGCTCGGCATGCGCGGTGCGCTGCCCTCTTGTGTTGTCAACGTCGTCAACAACCGAGAGGAACAAGGAGATGACTGTACGTGGAGAGGATGATAGTAGGGACCCACCAACGTCATGGCAGCAAGCAAGCAAGTGCCTCGTTATTACAAGCCCAAAAAATGGTTCCTCCGAATGGTTGGACATTTGGGGCTCACGCCATTGCCAACGTAGTCAATAAACGAGAGAATTACACAACGAGCGGCTGCCACCAAGGACCCAGCAAGTCGTGCTGTTGTTATTTAATTTTTTTAGGAACAAGTAGTTGTTATTTATACCAGTTTTTGCGATAAGGGTAACATGTTGGAAATATGCCCTAGAGGCAATAATAAAAGCATTATTATTATATTTTCTTGTTCATGATAATTGTCTTTATTCATGCTATAATTGTGTTATCCGGAAATCGTAATACATGTGTGAATAATAGACACCAACATGTCCCTAGTAAGCCTCTAGTTGACTAGCTCGTTGATCAACAGATAGTCATGGTTTCCTGACTATGGACATTGGATGTCATTGATAACGAGATCACATCATTAGGAGAATGATGTGATGGACAAGACCCAATCCTAAACATAGCACAAGATCGTATAGTTCGTTTGCTAGAGTTTTTCCAATGTCAAGTATCCTTTCCTTAGACCATGAGATCGTGTAACTCCCGGATACCGTAGGAGTGCTTTGGGTGTGCCAAACGTCACAACGTAACTGGGTGACCATAAAGGTATACTACGGGTATCTCCGAAAGTGTCTGTTGGGTTGACATGGATCAAGACTGGGATTTGTCACTCCGTATGACGGAGAGGTATCACTTGGCCCACTCGGTAATGCATCATCATTATGAGCTCAAAGTGACCAAGTGTCTGGTCACGCGATCATGCATTACGGTACGAGTAAAGTGACTTGCCGGTAACGAGATTGAACGAGGTATTGGGATACCGACGATCGAATCTCGGGCAAGTAACATACCGATTGACAAAGGGAATTGTATACGGGGTTGCTTGAATCCTCGACATCGTGGTTCATCCGATGAGATCATCGAGGAGCATGTGGGAGCCAACATGGGTATCCAGATCCCGCTGTTGGTTATTGACCGGAGAGCAATCTCGGTCATGTCTACATGTCTCCCGAACCCGTAGGGTCTACACACTTAAGTTTCGGTGACGCTAGGGTTGTAGGGATATGTATATGCAGTAACCCAAATGTTGTTCGGAGTCCTGGATGAGATCCCGGACGTCACGAGGAGTTCCGAAATGGTCCGGAGGTAAAGATTTATATATGGGAAGTCCTATTTCGGCCATCGGGACAAGTTTCGGGGTCACCGGTATTGTACCGGGACCACCGGAAGGATCCCGGGGGTCCACCGGGTGGGGCCACCTGTCCCGGGGGGGCACATGGGCTATAGGGGGTGCGCCTTGGCCTACATGGGCCAAGGGAACCAGCCCCAAGAGGCCCATGCGCCTAGGGTTTCAAGGAGGGAAGAGTCCCAAAGGGGAAGGCACCCCTAGGTGCCTTGGGGGGGAGGGAATCCTCCCTTGGCCGCCGCCCCCCTAGGAGATTGGATCTCCTAGGGCCGGCGCCCCCCCTAGGCCCCCCTATATATAGTGGGGGAGATGGAGGACTTATTACCTTTTGCCTTTGGTGCCTCCCTCTCCCTCTCCAACACATCCTCCTCCTCCATAGTGCTTGGCGAAGCCCTGCCGGAGTACTGCAGCTCCACCACCACCACGCCGTCGTGCTGCTGCTGGAGCCATCTTCCTCAACCTCTCCTTCCCCCTTGCTGGATCAAGAAGGAGGAGACGTTACGCTGACCGTACGTGTGTTGAACGCGGAGGTGCCGTCCGTTCGGCGCTAGGATCTCCGGTGATTTGGATCACGTCGAGTACGCCTTCCTCATCCCCGTTCTTTGAACGCTTCCGCGCGTGATCTACAATGGTATGTAGATGCAATCCAATCACTCATTGCTAGATGAACTCCTAGATGGATCTTGGTGAAACCGTAGGAAATTTTTTGTTTTCTGCAATGTTCCCCAACAGTGGCATCATGAGCTAGGTCTATGCGTAGTTCTCTTGCACGAGTAGAACACAATTTGTTGTGGGCGTTGATCTTGTCAACTTTCTTGCCGCTACTAGTCTTATCTTGCTTCAACGGTATTGTGGGATGAAGCGGCCCGGACCAACCTTACATGTACGCTTACGTGAGACCGGTTCCACCGACTAACATGCACAAGTTGCATAAGGTGGCTGGCGGGTGTCTGTCTCTCCCACTTCAGTTGGAGCGGATTCGATGAAAAGGGTCCTTATGAAGGGTAAATAGAAGTTGACAAATCACGTTGTGGCTTTCACGTAGGTAAGAAAACGTTCTTGCTAGAACCCTATTGCAGCCACGTAAAACTTGCAACAACAATTAGAGGACGTCTAACTTGTCTTTGCAGCAAGTGCTTTGTGATATGATATGGCCAAAGTTGTGATGAATGATGAATGATATATATGTAATGTATGAGATGTTCATGCTATTGTAATAGGAATCACGACTTGCATGTCGATGAGTATGACAACCGGCAGGAGCCATAGGAGTTGTCTTTATTTTTTGTATGACCTGCGTGTCATTGAGAAACGCCATGTAATTTACTTTACTTTATTGCTAAACGTGTTAGCCATAGTAGTAGAAGTAATAGTTGGCGAGCAACTTCATGGAGACACGATGATGGAGATCATGGTGTCATGCCGGTGACAAGATGATCATGGAGCCCCAAGATGGAGATCAAAGGAGCTATGTGATATTGGCCATATCATGTCACTTTCATTATTTGATTGCATGTGATGTTTATCATGTTTTGTACATCTTGTTTACTTAGAACAACGGTAGTAAATAAGATGATCCCTCAAAATAATTTCAAGAAAGTGTTCCCCCTAACTGTGCACCGTTGCGATAGTACGTTGTCTCGAAGCACCACGTGATGATCGGGTGTTAGATTCTAACGTTCACATACAATGGGTGTAAGACAGATTTACACATGCAAACACTTAGGTTGACTTGACGAGCCTAGCATGTACAGACATGGCCTCGGAACACAGAAGACCGAAAGGTCGAGCATGAGTCGTATAGAAGATACGATCAACATGAAGATGTTCACCGATGTTGACTAGTCCGTCTCACGTGATGATCGGACACGGCCTAGTTAACTCGGATCATGTTATACTTAGATTACTGGAGGGATGTCTATCTAAGTGGGAGTTCATTGAATAATTTGATTAGATGAACTTAATTATCATGAACTTAGTCTAAAATATTTACAATATGTCTTGTAGATCAAATGGCCAATGTAGTCCTCAACTTCAACGCGTTCCTAGAGAAAACCAAGCTGAAAGACGATGGCAGCAACTACACGGACTGGGTCCGGAACCTGAGGATCATCCTCATAGCTACCAAGAAAGATTATGTCCTACAAGCACCGCTAGGTGAAGCACCCGTCCCACAGAACCAAGATGTTATGAACGCTTGGCAAACACGTGCTGATGATTACTCCCTCGTTCAGTGCGGCATGCTTTACAGCTTAGAACCGGGGCTCCAAAAACGTTTTGAGAGACACGGAGCATACGAGATGTTCGAAGAGCTGAAAATGGTTTTCCAAGCTCATGCCCGGGTCGAGAGATATGAAGTCTCCGACAAGTTCTTCAACTGTAAGAGGGAGGAAAATAGTTCTGTCAGTGAGCACATACTCACAATGTCTGGGTTACATAACCGCTTGACTCAACTGGGAGTTAATCTCCCGGATGACGCGGTCATTGACAGAATCCTCCAGTCGCTTCCACCAAGCTACAAGAGCTTTGTGATGAACTTCAATATGCAGGGGATGGAAAAGATCATTCCTGAGGTATTTGCAATGCTGAAATCAGCAGAGGTAGAAGTCAAAAAGGAACATCAAGTGTTGATGGTGAATAAAACCACTAAGTTCAAGAAAGGCAAGGGTAAGAAGAACTTCAAGAAGGACGGCAAGGGAGTTGTCGCGCCCGGTAAGCAAGCTACCGGGAAGAAGCCAAAGAATGGACCCAAGCCCGAGACTGAGTGCTTTTATTGCAAGGGAAGTGGTCACTGGAAGCGGAACTGCCCCAAATACTTAGCGGACAAGAAGGCCGGCAAAACGAAGGTATATGTGATATACATGTAATTGATGTGTACCTTACCAGTATTCGTAGTAGCTCCTGGGTATTTGATACCGGTGCAGTTGCTCACATTTGTAACTCAAAGCAGGAGCTGCGGAATAAGCGGAGACTGGCAAAGGACGAGGTGACGATGCGCGTCGGGAATGGTTCCAAGGTCAATGTGATCGCCGTCGGCACGCTACCTCTACATTTACCTTCGGGATTAGTTTTAAACCTTAATAATTGTTATTTAGTGCCAGCTTTGAGCATGAACATTGTATCAGGATCTCGTTTAATTCGAGATGGCTACTCATTTAAATCCGAGAATAATCGTTGTTCTATTTATATGAGAGATATGTTTTATGGTCATGCTCCGATGGTGAATGGTTTATTCTTAATGAATCTCGAGCGTAATGCTACACATGTTCATAGTGTGAGTACCAAAAGATGTAAGATTGATAATGATAGTCCCCCATACTTGTGGCATTGCCGCCTTGGTCACATAGGTGTCAAACGCATGAAGAAGCTCCATGCTGATGGACTTTTAGAGTCTCTTGATTACGAATCATTTGACACGTGCGAACCATGCCTCATGGGTAAAATGACCAAGACTCCGTTCTCAGGAACAATGGAGCAAGAAACCAACTTATTGGAAATCATACATACTGATGTGTGCGGTCCAATGAGTGTTGAGGCTCGCGGTGGCTATCGTTATGTTCTCACCCTCACTGATGACTTGAGTAGATATGGGTATATCTATTTAATGAAACACAAGTCTGAGACCTTTGAAAAGTTCAAGGAATTTCAGAGTGAGGTTGAGAATCAACATAACAGGAAAATCAAGTTCATGCGATCAGATCGTGGAGGAGAATACTTGAGTCATGAGTTTGGCACACACTTAAGAAAATGTGGAATAGTTTCACAGCTCACGCTACCTGGAACACCTCAGCGTAATGGTGTGTCTGAACGTCCTAATCGCACTCTATTAGATATGGTGCGATCTATGATGTCTCTAACCGATTTACCGCTATCCTTTTGGGGCTATGCTTTAGAGACTGCCGCATTCACTTTAAATAGGGCTTCGTCGAAATCCGTTGAGACGACACCGTTTGAATTATGGTTTGGGAAGAAACCTAAGCTGTCGTTTCTAAAAGTTTGGGGATGCGATGCTTATGTCAAGAAACTTCAACCTGAAAAGCTCGAACCCAAATCGGAAAAATGCGTCTTCATAGGATACCCTAAAGAAACTATTGGGTATACCTTCTACCTAAGATCCGAAGGCAAGATCTTTGTTGCCAAGAATGGATCCTTTCTAGAGAAAGAGTTTCTCTCGAAAGAAGTAAGTGGGAGGAAAGTAGAACTTGATGAAGTATTACCTCTTGAACCGGAAAAGGGCGCAACTCAAGAAAATGTTCCTGAGGTGCCTACACCGACTAGAGAGGAAGTTAATGATGATGATCAAGATACTTCTGATCAAGCTCCTACTGAAATTCGTAGGTCCACAAGGACACGTTCCGCACCAGAGTGGTACGGCAACCCTGTCTTGGAAATCATGTTGTTAGACAATGGTGAACCTTCGAACTATGAAGAAGCGATGGCGGGCCCGGATTCCGACAAATGGCTAGAAGCCATGAAATCCGAGATAGGATCCATGTATGAAAACGAAGTATGGACTTTGACTGACTTGCCCGTAGAGCGGCGAGCCATAGAAAATAAATGGATCTTTAAGAAGAAGACTGACGCAGATGGTAATGTGACCATCTATAAAGCTCGGCTTGTCGCTAAGGGTTATCGACAAGTTCAAGGGGTTGACTACGATGAGACTTTCTCACCGGTAGCGAAGCTGAAGTCCGTCCGAATCATGTTAGCAATTGCCGCATTCTATGATTATGAGATATGGCAAATGGACGTCAAAACGGCATTCCTTAATGGTTTCCTTAAGGAAGAATTGTATATGATGCAGCCGGAAGGTTTTGTCGATCCTAAGAATGCTAACAAGGTGTGCAAGCTCCAACGCTCGATTTATGGGCTGGTGCAAGCATCTCGGAGTTGGAACATTCGCTTTGATGAGATGATCAAAGCGTTTGGGTTTACGCAGACTTATGGAGAAGCCTGCGTTTACAAGAAAGTGAGTGGGAGCTCTGTAGCATTTCTCATATTATATGTAGATGACATACTTTTGATGGGAAATGATATAGAACTCTTGGACAGCATAAAGGCCTACTTGAATAAGAGTTTTTCAATGAAGGACCTTGGAGAAGCTGCTTATATATTAGGCATCAAGATCTATAGAGATAGATCAAGACGCCTCATAGGTCTTTCACAAAGCACATACCTTGATAAGATATTGAAGAAGTTCAATATGGACCAGTCTAAGAAGGGGTTCTTGCCTGTGTTGCAAGGTGTGAAATTGAGCTCAGCTCAATGTCCGACCACGGCAGAAGATATAGAAGAGATGAGTGTCATCCCCTATGCCTCAGCCATAGGTTCTATTATGTATGCCATGCTGTGTACCAGACCTGATGTAAACCTTGCCGTAAGTTTGGTAGGTAGGTACCAAAGTAATCCCGGCAAGGAACACTGGACAGCGGTCAAGAATATCCTGAAGTACCTGAAAAGGACTAAGGAAATGTTTCTCGTTTATGGAGGTGACGAAGGGCTCGTCGTAAAGGGTTACGTCGATGCTAGCTTCGACACAGATCTGGATGACTCTAAGTCACAAACCGGATACGTGTATATTTTGAATGGTGGGGCAGTAAGCTGGTGCAGTTGCAAACAGAGCGTCGCGGCGGGATCTACATGTGAAGCGGAGTACATGGCAGCCTCGGAGGCAGCACATGAAGCAATTTGGGTGAAGGAGTTCATCACCGACCTAGGAGTCATACCCAATGCGTCGGGGCCGATCAAGCTCTTCTGTGACAACACTGGAGCTATTGCTCTTGCCAAGGAGCCCAGGTTTCACAAGAAGACAAGGCACATCAAGCGTCGCTTCAACTCCATTCGTGAAAATGTTCAAGATGGAGACATAGATATTTGTAAAGTACATACAGACCTGAATGTAGCAGATCCGTTGACTAAACCTCTCCCTAGAGCAAAACATGATCAACACCAGAATTCCATGGGTGTTCGATTCATCACAATGTAACTAGATTATTGACTCTAGTGCAAGTGGGAGACTGTTGGAAATATGCCCTAGAGGCAATAATAAAAGCATTATTATTATATTTCCTTGTTCATGATAATTGTCTTTATTCATGCTATAATTGTGTTATCCGGAAATCGTAATACATGTGTGAATAGTAGACACCAACATGTCCCTAGTAAGCCTCTAGTTGACTAGCTCGTTGATCAACAGATAGTCATGGTTTCCTGACTATGGACATTGGATGTCATTGATAACGAGATCACATCATTAGGAGAATGATGTGATGGACAAGACCCAATCCTAAACATAGCACAAGATCGTTTAGTTCGTTTGCTAGAGTTTTTCCAATGTCAAGTATCCTTTCCTTAGACCATGAGATTGTGTAACTCCTGGATACCGTAGGAGTGCTTTGGGTGTGCCAAACGTCACAATGTAACTGGGTGACCATAAAGGTATACTACGGGTATCTCCGAAAGTGTCTGTTGGGTTGACATGGATCAAGACTGGGATTTGTCACTCCGTATGACGGAGAGGTATCACTGGGCCCACTCGGTAATGCATCATCATTATGAGCTCAAAGTGACCAAGTGTCTGGTCACGGGATCATGCATTACGGTACAAGTAAAGTGACTTGCCGGTAACAAGATTGAACGAGGTATTGGGATACCGACGATCGAATCTCGGGCAAGTAACATACCGATTGACAAAGGGAATTGTATACGGGGTTGCTTGAATCCTTGACATCGTGGTTCATCCGATGAGATCATCGAGGAGCATGTGGGAGCCAACATGGGTATCCAGATCCCGCTGTTGGTTATTGACCGCAGAGCAATCTCGGTCATCTCTACATGTCTCCTGAACCCGTAGGGTCTACACACTTAAGTTTCGGTGACGCTAGGGTTGTAGGGATATGTATATGCAGTAACCCAAATGTTGTTCGAAGTCCCAGATGAGATCCCGGACGTCACGAGGAGTTCCGGAATGGTTCGGAGGTAAAGATTTATATATGGGAAGTCCTATTTCGGCCATCGGGACAAGTTTCGGGGTCACCGGTATTGTATCGGGACCACCGGAAGGATCCCGGGGGTCCACCGGGTGGGGCCACCTGTCCCGGGGGGCCACATGGGCTGTAGGGGGTGTGCCTTGGCCTACATGGGCCAAGGGCACCAGCCCCAAGAGGCCCATGCGCCTAGGGTTTCAAGGAGGGAAGAGTCCCAAAGGGGGAAGGCACCCCTAGGTGCCTTGGGGGGGAGGGAATCCTCCCTTGGCCGCCGCCCCCTAGGAGATTGGATCTCCTAGGGCCGGCGCCCCCCCCTAGGCCCCCCTATATATAGTGGGGGACATGGAGGACTTCTTACCTTTTGCCTTTGGTGCCTCCCTCTCCCTCTCCAACACATCCTCCTCCTCCATAGTGCTTGGCGAAGCCCTGCCGGAGTACTGCAGCTCCACCACCACCACGCCGTCGTGCTGCTGCTGGAGCCATCTTCCTCAACCTCTCCTTCCCCCTTGCTGGATCAAGAAGGAGGAGACGTTACGCAGACCGTACGTGTGTTGAACGCGGAGGTGCCGTCCGTTCGGCGCTAGGATCTCCGGTGATTTGGATCACGTCGAGTACGCCTTCCTCATCGCCGTTCTTTGAACGCTTCCACGCGTGATCTACAAAGGTATGTAGATGAAATCCAATCACTCGTTGCTAGATGAACTCCTAGATGGATCTTGGTGAAACCGTAGGAAATTTTTTGTTTTCTGCAACGTTCCCCAACATAACAACGGGGCTGTGCGGGGGTTGTGGCCCGTCTAGCCAGGGTTTTATTTATGTTTACCACATCATGATCCCAGTTGTGTTTTTTTCTTGCTGAAAATTGCTAGCCCAGTTCTATTTTTTAAAGAAATACCCAAATGAGGCCTACTTGCTTTATCAGCCCTGCTAGGCTGCAAATCTTTCAAGACGAGGAGAGTTTCATTCGGTTTACCTTGAAATCAGCTCTACATTTTTAAAACACATCAAACTGGGAATTAGTTTCAAATTTTTTTCATTACAAGATTTTAAATTCCATTGATTTTTATGCGTGGACAATTATTTGGATTTTATATTTATATAAATTATTTTTCAAAATAGTTCGAATGTGACTCGATATTTCGGTATTAAGAACAGTTGACCGCACCAAAATATGCAAAATTTTGTATATTTTTAACCGTGGCCACAATATGGTGTGTAATGCTAACAAAAAGAAGATGGGATCCAAAAAATTCTTAAGAATTAGCAAATGGGCTGTAAATTATTAGAAATAATGGCAGATGGGTTGTATGCTGTTTTCCATTGATTTGAGGCTGACTTGTGCGCCTACTACAGGTTGACGCGTATGCTTTCCTAAAAAAAGGTTGACGCACACGCAACGCCGTGTCAACTTAGTCAACACACGAGAGCAGTAGCAGTTGGATGTACATCCAACGGCCGTCGTGCTTCTTCAATCTCTGCTCTTCCTGCTCCAGCCGCTCAAACAAGCACCGTCGGGACTGCCTGCTCCCTCCTCCCGCGGCCGGCTATGCTACCGCGCAGGCCTCACTGCCCCACCATACTCCCATCGCTAGCCTAGCCATCCGTCTACTCACCCACGCCTGTTGTTATTCTCCGGTGACGGCACACGTACCAGTAAACCCTCATATTCCCATCCGCGTGGGAAACAACTGCCGAGTCTTCCGTGGCTCCGTGTCGTTTCCTTCCTAGGCATCGCCGTCGTCCACCGCCCTGGTGCTCTCGGGCGGTGTCGGTGTCAAAACCGGCGGATCTTGGGTAGGGGGTCCCGAACTGTGCGTCTAGGCCGGATGGTAACACGAGGCAGGGGACACAATGTTTTACCCAGGTTCGGGCCCTCTTGATGGAGGTAAAACCCTACGTCCTGCTTGATTAATATTGATGATATGGGTAGTACAAGAGTAGATCTACCACGAGATCAGAGAGGCTAAACCCTAGAAGCTAGCCTATGGTATGATTGTTGTTGTAGTTGTTGTTGTCCTACGGACTAAAACCCTCCGGTTTATATAGACACCGGAGAGGGTTAGGGTTACACAAGGTCGGTTACAAAGGAGGAGATACACATATCCGTATTGCCTAGCTTGCCTTCCACGCCAAGTAGAGTCTCATCTGGAAATGAGACAAAATCTTCAATCTTATATCTTCATAGTCTAATAGTCCGGCCAATGGATATAGTCCGGCTGTCCGAAGACCCCCTAATCCAGGACTCCCACAGTAGCCCCTGAACCAGGCTTTCAATGACGATGAGTCCGGCGCGCAGTATTGTCTTCGGCATTGCAAGGCGGGTTCCTCCTCCGAATACATCACGAAAGAATTTTTGAACATAAGGATAGTGTCCGACCCTGCAAAATAAGTTCCACATGCCACCGTAGAGAGAATAATATTTCCACAAATCTCAATCTGCTGACACGTTTTGGCAACATGACATCATGCCATGGCCCGGTGCTTATTCGAACCATTTTTCTTCAACCAGCTCCACGCATAACGCGAGGCGGTTTCTTGACACGTCTTGTCAAAGCAGAGATCGTGTTCCCACAATTACGGGATTCTCATTAATACGGTCGTGGGTAACCCAACCGTGTCCAGGACTCCTAAATTAGAGGCAAGTCCAAACGACCACGGAGAGGACGCTTGATATTCACCCTCTTTATAAAGGGAGAATGTTTTCGCTTTTTCCCTCTCGTGCTCAACTGAACCCTTCCCCCACCTCGAGTTCTAACACCCAAAGCCCAGGTCAGGTGTTCCGGATCTTCAATCATGTCCGGATCCAGCCTTCAAGGCTGATGGATGCCCTCCTCCGTTACGGAAGAGGATATCAAGAAGTTAAGGGAGGCCATATACCTGACCGCCGAGGTTTCGCATCGGCTACCTGCCCGAGGGCAGGTCGTCCCTACTCCTGAACCCAACGAAGACGTTGTGTTCATCTCCCACTTCCTCCGAGGTCTAGGCCTCGCTTTGGATCCCTTCGTCAAGGGTTTGATGTTCTATTACGGGCTAGATTTCCACGATCTAGCTCCGGACTCCTTTCTCCATATCTCGACATTTATTGTCGTGTGTGAGGCCTTCCTCCGCATTACCCCTCACTTCGGCCTGTGGCTCAAGACCTTTGAAGTGAAGCCGAAGATGATCGAGGGGCAACATGCAGCTTGCGGAGGCGCGTCAATAAGCAAGATGGCAGGAGCTCCGTGGCCGAAAGGTTCCTTTCCATAGGTGTCCGGATTATGGCAACAGGAGTGGTTTTACATCACGGCTCCCAGAAGTACCAAGTGGGCGGCTGCCCCCGCTTTCCGCTCGGGCCCCCCACCACAACTGATGTCATGGATTAGCAAAGGACTGAGCTGGGGTCCAGCCAAGGACGTGCCTATACTGCAAAGCCGCATTCAAGATCTCTTCGAGGGAGATTTTAACTTGGTTATGGTAATGCAAGTTATGCTGGTTCGTCAAGTCCAGCCTTGCAAACGCCGGCCCCTTCGCTTGTGGGAGTTCAACCCAGAAGGACCGCACACTATTCAAAGTTTCCTCGGCCTGACGCACGAGGAGATGTACAAGTCATTCTTCGGACCTCAAACAGAGTGTCCGGACACTACCGAGGATGTGAGCCTGAGTAGCAACTGCACCGCCGAACAAGTAAGTAATCCTCAAGCCGAACACACCGTCTTTTATTTATCAGGACGTCATTTCTGAGAAATCGCCCTTTGACCAGGACTGGCTAACCAAGGCGAAGATGATTCGGTGTTCGGCCCCTCTCCCTGAGGGTCTGGAAAATCCGGTACTGGAAAAGATGCTCAAGCGCGCACCTTGCCCGAAGCCCTCAAAGGAAGACGAATGGGGGAATAATGAGGGCAAAAGCGGGCCTCCATCGCTACCTATTCCGACCGAGGGAACGAGCGCCTCCGTGAGGGAGGATAACCGAGGGGAGGAATCGGACATTCTCTCACCCCGGGGAAGGAAGAGGACTACCTCTGAAGATCCGGAAACCAAGGTTTCCAAACGGGAGAAGAAATCTCCACCAGAGGGTCCTGCCTTGGAGGGTGCTCTTGCCGCACAAAGTCCGCGCAGGGATCAGCCCTCCAACGAGCTGTAATTAATCAAAAAGTACTTTAATAGTGGAGATATACTACCTTAGCTCTGAGGAGAATAACCGAAGTATTTATTGCAGTTTGGATCTTAGCCCTTCTCAGCAGAGCTCGTCTTCAGGGGATCTTCTTCCAGAGATGATGGAGAGCGAAACACCTCCCCCGAACTCCTCCGCTCAAGAAGCGGGCGACCTTGAAGTGTCGTCATGGAGGGCCTCTCCGGATCCGGCGAGGCCAGAAGATAATCCTATCGTCACCCGAAGTTCCCAGCGTCCGGCTCTTGAAGAGAGCAAACAGAAGAGTCCAGTACCATCTGGTATGCAGTCGGACGTGCTGCGAGAGCTGTTGGAGCGAGCGGCCATCTCAGAAGAACACCGTACATTGATGGGTATGGTGATGGAAAGGATCTCATCCACCGAAAGCGGGTTGCATGATGCCTTTATGAGTCTACTAACGGGCTTTGAGGTACGTAAAATGATATACATTTGTGATGGTACCGCACATTTTTAGGTGTGCCCTGTGTAGATAGTAGCCCCTGAGACTCTGGTTGTCACCGAAAACGACGGCAAACAGAGGATTGTAGTCCCAGGTAATAACCATACTGCTTTGATGTGCAGGTAGCGGGAGCTCCGGTGGCTAGCCGGACTCATGAATTTGCCGGACTGAAGCGACAATTGGATGTGGCGGATGCCGACATCGAGCTTGTTAACAAGAGGCTTGACGAGGCACAGGGTAAGTGTTATTTTCTGGTGAATGCCACATAGTAAGAGTAGCATGATGCCAGTATCTTTAATATGTTGTGACTGCAGATGGAGCTGCCACCGTGGAAACCTTGCGGGCGGAACTTGCCCGAGCCAAGGAACAAGCAAGGATTAGTAATGCGGTTGCTTTGAAGGCGGCCGAAGAGTTGAAAGCCGAGAAGGCCACACATTGCGAGAGCAAAGAGAAGATGGCCAAGATGGCCGTAGAATTAAAAGACACTGCCGACCGTCGCCGGTTCCTTGAAAAAGAAAACCGAGCGAAGGCAACGGACCTTGAAAAGGCCACGATGGCGGACAAAGACACCCGCTCTACTATGAGAGCGAAGAAGGAGGAGCTGCGGGAAGCCGGGGATATTGCGGCTGGGAAGCCCTTCATGCTACGGAGGAAGTTCAGAGATCCACGGTGTGCCCCTCTGGATCGGCTGTTGTGTTCGGCAGATGCATATATGGACTTGGCGGCGAGCGCTGCCGATGCGGCCAAATACTTCCATAGTCAAACAGACCATGAAGTGGACAAGCTGTTATGGTCGCAATTCAACGTTCCAGAGCGTCCGCTTCCATTGACTGATCAGCTAGCCGAATGGGCCAAACTAAATAGGTTGTCCAAACTCGCCATGAGGTCTGTCGTGGATTAGCTATGGCCGAAGAAGCCAAAGCCGAACAACTATTTCAGCTTAGTGCAGCAGTTCCTTGGTGCGGTGCCGCGCATTAATGCGATGAAGAGGTCGGCGTGTATAGAGGGCTCGAGGATGGCCCTTGCCTGTGTCAAAGCATACTGGGCGGAGATGGATGCTACCACTGTTGTGGCGCCGAGTTCGGCTATAGGTCGAGTGGCTGCCGAGCACTATTTCGAAGAAGTTCTCGAGGGCGCTCGTTTTATAGAGGCCCAGTGCTTGAAGAATATTATGTTTGAGTGACATGTATTCCCATTGTAAACACAATGTTTTTATGAATTTTATTAAGGCTGTATTTATACTTTTTCCTGAAAGTAATATGATGCCTCCTATGCGGCCGTTTATTATACATGTGTATAACCTGAAAGATTGCAGTTGTCGGCTTCAGCCCCCACGCATATAATGCGGGGGTGTTAGCAGAAAATGCGTATTCACACTTAACCCAAAGTCTTGGTCCTAATAAGGAGGTGATGGTGCAGCGAACGAGGCAACCGGACTATAAGCTTTAACACTTTCACTTAGCCATAGGAGTTTGACAGTGGGGCTACTAGATAGCCCCTGGTGGCTCCGCACTCTCCCGATCTCGGGGTGCGTACATGCCTGGCCGGAAAACGGCCCTTCGTTAAGGCGGAGGAATTCTAACATTCCGATAGGTCATCGAGTGGTTGACCAGTCTCACGCTATATCATGACAGTCAGTTTTCGGCTTTCTCTACTGAGGTGCTCGTCCGGATGAACCAGGGCACAACCGCAGTAGTTCTCCTGGTGCTGCCTTAGCCGATAAAACAGAACGTAAGGCACCAAAACACAGGAGCCGGGCAAACCCAACATTTGACCAAAGACAATGATTCGGAGCTGATGCATATAAGGCCAAACTCGCGACGCCGAACACTCCCTAAGGTATTCGGTCTTTATGGTATAAACTGGGCCAAAATAGTGCCCTTTGTAAGAAGCCCCTTGTGTCCAGGTACGTGCATTGTTCTGACGTGGCCACATGCCAAGACGTCAGCATCCTTCTCAATTGTGCTGAGAATTCGAGGGATGTGTATCAACAAGAGACAGTAAAAAAGGTTTACGCAGGGTCTTAATCTAAAAAGAATCCTTGGAGCGGGTCCCTGCTGCACGTCTACGCCTGTGTCTCCGTTGTGCCGTATCCTGGATGGGTGTAGCACGATGGTCATCTGTAAAAGAGAGGAACTTAGGTGAAAAAGTTGTTGTGCACAAAGGTGGTTTTCTAAAGAAACCATGTATAATAAATGAGTAAAAAATTGCCACTTGTCTGCGCGTGTTGAGCCCCTTGTATTTGTAATAGGGGTGTGGCCCTCAATCCGGTATGAATTACATATAGCTGTGCCGGACTCGTCTAACCGTGTCCGTGGTCTTGACGACCTATCGAATGCTTTAGTTGGTGAGGCTGTTTTTAGTGTGCGGCTGCTAAGGCAATCGCATTCTTTTCGGCGCGCAAAGATCGCTCAATATTTCCGTTCACTGTAATGATGCCACGTGGACCGGGCATCTTGAGCGTGAGGGAAGCGTAATGCGGTATTGCATTAAAGCGAGCAAAAGCTTCGCGTCCAAGTAGTGCTTGATAACCACTTTGGAACGGAGCAATGTGGAAGGTTAAATGTTCGCTACGGAAGTTATCGGGGAAGCCGAATATAACTTTTAGTAGCAGGGAGCCCGTGCAGTGAGCCCCTGGGCCTGGCGTTACTCCTTTAAAGGTAGTGTTGCTATGGCGGATTTTCGTTGGGTCTATCCCCATTTCGCGGATTGTATCCTGGTATATCAGGTTTAAACTGATGCCACCGTCCATCAGGACTCGTGTAAAGTGGTATCAGTTAATTATTGGGTCTAATACCAGGGCAGCCCATCCTGCACGCCGGATACTTGCTGAGTAATCACGATGGTCGAAAGTGATCATTTGAGACGACCAGTGGTAGGACTTCGCTGTGATAGGCCCTTGGGCATGTCTCTCGGGGAGTCCCGCTTTGCTTCCCTTTATCACGTGTAACACGTTGACTGTTTTGACTTCTGGTGGAAACTTCTTTTGTTCCCCAGTGTCTTGCTTGAGAGGCTCATCCTCGTCTTTGCTTGGTGTATCCTCCTCCTTGTGTACGGCGTTGAGCTTGCCGGACTACTTGAATACCCAACATTCTCTGTGGGTATGATTAGCGGGTTTACTAGGGGTGCTATGGATCTGACATACTCGGTCCAGAATTTTGTTTAGGCTGGACAGCTCGTCTAGCGCCTTTAGAGGGCGGCTTTTGCTGACTCGGCCGAGAGCTTTTGAATCCGGCGTTTACTGCCGTGCTCTTCGTGTTGTGTTCTTTATTCTGGCGTTTGTTATTGTTGTTGCGCCGTGATTTCCCGTTTCCATCTCTAGCTTCGGATGTACTGGGGTCGCTGGTGCTGCATCTAGCTAGCCAGCTGTCCTCACCCGAGCAAAAGCGGGTCATGAGGCTTGTTAATGCTGCCATTGTTCTCGGCTTTTCTTGGCCGAGGTGTCTGGCAAGCCATTCGTCAGGACGCTATGCTTAAAAGCTGCCAAGGCTTCGGCGTCCGGACAGTCGACTATTTGGTTCTTTTTAGTAAGAAACCTATTCCAAAGCTTTCGGGCTGACTCTCCAGGCTGTTGAGTTATATGACTCAAATCGTCCGTGTTCGGAGGTCGGACATAAGTCCCTTGAAAATTTGCCCGAAAAGCGTCTTCGAGCTCTTCCCAGCTTCCAATGGAGTTTTCGGGGAGGCTTTTAAGCCAGTGCCGAGCTGGCCCTTTGAGTTTGAGGGGTAAGTATTTAATGGCGTGGAGATCGTCTCCTCGAGCCATATGGATGTGGAGGATATAGTCCTCAATCTAGACCCAGGGTCTGTTGTTCCGTCGTATGCCTCCATGTTTATGGGTTTGAATCCCTCTGGAAATTCATGGTCCAGCACCTCATCGGTGAAACATAGGGGGTGTGCGGCGCCCCTGTATCTGGGCGTGCCATGGTGTTCGGATGTTTGGTGTGTTGCATCGTGTGCTGGAGTGTGCTTGCGCGGTCCATAGATGGATCTAGTTGCTCCGTCCTTTTGATGCGAGCACTTGCGTGGATCGCGTATTGGCTTCTGTGCGGCATTGCTTGCCGCTCCATGTTAGCCGTGAGGTCGTCTATTCGGCCGGGTCGCCGTTTTAATTTTTGGTTGCGGGGGATCTAAGGCCTCCTCATCGAATTCAGGTAGCAACTTCCGCTTCGGGTAGCTCTTGGTGAGGCGATTACCGCCGTACTTCGCTGCTATGTTGAGTACTTTACTCCATCTGATTTGGAGTGTGTCTTGCGCCGCCTTGAGCCTTTGCTTATGCCTTTTTAGACTCCTCGCGGTGGCAACAAGCCTTTGATGGGCATTCTGTTGCTCCGGGCGTCTGTCCGATGTTATGTCCTCCAGACTATTATCCTTGACAGAGTTGGTTTGTCCGGTTTGATTCTCCGCGTTGCCGTGGTCCGGTAATGGTTCGCCCTGCTCTAATGCTGGGTCTATATGATCATTATTTCTATCAAGGCGGGATTTGGGGCGGCGCTTACGTTGCCGCTTTGACTGCTTCTCGAGGGACAGCCCTTCATTGCGTCCTTCCGTTCCTCGTCGTCGTTTTCCTTTGGTGTGTCCACCATGTATACGCCATGTGGTGAAGTGGGCGTCCAGTGCCCTGGGGCAGTGGTTCCTCTTCGTCTCCCGCATCGTCGTCCATACCGTCGATGTCTTCGGAGTCGAAGTCGAGCATGTCGGTTAAGTCATTGATAGTGGCTACTAAGTGGGTGGTGGGTGGGCCGCGAATTTCTTCGTCATCCGCATCCCAGTCCTACCGGACATAGTTCGGCCAGGATCCTCCTGACAAGGAGAGAGACCTTAATGAGTTCAGTATGTCACCAAAGGGCGAGTGCTGAAAAATATCCACGGAGGTAAACTCCATGATCGGCGCCCAATCGGATTCGATAGGAATGGGCGCAGGCGGCTCGGAGTCCGTGGCCGAAGAAGGATCCGGCAGTTTAACAACATGACCCTTGTGCAAGGTAAGGTCGATGTTCGGCTCGATCGCCGCTAAGGGTAAGGCTTCCGTGGCGGGGTCTATCCACCCGTCCATGGACGGCGCAACTGGCTCCGAATTGAGGGTTGGAGCGGCTGCTTGTGCGATCTCCTAGACACTGTCCGATGGTAGAGCTAAATCATACTCATCGTGACCGCGTGGCGCGCAAGGCAGAGGCTTGAATCCATCGAAGATCAAATCTCCACGGATATCGGCCGTGTAGTTTAAGCTTCCAAACCTGACCTGGTGGCCAGGGGCGTAACTTTCAATCTGCTCCAGATGGCCAAGCGAATTGGCCCGCAGTGCAAAGCCGCCGAACATGAAGATCTGTCCGGGGAGAAAAGTCCCACCCTGGACTGCATCGCTATCGATGATAGTAGGAGCCATCTAGCCTAATGGCGACGACACAGAGGAACTCTCAATGAAAGCACCAATGTCGGTGTCAAAACCGGCGGATCTCGGGTAGGGGGTCCCGAACTGTGCGTCTAGGCCGGATGGTAACAGGAGGCAGGGGACACAATGTTTTACCCAGGTTCGGGCCCTCTTGATGGAGGTAAAACCCTATGTCCTGCTTGATTAATATTGATGATATGGGTAGTACAATAGTACATCTACCACGAGATCAGAGAGGCTAAACCCTAGAAGCTAGCCTATGGTATGATTGTTGTTGTAGTTGTTGTTGTCCTACGGACTAAAACCCTCCAGTTTATATAGACACCGGAGAGGGTTAGGGTTACACAAGGTCGGTTACAAAGGAGGAGATACACATATCCGTATTGCCTAGCTTGCCTTCCACACCAAGTAGAGTCCCATCCGGACACGAGACAAAGTCTTCAATCTTATATCTTCATAGTCTAACAGTCCGGCCAATGGATATAGTCCGGCTGTCTGGAGACCCCCTAATCCAAGACTCCCACAGGCGGCATGGTTAACGCGGTCAACGAACGACATCCATTAGAAGTGGACTGTACATGGAGAGGCTGACAGTTGGGTCCATGGCCGCACGCAAGGAAATGCCTCCTTATTACGCGCAAAATAATGATTCCTCCACCTGACAGCTGGGACCCACCGGAAGGGCCTCTGTATTTCACAAAAAAGTGTTCCCCCATTGACAGGTCGGACCCACCAGCTATATCTTTGCATGCAAGGAAGTGCCTCCTTATTATGCACAAAAAATGAATACTACCCCTGCTAGCTGGGACCCACCATAGTGGGAAGCTGACTTGTGGGCCTACTAAGATGACGGGGATGGAGGGCTTTGTCAACGTTGTCAATATGAACGATTCCAGCTCTAGTGACCGTACAATGTCCATCCAACGGCCGTAGTGCTTCTTCAACCTTTGGTGTTCTTGCTCCAGCCGCCCAAACAAGCGTCGGTCGTGTCGCGTGCTCCTGCCTCCCATGGCCGACTGTGTCGGATTTCGGGTTCTGGCAAACCCTTGAGGTTCGAACACTGGGGTGCGCACGAAGATCTTTCTCTCTTCCTCGCTCACTCTCGCAATGATCTCTAAGCCTAGCTCGTTGAACCCAGGGAACAAGTGACACAAGACTTTATACTGGTTCGGGCCACCATTGGGGTGTAATACCCTACTCCAGTGTGGTGTGGTGGATTGCCCTGTAGGCTGAGGATGAACTAGTACAAGGGATGAACACCCTCCTGAGGAGAGGTGTTCTTCAGCTCTGTGAGCTTGTGCGTGTGAGGATGGTCTCAATGATCCCTCCCTTTGCTAAGGTGGTGGCTAGTCCTACTTATAGAGGCCTTGGTACTCTTCCCAAATGTTTAGGCAAGAAGGGATCTCACAACAGCCAATTTCGAAGGGGGACAACTAGTACAAGTTATCCTGACAAAAGTTGGTCTTCGCCTGCCAAAGGCTCTGGTGGTGACGCCGCCGTGGGCTCCGCGGTGACCTCTGTCCTACCGTCCTGCTGGTCTTGGTCTTGTTGCACTGATATGGAAGCCCTTGCCCGATGCCTCGGGACTCCTCGCCTGTGCTTACCCCTTTAGCACCAAAGAGGAAACTGGACCCCGTGCCCGCTGGCGCCCACCTGGCCTTGGTCGTCATGGCTCACGTCACGCAGACCTCGCGAGGTGCACCTTGCATAGATATCTCCGCTGCTCGGGAGCCAACCTAGGGAGGCTGCCCCTAGGAGGTCTTGGCATCGTCCGCCTCGCGAGGCTTGGCCCCTCGTGAGGGTCTTGAGTGGTTGTTGATGAAGATGGGTCGTACCAGGCCATTGGTGGAACCACGCCCTAGACCGCAGGCAGGCAGGTCTGGGCACCCCCGTTCCCAGGACGCCGACAATAGCACCTGGGCCCAAGGCGCGCTCGGACCTGGCTTTGAGGCGAAGCCAAGGGTCAAGTGTGGAGCACCGTGGGCCCCAATAGCCTGCGGTCTTGATTGACGCATGGCGATTGATAGGTCGTGGGTGTCTCCGCTTCCCCACGCTGCCTCGGCAAATGCCCAACTTGACGAGATCCTGCTGCATGCAGAAGAAAATCATCATTACCTTAGATCATGGAGGCCGACGGTTGGCCTCCCCTGGCTATAAATGAGCAATGGGCGAAGCCCCCGTTGCTCATTTCCTCCTCCGTTCCGCTTTCTTCTTCTTCCTCCTTTCTTGCCGCAACATCCATGGCTCTGATACGAAGGCACTTCGCCGCCGAGAAGGGGAAAACCCCCGCGAAGAACTTGGGCCACTCCCACCGAATAAGAGGTCGATCTGCTCCCATGACATTGTCATGAGGCCGGAGGTGACGAGGCCTTGGTACGAGCGGCCTCCCCCAGGCTACCTGCTGCCCTTGTACGCTTAGGCAAGAGGCTCCGGAGGAGGAGGCAGCGATCGAGGCCTCTCACTCCATGGCCGTGATGGCCATGCAGTGGTGGCGCGCACCGCCGCCCCGTGAACACACGCTGAGGGCTCCTCTCAAGAACTCGTGGTGTGGGCGGCGATGCCACCATGCACGTGGATCCGATTCCCGTCGTTCTTTGCCGAAGTGATGCCACCAAGGGGGCCGCTTGAGTTGTGGCTGCAGCCCGCCGAGTGCGGTACCCCGGTGATGGGAGCAGAGGTCGAGGCCGTCTCCCAGAGCAAGATCTTCATCACCCACGGATGGGGCGAGGTCGCCCGTGTCTATCGCGCGGAGGGCGCCCTCGCCATCCATTTCGAGTACAACAGCGCCTCCATGATGTTCTTCAAAGTCTTCGATGAGGAAGGCCGATGCTTGGAATGCTGCCCTGAAGGGGATCGCCAGGGCAGGCGCTGGGCCCGCCCATGGTCCTGCCGATGATTCCTCCAGCAACAGCAATGGTGCCTAGGAGTCCACCGACTCTCCCGAGCCTGACGAGACTCTGGAGACAAGCGATGATAGCTACGTGCCCCCGAGCTCACGTCGTGCCCGAAGCGCGGCAGCATCATCCGCCCGTCGCCGCTGCTGATCTGGATGGGGTTGGCGCCGGTCCTTCGTGGCCCACTGTTGATGGTGGTGTCGGCGGCGATATTGGTAGATAGGGCTCCTAGAAACTTCCTTCTTTTGTTCCCTGCGAGGAATCAAGACGGACCCCATGGGGGCGTGTAAAGAATATGTAATGCTTTGCATCAGTATTATCTTCACTGCGGAATCTGTGATTGCACGTCTTGCTTTGGCACTGTCCCCCTTTTCGTCCTCGCGGTAGCTTAGTGCTCTACGCCGACAGGTCCCAGTCGCCAGGCAGGCTTCAGCCATCGCTGGTATGCCAGGTCGCGATGCCGTGGTCAAGGCCAGGCGGTGAGCGGCCCAAGGTCTGGTAAGAGCTCCTGAGGCGCGATGCTCAAGAGGTCCCCCTTAGCGTGCAAGCAGCCCCCTGAAGGTAGAAAAGGCAGCCAGCATTGCCTGAGCGAGGCTGCAGGAGTCGAAAATCCTAAGTTGCGAGCTGAGCTGCCTTGGGTGCATGACTTATCTTAGTGATCACAAATCGGTTTCGTGCTTGGCGCCCGGTTCGCGGCTGCTGATGGCGATGTTGCCATTTTCTGTCCATGCCAGCTCCCGCCCTTCATGCTTCCCTAAGTGCTTTGCGTCCTCGGGTCCCGGCCCTCGAGCGATCTCAGCCGCCGCTGGTATGCCAGGTCATGATGCCGTGGTCAAGGCCGGGGGGTGAGGGCTGGAGAGCCGGTAAGAGCTCCTAAGGCGCGATGCTCAGGAGCCCTCCCTTTAACGCCCAAGCGAAAAGCATGAAGGGGAGAAGCTGGCAGGACCTCCTGTGGCTAGGCTCCAGAAGTTCCTGCGGGTTAGTGCAAGAGAGAGAGTGGCCCAGGCTGTGCTTGCCATGGTCATTGCTACTTCTGCGAGAAGATGAAGCCACTGAGGATCTGGTGAGGTGTCGTACATGGAGCGGGCTGCGAGCCAGAGCTCGATCGCACAGGTTTATCAGTGTTGCAGGGATGGACCCGAGCACAAGCACCGTGCCAGCATGCGAGTCTCCCATTGCGGGATAAGCAAGTGACCGATCGGTAGCGCAGGAGGCCGCGATGAGCATGCACCAGGTGAGAAGTGGTTATGGAGCAATTCACACAAGCAGGCAAATTAGTTCAGATAGATGCTAGAATGATACATGCCACTAGGAGGGACCCGAGCGGCCTGGGGATGATGCGGCCCGAGGGGCGCCCCCAACAAGGTAAGCTAAAGATGCAAAAGGATACACGCCGCAGGGGTAGACCCGTGCGACTTGGGGATAATGTTGCCCGATGGGCGCCCCTTACTGAATGAACTAGAAAGAGTCACCTGATACCGTGCTGGAGTGGTGTCGGGGCAGCTGAAGACACGCGCTGGAGAGGTTGCCCCTCATGAGCCACCAGGGCCCTGAGCCTCAAGGGGATCCGTAGGCCCAGGTGGCTCTTGAAGAACTGTCGCGATCTCCTCTAGGACGACGTGATGCCTGGCCTCCTGAGCCGCCGGAATGCTCCGTAGGTGACGCTGGAAGTTGACAGCCGCGTTCGGCAGGATGAGAGGCATGCGAACGTAGCTGTGAGGGGGACCCTCGCACCGCCCAACGCGCAAAGGCCCGAATCGTCGCTGAGATGTGGCCCTATTGAGCCCTGGAATGTCGACGCAGACGCATAGCCCGCCGCCCTTGCCAGGGAGGAGAGCTGCGCTGGATGGTGGGCGACGGCCGCCACTCATGGGTCCTGCCTCTTGAAGCTCCTAGATCGCCTTGGTGATGAATTCCTAAGCACAAGGCGCTCCATGCCTCGTGCTCTCTTGAGGGAAACGTGCGGCGAAGCACACCTCCACATGGTGCCCGAGCGCCTCCCTCGTGACGGCGGCTAGGTCCGAGGCCCTCCAGAAAAGAGCCCCCAAGCCCAGCCTGAGGAGGGCACCGGGCGCGCCTTCCTATGAGAGCAAAGGAGGCGCCCCATCTGTGGGCGCAGGTCCTGAGGTGGTGCTGTTGGAGAGGCCGCCCTCCTGAGGTCCTTGGTGGAGTAGCTGTTTCTTCTTCTTGGGGTTAGCCTCAGGAGGGTGCGGGGTGCCTTCATTGTCTGGGTCTTCGGCCGCTGCAGCCTGGTAAGCGCGCTCGAGGGAGCACACCGCATCTCTTTCCTCGCAGGCGACCGAGATGATGCCGTCGCTTCCTGGCATCTTGAGGACATTGTAGCCATGGTGGGTCACTGCCATAAACTTGGCCAAGGTTGGATACCCAAGGACGGCCTTGTATTGCAGGCGGATGTGGGCGACGTCTAAGTCGATGAGCTTGGTGCAGTAGTTGTCACGCTGGCCGAAGGTGACAGGGAGGCAGACCTGCCCTATCGGGATGGTGGAGCCGTCGGTTACTCCTGAGAAAGGCTTGGTAGGCTGTAGTTGATTGTATGGCACCTGAAGGCTGTCGAATGTCTCGACGGATAGGAGGTTGAGCCCCGCTCCACTGTCGATGAGGGTCTTGGTGACTTGAATGTTGCTGATGATGGGTGAGTAGAGCATCAGGAGAGCGTCGGCCGTCTCTGCGCACTTGAGCTGATCCACCAAGCTGAAGGTGATGGCACACTTGGACCACCGGAGCGGGCGCGTGGCCTCGAGCCTAGGAAGTGCCGCATTAACTTCGCGAGCAAACTGCTTGAAGACGCGCTGAGAGTATGGGGCCTGAGCACCTCCCAAGATACAGGCGACGACACGTGGTTGCTGGAAGCCCCCTGTCGGTGTCAAAACCGGCGGATCTCGGGTAGGGGGTCCCGAACTGTGCGTCTAGGATCGATGGTAACAGGAGACAGGGGACACGATGTTTACCCAGGTTCGGGACCTCTCTATGGAGGTAATACCCTACTTCCTACTTGATTGATCTTGATGATTATGAGTGTTACAAGAGTTGATCTACCATGAGATCGTAATGGCTAAACCCTAGAAGTCTAGCCTATGAATATGGTAATGAGTATATGTGGTGTCCTTTCCAGACTATCCTCTACGGTTTATATAGACACCGAGAGGATCTACAGTTTACATGGAGTCGGTTACATAAGAAGGAATCTTCTATCGCCAAGCTTGCCTTCCATGCCAAGTAGAGTCCAATCCGGGCACGATGCAGTCTTCGGTCTTCATGTCTTCACAGCCCATCAGTCCGGCCCATGGATAACAGGCGTCCCCATGGATAACAGGCCGGACGCCCGAGGACCCCTTAGTCCAGGACTCCCTCAGTAGCCCCGGAACCTGGCTTCAATGACGAGGAGTCCGGCGTGCAGATTTGTCTTCGGCATTGCAAGGCGGGTTCCCTTCTTCCGAACCCCAAAACAGTCTTCGGATGAAGTAAGTATATCCGGACCTGTGCATATAATGGCAGAGAATATAATAACTCACGACCCCAACTTGTTGATAACTGTTCATGACATCATATCATGCCCACCCGGTTGATATTTCCAACCGTCAGCTAGCGAGCCGCCCCATGTCTCGGGGTGCGGTTTTACTGGCACGTCTCGTCAGGGCAGAGATCGTGTCCCTGTATTTACGGGATTTTCATTAATGCAGGCGTGGGTAACCCAACCGTCCCCCGGGTACAACTCCTTGGTGATAGGTAAGTTTAGAGACCCTGGGAGAGACACCCAATATCCGGGGCCTTTTTATAGAGAGCTTGTCTCTTCTTCTTCCTTGCGCTCGCTCCTTCCTCAACTCCAGCCACCCCAAGTTCCAACCCTCGGGTTCCAATCACCACCAGCCTTAGTCATGTCCGGATCCAACCGTCAGGGCCGGTGGGTGGCTTCTTCTGTCACAGAGGAGGACATTGCGGAGCTTCGCGTAGCGAGGTACCTGACCTCGGAAATCTTTCATCGGCTTCCGGTGCAAGGGCAAGTCATACCGACCCCTAGATCTGGCGAGAGGGTTGTATTTGTGTCTCACTTCCTTCACGAGTTAGGGTTCACACTTAACCCCTTCGTCCGGGGGCTCATGTTCTACTATGGGCTAGATTTTCACGATCTGACCCCGAACTCTATTCTCCTCATCTTGACATTTATCATCACGTGTGAGGCCTTACTCCAGACTCCTCTGCACTTTGGTTTGTGGCTCAAGACCTTTGATGTGAGGCCGCAGGTGGCAAAGGAAGAGCAGGTAGAGTGCGGCAGCGTCATAATAGGCAAACTGGCCGGTGCGGTTTGGCCCGAAGGGTCTTTCGCCAAATCTTCAGACCTGTGGCAGCAGGGGTGGTTTTATGTCAACGAGGGTACACCTGCGTTCCGGCTTGGCCCTTAGAGCGGTAAGGGATGCCATGGATTTGGGTCCTTCCTGGCTGAGGTGACGTGCTGGCCATTCGTCCCGGACGCTGTGTCTGAAGGCCGCAAGGGCTTCTGCGTCCGAACAGTCGACAATTTGGTTCTTTTTGACTAAGAACCTGGTCCAGAGCTCCCTGGCTGACTCGCCGGGCTCCTGGACAATGTGACTTAAGTCCTCGGCATATAATGGCCGGACATATGTTCCCTAGAAATTGCCTCGAAAGGCGTCTTCCAAATCTTCCCAGTTGCCAATGGAATTTTCTGGCAAACTGTTTAGCCAGTACCGAGCTGGCCCTTTAAGCTTGAGAGATAGGTATTTAATGGTGTGGAGGTCGTCTCCACAGGCCATGTGAATATGAAGGAGGTAATCATCGATCCATACCGCGGGATCTGTTGTTCCATCGCATGATTCGATGTTGATGGGTTTAAACCCGTCTGGGAATTCGTGCTCCATTACTTCGTTAGTGAATCAAAGAGGGTGTGTAGCTCCTCTATGTTGGGCCACACTATGAAGCACCTTCGGCGGGTTCCATTTATGGTGTACGGCCCGGGCATGGTTGGTTTTATAGCGTCCGAATAGGCGACCATCATCGTCGGTCGGGATATGTCTTCGTGATCTGTACGTCGATCGTGTACGTCCTGCTCTACCCTCATTGTATTCGTTGATATCGCGGGTATTCCTCCAAGGTGTTTTGTTTTGACGGACGGATGGGTTGGTATGGTGCTCTGCTTGGGCTGCTGCTTTGACTGGACCAAACTATGGTCGGCCTGCCGCATTATTCAATGGTGGTATGGGCTCCATCGCCCTGCCATCGTATTGAAAGGGCCACCTATTCTTTGGGTGGCTTTTGAATGGGCTGCTAAGGCCGTGTTCTTTCATGGCCAAGACCTCGGCCCATCTATCATTGAGCAAATCTTGGCTTGCTTGAAGCTGCAGCTGCTTCTTTCTTAGGCTCCTTGCAGTGGCTATAAGATGGTGTTTAAAGCGCTCCTGTTCGAGAGGTTCCTTGGGCATGATAAAGTCTTCGTCGCCGAGGATCTCCTCTTCCTCGGAGGGTGGGAGATAATTGTTGTCCTTCGAGTCCCCATATGTGGTATGTTCATCAGAGCTGTCCTGCCTGCCTTCCTGTTCATCCTGCTCGGATTCTACCTCAGCAGGGTCTTTGTTGTCCAGGGTGTCATCTTCTCTGGTGTTGGCAGTGTTTTCTCTTGGGCGATGTGGCCTAGGGTGCCCGTTTCCGGGCTGTGTACCAGGTGGTTTGTTCTCGACCGGATCCTTCTTGTCATCCTCGAGAGCGCCGTGAGGTGTGTCTTTCATACACATGTCATACCAGGAAGTGGTCTTCCCGTGTTGAACGGGTAATAAGCTCTGGCCTTGCCCCTCATTGTCCTCAAAACCGTTGATGTCTTTGGGCAGGGGTCGGGCATGTTGGTTAGGTCTTCAACAGTGACTACGAAGTGGGCGGCAGGTGGGAAACAAAATTCTCCATCGTCCGTAGAAAGTTCGAACCGAAAATAGTTCGGCGACGGGTCGCTTGCCAGTGATAGGTTTTTTAGCGAGTTTAGTATGTCACCCATGGGCGAGTGTTGGAAGACATCTGCGGTGCTGAACTTGAGGATCGATAACCGATCGAGTTCGGTATACGGGGGATCGTAGGGTTCGAAGTTCGACATCGGAGGCGAGTCCGAGGTTCCGTTGATGCGGACACCGTATGTAGTGGAATCTGCGTGCGGCTCCAGCGCCGCGAAATCGGTAGCCCTCGTGACGAGGTCGAGCTTCCCATCGTCGGGCGACTTGATCTGCTCCAGATTTAAGTCCAGAGCTATTACAGGAGCTATCTCCTGGATGCGGCCCGATGACAGGTTTAGGCCATGTTCATCGAGGTGATGGGGAGCGGTTGCCACAGTCTCATATCCATTGAAGATCAAATCTCCACGGACGTCCGCAACGTAATTCAGGCTTCCGAATCTGACCTGATGGCCAGGGGTGTCGCTGTCGATCTGCTCTAGATGGCCAAGCGAGTTGGCCCGTAGTACGAAGCTGCCAAATATGAAGATCCATCTGGGGAGGAAGGTTCCTCCTTGGACAGCATCATTATTGACAATCGAAGGGGCCATCGAGCCTTCTACCGACGGCATAGTGGAACTCTCGATGAAAGCACCAATGTTGGTGTCAAAACCGGCGGATCTCGGGTAGGGGGTCCCGAACTATGCATCTAGGATCGATGGTAACAGGAGACAGGGGACACAATGTTTACCCAGGTTCGGGCCCTCTCTATGGAGGTAATACCCTACTTCCTGCTTGATTGATCTTGATGAATATGAGTGTTACAAGAGTTGATCTACCACGAGATCGTAATGGCTAAACCCTAGAAGTCTAGCCTATGAATATGGTAATGAGTATATGTGGTGTCCTTTTCGGACTATCCCCTACGGTTTATATAGACACCGAGGGGATCTAGGGTTTACAAGGAGTCGGTTACATAAGAAGGAATCTTCTGTCGCCAAGCTTGCCTTCCATGCCAAGTAGAGTCCATCCGGGCACGGTGCAGTCTTCGGTCTTCATGTCTTCACAGCCCATCAGTCCGGCCCATGGATAACAAGCCGGACGCCTGAGGACCCCATTGTCCAGGACTCCCTCACCCCCAGCCCCCTCGTCCTGATGGTGGTCGTTGTTCCTCCTTGGTGGTGGCGGTAGCGGAGGGAGGCTAGCTTTGCCCTGAGGGCGGTCCTCACGAGGTTGCTCCCTCTAGGGGCCCTCGAGAGGCTGGTCCTACCAGTGGTCCTTGCGAGGCCGGTCGCGCTACTCTTGGCAGGGGCCGCAGTCGTCCCAGCGTCCTCCACTTCATCCTCCTCCTCGGTCGTACCCCCGATCGTTGCGCTCGGGGCATCGACCGAAGCGCCCATCTCGGATGGCAATTAGCTCCCGACAGTCGCTGGTGTTGTGGTTGTGAACATTGTGGAAGGCGCAGAAGGGGCGGTTGGCTCTGGATGATTCGGGGTGGTCGTGGCCGCGCTTCATCTCTGGCTCCGCCGCGAGCACGACAGCCCCCTTGCACTTCACGTCCTTGATCTTTGCCATCTTGTCCTCCTAGTCAGCAGCTGGGAGCTCGAGGAGGGAGAGGCGCCCTTCCTCAGCCCTTGCGCACTTGGTTGCCATGTTGAACATCTCCAGGGTTGAGCATAGCTCCTCGTGGATGGAGAGCTCCTCCTTCATCTTGACGTAGTGGACGCCATCGAAGAACGCGAAGATAATGGCCTCGTCCGTCACCTTGGGGCTCTTGAGGCGAACGTTGTTGAAGCGTTGGATGTACTTTGCAGGGTTTCCCCTGGTTGTTGCTTGATCGCCGCAGGTCACCGGCAGCAGGTCGGCAGTCGTGAGTGCCCTGGAAGTTGGCGACGAAATGCTCGTGCATCTCACCCCAGGAGGAGATCGATCCCGCATGCAGGTTTAGGAGCCACGAGCGCGCGCCATCCTTGAGGGCCATGGGAAACAAGTTCTCCATGACCTTCTCATCTCTGTTGGCTACCTCGATGCTGAGCTCATAGAGCCGCAAGAACTCCACAGGGATCGGGGGGTGCCGTCATAGCGTGGAGGCAGGTCCGGCTTGAACTTGCCTGGCCTGACGACGGTGTGCAGCTCGGGAGTGAAGGCTCGGTAGCCTGCTGTGGTCACCGGAGCCCATCGCGGTGGTGGATCCTAGTCTTCATATCCACGCACCGCCACCGCAGGCAGCGCGGTCTTGACGTGGTGGTGCAGGGAGTGCAGGAGCATTCTCTTGCGGTCGAGGGACCTCCTGGAAGCTTCCTTCTTCATGCCCGGGCACACGGTGTGGCGGATCACGCCACGGGCCCGCGCGTCTTGGGGCGAGGACACCGTCTTGATGTGGAGGCGGCGGGGGCGTTCCGTGAGCTACGTCGCCCGCGACTGGAAGCGGGCGAGGCAGCGAGAGGGATGGTGCGGGGGAGCCCCTGGCAGCGATGACAAGATCGGCAATGCGGTCCAGCCAGTCATCGTAGAGGTCATCGACTGGGCGGTAACGCAGGAGCTCGCGTGCCATGAGCAGCGCGGCCTACGCGTCCGTGGCGCGCGGCGAGCGTGGGACGACGAGCCGGCTACAGTCAGCGACGGGGTGGCGGTGCGTCCATCCCGCCGCACAGAGGGGTGCAATGATGAGGCCTGCTGCTCATTCGCCACCGGGCCGGTGGCGGCGTTGGTGGCAGGTGATGGAGAATGGCGGGGAGGTCCTCCAACACGGGCTCGACGAACACCATCTGAGCGACAAGGGCGGCACGACGCTCAGCACGGGCTCGACGAACATCAAACATGGATGCAGTGGAGTAGTGGAGCGCGAATCAATGGAAGAATAGCTTCAGCTCACCCCTACCTGGCGCGCCAAATGTCAGATTTCGGGTTCCGACAAACCCTTGAGGTTCGAACACTGGGGTGCGCGCGAAGATCTCTCTCTTCCTCGCTCACTCTCGCAATGATCTCTAGGCCTAGCTTGTCGAACCCAAGGAACAAGTGACACGAGAGTTTATACTGGTTCGGGCCACCGTTGTGGTGTAATACCCTACTCCAGTGTGGTGTGGTGGATTGCCCCGTAGGCTGAGGATGAACTAGTACAAGGGATGAACAACCTCTTGAGGAGAGGTGTTCTTCAGCTCCGTGAGCTTGTGCGTGTGAGGATGGTCTCAATGATCCCTCCCTTTGCTAAGGTGGTGGCTAGTCCTACTTATAGAGGCCTTGGTCCTCTTCCCAAATGTTTAGGCGGGAAGGGATCCCACAATGGCCAATTTTGAAGGGGGACAACTAGTATGAGTTATTGTGACAAAAGGTGGTCTTCGCCTGCCAAAGGCTCTGGTGGTGGCGCCACCGTGGGCTCCGTGGTGACCTCCGTCCTGCCGTCCTGCTGGTCTTGGTCTTGTTGCATCAATATGGAAACCTCTTCCTGATGCCTCGGGACTCCTCACCTGCGCTTTCCCCTTTAGCACCAAAGAGGAAACTGGCACCCCGCGCCCGCTGGCGCCCGCCTGGCCTTGGTCGTCATGGCTCACGTCACGCGGACCTCGCGAGGTGCACCTTGAATAGATATCTCCGCTCCTCGGGAGCCAGCCTAGGGAGGTGCTACCTCTTGAGCATGCGTTGGTTTTCCCTTGGAGAGGAAAGGGTGATGCACCAAAGTAGCATAAGTATTTCCATCAGTTTTTGAGAACCAAGGTATCAATCCAGTAGGGACTACACGCAAATCACCTAGTACCTGCACAAACAATCAAGAACCTTGCAACCAACGCGATAAAGGGGTTGTCAATCCCTTCACGGCCACTTGCAAAAGTGAGATCTGATAAAGATAATAAGATAAATATTTTTGGTATTTTTGTTGTATAGATTGAAAAGTAAAGATTGCAAAATAAATAGTAAACTAGAATTATAGATCGGAAACTTATATGATGTAAAGTAGACCCGGGGGCCATAGGTTTCACTAGTGGCTTCTCTCATGATAGCATATATTATGGTGGGTGAACAAATTACTACCGAGCAATTGATAGAAAAGCTCATAGTTATGAGAATATCTATGCATGATCATGAACATAGGCATCACATCCTTGTCAAGTAGACCGAAACAATTTTGCATCTACTACTATTACTCCACACATCGACCGCTATCCAGCATGCATCTAGAGTATTAAGTTCATAAGAACAGAGTAACGCATTAGGCAAGATGACATGATGTAGAGGGATAAACTCAAGCAATATGATATAAACCCCATCTTTTTATCCTCGATGGCAACAATACAATACGTGTCGGTTCCCTTTCTGTCACTGGGATCGAGCACCGCAAGATTGAACCCAAAGCTAAGCACTTATCCCATTGCAAGAAAGATCAATCTAGTAGGCCAAACTAAACCAATAATTCGAAGAGACTTGCAAAGATATCAAATCATGCATATAAGAATTCAGAGAAGAATCAAATATTGTTCATAGATAATCTTGATCATAAACCCACAATTCACTGGATCTCAGCAAACACACCACAAAAAGTATTACATCGAATAGATCTCCAAGAACATCGAGGTGAACTTTGTATTGAGAACCAAAGAGAGAGAAGAAGCCATATAGCTAATAACTATGGACCCGAAGGTCTCTGGTAAACTACTCACACATCATCGGAGAGGCTATGGTGTTGATGTAGAAGCCCTCCGTGGTTGATTTCCCCTCCGGCAGATCACCGGAAAAGGCCCCAAGATGGGATCTCACAGGTACAGAAGGTTGCAGCAGTGGAAAAGTGGTTTCGTGGCTCCCTTGGATTTTTTTCAGGGTATAAGAGTATATATAGGCGAAAGAAGTAGATCGGTGGAGCTACGAGGGGCCCACGAGGGTGGGGGCGCGCCTACCCCCTGGGCGCACCCTCCTGCCTCGTGGCCGCCTCGTTGCATCTCTGACTTCCACTCCAAGTCTCTTGGATTGTGTTTGTTCCAAGAAAGATCCTCGCGAAGGTTTCTTTCCGTTTGGATTCCGTTTGATATTCCTTTTCTGCGAAACACTAAAATAGGCAAAAAAAAACAGCAACTGGCACTGGGCCTCCGGTTAATAGGTTAGTCCCAAAAAATAATATAAAATAGCATATAAAAGCCCATTAAACATCTGAAACAGATAATATAATAGCATGGAACAATCAAAAATTATAGATACGTTGGAGGCGTATCAGCGTCCCCAAGCTTAATTCCTACTCGTCCTCAAGTAGGTAAATGATAAAAACAGAAGTTTTGATGTGGAATGCTACCTAACATAATTTTCAATGTAATCTTCCTTATTGTGGCATGAATGTTCAGATCCGAAAGATTCAAGACAGAAGTTTAATATTGACATAAAAATAATAATACTTCAAGCATACTAATCAAGCAATTATGTCTTCTCAAAATAACATAGCCAAAGAAAGCTCATCCCTACAAAATCATATAGTTTGGCCATGCTCCATCTTCGTCTCACAAAATTCTCTCATCATGCACAACCCCGATGACAAGCCAAGCAATTGTTTCATACTTTAGTATTCTCAAACTTTTTTAACTTTCACGCAATACATGAGTGCGAGCCATGGACATAGCACTATGGGTGGAATAGAATATGATGATGGAGGTTGTGTGGAGAAGACAAAAGGAAGAAAGTCTCACATTGATGCGGCTAATCAACGGTCTATGGAGATGCCCATCAATCGATGTCAATGCGAGGAGTAGGAATTGCCATGCAAGGGATGCACTAGAGCTATAAATGTATGAAAGCTCAACAAAAGAAACTAAGTGGGTGTGCATCCAACTTGCTTGATCACGAAGGACTAGGGCATTTGAGGAAGCCCATTGTTGGAATATACAAGCCAAGTTCTATAATGAAAAATTCCCACTAGTATATGAAAGTGATAAAATAAGAGACTCTCTATCATGAAGATCATGGTGCTACTTTGAAGCACCAGTGTGGAAAAAGGATAGTAGCATTGTCCCTTCTCTCTTTTTCTCTCATTCTTTGGGCATTCCCTTTTTTTATTTGGCCTTTCTCTTCTTCTTTTTTTCAATTTATTTCCTCACGCGAGACAATGCTCTAATAATGATGATCATCGCACTTCTATTTATTTACAATTCAAGGATTACAACTCGATACTAGAACAAAATATGACTCTATATGAGTGCCTCCGGTGGTGTACCAGGATGGGCAATGAATCAAGAGTGACATGTATGAATAATTATGCATGGTGGCCTTGCCACAAATACAATGTCAACTACATGATCATGCAAGGAAATATGACAATGATGAAGCGTGTCATAATAAACGGAACAGTGGAAAGTTGCATGGCAATATATCTCGGAATGGCTATGGAAATGCCATAATAGGTAGGTATGGTGGTTGTTTTGAGGAAGATATAAGGAATCTTATGTGTGATAGAGCGTATCATATCACGGGGTTTGGATGCACCGGTGAAGTTTGCACCAACTCTCTAGGTGAGAAAGGGTAATGCACGGTACCGAAGAGGCTAGCAATGATGGAAGGGTGAGAGTGCGTATAATCAATGGACTCAACATTAGTCATAATGAACTCACATACTTATTGCCAAAATCTACAAGTCATCAAAACCAAGCACTACGCGGATGCTCCTAGGGGGATAGATTGGTAGGAAAAGACCATCGCTTGTCCCCGACCGCCACTCATAAGGAAGAAAAATCAAAGAACACCTCATGCTTCAAATTTGTCACACAACGGTTACCATACGTGCATGCTACGGGACTTGCAAACTTCAACACAAGTATTTCTCAAATTTACAATTACTCAACTAACATGACTCTAATATCACCATCTTCATATCTCAAAACAATCATCAAGTATCCAACTTCTCATAGTATTCAATGCACTCCATATGAAGGTTTTTATTATACCCATCTTGGATGCCTATCTTATTAGGATTAATTTTATAGCCAAAGCAAATTACCATGCTGTTCTAAAAGACTCTCAAAATAATATAATTGAAGCATGAGATATCAATAATTTCTATAAAATAAAACCACCACCGTGCTCTAAAAGATATAAGTGAAGCACTAGAGCAAACTTATCTAGCTCAAAAGATATAAGTGAAGCACATAGAGTATTCTAATAAATTCCGAATCATGTGTGTCTCTCCCAAAAGGTGTGTACAGCAAGTATGATTGTGGTAAACTAAAAAGAAAAGACTCAAATCATACAAGACGCTCCAAGCAAAACACATATCATGTGGTGAATAAAAATATAGCCTCAAGTAAAGTTACCGATAGATGAAGACGAAAGAGGGGATGCCTTCCGGGGCATCCCCAAGCTTAGGCTTTTGGTTGTCCTTGAATTTTACCTTGGGGTGCCTTGGGCACCCCCAAGCTTAGGCTCTTGCCACTCCTTATTCCAAAATCCATCAAATCTTTACCCAAAAACTTGAAAACTTCAGAACACAAAACTTAAACAGAAAATCTCATGAGCTCCGTTAGTATAAGAATATAAATCACCACTTTAAAGTACTGTAATGAACTCATTCTTTATTTATATTGGTGTTAAATCTACTGTATTCCAACTTCTCTATGGTTCATACCCCCCGATACTAGCCATAGATTCATCAAAATAAGCAAACAACACACGAAAAACAGAATCTGTCAAAAACAGAACAGTCTATAGTAATCTGGAGGTTTCGAATACTTCTGTAACTCCAAAAATTCTGAAAAAATAGGAAGACCTAAATAATTTTTATATTGATCTACTGCAGTTGGAATTGCTATTTTATTGCTCTCTGGTAAAAAAATGAAAATTATTCTCGTGAGCACATACTTTCTGTTTTTTCAGCAAGATCAAACAACAATCACCCAAGAAGATCCTAAAGGCTTTACTTGGCACAAACAATAATTAAAACATAAAAATACAATCAAAACAGAGGATAGATGATTTATTTATTACTAAACAGGAACAAAAAGCAAGGAAGAAAAATAAAATTGGGTTGCCTCCTAACAAGCGCTATCGTTTAACGCCCCTAGCTAGGCATTGATAATTTCAATGATGCTCACATGAAAGACAAGAATTGAAGCACAAAGAGAGCATCATGAAACACGTGACAAACACATAAGTATAACATGCTTCCTATGCATCGGCATCTTATAGGCAAATAAATTATCATAGCAAGGAAAAACTAGCATATGCAAGGAAGCGGAAAGAAACAATAGCAATCTCAACATAACGAGAGGTAATTTAGTAACATGAAAATTTATACAATCATATTTTCCTCTCTCATAATAATTACATGTTGGATCATAAGAAAATTCAACAAAATAGCTATCGCATAAAATATTTTCAACACGATCCACATGCATGCAAAGTTGACACTCTTCCAAAATAGTGGGATTAACATTAACTAAAGTCATGACCTCTCCAAACCCACTTTTATCAAAAATTTCATAAGATTGAACATTCTCCAAATATGTGGGATCTAAAGTTGACACTCTTCCAAACCCACTTTCAATAATATTGCCAACACTATTATCAATCTCATATTCATCATGGGGCTTAATTAAATTTTCAAGATCATAAAAAGAATCATCCCAATCATGATCATTGCAACAAGTAGTGGACATAGCAAAACTAGCATCCCCAAGCTTAGGGTTTTGCATATTATTAGCACAATTGACATAAATAGAATTTATAATAACATCATTGCAATCATGCTTTTTATTCAAAGATCTATCGTGAATCACTTCATAAAGCACTTCATCACAATTTTCAGATTCATGAATTTCAAGCAAAACCTCATAAAGATAATCTAGTGCACTCAACTCACTAGCAATTGGTTCATCATAATTGGATCTTTTAAAAAGATTAGCAAGAGGATGAGGATCCATATCAATAGATTTTTAGCAAGCGAAGATGCAAGCAAATAGAAGGCACATGATAACACGAGCAAACAGAAGGACGAACGGAAGAGGGGCGAAGAAAAGGCAAAGGTGAAGTGGGGGAGAGGAAAACAAGAGGCAAATGGCAAATAATGTAATGCGAGGGATAAGAGTTTGTGATGGGTACTTGGTATGTCTTGACTTGAGCGTAGATCTCCCCGGCAACGGCGCCAGAAATCCTTATTGCTACCTCTTGAGCATGTGTTGGGTTTCCCTTGAAGAGGAAAGGGTGATGCAGCAAAGTAGCGTAAGTATTTCCCTTAGTTTTTGAGAACCAAGGTATCAATCCAGTAGGAGACTACACGCAAATTGCCTAGTACATGCACAAACAATCAAGAACCTTGCAACCAACGCGATAAAGGGGTTGTCAATCCCTTCACGCCCACTTGCAAAAGTGAGATATGATAAAGATAATAAGATAAATATTTTTGGTATTTTTGTTGTATAGATTGAAAAGTAAATATTGCAAAATAAATAGTAAACTATAATTATATATCGGAAACTTACATGATGTAAAGTAGACCCGGGGCCATAGGTTTCACTAGTGGCTTCTCTCATGATAGCATATATTACGGTGGGTGAACAAATTACTGTCGGGCAATTGATAGAAAAGCGTATAGTTATGACAATATCTAGGCATGATCATGAACATAGGCATCACGTCCGTGTCAAGTAGACCGAAACGATTCTGCATCTACTACTATTACTCCACACATCGACCGCTATCCAGCATGCATCTAGAGGATTAAGTTCATAAGAACAGAGCAACGCATTAGGCAAGATGACATGATGTAGAGGGATAAACTCAAGCAATATGATATAAACCCCATCTTTTTATCCTCGATGGCAACAATAAAATATGTGTTTGTTCCCTTTTTGTCACTAGGATCGATCACTGCAAGATTGAACCCAAAGCTCAGCACTTCTCCCATTGCAAGAAAGATCAATCTAGTAGGCCAAACTAAACCGATAATTCAAAGAGACTTGCAAAGATATCAAATCATGCATATAAGAATTCAGAGAAGAATCAAATATTGTTCATAGATAATCTTGATCATAAACCCACAATTCATCGGATCTCGGCAAACACACCGCAAAAAGTATTACATCGAATAGATCTCCAAGAACATCGAGGAGAACTTATTATTGAGAACCAAAGAGAGAGAAGAAGCCATCTAGCTATTAACTATGGTCCCGAAGGTCTGTGGTAAACTACTCACACATCATCGGAGAGGCTATGGTGCTGATGTAGAAGACCTCCGTGCTTGATTCCCCCTCTGGCAGATCGCCGGAAAAGGCCCCAAGATGGGATCTCACGGGTACAGAAGGTTGCGGCGGTGGAAAAGTGGTTTCATGGCTCCCTTGGATGTTTTCAGGGTATAAGAGTATATATAGGTGAAAGAAGTAGGTCGGTGGAGCTACGAGGGGCCCACGAGGGTGGGGGTGCGCCTACCCACTGGGCGCACCCTCCTGCCTCGTGGCCGCCTCAAAGCGGCAGTGACTTCCACTCCAATTCTCCTGGATTGCGTTTGTTCCAAGAAAGATCCTCGTGAAGGTTTCGTTCCGTTTGATATTCCTTTTCTGCGAAACACTAAAATAGGCAAAAAAAAACAGCAACTGGCACTGGGCCTCCGGTTAATAGGTTAGTCCCAAAAAATAATATAAAATAGCATATAAAAGCCCATTAAACATCTGAAACAGATAATATAATAGCATGGAACAATCAAAAATTATAGATACGTTGGAGACGTATCAGGAGGCTACCCCAAGGAGGTCTTGGCGTCATCCGCCTCGTGAGGCTTGGCCCCTCGCGAGGGTCTTGAGTGGTTGTTGATGAAGATGGGTCGTACCATGACGTTGGTGGAGCCACGCCCTGGGCCGTAGGCAGGCAGGTCTGGGTACCCCCGTTCCCAGGACGCCGACAGGCTGTCATGCCGTAGAGGCCTCACCGCCCCTACTACTCCCACCACTCGCCATGCCATCCACTCACCCACACCCCCTGTTATTCTGCGGCGTCGGCAGCCTCATACCGCAGCCGAACCAGTGAACCCTCGTACTCCTCTCCGCGTTGGCTTCCACTACCGCGTCTTCCCCGGCTCCGCGTCGTCCCCTTCCTAGGCCTCTCCCTCGTTCACCGCCCTGGTGCTCTCAGCGCGGTGTGGTCAAACTGGTCAAGGAACGACTTCCATTGGAAGAGTACTGTACATGGAGAGGCTGACAGCTGGGTCCATGGCCGCAACAAGGAAGCGCCTCCTTATTATGTGCAAAATAATGATTCCTCCACCTGACAGCAGGGACCCACTGTCGGTGTCAAAACCGGCGGATCTCGGGTAGGGGGCCCCGAATTGTGCGTCTAAGGTCTATGGTAACAGGAGACAAGGGACACGATGTTTACCCAGGTTCTCGGGCCCTCTCTATGGAGGTAATACCCTATGTCCTGCTTGATTGATATTGACGAACACGAGTATTACAAGAGTTGATCTACCTCGAGATCGTAATGGCTAAACCCTAGAGGTCTAGCTTGTATGGCTATGATAATGAATATCCCCCTCCGGACTAAGTCCTCCGGTTTATATAAGCATCGGGAGGGTCTAGGGTTACACAAGGTCGGTTACAAAGAAAGGAATCTACATATCTAGTCGCCAAGCTTGCCTTCCACGCCAAGGAGAGTCCCATCTGGGCACGGGTACAGTCTTCGGTCTTCGTATCTTCACAGCCCATAAGTCCGGCCCATAGCTGACAGGCCGGACGCCCGAGGACTCCTTAGTCCAGGACTCCCTCAGTAGCCCCTGAACCTGGCTTCAATGACAAGGTATCATGCACGTAGATCTGTCTTTGGCATTGCAAGGCGGGTTCCTCCTTCCGAACTCCAAAAGAGTCTTCGGACATACCGATGTGTCTGGACCTGTAACTCACACCACACACAACTGTAGAGAGAATATAATATTTCACGAATCCAATCTGCTGACAACTTTTTTACAACATGACATCACGTCTGCCTAGTCACTACATCGAACCGTTTTGTCTGCCATCCCGTGTTTCGAGATCCGGTTTCCATTGGCACGTCTTGTCAAAGCAGAGATCATGTCCCCTTATTGCGGGATTCTCATCAATACGGGCATGGGTAACCCAACCATGCCGTTTACACAGCCGTCGGGAGCAGGCGAATTTTAAGGTGAGTGGGGAGGCGTTCAATATTTACTGCCTTTATAAGGAGATAAGAATCCCTTTTCTTCACCCACGCCTTCTCTCTTCCTCTGCCCTTCCACTCTTGAGCTCCAGCGCCCAAGTTATCATCTTCTCTGTCTCAAGCAAGCACTCAACCATGTCCGGATCCGGGGCTGGTGGCAAGTGGATGGCTTCCTCTGTTAAGAAGAAAGACATCAAGGAGCTTCGAGAGGCCAGATATCTGGCCAAGGAGATCATTCACCGTCTCCCGGCCGAGGGACATATCGTCCCTACCCCAAAGCCCCATGAGAGGGTTGTGTTTCTCAAACATTTCATCCGCGGGCTGGGATTCCCTCTCCACCCGTTTGTCCGCGGACTGATGCTTTACTATGGGCTGGACTTCCATGATCTAGCCCCCAACTTTATCCTCAACATCTCAGCATTTATAGTCGTTTGTGAGGCCTTTCTCTGTATCCCGCCTCACTTTGGCCCGTGGCTGAAGACTTTCAATGTAAAGCCGAAGGTGGTGAGAGGCCAACAAGCAGAGTGCGGAGGCGCCATGGTGGGCAAGATGCCCAACGTTACATGGCCCGAAGGATCCTTTGTGGAGATGGTGAAGGGGTGGCAGTCGGGGTGGTTCTACATCACCGAGCCGCGCGACACCAACTGGGCGGCGGCCCCCGAATTTCGATCCGGAGCTCCGCTGCGGCTCACCTCCTGGCAAGAGAAGGGCCTAACCTAGGGCTCCTCGAGTGATCTGACTGGGCTCCAGACGTGCGTTCAGAACATGATAACCAAGAGGATTAAACTCGTCAACATGATCTAGGTTATGCTCATTCGCCGGATCCTTCCGTGTCAACGCCGAACTTGCTATTTGTGGGAGTTCGATCCGGCCAAGCACCAGACGCTACTAGAGCTCTTCGGCATGATGCACGAAGATATCTGGAAAGTGCTCTTCAAGCCCGGTGAGACACCACCGCCCACGACCAAGGATCATGGGCTCATCTTAAAACTCCAGGCCAATTCGGTAAGTTCTTTCATGTCTTCAAGGTATAGCCTTTACTGACATATTTTGAGAAGGAGTCTAAGCCTTCCTATCAATTTTTAGGCCTGGATCGACATAGCGGGGCAGATTAATTGTCCAGCTCCACTACCCGAAGATGAGGAAACCCCACTCCTCATGAAGATGCTATTTCCGGCGCCTTATGATGTGCCGGAGAAGAAGGCCAAGAAGACGGCCAAAGGGACCAGGAGTGGCCTTCGCCAAAAGGGTGCTTTGGACATGTCGTCCGAAGACAAGACTGACTCTTCGGCCGCCGAAGACGACGGCGAGGAGGAGGAAGAAGGCGGCTCCCCCCCCCCCGGGAGGGGGGGAAAGAAGAAAAGAGAGGCCTCCACGAATCTGGAGGCGAAGGCGCCCAAGAGGGGGAAGGGCCCCCTTGCGGATAACTCCACATGGGATGTCGAAAGCAGTCGGAGCGAATGCCCCGGACTAAGCCTCGGGCTGCCTCGTAAGTACCAAAACCCTATGCACCTCCCAATACCTGGCCCTTCCAGTTTATAATATTAATATGTTTAAACTATGCCATTATAGTCCAATCCGCGACGGCTCCCCGTGATCCTTGACAGAGGGTTCGCTAGACTCAAAGGAGATGGCTAGCATGTCTCCGCCGCCCGCTTACTCTGTCTCACCCAAGGGTGGTGACGAGGTGGTGTCCGAAAGGACCTTCCCAGACCAGGGGAGATTCCAAAAATCGTTAAGGTGGCGCCCCAGGATGACTCCTAGGCTGCCAGACACATGGGGGAAAAGGCCCCCATGGGGACTGGCAATGGGGGCCAAGTTTCATTCGGCCCTCAACCGGATACCATGCCGTAGACCTACATGGCTCCGGAGTCCAGCGAACGGCCTTCCTCGAAAGGAGGAGGTGTGTCTGTTCCACCGGTGACCTCTGTCCAACTAGAGGCACCGGATAATCTGCTGGAAGTGCTGCTAGGCGCCTCCATTGTGGATAAGCACCGTGTCCTTATGGGTACAGTGATCGAAAAGGTTCAGTCCGCCAAAAGCGGACTGACCGGGGCATGTGCTAGCCTTTTAACAGGCTTTGAGTTAACAATTGTAGAAAAATATCACAATATGGACAACAGCCCCTGATGCTCTATTCGGTGTCCGGAAAGGAAAAGCCGGAGAGGGGATCAAAATAATTTTCGCATGAGTCTGACATAAGATGTCTATGTGAATAAGCAGGCGTCGCTGCTGGCTGTTGCCGCCCATACCGCGGAGGTCTCCAAACTGAAGCAGAACCTGGAGCGGGCCGAGAAAGAGTTCGGCCTCGTGAAGAAGCAGCTGGAGGACAACCAAGGTATGTAGTGACCTGCTTGTATATTTAGGAAGGATGAATGGTTCGTGCTGACTAAAGTGCCATGAACTTTATTAGGGGCCACGACCGAGGTGGCGGCCCTCAAGAAGGCGTTAGTGGAGGCCGAGGACAAAGAGGCCAAGTAACGCGCCGCACGTGAGAAGCACGAGGCCCGGGTCAGCGAGGTCCAGCAAGAGCTCCAGGACGCTGTCAAGAACTACGAGTCCTTGGAGCATGATTCTAAGACGCAAGCGTCCGAACTTGCGAAGGCCCGCCAGAGCGCACAAGAGGCTCGAGCCGAAGCCCAGAGCACCCTTCAGGGAATCCAGGCGGCCCGGAAGATCGCGGCGGGTAAGGCTTTCATTATACAAAGCAAGTCTGTGAAGGAAGCGTTCCTTTACTTACCCAAATTTGGAGCTCTCCAGGGGCGTTTACGGATTTTCCGCACAGCGTATCAGACGCTGCTGAGTTCTATCGAGCCGAGAAAGGGAGTTCTATGGAGAAGCTGTTTTGGTCTCAATATCTTGGACCCGAACATCCGGTGTCCTTCAGCGACCAGCTGAAACAGCTGGTCGAGCTGCACAAGGCGGCCGAGCTAGCCATGAAGGAGCTGATAGTCTGACTATGGCCTGCCGCGCCGATACCTAGCAGCTACTTCAGACTTGTGAAGCGGCTTGTTGATGCCTGCCCCCGACTTGAGGTCATAAAACGGTCGCTCTATATCGAACATGCACGGATGGCCTTTGCCCACGTCAAAACGCACTGGGCGAAGATGGATGCCAAGAAGCTAATGACCGAAGGGCCGCATGAGGGCAAGGAGCACCACTGACCTGAGTTGTATTTTGATGGTGTCCTGGAGGGATCCCGCATTGTTGCAGATCACTGTGGGAAAGAAACTATCTTTGAATGAATGTATTCGAGCTCCCTCTGCCATGTATGACGAAACAAAGTGTTTATGCAATATAATGCTTGTTATGTTTTTAAATTTTTACTTCCTGTGCGGCCGTGTTGTATGAAATCTGAGGGTTAACCAGTCATCGGCTTCTGTCCCACGTAGGTAGTACGGGGGTGTTCGGGATGGAATCTAAACAATCTTGATCCAATTAGATGGTCCTTGAAGGAGTTGTTTAGCGCAACGAACCAGGCAACCAGACTATGTGGCTGTAACACCCTCACTTAGCCATAGGAGTGCGACAATAAAAACATGGGCGCAACCCCTAGTATCCGAACTAGAGTGCTATAAGCGTCTGATCGGGAAGTACCAAACCTTCGCATAATGCGGAAGAAATCTCCAACGATTTGCAACCTTCGAACAGCTGACCGGCTCTCGCCGCATCATGACAGTCAGTTTTTGGCTTTATCTACTGAGGTGCTCCTTTGGATAAACCAAGGCACAATCGCAGTAGTTCTCCCTTTACTACCTTAACCGATATAGCGGAACATAAGGTAGCAAGCACAAGAGCCGGGCAACCCAACTATTGACCAAAGACATGATTCGGAGCCAATGCATATAATGCTAAATTCGGGGTGCCGAACTTATACTTATAAAAAGTGTTCGGACATTTCTTTCCATAATATGGGGTGCTATGAAGCCCCTGGCAAACATCAAGCGTACCAAAGTGTACGGGTGCTACCTGATAGGGTTATCCACAGGGGAGCTGAAAAAAGAGAAAGAAAACAAAAAAGGTGCAAAGGTAAAAAGCTGGGGTCCTAAAGCTCCAGCCGCAAACTGTTCTCATTCTAATTTAATAAGTACATCAAGGCGCATTGATACAGGTAGTGCGATAAGCAACAGGCTATTTGACATGCCGAAACCAAGGGAGTGCTGCATGTCGGTCCTGAAAAACAGGTAGAGTTATCGTTAACGGAATCACCTAAAAAGTCCCCCATATGTCTGTGTTCTCGCCGTCTTGGTGTACTTATCCTTCAAGAGGACCGATGACCAGACCACCAGATGGTGCCTGTGGGATTGAGACATGAAAAGGAAACAAGTAAAAGTGAAAGTATGTGTCTATCCGATGTCGGTTGAGCCGTACTATGGACCACAAGCTAGCTATGCCTCTGTCGATGCGCATGGGATTTTGAGTGCGTAGTTATGTACGTGCGACACGAATGCCACCACTTGATCGGGATTAAGACGGGGGATTGGATTGCTAGTCAAGCTCCTGACAAGCCGATCTCTCCTGTTGCAGAGTAGTTCGGACCCTCTTAACGGTGTCTGTGGGCTCGGCAGCCAAATTAAGGTTCTGCTTGAGAAGGCCGCTCTGTACTTCTGCTGCTAAGGCAGCTGTGTGCTCTTCTGTACGGAGGGAGCGTTTTGTATTTTCGTTGACTGTTATGACACCACGTGGACCGGGCATCTTGAGCTTGAGATAAGCATAGTGTGGTACTGCGTTGAATTGAGCGAACGCAGTTTGTCCGAGTAGTGTGTGATAACCGCTGTGGAAGGGGACGATATCGAAGATTAACTTTAACTCCTCGCTTCGGAAGTTGTCCGGAGATCTGAAGACAACCTCTAGTGTGATTGAGCCCGTACAGCAGGCCTCTACACCTGGTATGACTCCTTTGAAGGTAGTCCTGGTGGGCTTGATCCGAGATGGGTTAATGCCCATTTTCGTGTTGTATCCTGATAGAGCAGATTGAGGCTGCTACCTCCATCCATAAGGACATGAGTCAGGTGGAACCCATCAATTATTGGGTCTAGGACCAGTGCGGCTGAGCCACCATGACGGATACTGCTCGGATGATCCCGGCGATCAAAAGTGATCGGGCATGACGACCATGGATTAAATTTTCGGGCGACTGGCTCTATCGCGTAGACGTCCCTGAGCGCAAGCTTGCGCTCCCTCTTGGGGATGTGGGTAGCATATATCATGTTCACCGTTTTGACCTGGGGGAACTTCTTCTGTCCCCCTGTGTTCGGTTGCTGGGGCTCTTCGTCATCGTCCTCGCTTTGCGATCCCTTTTCCCTATTCTCAGCGTTTAATTTGCCGGCCTGTTTAAAAACCCAACAATCTCTATTTGTATGATTGGGTGGTTTGTCTGGGATGCCATGAATCTGGCACGGATGATCAAGTATGCGGTCCAAGCTGGATGGGCCTGAATTGTTCTTTCCCACGCGGAGGAGTACGAGGGTTTACTAGTTCGTCTGCCATCGCCGGAGAATAACAACATGTGTGGGTGAGTAAAGGGATGGCTAGGCCAGCGATGGGAGTATGGTGGGGCCGTGAGGCCTGCGCGGCAGCATAGCCGGCCACGGGAGGAGGGAGCAGGCAGTCCTGCCGGCGCTTGTTTGAGCGGCTGGAGCATGAAGAGCGGAGATTGAAGAAGCACGACAGCCGTTGGATGGACATCCAACAGTCACTGCTCTCGTGTGTTGACTAAGTTGACAGGGCGTTGCGTGTGCATCAACCTTTTTTTATGAAAGCATATGCGTCAACCTGTAGTAGGCGCACAAGTTAGCCTCAAATCTGTGGAAAACAGCATACAACCCATCTGCCATTATTTCTAACAATGTACAACCCATTTGCTAATTCTTAAGAATTTTTTTGGATCCCATCTTCTTTTTGTTAGCATTACACCCCATATTGTGGCCACGGTTAAAAAGTATACGAAATTTTGCATATTTCGGTGCAGTCAACTGTTTTTAATCCAGAAATATCGATTCACATTCAAACTATTTTGAAAAATAATTTATATAAATATAAAATCCAAATAATTGTCCACGCATAAAAATCAATGAAATTTAAGATCTTGTAATGAAAAAATTGAAACTAATTCCCGGTTTGATGTGTTTTAAAAATGTACAGCCCATTTCCGGGCAAACCAAATGAAACTCTCCTCGTCTTGAAAGATTTGCAGCCCGGCAGGGCTGATAAAGCAAGTAGGCCTTTTTTGGGTATTTCTTTAAAAAATAGAACTGGGCTAGCCATTTTCAGCAAGAAAAAAAACACAACTGGGCTTATGATGTAGTAAACATAAATAAAACCCTGGCTAGACGGGCCACAGCCCCCGCACAGCCCCGTTGTTACCCTGATCCGTCGCTAAAACTAGTATAAATAACAACTGCTTGTTCCTAAAAAAAGCGTTTAGATCCGAGCAGCCGTTCGTCTCCTCCCTCGCCGCCGACGACAGCGTGAACGATGCACCTACACCCCTGCCCCGGTCGAGGTTGTCCGACCGGATATGTGACCAACCGTGAGCTGAGAGAGAGTGTGGCCACCTATGTGTTGCTTAGATCTGGAGAGCATGAGAGAGTGAACGAGAGGAACCCTAGTAAAGCAATCGCTAAGGCTCCTTCTTTTATATATAGTGGAGTGATTTTGTTTTACCAGCTTCAAAAAAATGCGCTCCTACGTGTACCCGCGAGTGGGTGTGAGAGAACTAGTGCGTGCATGCACCGCTTCTCTTCGTGAGAGTACAATATACTATGCCCAAAGAACGTTCGCCACAAGAGTAATAGTATAAGTGTGTGACGTGTGAACTAACATAAAATGCGCGCGCCGTCTTTTGTTTTTTAGAAGTTCTGAGGGTAGGGTGTGAAGAGCACATATGTGCATGACGTCTACCTGCAGATAGACGGTGGGTGCGATGTGCGAGTCTGCGAGAGGACTCAGGAGAGTCGTGACTCGTGAGGGTGCGTGTGCGTGAGAGAGAGGGGGGCACGTATCAATGCAATGCATGTGTCCGTAAATCATTATCCGACAAACATTCGCCACAAGCCTTTTCCTGACGAACGCCGTAAGAACCGTTAGATTGGCACCCAACAGTGTCAGTTTTGCCATGTCATTTAACAGAACAGCCACTCCTCCTACACACAAATCTTCCACGTGAGTGTTAGCAACTGCCGTATGCTCCCTCCATTCCGAAGTGCAGTGCATATAGCTTTATTGAAAATTCGAACCTCGCAAACTTTTATCGAGTTTTCGTGTACCAAATTGCACATGTAGAATACCATGTATATATCATTTCATTCATCTTCAAGAGCTAACTATAAAGATGGGTGAGGAGTCTACAAAGAAAGACCATCGTATCACCCGCAGCAATTTCAAGCATCCTTTAGTGTCGAGGAATATCATAGGAACTCTATATGATATGATTTTTATAGGATTTTTTCCTTTAGAGCCAATTGGTTCATAGGAATAGATTCATATACTCCACATTTCAAAGGAAATAAACGTGATATCATTTCTATAGCTTTAGAGCCACTTGGTCCATATGAATGGATTCCTATACTCCCTTAATTTCAAAGGAAAATAAACATTAGCGTATATTCAATAGAAAAGTTCCTATGATATGAACCAAATTACATCTCTTTTCTAATCCCTCCTCATAGGAATTGAGATACATGTCATCTCTAGATTCAATAGAAAAGTTCCTATGATGTGAACCAAATGACATCTCTTTTCCAATCCCTACTCATAGGAATTGAGATGCTCCATGTCATCTCTTTCCCTGCAACTTCCATGTATACATCTTCTATTCCTAAATAGATAGTACAACCCACTAGTAGCTTTTTTCCAAAACATGCAACTATGGCACAAGAACTATATAGTGTGCCAATAACTTTGAATGATGGTCGCTGGATGAAGCTAACCCGGCAGTGCAGAGATAGGCAAATCTGAGCACTACTGGCCATTGGATATCATCAACATTCCACCAGATCTGCCACATGTACAATTTAGAAGACTCCATGGTTGAACTTAAGCATAATGCACAAACCTCAAAACACAAGCACTTCTCCTTTGTTCTAGAATCTTCTGTATCATAATTGATTATTATTTTTCTAAATGAATTGCCATTATTTGTTTTTTACTTTATGATTTACAATGCACAACCCCATGAATCTTAATTTTTTTATAAAACTAATTGATTTTGAATGAGATGAACTATAAGAGCTAAACGAACATCTACATCATGCATATATGACTCAAAGCTTTACATGCTATAGTGTGTATTTATTCATAATTTGGTTTCAAAATCTCATGCGTTCAATACATGTGTACCTTACTAGTTTTTAGTAGAGTAGCAAATTTCACGCGGCCCCGGGTATATCAAAATGCAGGGCCCATGCATCATTGCCTTTCGGTCGAACCTACGTCCACAATCTTTTGTACGTACTATATCTCCACTGGTCCCCGAACCCAAAATGCTGCCTCATTCCCGTAAAACCAAGTGGCCCACACATATTTAAGGCGTCGACTCGAACCCGTTTACTACGACATGGCCCCGCATGCCGTAGTACTCCTACAAACCCTACCGCCGCACTCCTCATCGGTTTTCTTCAAGAGGATGAGGGGGAAGCCGATTTGTAGTGGAGGCGCTTTCAAAAAAAGGATCTGTAGTGGAGACCCCTACCATAGGGTGCCCTAGGTAGCTGCCGCACGCATCATTGTTTTCTCTTTTCTTTATGCTCTTGCGCCCTAGACTGAAATGATGGTTGCTTCGTCCGTCCAGCTTAATGCGGGAAAGGTGGGGCTTTGTGATTTGACCCCTCATCGCTCATTTTCTACTACTGCGGCGCTACGACCGGGGTACCTCCAATTCCAACAGCTGCTCCGAACTGTAATTTGGTGCATCGCACGTGGAACAATACGGTGGATGAGCCACATGTCGGCCAAAGGGGTCCTATTAAGTGTGTCGCCATTTCGTGTGCGGACTGACCCTGCTTGAGTTGCTACGCCAACACGACAAGAGGAGCCTACCACTTGGTTTTGCTCCTTGGTGAATCCCGACTATATTGATCTAAAAAGATACGTGTTGAACTACCCTCTCCATCTCGGTTTTTTATTTTTAGGCGTGTCGGTTTATAGGGCGTGCACGTAGTTCTAGGTCATCCATTTGACTAACTAAATATGAGTTACTATGTCACAAAAAGTACATCATTGGATTCTTAAGCGGATGTAGTTATATTTAAAAGTAGAGGGCGGGGCTTTTCCTGCGCGGTAGGCGGGGCAGTTCCGCCTAGTCGGTTCGACAGAGACGCAAGAAGACGAGGGAGTAGGCTGCTGCAAACATAGGACTGTGTGATTTGACAGCGAGTTACTGCTGGACAGGTGGGGCCCCGTGATTTGACTTGCCATTATCATTTTAACTGCGGCGCTACGACCGGCGTGAGTCTCCCGATTCCTGACCACCTCCATACAGGTGCCTCTCCCAATGCTCCACCATGTAGTAGAGGTTGGCTCTTGCATGAGAGCCCACTTCTCCACTTTTTCCTTGCCTCTCTTTCCTCCACATATGCAAAAATGCCATGTAAAGCGCACTATTGTACTTACTTTTACTTGCTCCTACAGGTGCTTAAGCTTGCCACATAGGCATAAAGTCTGATGTGGCAAGTTAATCAAGAAGAGAGAGACTAGTTTGGTGACCCAAGGAAGAAACGGTGCTAAGAACATGTACCTAGGTGAAAAGACAATTTTGAGTCTATAGCTAATTAAATGAAGCAAACTTAGCAACACCATTTCATTGGAAGAGGTCACTCCTTGGCAAATGCAATAAATACTAGTACTCCCTGTGTCCCATAATATAAGAACGTTTTTGGCACTACACTAGTGTCAAAAACGTTCTTATATTATGGGACGGAGGGAGTACGAAGAAAGAGATAGAGAGGAGTAAAAAAATACACTTATAGCCAACCTTGTTGTAGTATGAGTGACTAAGTGATGACTATGTATGACATGCCAACATCAGATAGCCTAACGCACCATGTTAAATCTCCAAGGGCGCGACCGCGCGAGCGACGCGACGGTCGAGGTAGGCGCAACCATGATACGGGCTGCTGGCATCCCTTGGATCTGAGATCAAACTGTCGCATGCTAAGTTGCTGAAAATTTGCAGAATAACCCTCCAGGATAGGATATTCACCCATAGGTCTAGAATCACGCCATGCAACCGTTCGATCTTAGATCCAAGGGCTCTCGGAAGCCCGTATCATGGGAGAATGGAAAGCCACTACCCTGCCATTCGCACGCTGGCAGTTCGCTCCTACTCGTCCCCGCACATCCTTCAATACTACGGCGGTTCGCTCCTAGTCGTCTCGTCCATTCACATTACGGTAGTTCCACTAATCCTAACCCTCCTCCCAAATCCATGGCGTCCCAAATCTCCACGATCGGTGGTTAGTACAAGGTTAGAACCATCACCGGCGATGAGCTCGACGTCATCTACACCCATTCTTCCGCGACGGTGAAAGGATGCCTTTCTCGCTTCAGACGCATGTTCGAAAACTCAGATGATGAGTGGGTCGCTGGGCTAGATGTTGAGTACACCATGGTCCTGGGACCAGAGAAGGATCTAAAGGACGAAGAGAGGAAGAAGCCCGTCGTGATCCAGGTTTGCATACATAACGTTTGCTTGGTCTACCACATATGCCATGCCGACGTTGAGTGCCAGGATTTTAAGAACTTCCTCAAAGACAAAACAGTGAAATTCGTTACTGTAGACTTTAAGAACGACAAAGAAGTCCTGGGTCGGATAGGCCTCGTTGTAGTCAACCCCTTCGACCTCCAGAAGATTCGGCTGGTGCCCTCTCGTCAGCCTTCAATGCTGACCCTGGCAGGAGCCATGGTTCATCCTTCGTACCGTAAATTGGAGAAACCTCATTACACGTTTCATCATCATGCATGGCAGCGGAATGTACTAGATATAGACCACATCCACTATGCTGCAATGGATGGCTACCTTTGTTTCAATATCTACAAGGGTTGGATGAAGAGCAACAGCCAAGTGTGCGGTTCAAGCAAAGAAGTATCGGCCAAGAGGGAGAGGGACAAGGACGAAGTCGAGGACGTGGACGAGGACTCCGAGTAAGGTGGCAGTGTAGTTGCTCATGGTGGTTCTAAACTTCTAATGCAGTGTCTACTGGATTAGTTGCATAGTTTAATTTCAGGTGTGCTTAGTTTAATTTGAGGGGTGCGTTGTGCTGAGCCCCCAGCAGAACTATGTTATGTTTCTTCTCGTTACTTTAACTCTTCAGTATGTACATACTACTAGTATTTCTTTAATAGAATTTAGCACCCCAATTAAGCATGTACTAGCTTTTTTAATAGTACTATATGCATAATTTGGCGATGAGCGCTCTCTATATGTACCACCTTTTTTTTAATTTCAATTTTTGCTCCATGGCACAATCCATCGATAGTACTACTATACAAAAGTATACATTTTTTGAAAGGCTAGAGTACTGTTCATCACATATATAGCCAGTTAAATTCTCATCCTAGAACGACGTGCATGCCATGTAGTAAACCGATACAGAGGAAGTATAGTAAAAATGAGGTGATTTTATCGAGCGATCAGCGGGGGAGCATGGCCTGTCATGCGGTCCCACGTGTCATGATGTACCAAGGCGATGCGCGTGTCCCTCTTGAGGCAGAAGCAATACTACGTGGTTTGAGATGATGGTAAACCGAAGTGTGAAATAATGGTTGCTTCATCCGTCTGGGAAGGTGCGGCATTGTGATTTGACGTCTCATTGCTCATTACTACTACTGGGCGGGTACGAGTGGGGTGCGTCCCCCCTGCTGTTCTGCACTGTTATTTGGTGCTTGACACATTGACCCGGTTGCTATATGTCCCACATGTCGGCGACAGGAAGTACAGAATTCATGAAAGGGAGCATCGACGGAGGAGTATACTACAGAATTCATGAAAGGGAGCGACTTAGTTTTGGAAAAATCTGTTTTTGCGGAGTACGTACCCACTAGGGTTTATAGGGCTCATCTAAAAAACATTTGTTTTTCTGTTTGATAAGTCTCAATTCTACTATACTAGTAGTAGTACCATTACATGTTGGATTTCGAGGTGCGTTAGATCACCCGACGCAAGCGGTGTCAAGAGGAAACTAACCAATGCACGTACAAGTTCATGGAAATTTAGTGGTCATTCATGCATTCGTTCTAATTAATGCCTCGGTAAACATAACTTCTTGAGAAAAACGAGCGTACTAATTACTTGTGCAAACTACGAAATTAATTCGACCACTCACCGTCTACCTTGGTTGGAGAGATTTTGAAATAGAGCCATAAACTGGAAAGGAGGGAGTAGTAACTTTTGTCTCGATTACTATTTGTGGCCTTGTATAGATGCAAAATGTATTTTTTATAGTGGCCTTGTATAAGTAAATGGAGGGAGTACTAACCAAAGTACGTAGTAGGGTCGAGGAGTAAACGGAGGGAGTAGTAAAATTTTCTCCTCGTGCTACGAGCCACCGCGTGCATGGGCGAGGGAGCGGGCGTAAAGGCGTACAGTACTACTACTACTACTACTACTACTACTACTACTACTACTACTACTACTACTACTACTACTACTACTACTCGTAAGCAAGCTTCAGCTCATCCTGCGAGCCACCGCGCCCGTGGGCGGGGGAGACGGCGCACTAAGTAAGCTTCTCCTTGTTCTGCGAGTTGACGGGACACATCAAAAGTACTCCAGTGTATAAAGCCTTGCCTCTAAGGTAGGCCCCACATGGTTTGCCTCTCTTTTTAATTTAACATAATGCTTCAAGTCGCAATTTGTTTGTTCACCCGTGGCAGACAATCCTCCCTCCACCAAGTGGACAACCAGTACATGTGCCAAATTACCACGTGGGCTGCCTTTTTCGTACAGAAATGAGCTCCACCGTGTACCCACGCGGGTGTGGTTGGGAAAGAGATGGGAGTACGTGCGCCGTGCGTGCACCTCTTCTCTTCGTGCACGTCCCCCACCTACGTGGGTGTGTGTGAGAGAGATACAAACCTAGACATAATGCGCCGTCCATCCCCATGCCTCCGCCCAGTCCGACCACCAGCCACCACCACGCCCCACTCCTTATCACCTTATCTCTCATCTTTCTCCCTCCATTTTTATATACAAGGGGCCACTATCAAAATTACAATTTACAGATATACAAGGCCACTAACACTAATTGATGCAATATTAATGGTGTTTGCCTCGTGGTACTAGCAAAGGAGGACATTAATTATCCCTTGCATGCATGCGGGAGTTTGTAAAAAAATGCATCTTGATGTTCCGTGCAATGCACGGGCATCTTGCTAGTCCATGAAAACAACACATGGCAAAATTCCACGGCGAATGAGGGATTTGAATCTGTTGGGAGGGGCTCTTTGGATCTTGTGCGGGGTAGCCAAAATATTGGTGACCCTTTTGTCCACCGGTGCCTTTGCCATCGATGAACGAGGAATGGCTCGGGTGCTCATGCTGTCATGCATCCTCCAGCACGCACATTGGAGACGAGCTCGCACGAGCTGTGTTTTTTTGTCCCACAATGCCTCCCGAGCCGCCCACAGACCGACCGGCGACCCGCAAATTACGCCATCCAACCATAGCCGCACACATTATGACAGCAACTCAACCAACCGGCCGAAATTCACGCAAACACGTAGACAAACTGATATTTCATATAAACAACGACGGAAATCATATAAAATACTAGATTTTCATACAAACATGACAGATTTCATTACATTCAAATGAACTACGCGGTGCTAGTTCTGGACAGCACAGGTATATAATACCTGGCCTAAATGGTCGCCCGCCGATCGATTTGTGTTCCTCATGTCCGGCAGCACGATCACCGGACTGCCGGGAGCCCCGGAGGTATATCCTTCAGCGCAAAGGACGGCAGACTTCCCCACTGCCCAACGGATATCATTGGCTGGTGCCGAAGATGATGGTGGTCGGCACTGGTTCGAGTTCATCACCGGCCACTACTTCGCCATGGTCGGCACCGGCTCGAGTTCATCCTAACATTCCCCTATTCCGTGGAGCCCATGCGGGGTCGACGAAGGTCCTCGCAACAAAAGGATCCGGCAAGAGACCTGCTGTGTACGCCGGCGTCGCCTCCGCGGTGGCCTTCATGGGATCCAAGCGGCGGCGGCCTCCCGTGTTCTACTTCTCCTCGATGATGGCGGCGGACGCGGAGGCGCTGGCCACCGACACGTCGCTCTCCGCGCACCCGGCTTCTGTCGCTGCTTGCATGGCGTGGCCGCCGGCATGGGAGTCTCGGCCACAGAAATGAGAGACGCGGTACGAGGCGGCGGCGTGGACGGCAGCAACGACGCCGTGCGCCGCTCCTCATCGAGCTGGCCTGGAGCGGCGAGTTGCTGAACCGCATGCCGGCTTGGGGCGGCAACTGGCTCCGTCGGGCAATGGGAGGGAGGTGGATCAGCGAGCTGCATAGCTCGTATCCGGGGGGCTACCCAGCCGGCTTGGATGCGGAATAACTACTCTTCGTAAGCCATTGTAAGAGTGGACAAAATGGTGGAGGAGATAGGGGAGCGGCGGAGGTGTGCGATTCTTGGCTGGCGTTTGGCCTCGTTTAAATAGGAGATTAAATAGACAGCGGGCGGGAGGAGCTCGGACGGCGTTGCGTTTAACGCCGGCCCGGTCATGAACGGACGTCTGTCCAGAGTGGGTTTCTTGGCTTCCCCACGGGCGGGTTTCATGGAGGCGTTTGAATGCGGCACGGAGGCGTGTTCAGCCGGGCGCGCCGCGAGTGGCGCCCTCGACTCTGACCTAGGACACCGCGCCGTTCTTCCACTGACATGTGGGCTCTTTGGGTGCATGGCCTGCATGTCAGTGACCCAACGCAGGCAGCGCACAGCAGAGGAACCTTTGGTGGGCCAGGGTGGTCAGAAGCGGGCATTTCATAAACCGATGATTGTTCATTGAGTGTGACGTCATCTTTTTCATGTAGATAAGCCTACTATGTTGATAGCCCGTTCGATACGTTGTAATTCATAAAGACCGCTGCAAACATCAACGTTCTGCTTATCACAGATAAGATTGATTAATACCTGTAACAATCCATGTCCTTAACAAAGGGTGCATGCACGTATAGGTTGAGCGTCTGTCTTGCGTCGTGTGTTGTGTGCATGCAGGCGTGCGAGTGTTGCGTGCGTGCAAGGGTACGTTTCAGTGTTGCATGCATGGGTGCATACGTGCGTGTGTTCGTGAGTGCATGTGTACGTGTCAGTGTTGCACGCCAGCGTGCGTGTGTACATGTCAGTGTTGCATGCCTACATGTGTGCGTGTCTTGCGTGCGTGCATGTGTACGTGCCGGGTGAGGCTACACGTTAGTCGACTGACTTTTCCATCTCTGGTCATTAGATTTTCCAGTCATTGGATGCGAAATCAAGGGCCTCAATTTTATCATCAAACTCCACCCTCCTTAGCCGCCAGCCACCACCGGCTGAATCGCCAGCCCCCGCCGCCCGTGGCCGGCCCGCCCTCCCCGAAACCACTTCCCACCGCTGGTCCACCGCCACACCGGGCATCCCTCTAGCCCCCCCCCCCCCCCGCCAGCTTTTTCTCCGGGGATCCAAGCAAAGAAGTATCGGCCAAGAGGGAGAGGGACAAGGACGAAGTCGAGGACGTGGACGAGGACTCCGAGTAAGGTGGCAGTGTCGTTGCTCATGGTGGTTCTAAACTTCTAATGCAGTGTCTACTGGATTAGTTGCATAGTTTAATTTCAGGTGTGCTTAGTTTAATTTGAGGGGTGCGTTGTGCTGAGCCCCCAGCAGAACTATGTTATGTTTCTTCTCGTTACTTTAACTCTTCAGTATGTACATACTACTAGTATTTCTTTAATAGAATTTAGCACCCCAATTAAGCATGTACTAGCTTTTTTAATAGTACTATATGCATAATTTGGCGATGAGCGCTCTCTATATGTACCACCTTTTTTTTAATTTCAATTTTTGCTCCATGGCACAATCCATCGATAGTACTACTGTACAAAAGTATACATTTTTTGAAAGGCTAGAGTACTGTTCATCACATATATAGCCAGTTAAATTCTCATCCTAGAACGACGTGCATGCCATGTAGTAAACCGATACAGAGGAAGTATAGTAAAAATGAGGTGATTTTATCGAGCGATCAGCGGGGGAGCATGGCCTGTCATGCGGTCCCACGTGTCATGATGTACCAAGGCGATGCGCGTGTCCCTCTTGAGGCAGAAGCAATACTACGTGGTTTGAGATGATGGTAAACCGAAGTGTGAAATAATGGTTGCTTCATCCGTCTGGGAAGGTGCGGCATTGTGATTTGATGTCTCATTGCTCATTACTACTACTGGGCGGGTACGAGTGGGGTGCGTCCCCCCTGCTGTTCTGCACTGTTATTTGGTGCTTGACACATTGACCCGGTTGCGATATGTCCCACATGTCGGCGACAGGAAGTACAGAATTCATGAAAGGGAGCATCGACGGAGGAGTATACTACAGAATTCATGAAAGGGAGCGACTTAGTTTTGGAAAAATCTGTTTTTGCGGAGTACGTACCCACTAGGGTTTATAGGGCTCATCTAAAAAACATTCGTTTTTCTGTTTGATAAGTCTCAATTCTACTATACTAGTAGTAGTACCATTACATGTTGGATTTCGAGGTGTGTTAGATCACCCGACGCAAGCGGTGTCAAGAGGAAACTAACCAATGCACGTACAAGTTCATGGAAATTTAGTGGTCATTCATGCATTCGTTCTAATTAATGCCTCGGTAAACATAACTTCTTGAGAAAAACGAGCGTACTAATTACTTGTGCAAACTACGAAATTAATTCGACCACTCACCGTCTACCTTGGTTGGAGAGATTTTGAAATAGAGCCATAAACTGGAAAGGAGGGAGTAGTAACTTTTGTCTCGATTACTATTTGTGGCCTTGTATAGATGCAAAATGTATTTTTTATAGTGGCCTTGTATAAGTAAATGGAGGGAGTACTAACCAAAGTACGTAGTAGGGTCGAGGAGTAAACGGAGGGAGTAGTAAAATTTTCTCCTCGTGCTACGAGCCACCGCGTGCATGGGCGAGGGAGCGGGCGTAAAGGCGTACAGTACTACTACTACTACTACTACTACTACTACTACTACTACTACTACTACTACTACTACTACTACTCGTAAGCAAGCTTCAGCTCATCCTGCGAGCCACCGCGCCCGTGGGCGGGGGAGACGGCGCACTAAGTAAGCTTCTCCTTGTTCTGCGAGTTGACGGGACACATCAAAAGTACTCCAGTGTATAAAGCCTTGCCTCTAAGGTAGGCCCCACATGGTTTGCCTCTCTTTTTAATTTAACATAATGCTTCAAGTCGCAATTTGTTTGTTCACCCGTGGCAGACAATCCTCCCTCCACCAAGTGGACAACCAGTACATGTGCCAAATTACCACGTGGGCTGCCTTTTTCGTACAGAAATGAGCTCCACCGTGTACCCACGCGGGTGTGGTTGGGAAAGAGATGGGAGTACGTGCGCCGTGCGTGCACCTCTTCTCTTCGTGCACGTCCCCCACCTACGTGGGTGTGTGTGAGAGAGATACAAACCTAGACATAATGCGCCGTCCATCCCCATGCCTCCGCCCAGTCCGACCACCAGCCACCACCACGCCCCACTCCTTATCACCTTATCTCTCATCTTTCTCCCTCCATTTTTATATACAAGGGGCCACTATCAAAATTACAATTTACAGATATACAAGGCCACTAACACTAATTGATGCAATATTAATGGTGTTTGCCTCGTGGTACTAGCAAAGGAGGACATTAATTATCCCTTGCATGCATGCGGGAGTTTGTAAAAAAATGCATCTTGATGTTCCGTGCAATGCACGGGCATCTTGCTAGTCCATGAAAACAACACATGGCAAAATTCCACGGCGAATGAGGGATTTGAATCTGTTGGGAGGGGCTCTTTGGATCTTGTGCGGGGTAGCCAAAATATTGGTGACCCTTTTGTCCACCGGTGCCTTTGCCATCGATGAACGAGGAATGGCTCGGGTGCTCATGCTGTCATGCATCCTCCAGCACGCACATTGGAGACGAGCTCGCACGAGCTGTGTTTTTTTGTCCCACAATGCCTCCCGAGCCGCCCACAGACCGACCGGCGACCCGCAAATTACGCCATCCAACCATAGCCGCACACATTATGACAGCAACTCAACCAACCGGCCGAAATTCACGCAAACACGTAGACAAACTGATATTTCATATAAACAACGACGGAAATCATATAAAATACTAGATTTTCATACAAACATGACAGATTTCATTACATTCAAATGAACTACGCGGTGCTAGTTCTGGACAGCACAGGTATATAATACCTGGCCTAAATGGTCGCCCGCCGATCGATTTGTGTTCCTCATGTCCGGCAGCACGATCACCGGACTGCCGGGAGCCCCGGAGGTATATCCTTCAGCGCAAAGGACGGCAGACTTCCCCACTGCCCAACGGATATCATTGGCTGGTGCCGAAGATGATGGTGGTCGGCACTGGTTCGAGTTCATCACCGGCCACTACTTCGCCATGGTCGGCACCGGCTCGAGTTCATCCTAACATTCCCCTATTCCGTGGAGCCCATGCGGGGTCGACGAAGGTCCTCGCAACAAAAGGATCCGGCAAGAGACCTGCTGTGTACGCCGGCGTCGCCTCCGCGGTGGCCTTCATGGGATCCAAGCGGCGGCGGCCTCCCGTGTTCTACTTCTCCTCGATGATGGCGGCGGACGCGGAGGCGCTGGCCACCGACACGTCGCTCTCCGCGCACCCGGCTTCTGTCGCTGCTTGCATGGCGTGGCCGCCGGCATGGGAGTCTCGGCCACAGAAATGAGAGACGCGGTACGAGGCGGCGGCGTGGACGGCAGCAACGACGCCGTGCGCCGCTCCTCATCGAGCTGGCCTGGAGCGGCGAGTTGCTGAACCGCATGCCGGCTTGGGGCGGCAACTGGCTCCGTCGGGCAATGGGAGGGAGGTGGATCAGCGAGCTGCATAGCTCGTATCCGGGGGGCTACCCAGCCGGCTTGGATGCGGAATAACTACTCTTCGTAAGCCATTGTAAGAGTGGACAAAATGGTGGAGGAGATAGGGGAGCGGCGGAGGTGTGCGATTCTTGGCTGGCGTTTGGCCTCGTTTAAATAGGAGATTAAATAGACAGCGGGCGGGAGGAGCTCGGACGGCGTTGCGTTTAACGCCGGCCCGGTCATGAACGGACGTCTGTCCAGAGTGGGTTTCTTGGCTTCCCCACGGGCGGGTTTCATGGAGGCGTTTGAATGCGGCACGGAGGCGTGTTCAGCCGGGCGCGCCGCGAGTGGCGCCCTCGACTCTGACCTAGGACACCGCGCCGTTCTTCCACTGACATGTGGGCTCTTTGGGTGCATGGCCTGCATGTCAGTGACCCAACGCAGGCAGCGCACAGCAGAGGAACCTTTGGTGGGCCAGGGTGGTCAGAAGCGGGCATTTCATAAACCGATGATTGTTCATTGAGTGTGACGTCATCTTTTTCATGTAGATAAGCCTACTATGTTGATAGCCCGTTCGATACGTTGTAATTCATAAAGACCGCTGCAAACATCAACGTTCTGCTTATCACAGATAAGATTGATTAATACCTGTAACAATCCATGTCCTTAACAAAGGGTGCATGCACGTATAGGTTGAGCGTCTGTCTTGCGTCGTGTGTTGTGTGCATGCAGGCGTGCGAGTGTTGCGTGCGTGCAAGGGTACGTTTCAGTGTTGCATGCATGGGTGCATACGTGCGTGTGTTCGTGAGTGCATGTGTACGTGTCAGTGTTGCACGCCAGCGTGCGTGTGTACATGTCAGTGTTGCATGCCTACATGTGTGCGTGTCTTGCGTGCGTGCATGTGTACGTGCCGGGTGAGGCTACACGTTAGTCGACTGACTTTTCCATCTCTGGTCATTAGATTTTCCAGTCGTTGGATGCGAAATCAAGGGCCTCAATTTTATCATCAAACTCCACCCTCCTTAGCCGCCAGCCACCACCGGCTGAATCGCCAGCCCCCGCCGCCCGTGGCCGGCCCGCCCTTCCCGAAACCACTTCCCACCGCTGGTCCACCGCCACACCGGGCATCCCTCTAGCCCCCCCCCCCCCCCCGCCGAGCTTTTTCTCCGGGGATCCCCACCCCACCGCCCAATGAACGCCCCCCAACCAAAGGTCTCACAACTTCGAATACCCACCGACCACTAATTTATTACCATTTATGTCCTTCATATACGCGCTGACGGGTGGGCCCTATGGTAATGTGCGCTGCTGAATGTGGACCATTTGACTGGTCAATTGATCGTGTTATCAACAAATTACGGAGCTGTATGGTGAGCCAGTGACCGTATGATCACCCTAAATGTACTCATATTTTATTAACACAGTACAGACTCAAACTACCATTTCTTTCTTTCATATACGGGCTGACAGGTGGGCCCCACGGTTATGCGCCCCGATGGTGCAACACTAGTTGTGCCGCGTGGAATGTTTGACTGGTCAATTGATTGTGTCATCAACAAAATACGGAGTTGTATGGGTGAGCCAGCGACCGTATAATCATGATATGTATTTGTTTAACACGGTACAGACGCAAGGGCTCATATATACGCGCAAGCACTCACCGCTATAAGCGCACACACGCGAACCCTACCCCTATGAGCACCTTCGAGAGAGTGGGCCAGCATATATGATCTTGAGATTTTACGAAGTCACCATAGGTGCCTCGTAGTCGAGGGGAACGTCTCCTCCCACTGAACGTGCATCGCTGAAAAATACTGAAATTAACACAAGATAAATGCGAGCACTGGGACTTTAACCTTGGTGGACTCGAGAAACCACTGTCCTCTAACCATCCAACCACATGTTGGTTAGCACGACAAAATGTATGTGGTGACTGTGATGAGCTTATTCCGAAGTCCAGTGACCATATCGTGCTTTCGCTTCAAATACAATGACCGTAAGTGTCGTCAACAAAATACGGAGCACGCATCAAATGCAAAGTCCGTCAGTGTCATCAACAAAATATGGAGACGTATCGTGAGCTAGATACCGTTGTACTATTGTATATGCTTATTTTCTTAGTGGCCGATTGCGTGTGTGGTGTGGTGGGCACATCATTTCTAGTTGTGGTGGGTCAACATGAAGACTCATGGGTCGGTTCCATCCTGCGCCACATATAGGTTGGACCGAGACGTGTTATACGAAGACCCATGTGGAGGACTCGGCGTACAACACGAAGCTACTAGAGTCGCGGAGGATTCTATCCCCACTAGTGATAAGCCGACTATATATGATTTGTAACCCTAGGCCCTTAGTATGTTATACAGGCTTGGGGGCTAGTTCGCCGATAGTATACACACATGCACAATGTCTGGTATTCACGTGTACTTTGTACACACCCCTATCACTAATATACAGTACCAGGAGTAGGCTCTTTCTTCAACTACAAGGGTCCGATCCGAATTAGCGTAAAACTTTGCCTCGTATTACCATCCAGCCTAACAGCCAGGGATATCCTACCGAATGATATGATGAAATCATATCTGCCAACTACTAAGAGAGAGGTGTGTCGGGGGCAATGTGTGCGAGAGAGGCCTAAAGATAATGTGCGTGCGGGAGACACGTAGGCACATATATGTGCGTATAGAGGGCTAGTAGAGACTGTGCATGTGTATATATGCATGTGAGAGAAATAGTGTTTTCCAACTGAGATTAGTGAAAAGAGTGGTACATAGTAGTCAGAAAGAGAGAGAGAAACAGAGAGAGCATGTGCGTGAGACACCCTGACACCCTGAGAGAGATTGTGAGCATGTGTGAAAGAGAAATGCCGATGCATATAAAGTGTGTGCACTTATGCGTTAGATAGAGAGATATATAACGTGTTTGTGAGAATGGGGCGAGGCATAGTGCATCTACGTGTAAAAGGCGGTTCTACGCATTAAATTAAAATATAAATGGCATTATTATTTTTGGATGAGATCATGAATTTTGCAAATTGCGTATGGATGAAAATCGGTCTATCAGACACCCATACTCTATTGAATTCTAGCATGTGCATGTGTTTATTTCATATTATCGATCCATAGAGTGAGAGCGGTTTGAAATACAGGCAATGGATGCTTTTGCAATTCATATATAAACATTAATTAGTGCACTCCATGTTGTTAGTGTGAAGCACTTTATACATTTGTCACTTGCATGGATACATTCCAAATTGCTAGCTACGAAATAGAATACATGTTGAATTCAACATAAAGGGGTTTTTGAAGATTCGAATTCATAGGAAGTGCATTCATCTATTTGAACCCGAGATAATGGCATTTTTAAATCAGATGTAAAAGGGGGCATCAATCTTTGTTGTGAGTTTGAACATGCTATATATATTCATACGCATATCTAAAATTTTTTGCAACCAAGGAGATTATATCTGGAACCATGCATGAACTGAGGTAAGTTGCATATTTTTTTAATATATACTCGTGTACAATGTATATTCAAATGTACCCCCTCCATTCCAAAATAATCGTAGCTTTAGGATTTTCAAGAGTAAAGATTTGTGAAGTTTGAAAAATCCTGAAAGTTCAATTCAAGAGAACCGAAAACATTAATGCTTCTGCTCCCAAATATTGAACGAAGCGCCAGATAGGCCTCTGGTCACCCGAAACCGCGCGAGACTAATGTTTTGGTGGTAGGAAATTACTGTCCTGACTCTGGCCCGTGTAGCCTATCGGCCCGATGTCCAAAGGTATAAACCGGAGTAGGTTTGTAACTTCACCAAGACGCCAGTCTCAACCACCTCCGAGAAGCATTCATACGCCGTGGGCGCCTACCCATGCGCTCGCCGAAATCTATCCCGCCCACATTTGGGACACCTGACATGACTGTCCTACCCCCAACCTGCAATATGTCCGAAATTTTAGATGGGGGCAAAGTTTGTAACTTTCCCCAAATTTCAAACAAGCGCGCCTCAAACCGAAACATTGTTCCCCCTTAGTTCCCTGCCTCCCTCCGTTTCCCCATTCATACTCCGTGGGCGCGAAAACGCCCTCTCCACCAGCCGCGAAACCCCATCCTCCTCCGTCCTCTACCCCATAGCGGCCAATCCACCGCCGCCCTCCTCCATCACGCCAGAGCCGGTACCCCGACGTCGTCGTCCAACGCAACCGCAACGCCCTCAAGGACTTAGCAGCTGAAGCTGAGGTAGAGCAGCCTCCATGACACCGACGCCGACGTGCACCATACCAGAACCACTCCGACCACGCCGTCCTGCGCCTCACAGCTGCGGCTCCACTGTCGCAACCGTCCACCGCACCGGAGTTGTTCCCGCTACGCCGTCGTTCGCCGCCTCAGACATGCTTCCCCGCCGCCGACAGACGGCCACCGCACCACACTCAACAACTTAGCCATGGGTTCGTCCAAGGCTGCACCGTCGTCCACAACTTCTGGTTTCCGGCAAACAACAAGAAGATCGTCGTAAAAACAGAAGGAGGACACAACACTGCCAGCAGAAAGAGGTACTCCTCTTCCCTTATTCATGCAAATCTTACGTCTCCGCTCACACCGTATTCATCCCACGAAAGAAACTAGTTGAGCGCTTCTTACTACATCTTCTTCGTGATAGTAAATGCACAAGGTTTCCTCCCTTTTAGTATTTCACCTTTGCTAGAGGTCAGTAGCCCGCCTGGATTTCAATTCAGGGTCAGTCGAACCGCAATTAAAAGAAGCAGCACCCGCTTAGGCGTGTGGAGCACCTAGTCCGCCTGTTCCCCAGGGAAGCGGCGCATCGGTGTCTATCATAGGGGTGTGGGGCGCAAGAGCTGCTTGCGCCCGATCTGGAGGTCGGCGGGGCTTGAATGGATGGCCAGGGGCGGTGCCAAGCACGGCGGTGCGGTGAGGTCGAGGGGAGGGCGCAGGCAGGGGAGGAATACTGGGCCGGTGGTCGCTGGCGTTTCGAGGAAGATCGTCAACACTGACTGGCTAGAGGTAGATGAAGGCGATCTGCCCGTTCTTTGTACATCGGACGGTGCAGAAAAAATGGACTGACCTATTTGCTTTCAGTCGGCTATTATTTTCATAGAATCCTTTAGTAATTTTGTCGTGGAATTGTCACGGCAGATGTCCTAGTGTGAGGACTTAGTCGTGAGGCCAACGCATCTATGTGGTCGCTTGAGAGGGGTTGAGCGGAATCGAGAGACGCAACACAAGACAAGGATTTAGACAGCTTCGGGCCCCGGGAAACATCATCCGGTAATAGCCCTACATGCTGCTTGTGGCTAGATCTCATTATGATCATGAGGAAGTCGCCGTAAACCGGCTCTCCCAGTTAACCCTAACCCTTAAGATTGTTTCCTCTTACTTGTCCCTCTTTGGGGAGCCCTGCCCCTCCTTATATAAGTTGAAGGGGTGGGTTACATGTAGAGTCCAACTCGGACTTAAGACTTAACTATTATAACTTCTCTTCTTGGGCTTCTTAACATCTTGGGCTTCATAACATCTCGGGCTTCATAACATCTCGGGCTTCATAACTCCTGGCAACCCAGTTACCACTGCCTTCCCGAGAGTTAACTAGTGCCGGTTTAAGATGGTCTGCCGGGAGTTAACTGGTGCCGGTTTAAGAATGTCTGCTGAGTTATAATCTGACTTAACTCCTGTCTTAACTGTCAGCCGGTTTAACAACCGGCCAGTTTACCGTATGGGTTAACTGCCTGTTTTACCTATCTGTCTTAACTGTCAGCCGGTTTAACAACCTGTCGGTTTACCGTCTAACTTAACACCAATTGGTTTACCACCTGCCTTAACACCTACCGGTTTACCACCTGCTTTAACACCTGCTGGTTGACCACCTGCTTTAACACCTGCTGTTTACCACCTGCTTTAACACCTGCCGGTTTACCACCTGCTTTAACACCTGCCGGTTTACTAAGTCCCAGCCGGGTTATAACTCCGGCCGGATCATACCGCGGGGTATATCCCCGACATTAGCCCCCAGTTTAATTTGGATTTATCCATGTTAAACTGATCCTGATCATCCTTAAGTCTTTGTTACTTCCTTCTTCTATAAAATCCGAGTCAGTGGGCCAGCTTCATAATCAATTTGCTGACATTGGTTTGTCACAGAGAAATATTGTGAAGAATAACTCCTTTTGACTTCAGCTCCCAATGCTCAAAAATATTGGCCTTTGAAATACTCATCTGATCTTCAGCCGGTTTAAGAATGTAGAACCTTGCCGGTTTAAGAATGTAAAACCTTGCCGGGTTATCATTACCGGTTTACAAATATTGATGGCACCGGGTCATAATTGTAGTTAACATCAAGCTTGAAAAATTTACCTCTTATATGCCTATCACTTGTAGCCCCCAAGTCTTAAGAAGGTAGCATAGCAACAGCTTAAGACTTGCTTCAATATGAATGTCACAAGTTTGAAGAAATCCAGGTTGTTCATCTCAATCACCAGTCAGAACTGAGTATTCCACATATGTAGCCCCCAAGTGCCGGGTTGTCATGCTTGCAGCAACCTGGGACTTGAAATTGCCTTATGCTCATAAAAACTTCAACCAGTGTAGCCCCCAAGGGCCGGGTTATTATGTAATAATGAGCAGGGACTTTATAAATATAATCATGCAAACTTGAGCAGCAATGTGTAGCCCCCAAGGGCTGGCTTAGTAGATAATATTGAGCTGGGACTTTATATATACTTCATTGAGAATAACATTATACGATGTAACCCCCATCATGGGGCTTGAACCCACGTCCACAAGGTTGAGAGTGTTGTGCTTTACCAACTGAGCAGTGGATCCTTCAATAATAGATGAAAATTTGTGTACCTTGAATTGTTGATAGGAGCAACTGGTAGCCCCCAAGGGCCGGCTCATTACGATGTGATGAGTCGGGTCTTCAATAAGTGAGCAAATAATGACTTTGCATTAGCCCCCAAGTGTCATGGTGCATGCTTGCAGTGACATGAGACTTGTGTATTTGATGTAATCCCAACTTGAATAATGTAGCCCCCAAGTGTCGGTCGTAAGCCTGCAGCGACTCGGGACTATTCCCTTCAATTGTAGAATAAATCATATCCATTGATAATATGATAGTCATTGCGCTAAAGCGACTTCGAAAACCTTAATCATAATACTGGTTATTGATAACCATAATAAAATCCAGCCATGTTGGCTATTAAAGACTTGAATAATATGACTTGGTTTGAAAACCGATTCCTGCCCTATAAGCCGGTATATCCATGCACATATGATACATGCTATGATGATGTAACAATGATGTATGATGTAATATATGATGATGTATGTGTATGATCAAGAGGGTTTAAGCTATGGTTCGGATATGACCAGAGTCCCCAAGTAGTCATAATTGTGGCATTGCGCCGATCAAGAGGTGTAGCTATGGTTCGAATACGACCAAGCCCCCAAGTGATTTTCCTAGTGCCCTTATGCCTATCAAGAGGTGTAACTATGGTTCGAACCCATAGCCCCCAAGTGATTTCCTTGGTGGCCTTATGCCTATCAAGAGGTGTACCTATGGTTCGGATACGATCAAGCCCCCAAGTGATTTCCCTGGTGCTCTTATGCTTATCAAGAGGGTATAAGCTATGGTTCGGATACGACCAGAGCCCCCAAGTGATTTCCCTGGTGGCCTTAAGCCTATCAATAGGTGTGACTATGGTTCAAACATAGCCCCCAAGTGATATTGTGAGCTGTGCTCAAGGGATACCCATGTTTGAGCTGTGCTATGCAGCAGACTCTCTTTGGCCCCTTATGATAATATTGGCTTGATAGCCGTATCAAGAGGTGTAGCTATGGTTTGAATAGGACCAAGCCCCCAAATGATACTGTGAGCTGTGCTCAAGGGGTACCTATGTTTGAGCTGTGATGTGCAACAGACTCTCTTTGGTCCCCTTAATTTTTCCTGAGAACTCGAACTTGCGAGAGATTTATTCTTTCAACCGGAAATTCTTAAACCGGATATTGAGAGCTTCAAAGCTTTGTGGGAGACAACCTTCCCTTGAGTCGGATTTTTAAACCGGAATCCTTCTTTTTAAGCCGAAAATTTTCTGACGGCCTTTAAATTTGCACCAATATGGCGGTTTAGGGTCCTGCATTAGATAACTTTGCAAGCCGGAGTAATTGCTCTTTTAAATAAAGCAATATATAATATAAATATATACTGGATGGATTTCACCTGATATGTTAGGCCAGAAAATATCCACCGCGGAGTTAACCATCACCACAGTAAAGGTGAAATCCATCACGGCCGAGACGGCCGCGGGAACAAACAGACGGGGCCGGCCACGGCGTTGTGAGCCGGTGCGGACGGGCGAGTCAATCATGTTGTGTTGATGTAGCGGGGGCGGCGGTTCGCGTATGTATCCATCCAGCAGCACGACACGGACAAGTGCTAGTGCAAAAAACGATGCTGGCGCGCGCCCCTTATGCAACACCTTTGTAATGAATAGTAGTCCTGTGAAAAAATATCACGGACCAGAATAATTGTTCTTTGTTAAAAACAATATATGCCAATAAAATAACTTGGGATGGACATCACCTGATTTGTTCGAATAATCGATGATCCACAAGTGTCATCTGTAGATAACTTTTTCAATACAATTGATCCTTGTATGTTCTCGGGACATGGTCCACGGTCTCGGTACTTACGCAAGAATGATATCCACACACTCCAATTGATATGACATTTTATCAAGTGGACCAGAAAAAACTCCCGAGTCGGTCGTTTGTTGACTGATCTGCTTCTCCCTTTCATTTTAATTTTGACTTTGTTGTCCCTCAAACCGGCCCTTCACTTGCGTTTCCTGAAGCACCTGAAGCAGGGCTGGTTTAGAATAGTGGTCTGACGGCCAGTGGTTTGTTTCGCAGCGGTAGAGGAAGGGCCAAGCGAACAAAGGGCTGGCTCAAGGCGCGACGGTCGACGAGGCGGAGGCACAAGCGGCTCTCAGAACCGGTTATGGCAGCGTTGGGAGTGACATTGGTGAGGGCAACTTTACGCAGTGCCGCGGAACAGGGGCCTGCCCTTGGTGAGTGGCGACTCAAGGCCACGGACGGGCAATTCAGTGGAGTGGAGTAGGACAGCGACTCGCCGCCGAGGGCCGCGGCGTCTTGAGGCCACTCGAGTGAGGCGGTTTAGAGGTGCATCGGCAGCTGGCGGTTTGGCAACAGCCAAGGTCGAATGCGGCCGGCGGCTCGAGTTCGGCGAAATCACAGGGCGCTTCTAGGCGCAGTAGGAGCGACGGCGTAGTCCGGGTCGTGGCCAGCTCGGTCGACTCACTTCTGTATCCTCGCATCCAGGAATTAAGGTGTGCAAAAGATCCACTATAACAAAATAGGCATGTAGGGACGTTTTTGTGTCGACGCTTTTATCTACGTCTTATTATTCAAAATCGTTTGGTGCATAGGGACGATTTCTGAGGCGCAAAGGACATCGTCCCTTGGTTCCCATAGAAAAAAAAGGATTCCGGTGGTTCAAAATATCTTGCGCCACCACCACCATCCTAATCCCCCATCGTGCGAGATGGCCCAAAAAAGTAACTTCCATGGAAAAAGGGTGTGATCTCTGGCCTCTAAACCTAGCGCCGCCATGCCACACCGCTGCTCTCTGCCAAGATCCTGCTCCTCCTCACCCGGACTCGCTGTAGCAGGTCCACACCCCTCACCTGTCGGCCGCCAACTGTAGGCTCGGGGACCCGGGCCTCCAGGCGGTGGCCCAGCCCCACTCCGGCCACCTCGAGCTGCAGCTCCGGCACACCATGCACTCCGGCTGAAAGGAAGATGACGGGTGGTGGAGCGGGCAATGGAACTGGACATCGCCACCTCCTCCTACTGAGATCGTAGCGAGATACGACCCGACAGAAGGTAGAAGAGGAACAAGATCGACGAGGATGAAAGGTATTGATCAGTTAGGCGCTCGTTTATTTGTATGTTCGTTGTCCTTGTCGTTCAGACTTTGATTCAGATCCACCTTTCTGTATGTAGCTGTTTTATTTGTTCGCCCACGGCAACAATGTTATCAGAGACTTAATTAGTTTATATAATCCTCGGGGGGAAATTGTATGCCCCGGCGACGACTCCCACCCGGCCCTGCATTTGCTCGCCCGGCATCCTCTATCTCCAAGAACCCGACGTCTTGCGACCAAAAAAAAAAATCCAACAAGCGTCGTCAGCCATGTGAAGCTCGTTTCCATCAGGTAGGCTGTCCTCTTGCTTGACACTGTCGACTAGCAGCAAGGCGGCAAGTTCATTTATATGTGAGTCGATCTAATTTTTGTTTTAGTTTTTCTACCAATTCATCCCAAGTAAAAAATTGGAGCCGCTCCCTTGATGCGTACTTAATTGTGGAGGAGAATCTTGACATTGTACATTAGATTATCCTATTAAGATAGGACAACACTGCTTTGCCAGTTTTTTTCTAAACTCTCATCTGTTTACCGATTAAACATTTAGACTACCACTTCAATTTAGACTACTACATCAATTTACACATAGCTTTTTTCGTTGTTTGCTCCCAAATTATTGGCCCTCACGTTTGCAGGTGCTTGATAAAAAGCCTCTGATAATATCCTGATTGAATAGGATGGTCAGTGTTCTTAACACATTTTTCTTTTTCATGCAGTTAATAATAGTTGTTTATCAACTGTTAAATCACCTTCACCCCCTCCCCTCCCATAACTAAAATTAAGAGCTTTGTGCCCATGTTCTGACATTTCTTAGAATTAACATGGCTTCTACTCTAAACAGAGAGATCAACTCACACATGCAGTTTCTCACCTGCAGAAACTTTTCTCATGTTGTCTGATAAAGAGCACCGTGGATGGATATATTATCTTGTTTGGTAAGATTTAATCATATCTGATAATGTAAAACATCTGGGTCACGTGTGTTGCACTATGTCTCGAGCAGCTAAATGGTATCATTCTCGCTTATAATTATGTAGACATTGTGTTAGACTGAAGATTATTAATATGAACTACCATGAGAATTCAGTATTTTTATGGTAACCCATCCCCTTAACAAGCAGAGCTAGTATTAAGGCTTAGAGACTATTAGTGTCAACAACCACTAGAATTCAGTCCCTGTATGTTAAACTGCTTTTATTTCTTTACATATATACGCATTGTATGGTAAATACTTAGTTAATTGCTATTTTTCTAAGAAATACACTTCAAGCATTCTCATCTTGGACAATCTATCCATGACATAATGATTTTTCTTCTTTTTACAGTATGTATCTATACTTCATATGGGCACATGAAATCTACACGGCTAGATTGAACTTCTGCAGTGCATGTTTACTCACTGTGGTATATGTAATACTGTTCTTCTCTATTCTTATGGCTGTATGTTCAGCAAACGAAAACTTACTGATAAACGTTCAAATAAATTTATTTATATCTCATTGGGCTTTCTTCGCAGAAAAACTTCTATGTGCGGGATTTTAAGGCAGTTGCCACAAGGATACGCTAGAGAAGCAGAGAACACAAGGAGCTATTGTTCCATTATCAACATGTAGAAACTAAAAATCATATATGTTATTATCTCGTGCAACATGTAATTGTTTATAGGTGATGTGTACCATTGAGTTTGTAAACTACTACTACTCTGAGTAATACAATGTTATTATCTCGTGCCATGCCATACAAGTTTTGAATATTTTATGATATGTAAAAAAGAGTCCAATTATTTCATACGAGCAAGTAATTCTATTAAGTGTAATTGATTAGAAACATTTTATACAATAGGAAGTGGATATATACAGTTGCATCTAGCATGAATTTATCAAAGCATCCCTAGGGGTATAAAGATGTTCTCAGAATGTCTCGTATCCATGTTGACACGCTTTGTTAGGACGTCTTAAAACGTCTCATATCCCGTTTTGTAAGGACGCTCTTAAACCGTCTCATTTCCATGTAGACACGCTACCTCCGCATCTCATTGGTCTTTGAGACGCTCGTAAGACGCTTTACTGAGCGACTCTAAAATCTGCTAGAGATGATTTAGTGCGCCTTTAACACCTACATTTAGCGCCTCTACATGGCATTTTTGTTGTAGTGATCTTTATTTGCCTCAAGGTATTCAGACGCAAGTATCCTCGAATCGACTTGCTGCCGTTGCCAATTTACAACATCTTGAGTATAATCCTTCCTTGTCTCCAAGTGTACTGTCGGAATGCACATAATTAACAATCGTAGAGTCTTCTCTCTGAAGAATTCTTGGGTCAATTGTACACAAGCTTGAGCAACAGGCTCATGTTCGAGTGGCCATACAGAATACACCTGAAATCCCTTATATTTTTTGCTTAACTTTGCCATCTTCTTCTCCTCTCGCTTGGGATCAGCGCTGCGTGAACCGGTGTGGAGGTCGATGACTAGACACGGCGGTCACAGAGGCCAATACGGAGAGGTGAACCGGCAACACGGTCGGCGAGGTGGACCACGACGACTGAGGCAACTACTTTGGGCGGCTCTTGGCAGAGGTAGCGCTCGAGCGGTGGCTCCGGGCATTGACGGGAACCGCGGCGCTAGAAAGGGGGGCGCAGCGTCTATGGCGGCGACTGCTTGCCGGTGACTCGAGGTAGGCCGCGGTGGATGGTGGCTTGAAGTGGAGTCCGGCGGTGGCGACTCAACAGTGCCCTGTGCGGCTCCTTTGTGGAAGAAGCAGAGACGGCTAGCGAAAAAACTGAAATCTGAAGCGAAAAACATGGCAGCGGCAACTCTCCAGAATAATTCGACAACCGGATGGCGGATTAAGGCAATGCCAAGTGTGCAGAGACCCGCTCCTGTAACAGTTGAGACGGACGACGGAGTCCGGAGGTGAGTGCGAAGGTGAAGGCACGATGTAGCACAGCAGCGTGGTGCACAGCCGGCCGGGTGCGCGTGGAAGCATAAACCGGCAGGCGCCCGCGGCTGGAATTTTAACCGGCAAGGCGAGCTGGGCGGCTCGATGCAAGGGTGTCGTGATGGCCGCAGCAACAGTGGAACAAGTCCACGCCCATCTCAATCTCTAGCATGTTGACTTTGATGTGTGGTTGGGTGACCCAGAGCCGAGTTTCAGGCGGTAGTTTGAGCCACAGCGGTTAACGCGACGGCGGAGGCGGCAATTCAAGGCCGGCGATTCAAGGCGGGCGGTTTAAAGGGCCCCGAACGAGGAGAGGTGCCGTGGCAAGCCATCTCGGTTTGCAGCAACGAAGGCAGGCGGCACCGCGGAAGGAGAAACAAGCGAGGCGGAACTGCGTGATTCATCCATGCCGTAGAAGAGACGGAGTGATGACAGGTTGCGCGTCGCAGGTGACCCGGCCACGAAGCAGAGGGAATTGACGGTGACTCGCGGCGGCTCACAGGTGATCCGGTGAGATGTGGCGGTAGCGGCGGGTCAGAAGTGAAGTAAATCACTGTGCATCCGGTCAACTCGGATCAACGGTGACTCGCGGCGGCTCACAGCGGTGTTTTAGAGGTAAGTCGATGCGGTCGGAGGCGCGTTGGCGGAAGCTGAGGCAGATCGAAGTGGGGCCTGCGGCGGACTCGCGGCGACTCACGGCGTTTCAGAGGTAAGTCAACGCGGACAATCGGTTCATCACAACCGGTGCCAGAGGCGAGTGAGGCTGTAGGAGAACCAAGGCCGCAGGCCAATTTGTAGAAGTCCTCGGCAGCGGCGGGCAGAGAGGCGCGATGGCCGACCAGCTCAGATGCAGGGCGGTGGCCGTTCGACTGTAGGACTTGGTGGAGGCGAGTGGCAACCCGATGGGCCGATTCAGATGACGTCTGGATGAAGACAAGGGAGTCGTCCGTTCGTGCAGAGTCTAAACAAGCCAAGAGGGCAACGGGTCGCAGGGTGTCGCGGCAGGCCAACGGAAAGAGGTAAAAGCACCAGGAGTCCTACAACTTATTTTCAATGTGATAGTTTAGTCCTACAACTTGAAAAATGACCCTACCCAGTCCCTGAACTTGCTCAAGATGTGCAAAACTAGTCCTGCCGAATCAGAGAGCGCCATGTGGACTCGTGGGTGCGCACCCGATCAGCCCGTGCTGTTTTGCAAATAACCCCCTGGAGTTGCTCCCAATCAACCCGCACTACCAGCACCAGAGCACCTGAATTTATTAACCGCATTTAATCTATCGAGGGGGGAACTCCTGTGGCCTATCGCAACTCATTCTTCTCCATCCTTGTCTCTGTCGGCGCTGGAGCGGCCGTTGCTGACGTCAGCAACAATGGCTGCCTCGCCGGAGCAGTTCCGCGGAGATGTGCCGCCTCCGTCGGCTCATCTGGTCCGGCCGCCTGCAGTCATTCCTCCAGACTATGGTGAGCTCCTCCGAATTGCATCTTCTCTCTTTGTTCCATTTCTTGATTGTGCCGGCCACAGTACGACCTCGTACGGCGGATCCGTGCGCTTGGGGAAGCTGATTCAAGCTTGTTAGTTGCTTCGATCTAGCCAAGTGGCAATCCTATCAAGTGCGCTTGGGGTTATGAGCGATGCATTTAGTGTAGGGTTTACTCTTCGTCGGTATGGGTTTGGTGAAGAAGGTGTGGTTTTTGCATGAAGCTAGGGTTATGAGCTACGTTCTACTTCTTGTGTGAGATTGATATGTTGTGTTCTGTACTGTGCATTGGGTTACCATGCTATGGTTTTGGTGAAGTAGATATAATAAATCAGTAAACTGACATAACAAATCAGTAAACTGACATAACAAATCAGTAAACTGACATAACAAATCAGTAAACTGAAACAATGTTCAGTTAACCAAAGAAATACTCACTTCACTGAATCTACATTCAGATAACTGAATAATAGTTAAGTTCAACAGAAAAGCAATTCAGTTAACTGGCAGAGCATTGATAATCCAAATTCACTTAATCAAATTCAAATAACATAGTGCATGCTTGTTGATTGCAGCAAATAGTACAGTGCATCTGGATACAGGGCATCAAAGATAACCCAAATTAACTAAACAAGTCCACTGATAATCATTAACTAAACAAGTCCAGATGATCACTCAAATTCATCTAGCAGCTCCCTAACCTTCCTTATCTTGCACTTGGTGTCCTCTTTATGCTTGAACAGGTCACCAATCATATACTCTAGCTTCTTAATCTCTTTCTTCAACACATCCCTTTCTTCCTTCAATTTGTCCCTCTCTTGCTTCATCTCATCCCTCTCTTTCTCTGCCTTAGCCCTGACCACCTGATGAATGTTGGTCACTGATTTGTCAGCCATTCTCTTCTTCTCAAGTTCTAGCTTTAGGTCAGACAGAGCTAGCCTTGTGTTGCCCAATTCAGTAATTGCCTGCTCTTTGTCAGCCACCATCTTAGCAAAATCAAGTTTAAAAGCCCTCACGTCTTTTTCCATGGCTTCCTTCTCTTTCACAACCCTAACATTTTCTTCAGCCTGAACAACAGCTTGCCTAATCCTGGATGTGACCTCATCTTCATACATGCCCCAGATCCTAGCTAGACTGGTCCTCAATTGTGGAGGCCACTCTGGGTCAACCCAATGCACATAGGGGCATTTAGGCCCATCCTAAAATTGGTGAGGAGATTCATAATTCAGTTAACTGAAGAAAACACTGAATCAAAATGCAGTTAACTGGACAAAACTAAGTTAACTGAATCAAAATTCAGTTAACTCACTGAATCAAGTTTCAACATGTCTGTTTGCACAAAAATACATATTTGAACAACTAAAATAAACTAAATGGCACAACAGATCAAGTTCAATATCAAATGAACTAGTACTACAGCACTACCATCTCAATCTACAACTACCAACATGTACTAACCTTTTGTGCACAACCCAGAAATCTTCTTCCACTGTCAACAGACTCAAATGCAACAAACTTCTCACACACTGCTTGGTGCTCACACCTATTAGGTAGATCTACAGCAAGGCCTGCCCAATCGGTGCTCTCAATGGTGCGAGGAACCTAAAACAAAATCTGGTAAGAAATCGCATTTTTTAGAAACCGTAGATGCTCATTTGAACCTGGACAGGATCTCACCCGACTGGTGACTTTGTCGCCACTTGACGCGTACGAGCTCGATCCGGAATCACTCCATGAAACCATGGCCGCTAGCTTGCTTGGCGGCTGCGGCGGGCTGGACGGCGGCAAAGAGCTGCGGCGTCGAGCAGAGGAGCAAAGCAAGAAAACAGAGAGGGGAGTGAGCAGCGGGTTGTCTGGATCGGGGGGAGGGGGGGCAGACCGTGGTCTCCTTTAATTAATTCAGGTGAAATGGTGGTAGTGCGGGTTGATTCCAAGCAACGGCAGGGGGGTCTTTGCAAAATGCGACGCGGTGACCGGGTGCGCACCCACGAGTCCACATGGCAAGCTCAGATTCGTCAGGACTTGATTTGCACATCTTGAGCAAGTTCAGGGACTGGGTAGGGTCATTTTTCAAGTTGTAGGACCAAACCATCACATTGAGAGCAAGTTCTAGGACCCCCAGTGCTTTTAACTCCAACGGAAACACAGCGGCAGGGCGGCCCAACCCGGCCGCAAGCGGCAGAGTCCGAATCCAAAACTCCCTCCACTTTCTTGCCGGGTCGTATTTTGCTTGGACTTTTTCTTCGTCTTCCTTATTCTGACTCGGATCATCGCATGTGTGAAGCTGAGAGTACTAGTCTGTGGTACTCACTTGATCACCTGACAGAACGAGGCCGGCTCTCAGGCAGCGACTTAGCGAGACAGGGTGCTGCAAAGGTAAAACCGGCGCTGTGGTCTGAAGCCAGGGCGACTCGGAAACGTCTCACAAGCGGCGACTTGGCGGCAGTAGTAAATCGCAACAGAGGCGAGGCGAGTCAGACAGGTGGACTTGCCTCTTCTCTGGGTTACACCTCGGTGGCTCAGCATTAGCAAAAAGATCATAACCTTAATTTCCTTGAATCTTAAATCCAGCAGACTATAACCCTGGACTGATGAACTCGGAGTTGAGTTGGAACCATATGCGCCGGCTTTTCATCCGATTTTTTTTGCAAATTTCTCGATCCTTGGGAGAGATCCCTCCAAGAACTCAACACCATCGTGTGCGGGCCCCATGGTGGGCGCCAACTGTCGTGGAATTGTCACGGCAGATGTCCTAGTGTGAGGACTTAATCGTGAGGCCAACGCATCTACGTGGTAGCTTGAGAGGGATTGAGCGGAATCGAGAGACGCAACACAAGACAAGTATTTAGACAGCTTTGGACCCCGGGAAACATCATCCGGTAATAGTCCTACATGCTGTTTGTGGCTAGATCTCATTATGATCATGAGGAAGTCGCCGTAAACCGGCTCTCCCAGTTAACCCTAACCCTTAAGATTGTTTCCTCTTACTTGTCCCACTTTGGGGAGCCCTGCCCCTCCTTATATAAGTTGAAGGGGTGGGTTACATGTAGAGTCCAACTCGGACTTAAGACTTAACTATTATAACTTCTCTTCTTGGGCTTCTTAACATCTTGGGCTTCATAACGTCTCGGGCTTCATAACTCCTGGCAACCCAGTTACTACTGCCTGCCCGGGAGTTAACTGGTGCCGGTTTAAGATGGTCTGCCGGGAGTTAACTGGTGCCAGTTTAAGAATGTCTGCTGAGTTATCATCTGACTTAACTCCTATCTTAACTATCAGCCGGTTTAACAACCGGTCGGTTTACCGTCTGGGTTAACTGCCTGTTTTACCCGTCTGTCTTAACTGTCAGCCTGTTTACCGTCTGACTTAACACCAATTGGTTTACCACCTGCCTTAACACCCGTCGGTTTACCACCTACTTTAACACCTGCCGGTTTACCACCTGCTTTAACACCTGCCGGTTTACCACCTGCTTTAACACCTACCGGTTTACCACCTGCTTTAACACCTGTTGGTTTACTAAGTCCCAGCCGGGTTATAACACCGGCCGGATCATACCGCGGGGTATATCCCTGACTTTAGTGTGTCATGCATGTTGTAGAGCTATCATATGTCTCCCGTCATTTATTTCTCACCGACCTGCTATTTGCTACCTTTACACTGTACTAATTGTGCACACACTTCACCCATACTCACATTATTGTTTTTTTATGCATGGGTATTTCAGACTTTGACGCAGTGTTGATGAATGCAGAAAAGAAAAGACAGAAGTCGCTCCAGTGTAATTCGAAGATAAGCACTAAGCGTTTCAGCGCTCTAATGGGTGCAGTGTCAGCAGTTGGAGACAGTAAATGTAGCTCTACAGTTGATGATCTCAATTGCCACACACAATGTAACATCCCAAATTTTCAATTTGGAATGTTATACGTAGATCATTCTTGCATATCATATTTTATTGCATTTCGTCTCGTGATCCTTGAAATCCTAAGCAACTCAAGGACCCTCGGAGAGACTTGGGGATTTCCCCGGGTTTCAAATTTGATTTTTATCAAATTTCGAAACGAGGATTTTGGTTTTAATTATTTTTCTCTCCGAAAATATTTCATATTAATATATGAGAGGAGATAATATGACTTCTCCAAACAAATGAAATATTGGAGGAAAAATATCAGAATCAATTTTGCTTTTATTTGGATTTTATTTGCAATTTTAGTTGCATTAGAAAAATTGCATGTTTTCAAAATTGCATTTTAGGGCCAAGAAAATGTTCATCTCGTTCTAAATATTTTATTTAGATGGAGAAAATTTGTTTTGGCATTTTTAGAATTTTATTTTATTTTCTAGGATTTTTCTAAGTTTCAGCGGAATTATTTAAAAAACGCGCCAAGGCCTAGCTGGGCCGAAGCCCAGCGCCGGCCCACCTCACCCCACGCCGCCGTCTCCTAGCGGGAGACCGCGCCGCCGCCACCACCGAACCGGAGTCCGGCTCGGACTCCGTTCCCTGCGTCGTGCCCCTCCCCCAAGGCACCGACCCCCCTCTTTAAAAGCCGACCTCGCTGCCCCTGGAGCCGCCACCCCCCCCCCGCCGCAAGCCGCCGCGCCGCCCGTCGCCGCTGCCGCGCCGCCTCACCGCCCCTTTGCCGCTGCCACGCCGCCCCTCGCCACGAGCCGCCGCCGCCGCCTGTTGCCCGCGCCGCCGCCGCCCCACGTTGCGCCGCCCCTCGTCGGAGCCGCGGCCGTGCCGGACCTCGCCAGAGGTTAGCACCGTTCGTTTTTTTAGAAAACCGGTTCGGTTTTTGTTAGAAAACCCTAGTCGTTTTTTTTCGATTCGCCATTTTTCGGTTTTTCTGTTTAGTGGACGTTCGTTTTTAACGAACGGTTTTCGCTCATTAGTTACAGATAACGAACGCTCGTTCGTTAGCCTGTTCGTCAGTTTTCTTTTATCGGATTTGAAAGTGCGTTATATCGACTAGAGGGAGGGTGAATAGGCGATTTTTATGAAAGTCTTCAAAACGTGGAAGTTATGAAGACAAACGATAGAAATAAACCTATTACCCTGCAGCGGAAGGTAGACTACACTAGGTAAGCCATAGTCAAGTATTCAATAGAGTGAAAGCACAATGACTAATAGCAGCAATGTAGTAAGGATCATGTAGGAAGATATTGTGAAGCCACATAGAACACGCAGTCACTCAGTGAAGACAAAAGATAGTGCGAACATACAATGACTTCACAAGGAGTAACAATAAGTAAAGGGAAGGGAAGATGAAACCAGTGACTCGCTGAAGACAATGATTTGTTGGACCAGTTCCAGTTGCTGTGACAACTGTACGTCTGGTTAGGGCGGCTAGGTATTTAAACCTTAGGACACACAGTCCCGGACACCCAGTCCTGAACACGCAGCTCAGGACACCCAGTCCTCACTGTATTCCCCTTGAGCTAAGGTCACACAGACCTCGCCCAATCACTCTGGTAAGTCTTCAAGGTAGACTCCCAAACCTTCACAGACTTCGTTCACCGGCAATCCACAATGTCTCTTGGATGCTCAGAACGCGACGCCTAACCGGCTGGAGGATGCACAGTCCTCAAGTGTAATAAGTCTTCAGATCACACAGACAACAAGACTTAAGTGATGCCTAATTCTCTTTGGCTCTGGGTGGTTAGGGCTTTATCCTCGCAAGGAATTCTCTCTCAAAGGCTTCGAGGTGGGTTGCTCTCAAACGACAAAAGCCGTACTCTAAATCTGAGCAGCCAACCGTTTATGGTTGTAGGGGTGGGCTATTTATAGCCACTTGGCAACCCGACCTGATTTGTCCAAAATGACCCTGGGTCACTAAGGAACTGACACGTGTTCCAACGGTCAGATTTCAAACTCACACGGCAACTTTACTTGGGCTTCAAGCAAAGCTGACTTGCCCGACTCTGGACAAGATTCGCTCTCAAAGTCTTCACTCGAAGACATAGGTTTTGTTTAAGCATCACTTCATTCATTCTGACTGGTTCTCTTGGACCGCACTTAACAGTACGGTGGTTCCTATGACTCAACACAGAAGAAAGAGAACTACGAAAGATCTAAGTCTTCGAGCTCCATAGGCTTCATGTGGTGTCTTCTCTTGTCATAGTCTTCAATGTGAATATCTTCATATACCACCTTTGACTTCAATGTCTTCATACATTTTTAGGGGTCATCTCTGGTAGGAAAACCGAATCAATGAGGGACTTCTACCTGTGTTATCCTGCAATTCTCACAAACACATTAGTCCCTCAATTAGGTTTGTCGTCAATACTCCAAAACCAACTAGGGGTGGCACTAGATGCACTTACAATCTCCCCCTTTTTGGTGATTGATGACAAACTAGTTGAAGTTTTCAACGGGGAATATAATCTGTGAAATTGTAAAGGATAAGGAATTGTCTTCATAAGTTGCAAGGGCTCCCCCTGAAGATGTGCATATAAGTAATTTTCTTTTGGAATGCAAATGCACATGGCAGGTTGTACTTGTGGAGATCCACTTCAACTTATGATGACAATCCACTATGCATGTGAAAGTATATGAAGATAATGACATGCATAATGGAAAATGGACGTCTGCAGAATGGAAAATGCACATGCGGAATTTATCATCACAACACAAGGTGGCAAATAAGTAGCAGACGACCATCGAGTTTAAGTGTTACAACTCAAAGAACCAAATATAAAGCAAAACGAGAGTTGTAAGCACGAAGCAAAATATAAAGCACCCGCTCATATGGACCCGCTTGAAGACTATCAACCTCATATGCTTCTCCCCCTTTTGTCAGTAAGGACCAAAAAGGTTTGAAGGCATAGAGCATCTACTCGTTCCTATGAGGAGTAGGTGAAGCAGCAGGGTCGTTGGTTGTGTTTGGCGGTGCTGAAGAGCTTGGAGCAGAGTCGAAGCGTGCTGAAGGAGGTGGCGGTGAAGTAGCATCGTCTTCATCCTCGATTACTCTGGCATTCACAGTTGCAGCAGAGGAAGAGAACTCAGAGTCTTCAAGGGATGGAGTTCGTCGCAGCACTGCCCTTCGAGGAGGTGTGGAGTCAAACTTGAATCGCTCAGTGAAACCATCCTCTTGAAGATCATCTTCAGAACACATCAGTGTTATCCCTTTCCATGTGCGGCGAGAGGTTTCATGGGCAACAAAAGCATTCTTGGTGGCAAGATTGCGAATGCAATTAACATCCACCAAGAGGCTTTGCATCTGACGCTTCAGCCAGTCATGATGCCTATCCTGTTTCTGATGAAGAGCCACAAGAAGCTCTCGGCCATTGAGAACACGAGTGCGCTTCTTGGGTCATGGAGCAGTTGTACTGTCAGTGGCTTCAGTGAGAGAAGGATGCGGTGCACGTGTAGTGCCAGCCAAACGATACACACGAGTTACGGCTTCAACGCCTTCAACATTCTGAGTGAAACTTTGATGCTCTGCATTCTGAAGACTGAGAGGTTCCTTGGCAGGCTCAGGATAGATGGCTTCAATAGACATATCCACATCAGGCAAAAAGATCTGATGGTTGCGGGCCGAGGGCTGATATGAGATAGCGGAGTGAAGTTTGTTCAGCCGCATCACCCAAGGGGCGTAGAACTTCAAACCAAACAGATCAAAGCCAGATGCAGCAAGTTGGCGAATGAAGAAATCCTGTGTATTGAAGCATTTTCCATGAAGAATGTAGAAGACCAAAGTCTTCATTGCACCTTCCAGCTTGGCATGGGGAGAATGTCCTTTGATTGGCCAGAGAGTTCACCTTATGATGTGATAAATGGTTCTTGGCAGATACTCAAGGTCTTCAACGAAGAACTCCGTGGGATAAGCAGCATCTTGGGGCAATGGCTTCATCATACTGAGCATCTGACTCATATTAGGTTCAGTCTTCTGAAAGGTGCTCTCAATAGCTTCACTATGAAGCTGACAGCCATGCTCGTAGAGATCGCCAGGAGTGGGTAAACCAGTGAGCTCAATGATGTCAAAGGCTTTGGCTTCGTGATGAACGTTTCCTGTCATCCACTCCAGGACCCAAGTCTTCGGATCTCTGCTATACCCGCGGATGTGAAGTGTGGCATAGAATTGGAGCAGCAATTCTTCATTCCAATGCTCTTGGTCAGTGACGAACGACAGCAGTCCAACCTCTTTGAAGCAATCCAGAGCTTCTTCCAGACAGGGCAGACCAGCTATTGCTTCAATGTCAAGGCGCTTGTGTGGGAAGATGCGACCTTGGTTGTAAAGAACGCATGAGTAATAGCTTCGCTGCGGATAACTCCAGAACCGATCAGATGATATTCTTTCCCTGGAGTAGGGGTTCCTGGAGCTGTTGAGGAATGTGTTGTCTGCTCTGAAGCCATTGATATTGAAGGAGCCAGGTGCTAATGCAGGACCTGGGAACCTTGGCAATCTTGGGATTGGCTTCTGTACCTGAGGCCTGTGCTCAACATGATAGTCGAACTGGGGACTGGCAGCAGACTCAGGAACAGAAGTGGCGGGATCAGTGGCTTCGCTGACTTCTGGTGCTTTTGTTGGTGAGGGCTCCACATTAGCTTTAGCCATGACAGCGTTAGTGGCTTCAGTGGTGTTGGTGGTGGCAGCCGCAAGATTTTCAATCACGTTCTCCTCGAGAACTGCTTCTTGGTGGGACAGGGGAGTAGCAGCTTGTGGTACTTCTTCTTCATTGGCTGATGAGCTGGAATGTGTTCAGCAGTTTTAGCTTCAGACGCAAAGACTTGAGGCCTTGGACCTTTGCGAAGCCTGCGCAACACGGGCGACGCCTGTGGAGTTTGTGTTGGCTGGGCCTCAAAGTCTTCTTCCTCTTGTGGGCGATCCGCCCATGAAGCATCCTGTGCAATTGGCGTTAGTGGACGACCTATGCTGATGAGTTCGCTGTGCGTTAGCACAGGCGATGATACCTGTTGGTGTTCTAGCTGAGGAAGGGATGCATCATCTTCAACATGGTCATGATGACCAATGTCTTCAGCAGCAATGGGATCAGCTGCTGGAAAGTCTTCAGCTTCATGAGCCTCTGTGAAAGCAGGCTCATGGACAGCCAGTTGACATTCTTGTGGATCGGCGTCGGGGTGAACCATGGAAATGGGTTCAACAATTAAGGGCTCTGTGGGAGCAGGCCGTTCCTTCTTGGTCTTTCTTTTCTTCTTGGCGGGGACAGTAGCAGAGGCTTCAGGATGTTTTCTCTTCCTTGCTTCAGCCTCAGCAGTCCTGGTCTTCTTCAGTTCTGAAGTGGTTGACCTGGCCTTTGGCTTCGGGCCAGTCATGCTAGTTGGGTAGACAAGGGGATCTGCCTCCTGCCTTGGTGCTTTAGGTTCAGCCATAGCGGGCTTCTTCTGCTTCTTGGCAGCCATCCTGGGGTCGATGCCAGGACGCCCAAGGGCCTTGCGCTTCTCAGCCTCATTGTAGGCTTGCACACACCTATCAGCTAGGACCTTCATGCGCTCACGAGAACCCTGAGCTTCTGCACGTTTCTTTAGAAAGGCCTCCTTGAGCTCGTGCAGCATAATCTTGAAATTCTTCACGTCTTGCACGCTGAGCTTGGCCATATGCTTCTTGAACTGAGATTTCTCAAAGTCAATCTTCTGCCTCAGTTCAACAATGCGCTGGGCGATAGCTAACTCTGAAGCAATGGCGCCATGGAAGGTGACACTGAGGCCAATGGGTAGTTGGAGATCATCGAAGCTGATGTTTGGCGTGTCAAACCATTCATCAATGAAGTTGTGAATGACTGTTACATCAAAGAGAGGCAGATCATTGAAGATTTAGCTTCTTCTTTGCTCTTGATGAGTTGCTCAAGAGCGTCATCTGCAAGATCTTCATCACTTGACAGATCAATGGCATCATTGCGCAGAATGGCAGCAGCTGTTAGCTCTTGGCCGGTGTGTGGCAGAGGCATCTTGACCTTCTGGGGCTTGGAGATGCGTGATAAATCTTCGGACTGCACACTATCTTCAGGAGGTGCAGTTGCCAGTGGATTCACCCGTGAGATTTTTGGTGAAGGGGCATGCTTTGAAGCTTTAGGCTTCTTCAACTTCTTTGGCTTCGGTGCTGCAGGCACTTCATCTGATTCAGCGTCAGATGCAGGCTCATTCACTGCAGTCCCTTGAACCAAGATATGGGTGATGAGGCCTTCAAGGTTGTAGACAGGACTGACGGCATTGGGTTCTGCATCTCGTGTGCCATCAGCCCTTGGAGCTGAGGGACCATGGTTGAAGTCTAGTCCCAATGTCTTCTTGTTTTGCTTCACTGAGTTCTGGGCAAACTGGAAGTTGCGCTTGAACAGAATGTCGTCACGACACCATAGTAGTGACGATGGGTGTGCATCAGCAGGCTGTGGCCCACGGACCATGCAGGGATAGAAGCCTTGTTCAATGGCTTCATCTCTGGACCTGGGTTGAAGATTCTTGTATAGGATGTCTCCCCACGGTCTCTTGATGGCATTTTTCTCAGCATATTCCTGGGTTACAAATCGGTATTTGAACCATTGTTCTGCCCAATATCTTCGAATCCATTGGATTCGGGTCTTGCGCTGATTGTAATCCTCTTCAGGATCTGTCTTGTACAGTTTTGAGAGGTCATCTGGCAGATCTCTAGATGTTTCTCCACGACGCTTTCTTCCACCCTTCCTTGCTGATTTCTCTGAAGCCATGAACTTTAAACTGAAAGGCTTCAAAACGTTCAAAGGCTTCAAAGATTTTCGCTTGCTGGACAAACAGGAACTTGCTTCGGGAGAATTTATATGATGCTGTAAGAATTCTGCAAATGAATGCAGACTATGAGAACCAAGGGATTCTCCCACGGACATGTACCTGTGACAGCATTAAGGTGCGAGGGAAGGGGAAGAGGTCATATGCATTCTCAGAAGATTTTGAATATAAATCAGTTTAGAAGACATTGACCTCATCGTGCGAAGACATTCACTCATAGATAAGGAGTTGGTTCCAGATTTGTACGAATCCAGAGATCAATACAAGTGAGGAATCTAACTACTTTGTGAAGCATAAGTGAATATACTAGGCATGTTATGAGATGCAGTATGAGAGAGATCTAACTTGTGTGAATAGGAACTGCTTGTGGTAGAACGTGACAAAGCCATAGGATCAACGGTGCCGTAAAAAGGAAGTTTTATTTACCACACTAAGAACTGCTAGACAGAGTAGAAGATGAGGCCAAGCGGTTCGATCTTCCATGCCCTAACTTGGCGACGGAGGACACCTACGGCGACGGTGGAGAGGACGATGTCCGCGGTCGGCGTGAAGACGGCGTCGGAGAGGTTGCGGCAGCGAAGCGCTTCGTCGCCGGCGTCGTCGAGGGCTAGCGGTGGCGCTAGGGTTCGTGCGAGAGTGGAAGAAGAGATAATGACCGCCGTGAAATGTGTATTTATAGGTACAGGGGCGGCACTGCATTATTACACAGGTGCCCCTGGCGATTCGCATCTGAGGAACACGTGGCCATCATGCAGAATTTTGGGGTTTATTCCACGTCCCACGCACGCCTGGATTGCCGGGTGGTCGTTCCTACTTATCCGGGTTTCATGTGGAGGAATGAGCATTGAAAGTGGACTTAAGGTTTGTCTTTGTATCTTCTGCTGACAAGGACGCAGAGAAGACATTCGACAGTTTCAATAGAATGCATATGATTTGGAGAGATAGAGTTTGAGATAGATAGCATAGAGAGGTTAGAGTCCGATCACATTCACTTAGTTCAAAAGATTCAACAAGAAGACATAGCTATAAGTGAATGCTGTAGAGGACAGAACACTAGTATATATATAATCAACATAGTGAAGATAATCATGAAGACATGTTGAGATTGAAACCAAACCAAATGTGAATACATAGCAAGGTAACGCCATGAGTGAAACACTTCAAAATAGAATATTTGGTGGTGGCGTTACCCACCGTATAGGAAATATTAGACCCATACATGGCGCACAATTATCGTGGCGCTCCGAATTCAAATTCCACATTAATGTATTCACACTTAGAATGTATGTCTTCATTGATTGAAGATATACTTTACTTCGTGTGTTGCACATCTAAGTCATCAATATGCATAAGGGTTAGGATGTGTGCTTGATCACAGGACATTTGAGGATTCCAGGATATTTAGCTCACACCGTAACTTGCAAAATCTCTTCTCATCCAAGGGCTTGGTGAAGATATCTGCCAATTGCTCTTCAGTGTTGACGTGTATGATATCAATATCTTCCTTCACAACATGATCTCTGAGAAAGTGATGACGAATTTCAATGTGCTTTGTCTTCGAGTGCTGAACTGGGTTGTTGGCAATCTTGATGGCACTTTCGTTGTCGCAGTAGAGTGGCACTTGCTTCAGATGAATGCCATAGTCCTTGAGCGTTTGCTTCATCCATAGAAGCTGAGCGCAGCAAGACCCAGCAGCAATGTATTCAGATTCAGCAGTGGAGAGAGATACACAGTTCTGCTTCTTTGAAGACCAACATACAAGTGATCGTCCTAGAAAGTGACATGTGCCTGATGTAGACTTGCGATCAACTTTGTCACCAGCATAATCAGCATCCGAGAATCCAACCAGATCAAACTCTGAGCCCTTTGGATACCATAATCCTAGAGTTGGGGTGTGAGCCAAATATCGAAGAATTCGCTTCACAGCTAAGTGATGCGACTCCTTTGGTGCCGCTTGGAATCGAGCACACATGCAAACACTAAGCATAATATCTGGCCTAGATGCACATAGATAAAGTAAAGAACCAATCATGGAGCGGTATACCTTTTGATCGAACTCTTTACCATTGTCGTCAGGACCCAGATGATGCTTGGCTGGCATTGGCGTCGTGAAGCCTTTGCAGTCTTGCATACCGAACTTCTTCAGGCAATCTTTGAGATACTTCTCTTGAGATATGAAGATGTCGTTGTGTTGCTGTCGTATTTGAAGACCGAGAAAGAACTTCAGCTCTCCCATCATAGACATTTGATATTGCTCTTGCATCATATATCCAAACTCTTCATTGTACTTCTGATTGGTGCAGCCGAAGATAATGTCATCCACATATATTTGGCACACAAACAGTTCACCATCATATGTCTTCATGAAGAGAGTGGGGTCGAGAGAACCAGGTATGAAGCCTTTGCTCTTCAGGAAGTATTTGAGTGTGTCATACCAGGCCCGAGGGGCTTGTTTGAGGCCATACAGTGCCTTGTTGAGCTTGTATACCATGTCAGGATGTTTTGGATCTTCAAAGCCAGGAGGTTGTGCAACATACACTTCTTCTTCAATCTTGCCATTGAGGAAGGCGCTCTTCACATCCATTTGATAAAGAAGTATGTTGTGATGATTTGCATAGGCCAGCAGTATGCGTATGGCTTCAAGTCTAGCCACAGGAGCAAATGTTTCATCGAAGTCAATGCCTTCCACTTGAGTATATCCTTGAGCAACGAGACGAGCTTTGTTTCTGACAACTTGACCATGCTCATCTTGCTTGTTGCGGTATATCCATTTGGTGCCTATTATGTTGTGCTTCCGAGGATCGGGACGCTTGACCAGTTCCCATACATTATTCAGCTCAAACTGTTGAAGCTCGTCTTGCATAGCTTGAATCCATTCAGGTTCCATGAAGGCTTCTTCAACTTTCTTGGGTTCTGTTATTGAGACGAATGTGAAGTGCCCACAGAAATTTGCTAGCTGAGTTGCCCTTGAATGAGTGAGTGGACCGGGTGCATTGATGCTATCAATTATTCTTTCAATCTGCACTTCATTGGCAACGCGAGGAGTACAGGGCAAAGATTTTGCTCTTGCTGATCATTGTCGTTGTTAGAAGGAATGTCTTCAGGCTGAGCATTGTCTTCATGTTGATCAGGTGCTGAGATGATAAGTTCTTCTTCAGGATGAGCTTTAGAAGGTATAATTTCTCCAGTTCCCATTAGCTTGATTGATTCACTGGATGGAACTTCATCTAGCACATTTGGCAGTTGCTCTCTTTGTGAACCGTTGGTCTCATCGAACCGCACATCCACTGTTTCAACCACTTTGTAATGAAAGAGATTGAAGACTCTGTAGGAGTGCGAATCCTTTCCATATCCAAGCATAAAACCCTCATGTGCTTTTGGTGCAAACTTTGAGGTGTGATGTGGGTCCTTGATCCAGCACCTGGCGCCAAATACTCTGAAGTAACTGAGATTTGGCTTCTTGCCAGTAAGGAGCTCATAAGATGTCTTGTTCAGAAGCTTGTGAAGATAAACACGATTGATTGTATGGCATGCAGTATCAATGGCTTCAGGCCAGAATTTTCTTGGAGTCTTGTATTCATCTAGCATCGTTCTGGCCATCTCAATGAGTGTTCTATTCTTGTGTTCGACGACCCCATTCTGCTGTGGCGTGTACGGGGCTGAGAATTCATGTGTGATGCCCAAGGTATCAAGATATGTATCAAGGCTAGTGTTCTTGAATTCGGTGCCATTGTCACTTCTGATATGCTTTATCTTGGCGCCATAGTTGTTCATTGCTCGATTGGCGATGCGTCTGAAGACATCCTGCACTTCAGTCTTGTAAAGAATTATGTGCACCCAAGTATATCTAGAATAATCATCAACAATGACAAAGCCATAGAGACAAGCAGTAGTAGTAAGAGTTGAGTAATGAGTGGGACCGAAAATATCCATGTGAAGCAGTTCGAAGGGTCGAGTAGTGGTCATGATTGTCTTCGAGGGATGTTTGGCCCTCGTCATCTTTCCTGCCTCACAGGCACCGCATAAGTGATCTTTCTTGAACTTGACACCCTCGATGCCTATGAGATGCTTCTTCTTTGCCAGGGTGTGGAGGTTCCTCATGCTAGCATGCCCAAGCCTCCGATGCCAGAGCCAACATTCTGAAGCTTTTGCTAGAAGACATACGGCAAGCTGTGGTCCTGCTGAGAAATCTACCACGTACAAATCATCTTTTCGATACCCTTCAAATACTAGAGACTTGTCAGATTCCATTAGAACAAGGCAATGATATTTTCCAAATATTACGATCATGTTTAAATCGCAAAGCATTGAGACAGACATTAAGTTGAAGCCAAGGGATTCAACAAGCATGACTTTATCCATGTGTTGATCCCTTGAGATTGCAACTCTACCTAGACCCAATACCTTACTTTTACCAGTGTCAGCAAATGTGATGTGGCTCTTGTCGGATGGACGTAAGGTTGAGTCCATAAGAAGGCTTCTTTTGCCAGTCATGTGATTTGTACACCCACTATCAATAATCCATTCTGAAGACACTAGTGTTGTACCCTACAGTGCAGTTAGGGGGATAGGCTTCACGAAGAGCATTGTGAAGCAAAAACATTTGACGAACCAGTGGGTTATGAAAGCTTAGATCCAGATTAGGACTAATAGGGAGAGTAGCAAGCGATTCAGGAACGAAGTACATAGTAAGACCATTCGGGCATTTGATCTTGCGCCCTACAAGATGTTTAAGGTCCCCAGCAATAGCGTCAGACGATTTTGGTTTTCTGCTAGAGACCTTTCCCTGCAAAAGAGAGTTAAGCTTTCTTAGCCACCCACATATTCAAGGGTAGCTTAGAAGCAATAAGTCTAAGTGCAGCATCTGAGAACTTTGGCTTTGGAGCCCTAGCAAACAGTCTTGCAGGTGGACAATAGTACTCATAAGAATAAGCAGAATAGTTCTTGGTCTTATGAACATGGCGGTTTGATGAACCGCTCTCATATTCATATGCCTGAGTATGGTTTCCCTGCAAAACATTTGCGTTAGTGCGACTCAGGTGAGTCCTCTGTCTGTATGAAGCCTTTGGACCGTACGAAGCCTTTGGTCTGAGGTTTGTCTTCTTCACGTGAGGTGTCATGATGACATTCACAGGAAGATTCTCCAGACACCTTTTCGGAACCCAGATCTTCTTCATAGGCGGTCCATTCCTGCTGTTAGTACCAATGTACCTGGCAAACACTTCACCATTCTGATTCTTAAACAGTTTATAGTTTGCATCAAAGGATTCATCAATGACAATGGGGTTAGCACAAGTGAACCCAGATAGAGTGGATGGATCTGCTGAAAATTCCTTTGCAACAACCCATGTGGTTTTGGGGTACTGCTCAGGTTTCCAGTAAGAGCCATCAGCATTCATTTTCCTTACGAACCCAACACCCTCTTTCCTCGGGTTTCGGTTCAAAATCTGCTTTTTGAGGACATCACACAGTGTCTGATGCCCTTTAAGACTTTTGTACATCCCTGTTTCAAGCAATGTCTTCAACCTAGCATTCTCATCAGCAATAGTAGTGGAATCCTTAGCAGAGGGGTTAGTTCCCACATCAACAGTTGAAGATATTGCAATAGTAGCAGCAGTAGAACATTCAGCAACAGTAGTAGCATTATCACGCTCAATGCATTTAAGACATGGTGGTTCAAATCCTTCCTGAGCGGAGCTGATCTGTTCGGCGCGAAGTGACTCATTTTCCTTTTGAAGATCTTCATGAGCCGCTCTCAATTTCTCAAGATCTTGCTTCCTTTGAAGATAATCATAGGAAAGCTTTTCATGAGTTGTTGAGAGAGTTTCATGACGACTTTCAAATTCGTCATACTTAACGTGAAGATTTTTTATGTCTTCAATTAAGGATTCAGATCGAGTCATTTCAACACCTAACAGATCATCGCTTCTGTCTAACAGTTTTTGAATATGTTCCATAGCTTTCTGTTGTTCAGTTGCAATTTTAGCAAGTGTTTTGTAGCTGGGTTTTGAACCACAATCAGAGTCATCGTCACTAGATGTTTGATAGTGAGTAGTGCGTGTGTTTACCTTGGCACCACGTGCCATGAAGCAGTAGGTAAAAGCGGAGTAGTCCTTGTCATTTGCATCGGTGTCGGTGATGAAGTCATTGTCTTCAGTGTTGAAGATGGACTTGGCAACGTATGTTGTAGCCAGACTTGCGACGCCTGAATCGGACTCCTCCTCAGACTCCACCTACGCCTCCTCAGAAGCGGACTCCTCCTTTGAATCCATTTCCTTGCCAACAAACGCACGTGCCTTGCCAGATGAGCTCTTCTTGTGTGATGAAGACTTTGAGGAAGACTTGGAAGAAGACTTTGAGTATTTCTTCTTCTTCTTGTCGTCAGAGTCATATTCCTTGCTCTTCTTCTTCTTTTTGTTCTCATTGTCCCACTGTGGACACTCAGAGATGAAGTGGCCAGGTTTCTTGCACTTGTGACATGTTTTCTTCTTGTAGTCGTGAGCAGAAGCTTCATCATTCCTTGAGCTTGATCGGGAAGACTTTCTGAAACCTTTCTTCTTGGTGAATTTTTGGAACTTCTTCACAAGCATAGCAAGTTCCCTTCCAATGTCTTCAGGATCATCCGAACTGCTGTCAGATTCTTCTTCAGATGAGGAGATAGCTTTTGCCTTCAAGGCACGAGTTTGCCCATAGTTTGGACCGTAGATATCTCTTTTCTCAGAAAGCTGAAACTCATGTGTGTTGAGCCTCTCAAGTATGTCAGACGGATCGAGTGTCTTGAAATCAGGACGTTCTTGAATCATCAGGGCTAGGGTGTCAAACGAACTATCAAGTGATCTCAGTAGTGTCTTGAAGACTTCATGTTTGGTGATCTCAGTAGCGCCGAGGGCTTGAAGCTCATTTGTGATGTCAGTGAGTCGGTCAAATGTGAGCTGGACATTCTCATTGTCATTTCGCTTGAAGCGGTTGAAGAGGTTGTGAAGGAAACTGATTCTCTGATCTCTCTAGGTTGAGACGCCTTCATTGACCTTGGAGAGCCAGTCCCAGACCAGCTTAGATGTTTCCAAAGCACTCACACGGCCATACTGTCCTTTGGTCAGATGACCACAGATGATATTCTTGGCAGTAGAGTCCAGTTGAACGAACTTCTTGACATCAGCAGCAGTGACACCTTCTCCAGCCTTGGGAACGCCATTCTTGACGACATACCATAGGTCAACGTCAATGGCTTCAAGATTCATGCGCATCTTATTCTTCCAGTAGGGATATTCAGTTCCATCGAAGACGGGGCACGCAGCGGAGACTTTAATTATCCCTGCAGTCGACATAGCTAAAACTCCAGGTGGTTAAACCGAATCACACAGAACCTTGCTCTGATACCAATTGAAAGTGCGTTATATCGACTAGAGGGGGGGGGTGAATAGGCGATTTTTATGAAAGTCTTCAAAACGTGGAAGTTATGAAGACAAATGATAGAAATAAACCTATTACCCTGCAGCGGAAGGTAGACTACACTAGGTAAGCCATAGTCAAGTATTCAATAGAGTGAAAGCACAATGACTAATAGCAGCAATGTAGTAAGGATCAGGTAGGAAGATATTGTGAAGCCACACAGAACACGCAGTCACTCAGTGAAGACAAAAGATAGTGCGAACATACAATGACTTCACAAGGAGTAACAGTAAGTAAAGGGAAGGGAAGATGAAACCAGTGACTCACTGAAGACAATGATTTGTTGGACCAGTTCCAGTTGCTGTGACAACTGTACGTCTGGTTAGGGCGGCTAGGTATTTAAACCTTAGGACACACAGTCCCGGACACCCAGTCATGAACACGCAGCTCAGGACACCCAGTCCTCACCGTATTCCCCTTGAGCTAAGGTCACACAGACCTCGCCCAATCACTCTGGTAAGTCTTCAAGGTAGACTCCCAAACCTTCACAGACTTCGTTCACCGGCAATCCACAATGTCTCTTGGATGCTCAGAACGCGACGCCTAACCGGCTGGAGGATGCACAGTCCTCAAGTGTAATAAGTCTTCAGATCACACAGACAACAAGACTTAAGTGATGCCTAATTCTCTTTGGCTCTGGGTGGTTAGGGCTTTATCCTTGCAAGGAATTCTCTCTCAAAGGCTTCGAGGTGGGTTGCTCTCAAACGACAAAAGCCGTACTCTGAATCTGAGCAGCCAACCGTTTATGGTTGTAGGGGGTGGGCTATTATAGCCACTTGGCAACCCGACCTGATTTGTCTGAAATGACCCTGGGTCACTAAGGAACTGACACGTGTTCCAACGGTCAGATTTCAAACTCACACGGCAACTTTACTTGGGCTTCAAGCAAAGCTGACTTGCCCGACTCTGGACAAGATTCGCTCTCAAAGTCTTCACTCGAAGACATAGGTTTTGTTTAAGCATCACTTCAGTCATTCTGACTGGTTCTCTTGGACCCCACTTAATAGTACGATGGTTCCTATGACTCAACACAGAAGAAAGAGAACTACGAAAGATCTAAGTCTTCGAGCTCCATAGGCTTCATGTGGTGTCTTCTCTTGTCATAGTCTTCAATGTGAATATCTTCATATACCACCTTTGACTTCAATGTCTTCATACATTTTTAGGGGTCATCTCTGGTAGGAAAACCGAATCAATGAGGGACTTCTACCTGTGTTATCCTGCAATTCTCACAAACACATTAGTCCCTCAACTAGGTTTGTCGTCAATACTCCAAAACCAACTAGGGGTGGCACTAGATGCACTTACAGGATTAATCCGCGATTATTTCTGATCATGATTTCTTATCCCATTTTCGTTCTAGTTTATCTTTTCGCTCGTTAGTCGGAATCTAGCGATTCAAGCGCCTAGAGCTTCGTCTCAAGACCCTCTTTTCGTTTAACCAAGTTGCACAAGTTTTTGCTACTGTAAAATTTAACCCAGGTCCAGATTAGTAACGGATCTTGTTTCTTTCGCCGTTTGAGTTTCGTTGCTCCATTTGATTTGATTCTTTTTGCAAACCGGAGTTCTTAAGTTGAACTTTTTGGTTAGATCTTTTTGTTTGAGATTTACCCATGTTTCTTTGCTTGATTGCTTATGTATGTTATTGTTTGTTTGCGATAGAATTCCCGAAGTGGGAAGCGTGTTATTTGGAGTCTCTAGGTTAAGCGGATCGTCAGCAAGGCAAGTAATACTTTGATCATACCCCTTTATCACCCAGTTTTTATGCATTAGTTCCAATCCTCAAACATTTTATGGTTAGGATGTCATTAACATGTGGGTTGGGAAGTAGTTGATGAGGTAGAACCTATTACCCTGTTACATTCAAACCCTTGGGAGTTACTGCTACGCGTTGCTTATATTGTTATGCTATGCTCGTAGACGTGGTTTGGGTGAGTGAAATCCATGACAGATGTGAGATTGATAATTAATGGTTCAACTTAAGGTGGCAACTTAAATACACATCTGGGTGGATTGAGGCACCTGGAGTACCCAATGTTGCCTGTATTTTTGGAAATCCCGGAGTACCTGTGTGATCTTCCTATGGACCGCCACCCAGGCTCAAAGGGAACTGAGATTATTCATGCTAGAAACTTCCGTGTGCAGCCACAAGCTATTATGGGCTCTAGCATAGTTGAGTAAGTTACGTGAAGCTCTTAAAGAGGTGGATCAACAGGTAGTGGGATTGTAGGTTTGGTATGGTCTGCCCGGAGTAGAGAGTTAATGTTTCCGAAAACTGTGTCTCAGTCATCCGTTTCTCAAACACCCGGCAGTGCGAGAAATTCAATGGAGGAGATCGGGTCTTGTGGGGAAAAGTGGGCAAACCTCAGCAGAGTGTACAAACTAATCATGGTTAGCCGTGTCTCCGGTTATGGACAATTCTTGAGTATCTAGTACTTGGATTATCATATGTATCTCATGACTTTAAATCAATATTGTTGGGTTGATAATTACCTTTAATTGGGATTGAGTTGGAGGAACCTTCTCAATGATGTTTCAACTACCATGATAGTTAAAATAAAATCTATTCCTTTGTTGTAGGGAAAAATTGGCTTTTCGCAAAACTATAACCATAGAGCTTTCCACCAGCCAAATATGCATGTAGTGATAGCATTATTCTGTTCTTGCTCTACTGTGTTATTTTGCCAGCATATTCCATGTGCTGACCCGTTTTCGGGCTGCAACGTATTATGTTGCAGACTTTTCAGACGAGGAGTAAGGTTTGTAAGGTCGTTGCCGTGCAGCTCAGCTATGCCGTTGAAGTTGATGGACTCACTTTATCTTCCAAGCCTTCCGCTGTTAACGCATTAGATGGCCTTAAGCCATATTTATTGTAATAAGTTTTCTTTGGAGACATTTCGATGTAATAAGTGTGTGATTGCTACTCTATTATACATCCTCGAGTACTGTGTGTGTCAGCATTACCGATCCAGGGATGACATTAAAGCACAGAGACTTGACCGTTTGAGGTCGGGTCCCTACACACAACCATCCCAGGTGCTCTCTTTAACTTCGCGCTGTCAAATGTGGTTGCATGTTGCATATGGTGTCTAGCTTGTATTGCTTCCAATTTGGTTAAATTGCATCTGCTTACTTTACACATTATACCTTTGATAATGACATGCCTTCCTATTTTTGATACATACTACATATGTCTATTAACCATGTTCGTACATCAAACTAATGCTCTTTTTGTATCCCTCGTCAATCACTTATGATGAGACAGTCACCCGAGTGGGTTACTGTGAGACACCCTACTCGTTTAAAGAGTGCAGTGTCATCCTCCCCACATGATTCTCAAGAAACAACAAGGCTAAATGAAGATAGTCAACGTAGCTCTCTAGTTGATCACTGCAATTCCCCCACACCACCATCGCAGGTGCTTGGTCTTACTTGGCAGTGTGATATGTGGTTGCATGTTGCATATGGTGTCTACCTTGTAATGCTTCTAATTAGGGTAAATTGCATCTGCTTAGTTAACACATTATACCTGTGAATATGACATGCCTTCCTGTTTTTGGTACATACTACGTCTTTCTATTAACCATGTTCTTACATGAAACTAATTTTCTTGTGTATCCCTCATCAATGCTCCTAATTTGTTAAATTGCATCTCCTTAGCTTACACATTATACATGTGAATATGACACGCCTTCCTGTTTTTGGTACATACTACATCTGCCTATCACACCATGTTCTTACATCAAACTACTGTTCTTATGTATCCTGCGTCTATCGCTTATGATGAGACATTCACGCGCGTGGGTTAATATGAGACGCAATACTCTTATAAAGAATGCAATTTCATCCTCTCCACATGATTCTCAAGAAACAGCAAGCCTAAATGAAGATATTGAATGTAGCTCTGTACCTAAAGACCGCACTTCCCCTACACCACCATCACAGGTGCTTGCTCTAACTTCGTAGTGTGATATGTGGTTGCATGTTGCATACGGTGTCTAGCTTGTAATGCTTCTAATTAGGGTAAATTGCATCTGCTTAGTTTACACACTATACCTGTGAATATGACATGCCTTCCTATTTTTGGTACACACTACATCTATGTGTTAACCTTGTTCTTACATGAAACTACCTATCTTCTGTATCCTGCATCAATCACTTACGATGAATCACCTTTATTCGTTGCATATTGCATATTATTTCTAGCATGTTTCCATGTATTGCTTCTAATTTGGTCAAATACATTTGTTAGGGCACCCTTTTAATTTGGCAAAGTGATATTGGTTTCATCTTTCATATGGTTTCTGGCTTGCATCGATTCTAACAAGTTCAAGCACCTTGTGCTTAGTTTACACTTTATACATCATACATGTCAATATGTCACGTCGTCCTGTTTTTCATACATATTCCATCCTCCTATCATGCGGCTACCTTACATGAAAGTAGTGTTCGTCAGTATCATGCATCAATGAGTTCCGAAGAGCAAATTTTATTCCTTTTTCTTGTGGGTTTGACTTGACAAGGCAAAATCAAGAAAGAGGAAGGAAAAGAGTAAGGAAGGCGATGATGGTGGTCCTCTGCAGCAACGTAAACGGAGCATCTGTACCGATTCTCCTTGTACTGATAGTGCATTACAAGGTCCAAGTCTCCGCTCCCCTACTCCACCATCCAAGGTGCTTGCTCTAACTTGGCAGTGTGATATCTGGTTGCATGTTGCATATGGTGTCTAGCTCGTATTGCTCCTAATTAGTGTAAACTGCATCTACTTAGCTTACACATGATACATGTGAATATGACACGCTTTCCTGTTTTTGGTACATACTATATCTGTCTATCACACCATGTTCTTACATGAAACTACTCTTCTTGTGTATCCTGCATCAGTCACTTATGATGGGACACCTTTAAGTTAGCAGTGTGATATTGGTTTGCGTCTTGAATATGATTTCTAGCATGTATTGCTTCTAGTTTGATGAACGCCACCTATGACGAGACAGTTTTAACTTGGCAGAGTGATATTGATTGCACCTTCCATATGGTGTCTTGCAGTGTTTCTAATTTGTTGAAGTGCCTTCTTCTTAGTTACCACATCATAGGTGTGAATATTTCAAGACGTCCATTTTTTCGTACATATTCCATCCTCGTATCATGACTTTGCCTTTCATCAGAGTAGTGTTTGTCAGTATCATGCATGAATGAGTTCTGAAGAGTGAATGATATTCCTTTTTCTTGTCGGTATGACCTCACAATGCAAAATCAATAAAGCTGAAGGAAATTGGCAAGGCATTGGATGATGGTGGTCCTTCCGAGCAACTGAAATAGAGGTTCTCTACAGATTCTACTCCGCCATCCTCCCAACAAGATTCGCAAGACAACGCAAGGCTAGACAGTCAATGTAGCCGTGTAGATGATGAGCACATCTCCCCTACTCCACCATCACAGGTGCTTGCTCTAACTTGGCACTATTATATGTGGTTGCATGTTGCGTATGATGTCTAGCTTGTATTGCTTCTAACTTTGTTGAATTGCATCTGCTTACTTTACACATAATGCCTGTGAATATGACATGTGTTCCTGTTTCTACATCAGACTACTATTCTTGCATATCCCGCATCAGTCACTTATGATAAGGCACCTTTAAGTCGCCACTGTGATATTGGTTGTGTGTTGCATATGATTTCTAGCATGTACTACTTCTAATTTGTTGAAACGCCATACAATTTGAACTTGGCAGAGTGATATTGGTTGCATCTTTCATATGGTGTCTAGCTTGCAGTGCTTCTAATTTGTTGAAATGCCTTCTGCTTAGTTACCACATCATAGGTGTGAATATATCACACCATCCTATTTTTCATACATATTCCATCCTCGCATCATGTGTTTGCCTTTCATCCGAGTAGTGTTCATCAGTATCATGCATGAATGAGTTCTGAAGAGAGAATTTTATTCCTTTTTCTTATCGGTTTGACTTCACAATGCAAAATCATTATAGCTAAAGGAAATTAGTCCGGCAGTGGATGATGGTGGTCCTTCGGAGCAACTCAAATAGGGGATCTCTACAGATTGTACTCCGCCATCCTCCCAACAAGATTCGCAAGACAACACAAGGCTGGACAGTCAAGTAGCTGTGTAGATGATGAGCACATCTCCCCTACTCCACCATCACAGGTGTGCTCTAACTTGACACTATTATATGTGGTTGCATGTTGCGTACGATGTCTAGCTTGTATTGCTTCTAACTTGGATTGCATCTGCTTACATTACACATAATGCCTGTGAATATGATGCATGTTCCTGTTTCTAGAACATACGTGTACATGATGAGCACATCTCCCCTACTCCACCATCACAGGTGCTTGCTCTTACTTGGAACTGTTATACGTGGTTGCGTTTTCCGTATGATGTCTAGTTTGTATTGCTTCTGATTATGTTGAATTGCATCTGTGTAGCTTACAACTTATACCTGCAACGATCACTTACCCATAAGACACATTTAACTTGGGACTGTGATGTAGGTTGCATCTTGCATTGTCTTCTAGCTTGTACTGCTTCTAATTTCTTGAAATGGCACTTATGATGAGACACTTTTTACCTGATAGGGTGATATTGGTTGCATGTTCATATGGTGCCTAGCTTTCATTTCTTCTAGTTTTGTTGAAATGCCTTCCGCTTACTGTTTTTTCATACATATTCCATCCTCCTATCGTACGTGTGAATATGAAACATTGTCTTTTTTTGTATATATTCCATCCTCCTATACTGCGCTTGCCTTACATCAAAGTAGTGTTCGTCTGTATCATGCATCAACCAGTTATGTAGAGCTAATTTTATTCATCTTCTTGTGGTTTTGACTTCATAAGGCAATATCAGAAAATAGGAAGGAAAAGAGTAAGTTAGGGGATGTTGGTGGTCCTCCGCACCGATGCAAACAGAGACTCTCTAGATTTGCCACTGCTACTGCTAATGAAGTTGAAGTCCCAAGTCTACATGATGAGTTCATCTCCCGTACTCCACCATCGCATGTGCTTGCTCTAAGTTGACGGTGTGATAATTGGTTTCATGTTGCATATGTTGTCTAGCCTGTATTTCTTCTATTTTGATTAAATTGCACCTGCTGAGTTTATACGTTATACATGTGCATATGGCATGGCTTTCTGTGTCTAGAATACACTGAATCTATCTATCATACCATGTTCTTACATCAAAGTACTACTGTTGTGTATCCCGCATCAGTCACTCATGATTGGACGCTTTTAACATGGCAGTTTGATAGTGGTTGCATCTTGCATTGATTTCTATGTTGTAATGCTTCTAATTTTTCGAATTGCCACTTATGACAAGACACTTTTAACTTGGCAGAGTAATATTGGTTGCATCTTTCATATGGTGTCTAGCTTGCATTACTTCTATTTTCTTGAAAATCCTTCTGCTTAGTTTGCACATCATAGCTGTGAATATGTCATGCCGTCCTATTTTTCTTACATATTTCATCCTCATACGGTTGTCTTACATCAAAGTATTGCTTGCCTGTATCATGCATCAATGAGTTCTGAAGAGTGATTTTATTCTTTTGTGTTGTGGGTATAGCTTGACATGGCAAAGTCAAAAAAGAGCAAGGAAAATAATATAGTAGGGAGTGATGTTACTCGTTGGGTGAAACAGAAAAGGTTCTACCATCGAGATTTTGCTGGTACTTATAGTGCAGTAGAAGGTCCAAGTCCACCGGCTAAATCTTCAACTGTACCAGCATCTCAACCAGTTACTCGTTCATTTTCTTCGGAACTGGCCAGTTCCCAAGCTGCCTTCACACCTAGCACTACTTCCGAAGCACTGCTGACACAACAGGACTTGGCAAGATCAGATGAACCTCATGAGCGTCAACACCAACATGGTACCTGACCGAGTCAAGTTGCAGTTGCATGCTCCTTTATATGTACTCTCATAGTTTGATGTACACTAACACTTTCCATATTCGTTGTTGAACTAGGACCACGGCGCAAGCGGAAACAGACATCAGGGATAATGCTTGACAGATTAACAAAATCTAAAGGAGGAAGAATGGAGATCCATTTTGATGCAGGTTTAAAAAGGCCACATGATGCTACAGAGTCAGCCAAGCTAGTATCAGAGGCAGTCGTTGCCGTTAGGTGTCATGCACGTATCCTCCCAACGTGGATCCAGTACAGGAATGAGAAAGACAATACTCAGTTTAACACCTTCCTTGACCATTTATTCGTAAGTAATGTTATTCATCGCAATTAGTAATATTGTCTTGCTCTGTCCCATACTTTCTAGCTTCCTCCTAATAAGACTCGCATTCTTTTTTCAAAGGATGAGGTTCAAGTTGGACCCGAAAGATGATGCAACTAAACAAGCATGCACTCATATTTTCAGTCTGCTCTGCGACAGTATCGGTACCACCTTAGAAAATCTCACTTTGAAGGCAAGGCTAACAATGAAATCGCCCAAACATCTCCAGTGGAATATATTATAGTTGAAGACTGGATAGCCCTCGTTAAACACTGGTCTGATCCAAAGTATCAGGTAGGCTATATGTATTTGATCAGACCACATATTGAACTTGTATTTATGTATGTGCCTTACAAGTGTATCTTCTTCTAGGCTAACTGTTTGAAGAACAAAACCAACCGTTCTAAAGTGAAATTCCAACAGACAATAGGATCTCGTAGCTATATTGCACACTGCGAGGCTCTTGTAAATAGTTGCTACTTCCTTCTTTTTGTGTGCCATGTTATCGTATCTATATTGACTTGTTCCAAATACATAGGAAAGCTCGTGCGGACCAAAAAGAACCTGAACTGAATACAGTGCAAATATTCAAGGATTGCCACACCAGCAGGATGAAGGGCATGAGCACACCAGTTCAAGCCGCTGTTGTAAGTCCTTACTCCTCCTGCCTTGAACTGATTGGTACTGTGATGTGTTCATTTAACTACTTGGTTTGCAGCCAATGTCAGTTACTCTGTTCACTTTTATTCACAGTTGTCTTAACGTATCATTTCACCTTACATGGTTTAAAAGAGATGAAGGATATTCTTTTGGTCTTGATCTGTAATCTAGTTGTTATGTTCATGTGCGCACACAATGATAAAATAGCATGTTTGTTTTATATCTGTTTGCCCATGATATGAATGATGTCATACTATGTTCATCCTACTTTAAACCATGTCTCTTCATCCTTAGATGTCAAAGAATGTGAGGAAATAGACAATACAGTAGGCATGCTACATGGACATATGTTCCGAAAGTGATTTTATTATGTAGTTGGCACTACAATACATGCTAATGTATTACGGTAGTTCACCAAAATAAGTTGTGTATAAATGTTTAACCTACTTTGTTTGTTTTTGTCTCATTAGTAACTTATCTGGTACACTAATCTACAACTTCAAACTTTTAGGAAGCTATGGAACAAATGATTGAACAGCCACAACCACCTGAAGGTGATGAGGCTACTACAGGCACAATGTCACCTCTTGCTGTAGTGCATTAGTATCTCTCCACTAACAGTGCAAAAAGCACCTTCCTGTGTAATTCTTGGTTGGTTGTCAAGGTAACCTCGTCCAAATCGCCTACTGAACAAAATCTTCCTGCTAGAGAAAGTGATATATCTGTGCGCCAGATACAAGTCCAATCCCTAATGGACGTTGTTTTGGAAACAAGAATAGTGGTTGAGAAATGTCGTCAAGATATGAATGGTTTTGAAACCAGACTATCAGACATTCGCTTCGTTGTTCAAGAGCAATGGCGGAAAAAAGGTGGAGATCGTGCTACTCCATCAGATTCTACAGCCTGAAACATTAGCACTCGGGTCAAATGATTTGTGCTTCTATACATTTGATGGTGCTTTTATCTGGAAGGACTATAAACTTTATGCCAACAGGCCTTTTGTTGTATGGTTGGAATTTATTTTGTTGTGATACAACATTTATGATGCTGCCTCAGGCTGCAGTAACTATGATGCTATTTTTGTATAGTGTAGGTTTATCTTAGTAATGTATTCGGCCGAAAGCTTCGTAGGAGCCCAACATGCCAACATTCGTCGGGCCCATTCCAATTGGGCTAAAAACGATTACGGGCCGAAATTGGCATGTAGCCCACTAAAAATATCTGGGCCTAAATCAGCATAAGCTTTCATATTTTTCTGGTAGGCCTGTGCCCATAGTGGGCCTTTAACAGGCCTAAACATAATTTGGTCCCTCAGTAAAAATAGGCCGTTTACAGGTGTAAATATCTCGAGCCCATAAAAACATGGGCCTTTAATAGACCGAAAGTGAGATTGGGCCCTGATTGTGCCAAATAACCCACTGGACTTAGCAGGCCGAAATGGTGGCCCATTTACGATGCAGATCTTTGACAGGCCGAAATTCGGACGGGCCGTAAATGCGCCGACCTAATACACGGGCCTTTAACAGGCCGGAACTTCGGTCGGGCTAGATTATCGTCATTTTTATATGGGTCATTAATGGGCCCGATATGACGTTGGGCCACATATGGCCCATGGTTTACGTCCGACGTTAACATGCCGAAAATGAGAACAAGCCGAAAGTGGCCCAAAGCTATAGTGGGCCTCTAACAGGCCGAATATCAGACATGGCCGAATATGACCCAAATCCTTCACGGTCGTTTATGGGCCGAAAGTTTTGATGGCCTATAAATGGGCCCAAATGAAGTCGGACATTTAACAGGTCGGAAATACACCGGGCCATAATTCGGCCCAATTACTTAGCGGACTGTTAACGGGCCAAAAGTGACCATGGGCCGCGTTGATGACAAGTTTAGGACAGGCCGTTGACGGGCCGATTTGACAGAGAATGTTGGGCCTTTAGCTGGGCCGGCCCATTATGGTCTGCAGAATCTTGTGGGCCTTTAGCTGGGCCGGCCCATTATGGTCCGCAAAATCTTGTGGGCCTTTAGCTGGGCCTGCCCATTATGGTCTGCAAAATCGTGTGGGCCTTTAGCTGGGCCGGCCCATTATGGTCCGCTAAATTTTGTGGGCCTTTAGCTGGGCCGGCCCACTATGGTCCGCTAAATCTTATGGTCCTTCGGTTGGGCCGGCCCATTTAAACTTTTTGGGCCACTTTTGGGCCGGTCCACGTGTCAACATATCATAGGCCCATCTCGACCGTTGGATGAGTGACACCTGTGCCAACGCGGAGCTGACACGTGGATCCGTCAGCCAATGAGAATTTTACACATGGAAAATCGGCATTGGTCGTGGCTGTTAACGGGTTATCGGATCCAAAATCCGACCCGATAGCTTAACGGCATTCCGTTACGGTGGATGCCACGTGTCAGTCACCCTTGACGAAAGCACTTCTGTGACGCGCGATTTATCGTCATGGAAGTGGACACTTCCGTGATGATAATTTTGGCAATGTCATGGAACACTTCTACGACAGCACAGGTATGGCTATCTTGATTCTGTCATAAATTTGTCATGGATGTACATGCATGACAGAAAACGCGACCTACTGTGACAAACACGTATCATCACGAAAGTGTATTTTTTTGTAGTGATACCAGCTTTTCTCATCTCAATCAGTTCATCATATATCATCAATATTGCCTTTCACTTGCACAACTGAATAGTGTGGATAATAATACTGCACGTGCATTGGACTAAGCTGGAATCTGCAAGTATTCAATACGTGGGAGAAGACAAGGTAATATGGGCTCTTTGTTAGATCAACAATAATGCATAAGAGAGCCACTCAACATTTTCATCATGGTCTTCTCCTCTCGACCCCCAAAGAACAAGAAAAGAAACAAAACTATTACACGGGAAATCTCCCAACAAGCAAAAGAAGAACGAGAAATCTTTTTGGGTTTTCTTTTTAATTAATACTAATATAGGCATGGAAAGTAAACTAACTAAAAGCTACAGCTAATTTTTTTTGTTTTTATTAAGGTTTTTCAAACACACAAGAAGAAAGCTGAAAAAGAAAATAAACTAGCATGGATGATACAATGAAAAAGTATGAGCACCGACAACTGGCATGAGTGTGTGAACATGAATGTAATGTCGGTGAGAATTACGTACTCCCCCAAGCTTAGGCTTTTGGCCTAAGTTGGTCTATGCCCATGGATCAAAGTTGTAGTTGGGGTTGTACTGAGAAGCAGCAGCAATTGCCTGATGAGCTGTAGCTTGGAGGTGAGCTGCCTCCGCCCTCCTCTCGTACTCGTTCGCCTCCTCCCTGGTTATAACATATCTCCCTTTTGCCTGAAAGTCAAAGAAAGTAGGAGCGGGGAGAGCGACGTGATAGGTGCGTCATCTGTCAAAGATTAGTCGGTACTGGAGGGACTGATCGCTCCTCTTAACAAACTGATGATGAACCATAGCATTATAATCTAAATAAGCAGGAGGCAACTCAATATCATCTCCACGTATAGGTATCTCAAGAAAATCAGCTAAACCGGTTGCATAAATTCCACCAAAGAAATATCCATTAATAGTATTATTATGCAACCTACGTGCAACAATGGCCCCCAAGTTATATTGTCTATCTCCTAATACAACACTCTTGAGAACACTAAGATCAGGAACACATATGTGACATGTCTCATCCTTACCGTTAATGCATCTACCTATGAAGAGAGCAAAATAATGTATGGCGGGAAAATGAATGCTCCCTATGGTAGCTTCTGTTATTTCTCTAGATTCCGCCACAGTGATACTAGCAAGGAAGTCTTTAAATTCAGATTTGCAAGGTTCACTAGAACTATCCCACTACAGGAGTTTACAAGCAGTATTAAAATCTTCTAAGTCCATGGTATAAGATTTATCATAAAGATCAAATAGGACATTGTGAGAATTGCGCGATGATGTAAATTTAAACCTTCTCACAAAGGAATCAGTTAGTTGATAATATTGGGGGCACTTATCTGCCTCGAAGCTCTCAAGATCAGCGTTATGCACATATGCGTCAAATTCTTCCTTGATGCCTGCCTGGACAATGAAATCTTCGGACGGCCATTCACAAGGCCGCACCTGAGCATCTCTTGGTAGTTCATTGTCCGGCTCACGTATCGGGGGCCTGGGTCCTTGCTTCCTTGAGGAACCACCTTGGTACATTTTCCTAAACATATTTCTTCCTCTGAAAAATTTCTGAAATTTTTAGTGACTCAAAATAAAAGTGAACCAAACTCAACAAAATTGATAGCAACTACTCCTACAAGTGCCTAGAGGCCATATCATGCATTAGAACTACTTTTGACCCCATAAATTTGGCATGCAAGCTCAAGAACAGGGTCACCTAAGCAGCAAAAATTTGCAATAAATAAAGCACTAGAAAAAAAGTAATTGGACTATTGGAGGAGTCACATACCAAAGAACAATCCCACAAAGCAGTTTTGTGAATGGAGCTTTGAGCAAGGAGATCGAAAATGGCAGCAAGATGAGCTAGAACATGGGTTTGAGTTGGTGGATGATTTTTTCTAGAGCAAGACGAAGTGTGTAGGTGCAAGGATAAGTGGAGGGGACCCACGTGGGGTCCACGAGGCAGGGGGCGCGCCCAGGGGGGTGGGCGTGCCCTCCACCCTCGTGGGCACGTGGCTGCTCCCCCTGTTGTGTTCTCAGTGCCTAAAAATCCTTAAATATTCTGGAAAAAAAAATCATATTTCATTTTCAGGGCATTTGGAGAACTTTTATTTTCGAGGTACTTTTTATTGCAAGGATAATTCAGAAAACAGACAAAAAATACTATTTTTGCTTTATTTAAGATAAATAACACAAAGTAAAAGGAGGGTACAGAAGGTTGTGCTTTCTAACTTCATCCATCTCATGCTCATCAAAAGGAATCCACTAACAAGGTTGATCAAGTCTTGTTAACAAACTCATTCCGAATTGCATGAAACCGGAGAAATTTCGATAGCACTAGGTTACCTCAATGGGGATATGCACATCCCCAACAATAAGAATATCATATTTCTTCTTGATAGTAGGAAGAGGAAGTTCAGAACCTCCAATAGTGATTGTTGAAATTTTTCCAATAGAATTGATACTGTGGACTTGAGGTTGTTTCCTCGGAATGTGTACCGTATGCTCATTATCATTAACATGAAAAGTGACATTGCCTTTGTTGCAATCAATAACAGCCCCTGCAGTATTAACAAAGGGTCTACCAAGGATAATCGACATATTATCGTCCTCGGGAATATCAAGAATAACAAAGTCTGTTAAAATAGTAATGTTTGCAACCACAATAGGCACATCCTCACAAATACCGACAGGTATAGCAGTTGATTTATCGGCCATTTGCAAAGATATTTCAGTAAGTGTCAACTTATTTAAATCAAGTCTAAGATATAAAGAGAGAGAGGCATAACACTAACACTGGCTCCAAGATCACATAAAGCAGTTTTAACATAGTTTCTTTTAATGGAGCATGGTATAGTAGGTACTACTGGATCTCCAAGTTTCTTTGGTATTCCACCCTTATAAGTATAATTAGCAAGCATGGTGGAAATTTCATCTTCCGGTATCTTTCTTTTATTAGTAACAATATCTTTCATATATTTAGCATAAGGGTTCATTTTAAGCATATCAGTCAAACGCGTACGCAAAAAGATAGGCCTAATCATTTCAACAAAGCGCTCAAAATCCTCATCATCCTTTTTCTTGGATGGTTTTGGAGAAAAAAGCATGGGTTTCTGAACCCATGGTTATCTTTCTTTACCATGCTTCCTAGCAACAAAGTCTCTCTTATCATAACGTTGATTCTTTGATTGTGGGTTATCAAGTACAATAGCAGGTTCAATCTCAACATCATTGTCATTGCTAGGTTGAGCATCAACATGAACATCATCATTAACATTATAACTAGGTTCATGTTCATTACCAGATTGTGTTTCAGCATCAGAAATAGAAATATCATTGGGATTCTCAGGTGTGTCAACAATAGGTTCACTAGAAGCATGCAAAGTTCTATCATTTTTCTTCTTCTTCTTCTTCTTCTTAGAAGAACTAGGTGCATCAACATTAGTTCTCTGAGAATCTTGCTCAATTCTCTTAGGATGGCCCTCAGGATACAAAGGTTCCTAAGTCATTTTACCCCCTCTAGTCATAACTCTAACAACATTATCATTTTTATTATTATTTAATTCATTGAGCAAATCATTCTGAGCTTTAAGTACTTTTTCTACTTGAGTGGTAACCATAGAAGCATGTTTACTAATAAGTTTAATTTCACCTTTAACTCTAGACATATAATCACTCAAGTGTTCAATCATATAAGCATTGCATTTCAATTGTCTACCAACATAAGCATTGAAGTCTTCTTGCCTAACCATAAAGTCATCAAACTCATCCAAGCATTGGCTAGCAAACTTAGTGGATGGGATTTCACATTTATCAAATCTATAGAGATAATTTACCTTTACTACCTGTGTTGGGTTATCAAGACCATGTATTTCTTCAATAGGTGGTAAATTCTTAACATCTTCAGCTTTAATACTTTTTCTTTCATAGATTTCTTTGCCTCTTGCATATCTTCAGGACTGAGAAATAGAATACCACTTTTCTTCGGAGTTGGCTTGGGAGTTGGTTCAGGAAGTGTCCAATCATTTTCATTACTCAACATATTATTCAATAGCAATTCAGCTTGATCAACAGTTCTTTCCCTAAAAACACAACCAGCAACTATCCAGGTAATCTCTGGAGGCATCGGTTAGTCCATTATAAAAGATATCAAGTACTTCATTTTCTTGAGAGGATGATCAGGCAAAGCCTTAAGTAATTGGAGAAGCCTCCCCCAAGCTTGTGGGAGACTCTCTTCTTAAATTTGCACAAAATTATATATTTCCCTTAAGTCAGCTTGTTTCTTATGAGCGGAGAAATATTTATCAGAGAAGTAATAAATCATATCCTGGGGACTGCACACACAACCAGGATCAAGAGAATTATACCATGTTTTAGCATCACCCTTTAATGAGAACGGAAACAACTTAAGGATAAAGTAATAGCAAGTTTTCTCATCATGAGAAAACAAGGTGGCTATATCATTTAATTTAGTAAGATGTGCCACAATAGTTTCAGATTCATAGCCATTAAAAGGATGAGATTCAACCAAAGTAATTAAGTCGGGATCGACAGAGAAATCATAATCCTTATCAGTAATAAAGATAGGTGAAGTAGCAAAAGCAGGGTCATATTTCATTCTAGCATTTAAAGACTTTTCTTTAAGCTTAGCTAAGAATTTCTTAAGATCAAATCTATCATTGCAAGCAAGAAAGTCTCTAGAAGTTTCTTCATCCATAACATAACCCTCAGGCACAACAGGCAATTCATATTTAGGGGGAGAATCTTCATCATCACTTTCATCAATATTATCAGTTTCAATAATTTCATTCTCTCTAACCCTAGCAAGTTGTTCATCAAGAAATTCACCTAGTGGCAGAGTATTATCAAGCATGGAAGTGGTTTCATCATAAGTATCATGCAAAGCAGAAGTGGCATCATCGATAACATGCGACATATCAGAATGAATAGCAGGAGTAGGTGTCGCAAGTTTACTCAAAACAGAAGGTGAATCAAGTGCAGAGCTAGATGGAAGTTCCTTACCTCCCCTTGTAGTTGAGGGAAAAATCTTGCTTCTTTGATCTTTCAAGTTCTTCATAGTGACCAGCAGATATAAATCCCAAGTGACTTAAAGAATAGAGCTATGCTCCCTGGCAATGGCGCCAGAAAATAGTCTTGATAACCCATAAGTATAGGGGATCGCAACCATTTTCGAGGGTAGAGTATTCAACCCAAATTTATTGAATCGACACAAGGGGAGCCAAAGAATATTTTCAAGTATTAGCAGCTGAGTTGTCAATTCAACCACACCTAGAAACTTAATATCTGTAGCAAGGTATTTAATAGCAAAGTAATATGATAATAGTGGTAACGGTAGCAAAAGTAATATTTTTGGTTTTATAGTGATTGTAATAGTATCAACGGAAAAGTAAATAAGGGAAGAACAATATATGAAAAGCTCGTAGGCAATGGATGGGTGTAGGATCTAAAGTATGTCTAGAGCGGGGGTGATTAGACTATTTGACCAAATAAAAATCTAGCCTTTTCCCAATTTTAGTTCTAGGCAGATTTTAGCAACTTAGCACAAGTCAAGCAATCAACCTACACATGCAATTCTAAGAGTATAGCAGCGGAAAGTAAACAATTGCATATGAAGGTAAAGGGAGGAGTTTGGAGTGTGCAAATGCAATTGGAGACACAGAGATTTTTGGCGTGGTTCCGATAGGTGGTGCTATCGTACATCCACATTGATGAAGACTTCAACCCACGAAGGGTAACGGTTGCGCGAGTCAACGGAGGGCTCCACCCACGAAGGGTCCACGAAGAAGCAACCTTGTCTATCCCACCATGGTTGTCGCCCACAAAGGACTTGCCTCACTCGGGTAGATCTTCACGAAGTAGGCGATCTCCTTGCCCTTACAAACTCCTTGGTTCAACTCCACAATCTTGACGGAGGCTCCCAAGTGACACCTAGCCAATCTAGGAGACACCACTCTCCAAGAGGTAACAAATGGTGTGTTGATGATTAACTCCTTGCTCTTGTGCTTCAAATGATGGTCTCCCCAACACTCAACTCTCTCTCACACATGATTTGGATTTGGTGGAAAGATGATTTGAGTGGAAAGCAACTTGGGGAAGGCTAGAGATCAAGATTCATGTGGTTGGAGTGGAATATCTTGACCTCAACACAAGTGTAGGTGGTTCTCTCTTAGAAAATGTATGTTGGAAGTGTAGGCATGTTCTGATGGCTCTCTCCGCGAATGAAGAGTGGGTGGAGGGCTATAAATAGCCTCCACACAAAATCTAACCGTTACACACAAATCACCAAACTCGGTGGGACCGAATCATGAAACTCGGTCAGACCGATTTAGTTCAAAATGTGAACGTTAGGATTTTCGGTGGGACCGACATGTCAACTCGGTGGGACCGATTTTGTTAGGGTTAGGGCATAATATAATCTCGGTGAGACCGATTACACAAACTCGGTGCGACCGATTTTGGTAATGGACTAACAGAGAGATGGTCGGGCAAACTCGGTGGGACCAATTCGCTCATCTCGGTTGGACCAAAACATTACGAAAGGGAAACAGAGAGTTTACATTGCAATCTCGGTGGGACCGATCGCTCATCTCGGTTTGACCAAAACTTTACGAAGGGAAACAGAGAGATTACAATCCCATCTCGGTGAGACCAAGATCCCTATCGGTGAGACCGAAAAGACTAGGGTTTCTGGCAGTGGCTATGTCAACTGAACTCGGTGGCGCCGGATAGAAAGTTTCGGTGGGGCTGAGTTTGACTTTTGGTTTGGGACATATGTGGATGTGAGAAAGTAGTTGAGGACTTTGGAGCATATCACTAAGCAATTTGAGCAAGCAAGCCATTAGGCAACACCTCATCCCCTCTTAATAGTATTGGCTTTTCCTATGGACTCAATGTGATCTTGGGTCTCTTAAACTGAAAAGATGTAGAGTCCTGAGCTTTGGGCTTGAGCCAATTCTTTGTCCTTAGAATTTTGAGGGATCCACTTTTCTCATCCATGCCATGCCAATCATTGAGCTTTCCTGAAATGTTTATCTTTAAGTAGCATTAGCTCAATGAGTTATATGTTGTTAGGAATTACCAAAACCACCCAGGGATAGTTGCACTTTCAATCTCCCCCTTTATGGTAATTGATGACAACATATGGATCAAAGCTTCGACAAAAGATAAGTAAGATTAAAAAAACATTGTCGCTTTGAGAAGTATGTGATAAGCAAGAGATCCCCATAAATTTGTGCATTATTTAAATTTTGCTTTTGAATGCAAATGCACAATCGATTAGGATCATGGGTTACTCTTCCATGTCACATACATCTTGGTGGAGCGCTCAAAATGATAGAGATTAAAAGCATGCACTCATCACCAAGCAAGTGAATGATCATTTAAGGATATAAGAGATGATATCATCCAACATGCATTAAGGGTAGCATATCATCAAACACATGATCAACAAGTATCTCACAAGGACATAAAGTATATCACACAAGCACTCAACAAAGAAGTTCAACCAAAATAGCAAGAGAGATAAAAAGAACAACACTCTCTCTCGAAGCCTATGATCTATACATTTTTCTCCCCCTTTGACAACAAGGTACCAAAAAGTTCAAAAATGCATAGTGCTAAACGACTCTCAGGCTTGATCTTCGAGAGGTGGTGTAGAGAGAACTCCAAGGACGAAGGCTTCCGATGAAGTAGTTGGAGCTGATGGAGTGGCTACTGGAGGTGGCACTGGAGCTGTGGCTGCTGGAGCTAATGCTGTAGCTCTAGTATCTGTGACTGGCACTGCAGCAGACCTCTGGCTTTGGGGCACTCTAGCAAAAGCATCTATAGTTGACTTGCACTTCTTCTCCTCCACTTCCTCCTGAAGTTGCTCAACTGCTGACTAAATCTCGGTTACTTTGACATCAAGATCATATAATTTCTGCTCAACGATCCTCTCCAAGCTCTCCTGGTTTTGAGTCAGGGTGGCCAAGCCCTTCTCAATCCTCAAGGTGGATTGGATCAGATATCCAAGCTGATCATGCTTGCTCTTCAGGAAAACCTGAGATGCCTCCTCAACACTTGGCATCTTTGCAGCTTTCTCTGCCCTTGCTTTTTCTCTCTTCTCATGTGCTTGAGCTGAAGATGGTTCATTTTCATCCATGACAACAGTGTTGTCTTCAAATTCAGGGTAGATGGGCAGGTGCTCCTGATCCAAAAGATACTTGCATGTGCCCATCTTTGAGTTGATGAGCTCCTGAATTTGTGGGGCATACCCACAACTCCTCTTCTGATCAGCTGCTGTCCTTTTGATTGTCTCCACAATCACACTCATGACTTTGAATTTTTGAGGCACATCAAACAAATGTAGCAAGTTGATGGCATGTCGTCTGATCATCTTGTGATCACATGACTTGGGTAGCAATGTGTGTCTGTGGATCCAATTTATAGTAGGCAGACCACACAACAAGAAGTGGACAGATCCAAACTTACGAGTATCCAAAGCAGCATCTGGGATCTCTTTGTACATGTTGGCCATTGTGTTGTGGTCTTTCTTCTTCTCAGCATAAACATCCAAGTCATCTTCATGCTCTGTAGGGGCATTGATCAGCTTAGCCCATTCATCAATAGAAGACTGGTACCTTGTACCTTCGGACATCCAAATGATCTTTCCATCTGGGTAGAAGTGGGCAGTAGAGTAAAACTGCATGATCAGCTCATCGTTCCACTTGGTGAGCTTCTGGGCCACAAAGGTATCAACTCCAAATGCCTTGAAGCTGTCATATACACCTGGATAGTGATCTTCATTCTCCTTGATGTACTCTCAGTCAACCCATCTCATGTCACACACAATGGGCTTCTTGTCAAGCAGGACTATCTCATAAAAGTCTTGTTGTTCCTTGGTGTGAAATCTGTAGTCCACAGCAGTCCTCCTACTGACACCATATGGATCAGACTGTCTCCATAACATCAGTCCTGCATCCTTCCTGATTTTCATGTTTTCTGCCACAGGGTGTGTATCATTGTGGTCAGGGATCTTGGGCTTCAGCTTCCTCAACACAACTGAGTCATCTTCTTCTTCTTCAGCAGCTTCAGGCACTGGGGCCTTGTTTTTCTCCTCAGTAGGAATGTTTCTAGTGCTTCTCTTGGGTTTAGGCTTCTGAGCTGGAGTAGTAGCCTTGGGAGCAGCTTTGGGTTTAGATGGAGTAGCCCCTGATCTGATTGCATCTCCCATGAGCTTTTGTGATTTGGGTGCTGGTGCAGCATCCTCTTCCTCTTCATCTGAACCTCTCATTATTGATGATCTGCCAAGCACTCTGGCAGTGGTCTTCTTGACCCTTTCCTTTCTTTTCTTCCCTTCTCCAACTGCCTCTTTAGTTGGCTTGGAGGTTTCAGCAGTGGATGCTCTGGCCTTAGACATAGGAATTCTTCTTGCTGGAGCCTTGTTATGCATCCCTGGCTTAACTGTGGCAGCTGAGCCATACTCCTTTTTCAGCACATTTTTCCTTGAAGTGGCTTCATCCTCAATGGCCACATAATCTTCATCCTCTGAATCAGAAGTTTTCTTCTTCCTTGTCCTGGTAGCTGCCTTTGGCAAGTTACTTGGAGTGCTCCTGCTTCCATCATCAGAAGAGCTAGAGGGACTAGTGCCCTCACTCATCTGGACCTATTCTTCAGATTTGTTCTGGTTGTCACTTTGATCAGACATCTTGCAGGCAAACTGTCAGCAGACCTTGTGAATAGATTATAGATGAGGTCGAGTAGATGAGCATCACAAAGTACAGGAGTTTTGCAAAACAATTGAGTCAAAAAGTTTAGTTTTAGTTCTCTACAGAAGTGATTTTGGAGCTACTGAATTGACAAACTCGGTGATACCGAAGCAACACTTGGAACCTAAACTAGTGAACTCGGTAGGGCTGAGTCACAGTTCAGTGGCACCGAGATTGCTAGGGTTTCACAGAATCTTGAACTCGGTCACACCGATTTGCGAGTTTCGGTCAGACCGAAGAGTGCATGTGCAATGGCCAAGGCCGAATCGGTGAGACCGATTTCTACAGTTCGGTCGGTCCGAGATGAGTTCTGCGGAGAGCTAACCCTAAATTTTTTGAATCAATCTAGACCTAAGGAAGTTTTAGCTGGATGGATGAATCTCAATCGTGGCAAGAAACATGGCATTGTCCTTGTGCTAGGAATCGGAGTGAAAAAGACAGCACAAGGGATCGAACACTTACCCTAATGCAGTGAGTGTTCGCTACGGCGGCAACGGCGGAGCAGATTGCCGTTGACGGCGGCGGAGACCAGCAGCGGGAGGTCGCTGGCGGCGAGAAGACGATACGGAGACCCGAAGAGGCAGAGTAGGTTATGCGCGGGCGAAGGGTTTCGGAAAATTTCCAAATTTTGTCCCGTCAGTATATATAACCTGACCCTGTCGGTGTGACCGAGTGGAACAACTTGGTGGCACCGAGATGCAAAACTGCAGGAAGTTACTGCAACTCGGTGTGACCGAAAGGTTCTAATCGGTTGCACCGGGATTGAAAACCTAGATCAACTAAGTGATCTCGGTAGGACCGAAAAGGATGAATCAGTCAGACCGAAATGCACAAAGAGGTTTTGGAAGTTTAAGTCTATGACGAATCGGGAACTCCGAGTGCTCCTCACACAGAGTGGTTCGAATCTGACTTGATCAAACTTTGTGATGTAGCATGAATAGAGTTTGAGACGAGAAAAGCATAGATAGCTAGAGGGAGTTCTTAGGCATTCTTGTCCATCCATTTGGCAAAAGAAAAAAAACCAAACAATCAAAGCAACAAATGGATGTCCTCGAATGAGAAAAATATGCATTCAACATGCTCACACAATTAAAATGGCAAATGAAATATGTGACGAAGCATGCACAGACACTCTAGCATCTATCAAGCAATTGGCGATGACTAGGTCATCTATATATGAGTATATTGACTTAGGAGTCAAATGAGAACATTTGATCATAGGTCATACTCATCGTTTAAGCACAAGTGGGGTTACCACTTTTACATAGAGCATTGTTGTACTCACACCCTTAGAGTTGCTTTAACTCAATTGATTAGAGTAAAGCTCCCCTAGATGTGATATCCCCCCTAAGAGGGATCAACTAACCTTGGGTTTTGTCGATGATGACTTCATGTAGGTGTTGAAGATGTGGATGCTCAGTGTTGATGTAGATCATTCGGAGCAATCCTTTGGAGTGAGTTGCACTTTCAATACCTACATGGGTTAGTCCCACAAGGAACAAACAAGGATATCCATAGACATAGAGTGATGCACACAAAGGATGATGTCCATGAAAACTTTTAGGTTACCTTGTCCCTTGTCTTACCAACAAGAGGGTTTGTGACTCCTTGAACTAGTGCAAGATGTGGAAGTTGATTGCACTTGTTCTTGCAAAAATGATAAGAGTGAAGTATGTTGGCGGAGTCACCCTCAAGAACTCTCTAGTTCTTCTTCTTTTGGATCCACATCATCTTGATGGGAATCCTTGGAGTTGTAGTCGTACTTGATGAAGTGGAACTTGAAGTAGTCTTGGGAATCCACTTGACTAAGGTCTTAGGAGCTTCTTCAAATGCATCAATTTCCTCTTGAAGCTTGTCCTTGCCTTTTTGCTCGTAGTCTTGTGGTGGAAGATCATCTTGAGCTTGTGTCCCCTTGAAAGAAGTATACTTCTCTTGTTGAGGAACAAACTTCGTCTTGGGGTATTGATCTTCTTCCCACTCAACTCCATTGGCATTGAACTTTCATTCAAAACCAACACCTTGATTCTTCCGGTGTCTTCCTTGCTTGCGTACAATTTCCTCAAATTGCTTACTTCCGTCAAGGCTCTTGTAAACACCTTTCTCTATAATTCCCTTCAATAAGCTATTTTCTTGCTCAAGTGTAACTTGGCTGAGAGAATCATTAGTGGAATCAAGAGAGTTACTAGAAGCAACAACATTGGATTTAGCATGATTGTTGTTACTACTAGATGAAGAATCTTTCTTGTTCTTGTTGATAGATTTAACTTGTGGCATGTAAGTAGACAAGAGTAAATGCTTGGCAATCTAAGAACTTTTCTTGTGAATATCATCATTGATTGCCTTTAAAAACTCATGTTCTTGCTCAAGGTTGAGATTTTCAAAGCGTAGCTTATCATGAGTCTTTAAAAGTTCTCGATGATCTTTCAAGGTAGTTTCATGAGCTAACTTAAGAGTGTTTAGTTCTTTAGTTAGATGCTCAATATCCTTCTTATCATCGTCATTCATTTTATCTTGATTATCATGATTAATAGCAAGCTCATCATAGTTTTCATAACTAGAGTTGTCAACAAGTAAATCATCATCTCCTAGCAAATCATCTTCATCACTATTGAAATCAACATACTCGGGGTGTGTTACCTTTGGACCTTTAGCCATGAAGCATCTCCAAATTCCTTCATTTGGTGAGTCAAATATGTTGTAGGAGTTGGTTGTCACAAGTGCTAGTCCGGCAACACCTTCATCTTGAGTATATTCGGAGTCGGAGTGATAGCTTCTTTCGGAGTGATTGTCGGAGTCGGAACCGGATACCCATTCACCAACATGAGATTGATGTCTTCTTTTTGTGTAGCTCCTTGATGACTTGTCCTTCCTTTCCGAATCCTTGCTTCTCCAAGAGGGTCTTCATTCATAACGATCATCTTTACTCCTTCTCTCTCTTGATGGTGATTCTTCTCTTCTACTCCTTCTTTTGGGAGAATCTTCTTTTCTTTTGTAGGGGGGCGTACATTCATTGGAGTAGTGTCTGGGTCTTCCACAATGGTAGCAATTACGCTCACAACTAGAAGATCTTTTGTCATTATAGGACCTTGACTTGGAACTTCTTTCCTTGCTTCTACTCTTGTAGAACTTGTTGAAGTTCTTCACCATTAGACTCAATTCTTCATTGAAGGTTTGCTTCTCACTTTGTGATGTGGGAGCATCACACGAGGCTTTGTAAGCACCACTTGACTTGTGGTGAAGCTCTTCCTTATCCTTGAGTGACATCTCATGAGCAACAATTCTTCCAATAACTTCCGTTGGCTTGAGATCTTTGTAATTGGGCATCATTTGGATCAATGTGCACACGGTATCATATTTTCCATCTGAGGCTCTTAGGATCTTCTTGATAATGAATCTACCGGTCATCTTTTCACTTCCTAAGCCGGCAATCTCATTTGTGATGAGAGCAAGCCTAGATTACATTTCAGTGATGCCTTCACCATCCTTCATTTTGTACTTGTCAAGCTGACTTTGAAGCACATCCAATTTGGATTCCTTGACAGATTCGGTACCTTCGTGCATATCAATCAAAGTATCCCAAATTTCCTTTGCATTCTCAAGATGGTTGATTTTTTGAATTCTTCAGGGCATAATCCGTTGAAGAGAATATCACAAGCTTGAGCATTGTATTGTAGCATCTTCAACTCTTCCGCGGTAGCTTCACGGTTTGGTTCTATCCCATCGAAGAATTCACCTTGCAAGCCAATACACACAATATCCCAAACGGTGGGGTTATGTCCAAGACTATGCATTTTCATCTTATGCTTCCAACTAGCAAAATTGGTACCATCAAAGTAAGGACCTCTACGGTGGTAATTTCCCTCGCTAGACGCCATACTCTCCTAGGTTGTGAAACCAAGGCTATGACCACCAAAAGCTATGGAAATCAAAGCAAATGGAGACAAAAGCTCTGATACCACTTGTAGGATCGAAAGTATGTCTAGAGAGGGGGTGATTAGACTACTTGACTGCTACCTCTTGAGCACTTGCGTTGGTTTTCCCTTGAAGAGAAAAGGGTGATGCAGTAGAGTAGCGTAAGTATTTCCCTTAGTTTTTGAGAACCAAGGTATCAATCCAGTAGGAGGCCACGCACGAGCCCCTCGTACCTACACAAACAAATAAATCCTCGTAACCAACACGATAAGGGGTTGTCAATCCCTACACGGTCACTTACGAGAGTAAGATCTGATAGAAATGATAAGATAATATTTTTGGTATTTTTATGATAAAGATGCAAAGTAAAATAAAAGGCAATAAAAATAACTAAGTATTTGAAGATTAATATGATGGAAGATAGACATGGGGGCCATAGGTTTCACTAGTGACTTCTCTTGAGAGCATAAGTATTCATGGCGAGCAAACAAATTACTGTTGAGCAATTGATAGAATTGAGCATAATTATGAGAATATATAGGTATGATCATGTATATAGGCATCACGTCCGAGACAGGTAGACCGACTCCTGCCTGCATCTACTACTATTACTCCACACATCGACCGCTATCCAGCATGCATCTAGAGTATTAAGTTCAAGAGAACAGAGTAACGCTTTAAGCAAGCTGACATGATGTAGAGGGATAAACTCATGCAATATGAAATAAACCCCATCTTGTTATCCTCGATGGCAACAATACAATACGTGCCTTGCTGCCCCTACTGTCACTGGGAAAGGACACCGCAAGATTGAAACCAAAGCTAAGCACTTCTCCCATTGAAAGAAAGATCAATATAGTAGGCCAAACCAAACTGATAATTCGAAGAGACTTGCAAAGATAACCACTCATACATAAAAGAATTCAGAGAAGATTCAAATATTGTTCATAGATAAACTTGATCATAAACCCACAATTCATCGGTCTCAACAAACACACCGCAAAAGAAGATTCCATCGAATAGATATCCACAAGAGAGGAGGAGAACTTTGTATTGAGATCCAAAAATAGAGAAGAAGCCATCTAGATAATAACTATGGACCCGTAGGTCTGAAGTAAACTACTCACACTTCATCGAAAGGGCTATGGTGTTGATGTAGAAGCCCTCCGTGATCGATTCCCCCTCCGACGGAGCTCCGGAACAGGCCCCAAGATGGGATCTCATGGATACAGAAAGTTATGGCGGTGGAATTAGGGTTTTGGCTCCGTATCTGGTAGTTTGGGGGTACGTAGGTATATATAGGAGGAAGGAGTACGTCGGTGGAGCAACGGGGGGCCCACGAGGGTGGATGTAGCGACCAGACCTCAAACAGTCTGATCTCTGTGCTCCGATGTCATCCCTGGATCAGTAATGCTGACACCACACAATACTCGGAGGATTTATAACAGAGTAGCAATCACACACTTATTACATCGAGTGTCTCCATAGAGAACTTATTACAATAAATATGGCTTAAGGCCATCTAATAACGATAACAGCGGAAGGCTTGGAAGATAAGTGAGTCCATCAACTCCAACGGCATCACTGAGTATAGAACCACGACCTAAAAACTCCTTAATCATCATCTGAAAAGTCTGCAACATTAATGTTGCAGCCCGAAACGGGTCAGCACATGGAATATGCTAGCAAGGTAACACATAGAGAGTAATGGAATGAAACAACTATACTATATGAATATTTGGCTGGTGGAAATCTCTATGGTTACAGTTTTGCGTAAAGCCAATTTTTCCCTACTGCAAAGGAATAAATTTATTTAACTATCATGGTAGGTGTTAAACATTGAGAATGGTTGACAGCATCCTCAATCACAATTAAAAATATCATTAACAAAACCCAACAAAATTAAATTAGAGTAACATGTTGAGATTCACATGATAATCCAAGTACTAGATACTCAAGATGTCCATAACCGGGGACACGGCTAATCATGATTAGTTTATTACACTCTGCAGAGGTTTGCGCACTTTTCCCCACAAGACTCGATCGCCTCCGTTTGGTTTCTCGCACTACATGGTGTTTGAGAAGACGGATGACCGAGACATAGTCTTTCAGAAGCGCTAGCACCTTACGATGGATAGACCGTTACACCTACTTTCCCCTACATCTGCTAGTCTACCCTGTAAGAGTTCGCACGACCTAATCAACTATGCTAGAGCCCATAATAGCTTGTGGCTGCACACGGAAGTTTCTAGTATGAATAATCTCATGATCCCTTAGACTCGATCGCCTCCGTTTGGTTTCTCGCACTACATGGTGTTTGAGAAGACGGATGACCGAGACATAGTCTTTCAGAAGCGCTAGCACCTTACGATGGATAGACCGTTACACCTACTTTCCCCTACATCTGCTAGTCTACCCTGTAAGAGTTCGCACGACCTAATCAACTATGCTAGAGCCCATAATAGCTTGTGGCTGCACACGGAAGTTTCTAGTATGAATAATCTCATGATCCCTTAGACTCGATCGCCTCCGTTTGGTTTCTCGCACTACATGGTGTTTGAGAAGACGGATGACCGAGACATAGTCTTTCAGAAGCGCTAGCACCTTACGATGGATAGACCGTTACACCTACTTTCCCCTACATCTGCTAGTCTACCCTGTAAGAGTTCGCACGACCTAATCAACTATGCTAGAGCCCATAATAGCTTGTGGCTGCACACGGAAGTTTCTAGTATGAATAATCTCATGATCCCTTTGAGCCTAGGTGGCGGTCCAAAAGAAAACAGGCAAGTCCTGGACTACCCAGGTGCCTCAATCCACCCAGATGTGTGTTTAAGTTGCCACCTTAGATAAACCATTAATTAACAAACTCACATCTGTCATGGATATCACTCACCAAATCCACGTCTACTAGCATAGCATAGCATAATGGCAAACGCAGAAGTAACTCCCAAAGGTTTGATAATAACCAGGTAATAGGTACTACCTCAACTACTTCCCAAACCCACAATTTAATTAGATCCTAATCATGCAATGTGTGAGGATTGATCTAATGCAATAAAACTGGGTAGTAGAAAAGGTATGATCAAAGTGTTACTTGCCTTGCTGATGATCCGAGAAACCTAGCGATTCGAAGTAACAGGCGGCGCACTCCGGGTATTCTATCACAGACATACAAACAAGCATACAATAAGCACTCATCTAATGCACAGGTAAAACTCAAATAAGAGAACTAACCAGAAAGTTCAACTTAAGAACTCCGGTTTGCAAAAAGAATCAAATCGAACAAAGCAACGAAAGTCAAACGGCGAAAGAAAACAACTTCGTTCTACTAATCTGGATCTAAAGCAATTTTTACAATGGCAAAAGCTTGTTTAAGTTGGTTAAACGGATAGAGGGTTTCGAGACGAAACTCCAGGCGCTTGAATCACCTGATTCCGATAAACGAGCGAAAAGTTAAACTAAAACGAAAATCGGTTCAGAAATCGCGATCAGAAAAATCACGAATTTAAACCGAGAAAAAGAAAAACGACAAACGTTCGCTAGAACGAATGAACGGACGAACGCTCGCTAATTAAATAAATCGGAAAAACCGATCTATTTAAAAAACCGAATCTAAAAAAACCGACGAAAAACCGACGGAAAAACCAAACGGTTTTTCCGAAAAAAATGAAAAAAACGGCCCGAAAAATGAGGCGGGGCGAACCTCGGGCGGCGGGTCGACGGCGGCGGCGTCCGGCGGCGGCGGCGGCGCGGCGGGGCGGCGGCTAGGGTTCGAGGGCGCGGGCTGGCTGGCTGGCTGGGCTCCCTCCCCCCCGGCTTATAAAGCCTAGCGGGCCGGGAGTCCGGGTCAAACACGGCCCCTAGGTCGATTCGTTTTTTTAATAATTACGCGCAGAAGAAAAATAAAAAGAAATACTAAACGGACTCCAAAAATCCCGAAATAAATTTTCCCGGGCTTCTAAAATCAAGACGCACAAGGTGAACATTTATTTGGGGCCTAAATGCAATTTTGAAAAACGCACATTTTTCCTAAATTCAAATAAAATAACAAAAAACTCCGAAATAAAATCTTATTTGATTTTATTATTAAATCCTCAATATTTCTTTATTTTGGGAAAGTCATTTTATTCCCTCTCTCATATTTTTTGTAATAGAAATAATTGACGATAAAATAACAAAATCAAATGATCCTATTCTCAACATTTGAGAAAACTCAAATATGAAAATAATGAATTTCCCAACTCTCTCCGTGGGTTCTTGAGTTGCGTAGAAATTTCTAGGATCAAACCCAAAAGCAAAACAAAATATGATATGCAATGATGATCTAATGTATAACATTCCAAATTGAAAATTTGGGATGTTACAAACCTACCCTCCTTAAGATGAATCTCGCCCTCGAGATTCGGGTTGGCTAGAAAATAGGTGAGGGTGGTCCTTGAGAAAATCTTCCTCTCGTTCCCAGGTGGCTTCATCCTCCGTGTGGTTGCTCCACTGAACTTTGCAAAACTTGATAACCTTGCTGCGAGTGACTCGGCTGGCAAACTCGAGAATCTTAATTGGTTTCTCCTCGTAGGTCAAATCGTTATCCAACTGAATTGTTTCCAATGGCACTGTGTCTCTCAAGGGTATGTCAGCCATCTCCATGTGACACTTCTTCAACTGAGAAACGTGGAACACATCATGAACTCCTGACAATCCTTCGGGCAATTTCAACTTGTAGGCCACTTCTCCCATACGCTCCAAAACTCGATATGGTCCTACAAATCGTGGCACTAACTTTCCTTTAACTCCAAAACGCTTTGTTCCCCGAAGTGGAGATACTCGAAGATAAGCTCTATCTCCAACTTCGTAAACAGTCTCCTTGCGTTTAGAATCTGCATAACTCTTCTGTCTGGACTGAGCTACCTTGAGCCTATCGCGAATCAATTTCACCTTCTGTTCAGACTCTTTAATCAAATCAGGTCCAAACAACTGGCGGTCTCCAACTTCATCCCATGACAACAGTGTCCTGCACCTCCTTCCGTACAAGGCTTCGAAAGGGGCCATCTTTAAACTGGTTTGGTAACTGTTGTTGTAAGAGAACTTTGCATATGGCAAATTATCGTCCCAACTAGATCCGTAATCTAGCGCACAAGCTCTCAGCATATCCTCCAAAATCTGATTGACTCTCTTGGTCTATCCATCTGTCTGTGGATGAAAAGCTATACTAAATTCTAGCCTGGTACCCAAAGTTTCATGCAACTGCTTCCAGAACTTTTAGGTAAACTGGGTTCCTCTATCTGATACGATACTCCTCGGAACTCCATGCAAACATACGATCCTGGTCATGTATATCTTTGCCAACTTAGCACTGGTATAAGTGGTCTTTACCGGGATGAAATGAGCTACTTTCGTCAACCGATCAACTACAACCCAAATCGAGTCATAGCCTGAACGAGTCCTGGGTAATCCCGTGATAAAATCCATGCCTAACTTATCCCACTTCCATTCGGGTATCAGCAATGGTTGTAACAATCCTGCTGGCTTCTGATGCTCTGCCTTTACTCTCTGACATACATCACAAACTGCTACATACTCCGCAATATCCTTCTTCATTCCGGTCCACGAGAAAATATCTTTCAAATCCAAATACATCTTGGTATTTCCTGGGTGAATCAAATATGGTGAATCGTGTGCCTCTTGCAGAATCAACTTCCTAATCTCCGAATCATTGGGCACATAAACACGGTCTTCAAACCATAGGGTGTCGTGCTCATCCTCACGAAATCCTTTAGCCTTTCCTTTGCTCAGTTTCTCCTTAATAGAGGCAATCTCCTTGTCAGTCTTCTGAGCTTCTCTGATTCTATCCATCAAAGTTGGCTGAATCTCCAATGCTACTACATAGCCTCTCGGAACTATTTCCAAACATAGTTCACGAAGATTTTCTGCTAACTCCCTTGGTATTTCTCCCTTCATTAATGTATTGACGTGGCTCTTACGGCTCAATGCGTCAGCTACTACATTAGCCTTTCCGGGATGGTAATGCAATCTCATATCATAATCCTTGATGAGCTCCAACCATCTCCTTTGGCTGAGGTTTAACTCCTTCTGCGTGAAAATGTACTTCAAACTCTTATGATCCGTGTACACCTCACAATGGTTTCCAATGAGGAAATGTCTCCATGTTTTCAATGCATGCACTACGGCTGCTAACTCCAAATCATGCGTAGCATAATTCAACTCATGAGGCTTCAGTTGTCTTGAGGCATATGAAACAACTCTCCCTTCCTGCATAATCACTGCTCCAAGTCCTCGACATGAAGCGTCGTAATACACCTCATAGTCCTTGGTCTGATCTAGCAAAATCAACACTGGTGAAGTAACCAAGCATTTCTTCAACTCCTGGAAACTAGCCTCACATTCCTCAGTCCATTTGAACTTGGTATCCTTCTTTAATAACTCCTTCATAGGCTTCGCAATCTTTGAGAAATTCTCAATGAATCTCCGGTAGTATCCTGCGAGTCCAAGAAAACTCCGGATCTCTCCAACCCTGGTTGGTGCTTCCCACTTGGTCACGGTATCAACTTTTGTGGGATCAACTGATATTCCTTCTCCGGATATAACGTGTCCAAGAAATCCTACTTCCTTCAGCCAAAACTCACATTTGCTGAACTTGGCATACAACTAATGTTCTCTGAGCTTTTGAAGTACCAATCGCAAATGTTCCTTATGCTCCTCTTCAGCCTTCGAGTAAACCAGGATATCATCAATGAACACCACGACGAACTTATCCAAGAACTCCATAAACACTTTGTTCATCATGTTCATAAAATAGGCAGGTGCGTTAGTCAGACCAAATGACATAACGGTATACTCGTACAGCCCATACCTGGTGGTAAAAGCTGTCTTAGGAATATCCTATTCTCGAATCTTCAACTGGTGGTATCCTGATCGCAGATCGATCTTGGAAAATAGCTTAGCTCCTTGCAATCGATCAAACAGATCATTAATCATTGGTAGTGGGTACTTGTTCTTGATCATTACTTCATTCAATCCTCGATAATCAACAACCATCCTTAACGATCCATCCTTCTTCTCCACTAGAAGTACTGGCGATCCCCAAGGCGAAGAACTTGGGCGAATATATCCTTTATCCAGTAACTCCTTAACCTGCTTCTTAATTTCCACCAAATTCTTTGCTGGCATCCTATATGGTCTCTTCGATATTGGCCCGGTGCCTGGCAATAGCTCAATCAAAAACTCAATATCTCTATCCGGTGGCATGCCTGGCAACTCTTCTGGAAATACTTCAGGGAAATCCCTCACCACTGGTACTTCCTCCTGCACTACTCCTATTAAACAATTTACTTGAGTCCCTTTTGGCACATGCCGGGATACATACTTGATCCTTTTCCCTTCTAGGGTGGTAAGCAAAATTGTCTTACTGGCGCAATCGTCCGTACATCGACAGCCAATCCATACCCAGAATTACATCCAATCCTTGTGATTCCAAAATGATTAAATCCGAGGGAAACACATGCCTACCTATACTCAATGGCACCTGAAAACATCCTTGACTGGCCATATACTCCGCTCCTAGTGAGCTTACTAGCATAGGTGTTCTAAGGACCTTAGTGGGCAGGTTATACTTATCCACAAATCCCCTTGATATGTATGAATGCGATGCACCAGTATCAAAAAGAACGAGTGCAGTAAATGACTTAACCAAAAACTTAGCGATGACGACATCTGGCTACTCTTCAACCTCCTCCACGTTTACGTGGTTCACCTGTCCCCTGTTGAAAGGGTTCGGCTTCTTCCCAGAGCTTCCATTGCTATTTCCATTTTGTAATTCAGGACATTCATTTGCATAATGTCCTGTCTTCGAACACTTAAAGCAAGTGACTTGGCTCAGGTCCTTCTTGGCTGGGGTTGATGGGTTGGTGCGATTCTGGCCATTGCTTCCTCCATTCTCATTACCATTCCTGGTGCCATTGTGATTGTGCGAGCTACCTCCTCCATGGGTATGCTGAAAATGTCCTCCCGGTCTAGGGGTAAAACGTGGCTTCTGCTGAGCTCCTGAATTGTACTTCCCTTGTCCATACTTCCTCTTGCGGTTCTCAATTTGCTACTGCTTGCCTTCAATCATGAGAGCACGGTCTACCAACTCCTGGTAGTTGTTGAAGGTTGCTATCATCAACTTCATGCTCAACTCATCATTCAGTCCTTCCAGAAACTTCTCCTGCTTAGCCGCATCCGTAGCAATGTCATCTGGGGCATAACGTGCTAACTTACTAAAGTCCTCCACATACTGGCCTACTGTCCGTCCTCCTTGGCGCAAGTTGCGAAACTCACGCTTCTTCATGGCCATAGCTCCTGCTGAAACATGGGTAGTACGAAAAGCCTGCTGAAACTGGTCCCATGTGATAGTGTTGACAGGGAAAGTGGCTGTGAAATTCTCCCACCATGATGCTGCGGGTCCTTCAAGCTGATGTGCAGCAAACTTCACCTTCTCTGCATCCGTGCATCCTGCTGTGGTAAACTCTCTAGCTGTCTTGTGGAGCCAATCATCTACTACTATCGGCTCGGTGCTACTGGAAAACACCGGCGGATTCAGCCTAAGAAAACGGGCTAAGTGATCAACAGGTGGTGGTGGTGGGTTGTTGTTGTTGTTCCCCTGGTTCAGATTCTGGACTAGCAACTGCATCAATGTGTTCTGCTGCTAGATCAACTGTGTGAGCTCCGGTGGAAAGGTAAATCCGGGGTCACGTCTCGGACGCATCTGAGGGTTTAGAAAATATGATATGTAAGAATAGAGGGGGTCTAAAGAGAAAACACTACCCATATGCACATGAGGCAAAAGAAAACAATTCACTTCATTCAATAAAACAAGGGCATACAATCGATCTAACTATCGCAAAAGTGCTCGAGCTACTATATTTACATGGTGGACTACTACTACTGATGAGGTGGTCTACTAGAAATATTCTTCGGTTGCAGACTCCATGATATCTGCTCCGGCTTCATCAACATAATCATCATCGCTATCATCTGGGTCCGAGTCGGTGTCGTCGATGATGATGTAGTCTTCCGGGCTAATCTCCTTGGGTTCTTCGTCTTCATCTACTGGCATAGGGTCTCCCATAAATACTGCTAGCTTCATAGTTAGGTCGGCATTCTTATCCACCAATACTTCAATTTCCTCTTCATAATCTTCACGTGTAGCCTTGAGTTCTTCCTCCAGCTCCTTGATTCTTGTCTTAGCCTTCTTCAGATCTATCATGTTGGCGCACATCTGATTCTCCTGTCGTCGAATGTGCTGGTTTAATTATTGGATAAAAGCTGCAATGGATCTATCCCTTCTGGTGCTGATCATCTCCCAGTGCTCATCTCGGCACCCACAAATCTGGTAGATTGTATCCTTGAGATCATTGCGGTAGACTTCTCCAATGCGTCCCATGGCGATGTGAGCTGCCATGCTCTTTCCTAGACTCCAAGTTGGTGCATCAAAAGAAAACTCTATGGGCTCAGTGACTGGCATGAACGTCCTTCCTAGAACTTGAACTTGAATCATCCAGCGCTCTTCTTCAGGTAAAGTGGCATTGTAGGTTCCGGTGAAGCTTGGTACTCCTATGTTCAGGTACCTAGTGACTTCCTTGAAGTGACATCCAAAGGGTGTATCGTCATCCAGTTGCGTGAACTTGTTCCTTGCATCCGCCATCCTAAAAGAGTAGAAAATATGAGGAGTCAGAAGAGAAGAGAGTGAGTAGTGATCTAGGTCTTTAGCTTAGTGGTCGTGTCCTACAGTCAGCGTGTGCTCTGATACCATCTCTGTAGCGACCAGACCTCAAACAGTCTGATCTCTGTGCTCCGGTGTCCTAGATTAGTAATGCTGACACCACATAGTACTCGGAGGATTTATAACAGAGTAGCAATCACACACTTATTACATTGAGTGTCTCCATAAAGAATTCATTACAATAAATATGGCTTAAGGCCATCTAATAATGATAACAACGGAAGGCTTGGAAGATAAGTGAGTCCATCAACTCCAACGGCATCACTGAGTATAGAACCACGACCTAAAAACTCCTTAATCATCATCTGAAAAGTCTGCAATATTAACGTTGCAGCCCGAAACGGGTAAGCACATGGAATATGCTGGCAAGGTAACACATAGAGAGTAATGGAATGAAACAACTATACTATATGCATATTTGGATGGTGGAAAGTTCTATGGTTACAGTTTTGCGTAAAGCCAATTTTTCCCTACTGCAAAGGAATAAATTTATTTAACTATCATGGTAGTTGTTAAACATTGAGAATGGTTGACAGCATCCTCAATCCCAATTAAAAATATCATTAACAAAACCCAACAAAATTAAATTAGAGTAACATGTTGAGATTCACATGATAATCCAAGTACTAGATACTCAAGATGTCCATAACTGGGGACACGGCTAATCATGATTAGTTTATTACACTCTGCAGAGGTTTGCGCACTTTTCCCCACAAGACTCGATCGCCTCCGTTTGGTTTCTCGCACTACATGGTGTTTGAGAAGACGGATGACCGAGACATAGTCTTTCAGAAGCGCTAGCACCTTACAATGGATAGACCGTTACACCTACTTTCCCCTACATCTGCTAGTCTACCCTGTAAGAGTTCGCACGACCTAATCAACTATGCTAGAGCCCATAATAGCTTGTGGCTGCACACGGAAGTTTCTAGTATGAATAATCAGATGATCCCTTTGAGTCTGGGTGGCGGTCCAAAAGAAAACAGGCAAGTCCTGGACTACCCAGGTGCCTCAATCCACCCAGATGTGTGTTTAAGTTGCCACCTTAGATAAACCATTAATTAACAAACTCACATCTGTCATGGATATCACTCACCCAATCCACGTCTACTAGCATAGCATAATGGCAAACGTAGAAGTAACTCCCAAAGGTTTGATAATAACCAGGTAATAGGTACTACCTCAACTATTTCCCAAACCCACAATTTAATTAGATCCTAATCATGTAATTTGTGAGGATTGATCTAATGCAATAAAACTGGGTAGTAGAAAAGGTATGATCAAAGTGTTACTTGCCTTGCTGATGATCCGAGAAACCTAGCGATTCGAAGTAACAGGCGGCGCACTCCGGGTATTCTATCGCAGACATACAAACAAGCATACAATAAGCACTCATCTAATGCACAGGTAAAACTCAAATAAGAGAACTAACCAGAAAGTTCAACTTAAGAACTCCGGTTTGCAAAAAGAATCAAATCAAACAAAGCAACGAAAGTCAAACGGCGAAAGAAAACAACTTCATTCTACTAATCTGGATCTAAAGCAAATTTTACAGTTGCAAAAGCTTGTTTAAGTTGGTTAAACGGATAGAGGGTTTCGAGACGAAACTCCAGGCGCTTGAATCGCCTGATTCCGATAAACGAGCGAAAAGTTAAACTAAAACGAAAATCGGTTCAGAAATCGCGATCAGAAAAATCATGGATTTAAACCGAGAAAAACAAAAAACGACGAACGTTCGCTAGAATGAACGAACGGACGAACGCTCGCTAATTAAATAAATCGGAAAAACCGATCTATTTAAAAAACTGAATCTAAAAAAACTGACGAAAAACCGACGGAAAAATCGAACGGTTTTTTCGGAAAAAAAATAAAAAAATGGCGTGGAAAACGAGGCGAGGCGAACCTCGGGCGGCGGGTCGGCGGCGGCGGCGTCCGGCGGCGCGGCGAGGCGGCGGCTAGGGTTCGGGGGCGCGGGCGGGCTGGCTGGCTGGCTGGGCTCCCTCCCCCCGGCTTATAAAGCATAGCGGGCCGGGAGTCCAGGTCGGACACGGCCCCTAGGTCGGTTCGTTTTTTTAAATAATTACGCGCAGAAGAAAAATAAAAAGAAATACTAAACGGACTCCGAAAATCCCAAAATAAATTTTCTGGGGCTTCTAAAATCAAGCCGCACAAGGTGAACATTTATTTGGGGCCTAAATGCAATTTTGAAAAAGGCACATTTTTCCTAAATTCAAATAAAATAACGAAAAATTCCGAAATAAAATCTTATTTGATTTTATTATTAAATCCTCAATATTTCTTTATTTTGGGAAAGTCATTTTATTCCCTCTCTCATATTTTTTGTAATAGAAATAATTGACGATAAAATAACAAAATCAAATGATCCTATTCTCAACATTTGAGAAAACTCAAATATGAAAATAATGAATTTCCCAACTCTCTCCGTGGGTCCTTGAGTTGCGTAGAAATTTGTAGGATCAAACCCAAAAGCAAAACAAAATATGATATGCAATGATGATCTAATGTATAACATTCCAAATTGAAAATTTGGGATGTTACAGTGGAGGGCGCGCCCCCCTACCTCATGGCCTTTTGGTTGATGTCTTGATGTAGGGTCCAAGTCCGCTGGATCATGTTTGTTCCGAAAATCACGTTCCTGAAGGTTTCATTCCGTTTGGACTCCGTTTGATATTCTTTTTCTACGAAACCCTAAAATAGGCAAAAAAACAGCAATTCTGCGCTGGGCCTCCGGTTAATAGGCTAGTCCCCAAAATAATATAAAAGTGTATAATAGAGCCCAATAATGTCCAAAACAGAATATAATATAGCATGGAACAATAAAAAATTATAGATACATTGGAGACGTATCAAGCATACCCAAGCTTAATTCCTGCTCGTCCTTGAGTAAGTAAATGATAAAAACAGAATTTTTGATGTGGAATGCTACTTGGCATAATTTCAATGTAATTCTCTTAATTGTGGTATGAATATTCAGATCCGAAAGATTCAAGACAAAACTTTAATATTGACATAGAAATAATAATACTTCAAGCATACTAACTAAGCAATTATGTCTCTTCAAAATAACATGGCCCCTACAAAATCATATAGTCTGGCTATGCTCCATCTTCACCACACAAAGTATTCAAATCATGCACAACCTCGATGACAAGCCAAACAATTGTTTCATACTTTTAATGTCCTCAAACTTTTTCAATCTTCACGCAATACATGAGCGTGAGCCATGGACATAGCACTATCGGTGGAATAGAATGGTGGTTGTGGAGAAGACAAAAAGGGAGAAGATAGTCTCACATCAACTAGGCGTATCAACGGGCTATGGAGGTGCCCATCAATAGATGTCAATGTGAGTGAGTAGGGATTGCCATGCAACGGATGCACTAGAGCTATAAATATATGAAAGCTCAACAAAAAGAAACTAAGTGGGTGTGCATCCAACTTGCTTGCTCACGAAGACCTAGGGCATTTTGAGGAAGCCCATCGTTGGAATATACAAGCCAAGTTCTATAATGAAAAATTCCCACTAGTATATGAAAGTGATAACATAGGAGACTCTCTATTATGAAGATCATGGTGCTACTTTGAAGCACAAGTGTGGAAAAAAAGGATAGTAGTATTGCCCCTTTTTATTTTTTATTTTTTGGGCCTTCTTTTTTTTTCTTTGGCCTTTCTCCTTTTTTTCTTTGGGACAATACTCTATGAATGATGATCATCACACTTCTATTTATTTACAACTCAATGATTACAACTCGATACTAGAACAAAGTATGACTCTATATGAATGCCTCTGGTGGTGTACCGGGATAGCAGTGATGCATGAGTGACTTATATGAAAGAATTATGAATGGTGGCTTTGCCACAACTAAAATGTCAACTACATGATCATGCAAAGCAATATGACAATGATGGAGCATGTCATGATAAACGGAATGGTGGAAAGTTGCATGGCAATATATCTCGGAATGGCTATGGAAATGCCATGATAGGTAGGTATGGTGGCTGTTTTGAGGAAGGTATATGGTGGGTGTATGATACCGGCGAAAGGTGTGCGGTATTAGAGAGGATAGCAATGGTGGAAGGGTGAGAGTGCGTATAATCCATGGACTCATCATTAGTCATAAAGAACTCACATACTTATTACAAAAATCTATTAGTTATCGAAGCAAAGTACTACACGCATGCTCCTAGGGGGATAGATTGGTAGGAAAAGACCATCGCTCGTCCCCGACCGCCACTCATAAGGAGGACAATCAATAAATACATCATGCTTTGACTTCTTAACATAACGGTTCACCATACGTGCATGCTACGGGAATCACAAAATTCAACACAAGCATTTCTCAAATTCACAACTACTCAACTAGCACGACTGTAATATCACCATCTCCATATCTCAAAACAATTATCAAGTTTCAAACTTCTCATAGTATTCAACACACTCATAAGAAAATTTTATTTATTTAATCTTGAATGCCTCAAATAATTAAAGCAAATTACCATGCTGTTTTGTAGGACTCTCAAACTAATCTAAGTGAAGCATGAGAGAACAATGGTTTCTATAAAACAAATCCACCGACGCGCTCTAAAAGATATAAGTGAAGCACTAGAGCAAAAACTATATAACTCAAAAGATATAAGTGAAGCACATACAGTATTCTAATAATTTTCGAATCATGTATGTCTCTCTAAAATAGGTTCGTGCAGCAAGGATTATTGTGGAAAACTAACAAATAAAGACTCAAATAATACAAGACGCTCCAAGCAAAACACATATCATGTGGTAAATAAAAATATAGCTCCAAGTAAAGTTACCGATAGAAGTAGACGAAAGAGGGGATGCCTTCCGGGGCATCCCCAAGCTTTGGCTTTTAGGTGTCCTTAGATTATATTGGGGGTTCCATGGGCATACTAAAGCTTAGGCTCTTGCCACTTCTTGTTCCATAATCCATCAAATCTTTACCCAAAACTTGAAAACTTCACAACACAAAACTTAAAGTAGAAAATCTCGTGAGCTCCGTTAGCGAAAGAAAACAAAACACCACTTCAAGGTACTGTAATGAAATAATTCTTTATTTATATTGGTGTTCAACCTACTGTATTTCAACTTCTTTATGATTTATAAACTATTTTACTAGCCATAGATTCATCAAAATAAGCAAACAACACACGAAAAACAGAATCTGTCAAAAACAGAGCAGTCTGTAGTAATCTGTATCTAACGCAAAATATGGAACCCCAAAAATTCTAACATAAATTGCTGGACGTGAGGAATTTATCTATTAATCATATTAAAAAATAATTAACTAAATATCACTTTCCAAATAAAAATGGCAGCAGTTCTCGTGAGCGCTAAAGTTTCTGTTTTTTACAGCAAGATTAACAAGACTTTCCCCAAGTCTTCCCAACGGTTCTACTTGGCACAAACAATAATTAAACAAAAAAACACAACCAAAACAGAGGATAGATAAAATTTTTATTAATAAACAGGACCAAAAAGCAAGGAATAAAAATAAAATTGGGTTGCCTCCCAACAAGCGCTATCGTTTAACGCCCCTAGCTAGGAATAAAAAGCAAGGATAGATCTAGGTGTTGCCATCTTTGGTAGGCAATCCATAAGTGGCTCTCATAATAGATTCATAAGGTAATTTAATTTTATTTCTAGGGAAGTGTTCCATGCCTTTCCTTAATGTAAATTGGAATCTAATATTCCCCTCCTTCATATCAATAATTGCACCAATCGTTCTAAGGAAAGGTCTACCAAGAATAATAGGACATGAAGGATTGCAATCTATGTCAAGAACAATAAAATCTACGGGCACATAATTCCTATTTGCAACAATAAGAACATCATTAAATCTTCCCATAGGTTTCTTAATAGTGGAATCCGCAAGGTGCAAGTTTAGAGAGCAATCATCAAAATCACGCAAACCTAACAAATCACACAAAGTCTTTGGGATCGTGGAAACACTAGCACCCAAATCACACAAAGCATAGCATTCATGATCTTTAATTTTAATTTTAATAGTAGGTTCCCACTCATCATAAAGTTTTCTAGGGATAGAAACTTCCAACTCAAGTTTTTCTTCATAAGATTGCATCAAAGCATCAACGATATGTTTAGTAAAAGCTTTATTTTGACTATAAGCATGAGGAGAATTTAGCATGGATTGCAAAAAGGAAATACAATCTATCAAATAGCAATTGTCATAATTAAATTCCTTGAAATCCAAAATAGTGGGTTCATCAATATTTAAAGTTTTGACTTCTTCAATCCCACTTTTAACAATTTTAGCATCAAGATCTAAAGACTCCGAATTTTGGGAACGCCGTCTAGGTAAAGGTGGATCATATTCACTATCATTATTATCAAGATTCATATTGCAAAACAAAGATTTAATAGGGGACACATCAATAACTTTTAAATCTTCATCTTTATTATCATGGAAACTAGAAGAACAAGCTTTTATAAAAGCAATCTTTCTTAGCACGCATCCTAGCGGTTCTTTATTTGCACTCATCAATGGAAATTCTCATGGCTTTGAGAGACTCATTGATATCATGCTTAGGTGGAATAGATCTAAGTTTCAAATAATCAACATCCAGAGAAATTCTATCAACGTTCCTAGCCAACTCATCAATCTTAAGCAATTTTTCTTCAATCAAAGCATCGAAATTCTTTTGCAAAGTAATAAATTCTTTAATATTAGATTCAAAATCAGAGGGCATCTTATTATAATTTCCATAAGAATTGTTGTAGGAATTACCATAATTATTAGAGGAATTACTAGGATACGACCTAGGGTTAAAGTTTCCTCTATATGCGTTGTTACCAAAATTATTCCTACCAACAAAATTCACATCCATAGATTCATTATTATTCTCCATCAAAGTAGACAAAGGCATATCATTAGGATCAGAAGAAACACTTTTATTAGCAAATAATTTCATAAGCTCATCCATCTTTCCACTCAAAACATTAATTTCTTCTATCGCATGCAGTTTCTTATTAGTAGATCTTTCAGTGTGCCATTGAGAATAATTAACCATAATATTATCTAGGAGTTTAGTAGCTTCTCCTAAAGTGATTTCCATAAAAGTGCCTCCCGTGGCCGAATCTAAAAGATTTCAAGAAGCAAAATTCAATCCGGCATAAAAATTTTGTATAATCATCCACAAATTCAAACCATGCGTAGGGCAATTACGTATCATTAATTTCATCCTCTCCCAAGCTTGTGCAACATGTTCATGATCAAGTTGCTTAAAATTCATAATATCGTTTCTAAGAGAGATGATCTTAGCGGGAGGAAAATACTTAGAGATAAAAGCATCTTTGCACTTATTCCACGAATCAATACTATTTTCAGGCAAAGACGAAAACCAAGCTTTAGAACGATCTCTAAGCAAAAAAGAAAATAGCTTCAATTTAACAATATCATTATCCACATCTTTCTTCTTTTGCATATCACACAAATCAACAAAGCTATTTAGATGGGTAGCGGCATCTTCACTAGGAAGGCCGGAAAACAGATCTTTCATGACAAGATTCAGCAAGGCAGCATTTATTTCACAAGATTCAGCATCAGTAAGAGGAGCAATCGGAGTGCTAATAAAATCATTGTTGTTGGTATTGGTAAAGTCACACAATTTAGTGTTATCTTGAGCCATCATGACAAGCAAGCAATCCAACACACAAGCAAGCAAGGAACGAGCAAAAAGAGGCAAATAGAGAAAGAGAGGGAGGATAGAGAGAGAGAGAGGGAGAATAAAACGGCAAGGGTGAAGTGGGGAGAGGAAAATGAGAGGCAAATGGCAAATAATGTAATGCAGGAGATAAGGGTTGTGATGGGTACTTGGTATGTTGACTTTTGCGTAGACCTCCCCGGCAACGGCGCCAGAAATCCTTCTTGCTACCTCTTGAGCACTTGCGTAGGTTTTCCCTTGAAGAGGAAAGGGTGATGCAGCAGAGTAGCGTAAGTATTTCCCTCAGTTTTTGAGAACCAAGGTATCAATCCATTAGGAGGCCACGCACGAGTCCCTCGTACCTACACAAACAAATAAATCCTCGTAACCAACGCGATAAGGGGTTGTCAATCCCTACACGGTCACTTATGAGAGTAAGATCTGATAGATATGATAAGATAATATTTTTGGTATTTTTATGATAAAGATGCAAAGTAAAATAAAAGGCAATAAAAATAACTAAGTATTGGAAGATTAATATGATGGAAGATAGACCCGGGGGCCATAGGTTTCACTAGTGGATTCTCTCAAGAGCATAAGTATTCACGGCAGGTAAACAAATTACTGTTGAGCAATTGACAGAATTAAGCATAATTATGAGAATATCTAAGTATGATCATGTATATAGGCATCATGTCCGAGACAAGTAGACTGACTCCTGCCTGCATCTACTACTATTACTCCACACATCGACCCCTATCCAGCATGCATCTAGAGTATTAAGTTCAAGAGAACAGAGTAACGCTTTAAGCAAGCTGGCATGATGTAGAGGGATAAACTCATGCAATATGAAATAAACCCCATCTTGTTATCCTCGATGGCAATAATACAATACGTTCCTTGCTGCCCCTACTGTCACTGGGAAAGGACACCGCAAGATTGAACCCAAAGCTAAGCACTTCTCCCATTGAAAGAAAGATCAATATAGTAGGCCAAACCAAACTGATAATTCGAAGAGACTTGCAAAGATAACCAATCATACATAAAAGAATTCAGAGAAGATTCAAATATTGTTCATAGATAAACTTGATCATAAACCCACAATTCATCGGTCTCAACAAAAACACCGCAAAAGAAGATTACATCGAATAGATCTCCACAAGAGAGGGGGAGAACTTTGTATTGAGGTCCAAAAAGAGAGAAGAAGCCATCTAGCTAATAACTATGGACCCATAGGTCTGAAGTAAACTACTCACACTTCATCGGAAGGGCTATGGTGTTGATGTAGAAGCCCTCCGTGATCGATGCCCCCTCCGGCGGAGCTCCGGAACAGGCCCCAAGATGGGATCTCGTGGATACAGAAAGTTACGGTGGTGGAATTAGGGTTTTGGCTCCGTATCTGGTAGTTTGGGGGTACATAGGTATATATAGGAGGAAGAAGTACGTTGGTGGAGCAACAGGGGGCCCACGAGGGTGGATGGCACGCCCCCTACCTCGTGGCCTTTTGGTTGATGTCTTGACGTAGGGTCCAAGTCCTCTGGATCATGTTCATTTTGAAAATCACGTTCCCAAAGGTTTCATTCCGTTTGGACTCCGTTTGATATCCTTTTTCTGTGAAACCCTAAAATAGGCAAAAAAACAGCAATTCTGGGCTGGGCCTCCGGTTAATAGGTTAGTCCCAAAAATAATATAGAAGTGTATAATAAAGCCCAATAATGTCCAAAACAGAATATAATATAGCATGGAACAATAAAAAATTATAGATACGTTGGAGACGTATCATTGACCAAATAAAAATCTAGCCTTTTCCCAATTTTAGTTCTAGGCAGATTTTAGCAACTTAGCACAAGTCAAGCAATCAACCTACACATGCAATTCTAAGAGTATAGCAGTGGAAAGTAAAACAATTGCATATGAAGGTAAAGGGACGAGTTTGGAGTGTGCAAACGCAATTGGAGACACAGAGATTTTTGGCGTGGTTCCGGTAGGTGGTGCTATCGTACATCCACGTTGATGGAGACTTCAACCCACGAAGGGTAACGCTTGCGCAAGTCCACGGAGGGCTCCACCCACGAAGGGTCCACGAAGAAGCAACCTTGTCTATCCCACCATGGCCGTCACCCACAAAGGACTTACCTCACTCGGGTAGATCTTCACGAAGTAGGCGATCTCCTTGCCCTTACAAACTCCTTGGTTCAACTCCACAATCTTGACGGAGGCTCCCAAGTGACACCTAGCCAATCTAGGAGACACCACTCTCCAAGAGGTAACAAATGGTGTGTTGATGATGAACTCCTTGCTCTTGTGCTTCAAATGATAGTCTCCCCAACACTCAACTCTCTCTCTCTCTCTCTCGCAGGATTTGGATTTGGTGGAAAGATGATTTGAGTGAAAGCAACTTGGGGAAGGCTAGAGATCAACATTTATGTGGTTGGAGTGGAATATCTTGACCTCAACACAAGTGTGGGTGGTTCTCTCTCAGAAAATGTATGTTGGAAGTGTAGGCATGTTCTGATGGCTCTCTCCACGAATAAAGAGTGGGTGGAGGGGTATAAATAGCCTCCACACAAAATCTAACCATTACACACAAATCACCAAACTTGGTGGGACTGAATCATGAAACTCGGTCAGACCGATTTAGTTCAAAATGTGAACGTTAGGATTTTTGGTGGGACCGACATGTCAACTCGGTGGGACCGATTTTGTTAGGGTTAGGGCATAACGTAATCTCGGTGAGACCAATTACACAAACTCGGTGAGACCGATTTTGGTAATGGACTAACAGAGAGTCGGTCAGGCAAACTCGGTGGGACCGATTCGCTCATCTCGGTTGGACCAAAACGTTACAGAAGGGAAATGGAGAGTTTACATATCAATCTCAGTGGGACCAATCGCTCATCTTGGTTTGACCGAAACGTTACGAAGGGAAACAGAGAGATTACAATCCCATCTCGGTGAGACCGAGATCCCTATCGGTGAGACCGAAATGACTAGGGTTTCTGGTAGTGGCTATGTCAACTGAACTCGGTGGCGCCGGATAGAAAGTTTTAGTGGGGCCGAGTTTGACTTTTGGTTTGGGACATATGTGGATGTGAGAAAGTTGTTGAGGACTTTGGAGCATATCACTAAGCACTTTGAGCAAGCAAGCCATTAGGAAACACCTCATCCCCTCTTAATAGTATTGGCTTTTCCTATGGACTCAATGTGATCTTGGATCACTTAAAATTAAAGGATGTAGAGTCATGAGCTTTGAGCTTGAGCCAATTCTTTATCCTTAGAATTTTGAGGGATCCACTTTTCTCATCCATGCCATGCCATGCCTATCATTGAGCTTTTCTGAAATGTTTATCTTTAAGTAGCATTAGCTCAATGAGTTATATGTTGTTAGGAATTGCCAAGACCACCCAGGGGTAGTTGCACTTTCAATCGGTGATGGAGAATTATGTCAGATGCGATCAATCATGCAACGGCTATAACATAGGGTGACACTGGACTAGCTCCAGTTCATCAATGCAATGTAGGCATGTATTCCGAATATAGTCATACATGCTTATGGAAAAGAACTTGCATGCCATCTTTTGTCCTGCCCTCCCATGGCAACAGGGTCCTATTGGAAACTAAGGGATATTAAGGCCTCCTTTTAATAGAGTACCGGACCAAAGCATTAACACATAGTGAATACATGGACACCTCAAACTACGGTCATCACCGGTAAGTATCCCGATTATTGTCACTTCGAGGTTAACGGATCATAACACATAATAGTTGACTATAGACTTACAAGATAGGATCAAGAACTCACATATATTCATGAAAAAATAATACATTCAGATCTGAAATCATGGCACTCAGGCCCTAGTGACAAGAATTAAGCATAGCAAAGTCATAGCAACATCAATCTCAGAACATAATGGATACTAGGGATCAAACCCTAACAAAACTAACTCGATTACATGATAAATCTCATCCAACCCATCATCGTCCAGCAAGCCTATGATGGAATTACTCACGCACGGTGGTGAGCACCATGAATTGGTAATGGAGGAAGGTTGATGCTGATGATGGCGATAGATTCCCCTCTCCGGAGCCCCGAACGGGCTCTAGATCAGCCCTCCCGAGAGAGATTAGGGCTTAGCGGCGGCTCCGTATCGTAAAGCGTGATGAATCCTTCTCTCCTATTTTTCTCACCGAACATGAATATATGGAATCAAGATGGATGTCGGTGGAGCACCAGGGGGCCCACCAGGCAGGGGGTGCGCCCAGGGGGGGTAGGCGCGCCCCCACCCTCGTGGACAGGGTGTGGGCCCCCTGACGTGGATTCTTCCGCCAGTATTTTTTATATATTCCAAAAATAATCTCCATTGATTTTCAGGTCATTCCGAGAACTTTTATTTTGCACAAAAATAACACCATGGCAATTCTGCTGAAAACAGCGCCAGTCCGAGTTAGTTCCATTCAAATCATGCAAGTTAGAGTCCAAAACAAGGGCAAAAGTGTTTGGAAAAGTAGATACGACGGAGACGTATCAGCTTCTACCATGGTTTTTTCCGTCATGGACGGCCCAAAGAATGTCATGCAGCTGCATCTCCGGCCCGCCCAGGACAAAAAGACCATTTTATGTCATGATTTTTTGTCATAGAAGTAGGAGCCCACCACATCTATGATGATACCGAGTTTTGTCACATCGAAGTGTCATAAGCATGACAGAAAAAAATTCGTTCGGCCCAAAATGTCATGGATGAGTCTTTTTTTGTAGTGTTGTGTGCTATCGAACATCGCAACGTAACTGGGTGATTATAAAGATGCTCTACAGGTATCTCCGAAGGTGTTTGTTGGGTTGGCATAGATCGAGATTAGGATTTGTCACTCCGAGTATCGGAGAGGTATCTCTGGGCCCTCTCGGTAATGCTCATCATAATAAGCCTTGCAAGCAATGTGACTAATGAGTTAGTTGTGGGATGATGCATTACGGAACGAGTAAAGAGACTTGCCAGTAACGAGATTGAACTAGGTATGGAGATATCGACGATCGAGTCTCGGGCAAGTAACATACCGATGACAAAGGGAATAACGTATGATGTCATAATGGTTTGACCGATAAAGATCTTCGTAGAATATGTGGGAGCCAATATGAGCATCCAGGTTCCGCTATTGGTTATTGACCGGAGAGGTGTCTCGGTCATGTCTACATAGTTCTGAAAGCCGTAGGGTCCGCACGCTTAATGTTTGATGATGATTTGTATTATATGAGTTATGTGATTTGGTGACCGGATGTTGTTCGGAGTCCCGGATGAGATCACAGACATGACGAGGAGTCTCAAAATGGTCTATAGGTAAAGATTCATATATAGGATGATAGTATTTGGACACCAGAAGTGTTCCAGGGGTACCAGGTACGTATCGGGTCACCGGAAGGGGTTCCGGGCAATCCTCGGCAAACTATATGGGCCTAATGGGCCAAGAGAGGGACAAACCAGCCCCTAAGGGGCTGGTGCCCCCCCCCCCATATGGGCTGGCCAAATTGGAGTAGAAAAGGGGAAGGAGGCAAGGAAGAAGGGAATAGGATTCCCCCTCCCCCTCTTCCCTTCCTACTCCGAATAGGAATAGGAAAGGGGGAGGCCGAATTGGGAGGACCCCAAGTAGGATTCCTCCTACTTGGGGAGCCCCCTTGGCTACCTATCCTCCCCTCCAACTTATATATATGAGGGGGGCACCTCTAGAAGACACACCAATAATTGTTAGCCATGTGCAGCACCCCCCTCCACAATTTACGCCTCCGGTCATATCTTCATAGTGCTTAGGAGAAGCCCTACACGGATCACTTCACCATCACCGTCACCACGCCGTCGTGCTGACGGAACTCTCCCTAGACACTTTGCTAGATCAAGAGTTTGAGGGACGTCGGAGGTGACGACGTTCGATGCTTGATCGGTCGGAACGGGAAGAAGTTCGACTACATCAACCGCGTTGTCAAACGCTTCCACTTTCGGTCTACGGGGGTACGTGGACACACTCTCCCCCTCTCGTTGCTATGCATCTCCTAGATAGATCTTGCGTGAGCATAGGAAATTTATTGAAATTACATGCTACGTTCCAAAACAGTGCCCCCTCGGGGCACCCCCCCAGGTGCTTCTCTGGCCCATTGGGTGTCTTCTGGTCCATAAAAATTCCACAAAAAGTTCCGCTGCATTTGGACTCCGTTTGATATTGATTTTCCGTGATGTAAAAAACAAGCAAAAAACAACAAATGGCACTTGGCACTATGTCAATAGGTTAGTCCCAAAAAATGATATAAAATGTTTGTAAAACATCCAATAATGATAATATAATAGCATGGAACAATCAAAAATTATAGATACGTTGGAGACGTATCAGCATACCCAAGCTTAATTCTTGCTCGTCCTCGAGTAAGTAAATGATAAAAATAGAATTTTTGTTGTGGAATGTTGCCTAACATGTTCATCACATATTCTTTCTTTTATAGCATGGACAATTTGGACTTTTATATGGTTCAAAGCAATAGTCTAGTTTTGACATGAGGACTTTAATAATTAAGCATATCAACAAGCAACCATGTCTTTCAAAATATCAACGCTAAATCAAGTTATCCCTAGCCCATTACGCTCAATAATTAATCCATTCATGAAACACACTCGCATATTAGCTACACGCAATGCTCAAGTACGATCATAGTGCCCCTTAGTTGGTGCTTTATAAGAGAAGATGGAGACTCAAATAAATTTTTTGCATAAAGTAAATAGAAAGGCCCTTCGTGGAGGGAAGTAAGGATTTGTAGAGGTGCCAGATCTCAAAGCGAAAAAGATAGAGATAAAACATTTTGGGTGGCAGGCTTTTCCCATCAATGAAAACGATCGAGTAGTTCCTAATACTTTCCATGCTAGATATATCATAGGCGGTTCCCAAACAGAAAATAAAGTTTATTCCTTTTACCACCATACATTCACTTTCCATGGTGAAAGTGCGTTATATTGACTAGAGGGGGTGAATAGGCGATTTTTATGAATTCTTCACTGAGGAATTTGCGAGTGAGGAAATTCCTGAGTGAAGAACTACTTGCGGCGGAATAAGTACTCAAAAGTAAACATAACGGTGCATGAGCATGGTCTTCATGATGAAATGAAAACAAGCACAGAGTACAGAAAGCGTAAACACAGGATAACATAGGATAAGACTGACAGACTGAAGAAATTGAGCTGAGGAAATAGAGGAAGTCTTCAGTCAAAGTCTTCAAACAGATATGAACAAGCACTCAACACATAAATGAGGAAATTGAAGGGTTGAGGAAATGGAACCAGGTAGCTTGGTGAAGATAATGATTTGGTAGACTAGTTCCAACTGATGTGACATTTGTACATCTGGTTAGGGCGGCTAGGTATTTAAACCTGAGGACACACAGTCCCGGACACCCAGTTCTGAACACGCAGTCCAGAACACTCAGTCCTCACCGTATTCCCCTTGAGATAAGGTCACATAGACCTCGCCCAATCACTTGTGGTAAGTCTTTAGGTGACTTCCAAACCTTCACAGACTTGGTCACTCGGTGATCCACAATTTCCTCTTGGATGCTCTAGACCATGACGCCTAACCATCTGGAAGATGCACAGTCTTCAAAGGTAACAAGCATCAGATCCACGCAGGATCAATTTCTTCAGTGATGCTCAATCACTTGGGGTTTGTAGGTGGTTGGGATTGGGTTTTCCTCACTTGATGATTTTCACTCAAAGTCCTCGGAGGATGGGATGCTCTCAAATGTCAAGTGTCAGTTTCTCTCGGAGCAGCCAACCAGCTAGTGGTTGTATGGGGCGGCTATTTATAGCCTAGGTAGCAGCCCGACATGATAAGACATAAATGCCCTTCAATGATATGACCGTTAGGTGGGTAGATATTTTGGGACAGCTGGCGCATAGCACAACAACGGTTGTAATTTTGAGTATCAAATTCCTTAGGGCTATCACGTTCCTCACTGTGTAGGCAATCCGCACTGGCGAATTCCGAACTCCTCAGTCAGGACAAATTCCTCAGAGACCAGAAGAACTTCGTCTCTGTCACTGAAGAAATTGACTGAGCTGTATGAGATTTCCAATGGCTTCACTCGAAGGGATTGGTAGGTGTAGGATTTGAGTTGAGCATCACATGGAAATTTTTCCTTAGTATTTCCTCGACCCCTTTTAACAGTACGGTGTTTCCTATGACTCAAGAAAGAGAAAATGAAACTACGAAAACAAAAGTCTTCATGCTCCATGTTCCTCGAATGAATACCAAGTCTTTAGGATTACACCAATTTCTTCACTTTCAAAGTCTTCAGAAATCCAAACTCTTCAATCGAAGAACTTCATTTTTAGGGGTCGACTTTATCTGTAAATATCAAACTCCTCATAGACTTATAGACCTGTGTACACTCACAAACGTATCAGTCCCTTAACCTATAAGTCTTCAATACACCAAAATCACTAAGGGGCAGTAGATGCACTTACAATCTCCCCCTTTTTGGTGATTGATGACAATATAGGTTAAGTTTTCAACGGGGATAAACATATGAAGTGTAAATACTGGAATTGAGGAATTTGATTGCAACATATAGAAGAACTCCCCCTGAAGATGTGCATAGTGAGGAATTTGCTTTTGAAGCAATGCACACTTTGAAGAGTAGAATCATGGAGATCTCCCCCTATACCTTGTAATCCATACACGCATTTAACATATAATATGAAGAATTTGAAATGCATGATGAAATATGGTGACTGATGTAATTCAGCATGTGTGCATTAATATTAATGAGGAATAAGCATGCAAGAAAACACAACAAAAGTATCAGGCCACCATAGAATTTAAGATTACAACTCGATCCAGCAAAGTCTTCAAAAGAACGCCCATATAGGTAGACCCACTTGAATACTAACTCAAATTTCTCGCCCTTTGTCATCGAATGACCAAAAGGATCAAAAAAATGAGGACTAACGCCCCTGAAGAATATCAAGTTGATGGAGGAGCGTCAGCGTTGTTGGGGTCGTTTGTCATTGTAGGGCTGCCGCAGTGTCGTCCAAGTCTTCATACTCGTCGGTATCGCGTGATGAAGAATATGAGCTGGTCACCAAATAAGTAACCTTGACCTTCTTGAATTTCTTCGATGGAGGTGCAGACCAGTCAAAATCTTCCTTGAGACCCATTTTCTTCAGATCTTCTTCACCATACAGATGTGATAAGACAACCTAGGTGCGACCGAAAACTTCATGGAGGTAGTAGTGGTTTTTCTTCACTGCATTATGTGTAGCAGTCATGTTGTGAAGAATAGAACCAATGGACGCTTAACCCATTTATGGTTTCGATCCACCTTCTGGTGAAGACTAAGAAGCAGCTCATGGCCAGTCATCACATGTGGAGCTGTGGTTTGAGGAGTAGACTTGGGTGCACTGGCAGCAGAATCATGAGTGGCAGAGTCATCATTGTTGGAGTAAGATGCAGCTTTGCGAAACTGGTCATCCAATGGACGAATGCCTTCATCAATGACTAGAGGTGCCTTGCCCTTTTCATCCGCTGAGGTATAAGTCTGCTTGAGGACTTCAATCGGGGGCAGGTAGCCGAGGGGATTCTGAAAATCAGCCTTGTACTTGAGTGAAGACCTTGTTCTGAGGAATCTCACAATCGAAGGAGCATGAGGCTTCAACTCAAACGGAGAGAGTGCAACATTTGCCAGAGTCCTCATGAAGAAATCAAAATAATTGATAGGAATGCTATGAATGATGTTGAATAGCAGATTCTTCATGATGCCAACTATTTCCTCATCAGATGAGTCGTGGCCTTTGATGGGACTCATTGTCCTCGTCAGAATGTGGTAGACTGTTCTGGGCATATAGAGTAAGTCCTTTACGAGGAATTTGGTCCTTGGGGCTTCACCGGGCTTCAGAGGCTTCATTAACACTTGCATGTAATGAGCAGTGAGTTCAGGTTCTTGGTACAGGAAGCGAGCTTGAGGGAGTCCTGGATTAGGGGGTCTCTGGACAGCCGGACTATATCCTTTGGCCGAACTGTTAGACTATGAAGATACAAGATTGAAGACTTCGTCTCGTGTCCAGATGGGACTCTACTTGGCGTGGAAGGCAAGCTAGGAAATACGGATATGGATATCTCCTCCTTTGTAACCGACCTTGTGTAACCCTAACCCTCTCCGATGTCTATATAAACCGGAGGGTTTTAGTCCGTAGGACAACAACCACAACATACAATCATACCATAGGCTAGCTTCTAGGGTTTAGCCTCTCTGATCTCGTGGTAGATCTACTCTTGTACTACCCATATCATCAATATTAATCAAGCAGGACGTAGGGTTTTACCTCCATCAAGAGGGGCCAAACCTGGGTAAACATTGTGTCCCCTGCCTCCTGTTACCATCCGGCCTAGACGCACAGTTCGGGACCCCCTACCCGAGATCCGCCGGTTTTGACACCGACATTGGTGCTTTCATTGAGAGTTCCTCTATGTCGGCACCTTTAGGCCCGATGGCTCCTCCGATCATCAACAACGATGCGGTCCAGGGTGAGACCTTTCTCCCCGGACAGATCTTCGTGTTCGGTGGCTTTGCACTGCGGGCTAATTCGCTTGGCCATCTGGAGCAGATTGAAAGCTACGCCCTTGGCCATCAAGTCAGATTTGGAAGTTTGAACTACACGGCCGACATCCGTGGAGACTTGATCTTCGACAGATTCGAGCCACAGCCGGGCACGCCGCACTACCACGACGGGTATGACCTAACTCTGCCGCCGAACAGTACCCCAGAGGCCGCGCCCGCATCAGCTCTGACCTTTAGCTCGGAGCCAACCACGCCAATCGAGGACGGGTGGCTAGACACTGCCTCAGGGGCTGCAGTCTCAACGGCAATCGAGCCGAACACCAGCCTAATCCTCTGCGAAGCCCGTGACTCCAAGGTGCCGGACTCTTTTCCGGACTCCGAACCGTCCGCGCCCCTGCCAATCGAATCCGATTGGGCGCTGATCATGGAATTCACCACCGCAGATATCTTTCAGCACTCGCCCTTCGGTGACATTCTGAATTCACTAAGGTCTCTCTCTTTGTTAGGAGAGCCCTGGCCGGACTTTGGATGCGGACGACGAAGAAATTCGACGCCCACCCACCACCCACTTCGTAGCCACTGTCGATGATTTAACCGACATCCTCAACTTCGACTCCGAAGACATCGACGGTATGGATGACGATGTAGGAGATGAACACGAACCAGCACATATAGGGCACTGGAAAGCCACCTCGTCATATGACATATACATGGTGGATACACCCAAAGAAGGCAATGGCGACGAGGTAGCGGAGGATGACCCCTCCAAGAAGCAACCCAAGCACCGACGTCAGCGGCGCCGCTCTAAGTCCCGCCAAAGCAAAAGTGGCGATACCGGCACAGGAGATAACAACACTCCGGATAGTGTCGAAGACAACAACAATCCCCTCCAGCAAGATTCAGAGCAGGAGGATGGAGGAGCCAGCTCTCCTGAGAGAGCGGCAGATGGAGAGGAGGAGGATGACAATTACATGGCCCCCTCCGAAGACGAGGCTAACCTCGGCGACGATGAATTCGCCGTACCAGAGGATCCCGTCGAACAAGAGCGCTTCAAGCGCCGGCTTATAGCCACGGCAAATAGCCTGAATAAAAAGCGGCAGCAGCTGCTTCAAGCTGATCAAGATCTGCTAGCTGACAGATGGACTGAAGTCCTCGCGGCCGAGGAATATAAACTCGAGCGCCCCTCCAAGAATTACCCAAAGTGCAGGCTACTACCCCGACTGGAGGAAGAAGCGTATGATACAGCTGATCGGCCACCTCGTGGACGCGATAGAGAGGCATTCCAGCCAAAAACTCAACCTCCACCCTGACGCCATTCAAATAAAAAGGCATGGGGAGATACGCCAGACCTGCGAGACATATTGGAGGACAAAGCAAAGCATGCAAGATCGATCTACGGATCATGAGGGCGCACCACTCTGCGAGATGATAAACATCACGCCAGATACAGTAAAAGCAAATCCGGCCGGGCCGAACACAGCGGGCAAGACCCATTCGAGCTGTGTCGTGATATAGCCCAATATAGAGGTGCCGCACACCCCTTATGCTTCACAGACGAAGTAATGGATCATCAAATCCCAGAAGGTTTCAAACCTATAAATATTGAATCATACGACGACACGACAGATCCCGCAGTATGGATCGAGGATTTCCTCCTCCACATCCACATGGCCCGCGGTGATGACTTACACGCCATCAAATACCTCCCACTAAAGCTCAAAGGACCAGCGCGGCATTGGCTTAACAGCCTGCCAGCGGACTCCATTAGCTGTTGGGAAGATCTGGAAGCCGCATTCCTCGACAACTTTCAGGGCACTTATGTGCGACCACCAGACGCCGATGACTTGAGCCACATAATTCAGCAGCCAGAAGAGTCCGCCAGGCAATTCTGGACTCAGTTCCTTACAAAGAAAAATCAAATTGTCGATTGTCCGGATGCAGAGGCCTTAGCATCTTTCAAACACAACATCCGAGACGAGTGGCTAGCCCGGAACCTTGGTCAGGAAAAGCCGAAATCTATGGCAGCTCTCACGATGCTCATGACCCGCTTTTGTGCGGGAGAAGACAGCTGGCTGGCTCGCAGTAATAACATATCAAAGAACCATGGTACCTCGGATACCAAGGACATCAATAGCAGATCATGTCGCAACAAACATAAGCGCCGCATTACCAGCGAAAATACCGAGGATACGGCACTCAATGCCGGATTCAAAGGCTCTAAACCCGGTCAGCGGAAAAAGCCATTCAAACAAAGTACGCCGGGTCCGTCCAGCTTGGACTGTATACTCGATCGCTCGTGTAAAATACACGGCACCCAGACAAGCCAGCCAATCACACCAACAGGGATTGTTGGGTGTTCAAGCAGGCTGGCAAGTTAATTGCCGGAAACAAGGACAAGGGGCCGCATAGCGATGATGAGGAGGAGCCCCGACAGCCACACACCGGAGGACAGAAGAGGTTTCCCCCGCAAGTGCGGACGGTGAACATGATATACGCAACCCACATCCCCAAGAGGGAGCGGAAGCGTGCGCTCAGGGACGTATATGCGTTGGAGCCAGTCGCCCCAAAGTTCAACCCTTGGTCCTCCTGTCCGATCACCTTCGATAGTAGGGACCACCCCACTAGTATCCGTCATGGCGGATTCGCCGCACTGGTCCTAGACCCAATCATTGACAGATTTCACCTCACTCGAGTCCTTATGGATGGCGGCAGCAGCCTAAACCTGCTTTATCAGGACATAGTGTGCAAAATGGGTATAGATCCCTCAAGGATCAAACCCACAAAAATGACCTTTAAATGCGTCATTCCAGGTGTAGAGGCCCATTGCACAGGCTCAATTACACTAGAAGTGGTCTTCGGATCCCCAGATAACTTCCGAAGCGAAGAGTTAATCTTCGATATAGTCCCGTTCTGCAGTGGTTATCACGCGCTGCTCGGGTGAACCGCATTTGCTAGATTCAATGCGGTACCGCACTATGCATACCTCAAGCTCAAGATGCCAGGACCTCGCGGAGTTATTACAGTCAATGGAAACACAGAGCGCTCTCTCCAAACAGAGGAGCACACCGCAGCCCTCGCAGCAGAAGCGCAAAAAAACCTCTCAAGGCAATCAACCAGTTCGGCGCTTCAAAGCTCGGACACCTTCAAGCGCGCTCGGAGCAATCGGAAAATAGACCGCCTGGCGCGATCTGAGCTCGCGTAGCAATATGGCGGCCACCCCAATCCCAGCCCAACAGTGAAACTCGTGCCACATGTACATAATTACGCATTAAAAATACCATGGGCACAGGTGGGGAGGGGAGCACAACTGCGGCACGCCCCAAGACGCGGCTTAAACCGCACTAGGGGCTTCCCGTTTGGTTATTTTTCTCTTTTTTCAGGACCTTAATCTCTGGAAACACTGTCCGGCAGCACTATTGCCGAACACATGATGCGGCAACCAAGGAGGCAAATAGCTATGTCATACCATGAAATTCCCAGGTGGATTACAGTAACGAGCGAAATATTCGATTTAATATCATTCCTCAGCTTGCCCTTGGAAGGGACATAGTCCTACTCTTTGCTTATCGTACTATCTGTATCACTCTGCGTTAACGCAATTTTTTGAATAAACAATGCATGACATTATGACTATTATTGCATTCTTGTTATATATATATATGTGTGTGTGTGTGTGTGTGTTCATTAATGATGCCTTGCAACCGTACACTTTGGTATGGCTAATACACCAGGGGCTTACGTACCCCACAATACGGTGTGAAAAGTCTGAACACTTTTACAAGTGCGGCACCCCGAACTTATAGCATTATATGCATCAGCTCCGAATCATGTCTTTGGTCAAATGTTGGGTTTGCCCAGCTCCTATGTTTTGGTACCTTACGTTCCGCTCTATCGGCTAAGGTAGCACTAGGAGAACTACTGCGATTGTGTCCCGGTTCTGCTGGGTTCAGCACCTTAGTAGAGAAAGCTAAAACTGACTGTCATGATAAGGCGAGAGACTGGTCGCTGTTCGGCAAGGTTTTCGAGTCCCTAAAGACTTATGCCGCTTAGAGCGAGGGGCCGGCCCTGTCCGGCTTAAAGGCGTGTATCGCACCCCAAATTCGGCCTTCCGAATACCAGGGGCTTCGCCAAAATTTAAAATTATAGAATTCTATGGCTAAGTGAGAGTGACAAAGCATTATTAGTCCGGTTGCCTTGTTCACTGTGCTGAGCACCTCCCTTGAAGGACCCAAACATGGGAACAAGAGTGCTCAGGTTTATCCCGAACACCCCAGCACTCGTGGCATGGGGGCAGAAGCCGAGGACTAGCCATCTCTCAAATTGGATAAACAGCCAAACAAAAGGTAATATTTTAAATTCAAATAAGCGTTGCATAGCGCATATGAAACAAGTTTTCATAAATACAGGATAAAATGAGCAAGTCTCACTCAAATATTACATCTTTTGAACACTTGTCCGCTATGAGACGGGCACCCGACAGCACACCCTCGTAGTACATCTCGGGGTGGCTCTGCTCCTTGCCCTCCAGCGTCCCCTCCTTGATCAGCTTCACGGCGTCTAGCTTGACCCACTGCAATTTCACATGGGCGAAAGCCCGGCGTGCACCTTCAATGCAGACAGATCGCTTGACGACCTCCAGCCGCGGGCAGGCATCCACAAGCCGCCTCACCAAGCTGAAGAAGCTGTTCGAAAGGGCGTCGCCAGGCCACAGCTGGATTATAAAGCTCTTCATGGCCCGATCGGCCGCCTTATGTAGCTCGACCATCTGCTTCAGTTGGTCACTCATTGGCACCGGGTGTTCGGCCTCAGCATACTGAGACCAGAACAGCTTCTCCGTTGAGCTTCCATCCTCGGCGTGGTAAAATTGTGCGGCATCGGACACGCTGCGGGGCAAATCTGCGAATGCTCCTGGAGAGCTCCGGATTCGGGTAAGTAATCGGTAATTTACTTTTACATGCTTGCTTTGCATATAGAAAGCCTTACCCGCCGCTATCTTCTTCATTGTGTCGATCTCCTAGAGGGCCTTTTGGGCTTCGGCCTTGGCACTTTTTGCACTCTCGAGGGCCGCGGCAAGCTCAGACTCTCGCATCTTCGAGTCAAGCTCCAACGCCTCGTGCTTCGTCACGAGAGCCTGGAGCTCTTACTGCACCTCGCCCACCCGAGCCTCTTGTTTTTCCCGCTCGGTGCGCTCCTTGGCCGCTCTATCTTCGGCCTTGGTTAGCGCTTGCTTCAGGGTCGCCACCTCGGTCGTGGCCCCTGGAAAATATACGATGATCCTGTCATTTTGCAATCGCGTCTTCTTTTATATATATACATATCTATAGACAGGGTATTACTTACCCATGTTCTCCTCGAGCTGCCTCTTGGCAAGGCCGAGCTCTTTCCTGGACCCCTCGAGGTCCTGCTTCAGTACGGCGACCTCCGCAGTCAGTGCGGCGGAAGCCAGCAGCGAAGCTTGCATATGCATATTGACATACTTATATTAGACTCCTGTGATATTATTTGATCCTCTGTTCGGCTTTTCTTTGTGAACACCGAACAAAGCATCAGGGGCTACTATCTATGCGGTAATATTTCTACTACATTTTAAAACACTTACCTCAAAGCCTGTTAGAAGGCTGGCACAGGCTTCAGTCAACCCGCTCTTGGCGGACTGAACCTTCTGGACCACCGCACTCATAACAGTACGGTGCTCCTCGTCGATGGAAGCGCTGCGAAGCGCTTCCAGCAGATTGTCCGGCGCCTCTGGATGGACAGAGGTCACCAACACAGGCGTCTTGCCCCTCTTAGAAGGAGGCCGCCTGCCCGAGCCTGGAACCGCTGGAGGTTCCGGCGCGGTGTTCGGCTGAGGGCCGAACTCGGAGCTCTCAGGGGCCCCGTCCCTTCGGCTCCTGGAGTCCGGAAGGTCGCCTTGAGGCACCTCCGGGACTGTCTCCCCTAGATCCGGTGCCTCTTGAGACAACACCTCTGCATCGTCCGCAGGAGGAGGGGAGGTGGCGGTTGGGGCTGGATCGCTATCCATGTCCGACGAGCCCAGGGAGCTGTCCGATGATACATCGATGTTGGCTCGTGGCGGCCTGCATAATCATGTTCGGCGTAAGGGAAAGCAGTGCGACAAAGGAATGCTATGAGTTACTCTGGTATCCGAATACTTACGGTCTCCCCAGGGGCTTGGCCCTGGGCAACCACTCGTTTTCGTCTTCCTCGGCGGCGGTGGAGCTGTCCGGAAGGAGAGTCCTTCCCTTCTTGGACCCTTCGGCCCTCCCAGTTGGGACGGCCTTCCTTTTCTTGTCTCCCCCGCCTGGAGGGAGAGCATCTTCTTCTTCCTCCTCGTCTTCGGGGGAGGAGTGTGCCACAGAGTTATTGGAGGATGAGTCCGATAACACCTGGCGCCGGGAACTCTTTTGGGTTCCCTTGGCCTTCTTGGTCTTCTCCGGCACCTTGTAAGGAGCTGGAGTCAGCATCTCCGTCAGGAGAGCGCCTGCAGTGTCTTCGGGCAAAGGGGCCGGACAGTTAATCTGCCCCGACGTCTCCACCCAGTCTTGTCAAAGGCATGGAGATTAGACCCCGCACATGATTAAGCTAGGGGAAATAAATGTCCTACGGGACGTATTGAACTCACCGAACGCGCTAGGCGCTTTGCGCTTAGTCCGCGGTCCTCGGCGAGAGAAGGAGGGACTTCGGCGCCCTTGAACAGCACCTTCCAGACGTCCTTGTGCGTTGTATCAAAGAGCTCGCTCAGAGTCTGGTGCCGGGCCGGGTCAAACTCCCACAAGTTAAAATCCTGTTGTTGACACGGGAAGATCCGGCGGATGAGCATAACCTGGACTATGTTGACAAGCTTGAGCTTCTTGCTTGCCATACTACGGATACATTTCTGGAGTCCATCCAGCTCCACCGATGAACCCCACGACAAGCCCTTCTCTTTCTAGGAAGTGAGCCGTGTAGGGAATCTGGATCGAAACTCGGGGGCTGCCACCCATTTGGCGTCGCGCGGCTCGGTGATGTAGAACCACGCCGATTGCCATCCCTTTATTGTCTCCATGAAGGAGCCTTCAATCCATATAACGTTGGGCATCTTGCCCACCATGGCTCCGCCTCATTCTGCTTGTTGGCCTTGTACCACCTTCGGCTTGATATTGAAGGTCTTTAACCACAGGCCGAAGTGGGGCTGGATGCGGAGGAAAGCCTCACACACGATGATGAACGCCGAAATGTTGAGGACGAAGTTCGGGGCCAGATCATGAAAGTCCAGCCCGTAGTAGAACATGAGACCATAGACGAATGGATGGAGGGGAAACCCCGGTCCGCGGAGGAAGTGGTGGAGGAAGACTACCCTCTCGTGAGGTTCTGGGGTAGGGACGATCTGCCCCGCAGCAGGCAGCCGATGCGCGATATTCGTGGCTAAGTATCCAGCTCCGCGCAGCTTCTTGATGTCTCCCTCCATGACGGAGGAGACCATCCACCTGCCTCCCGCTCCAGATATGGTTGGAGAAGGTTGAGGTGGGAAGTGCGGACTTGGGCGCTAGAGCTCGAGTGTGCGAAAACGGATGAGCAAAGGAGGAAGAAGGTGTGGATAGAAAGGTGAATCCTTATCCCTTTATATGGGCAGACGAAGTTAAGCGTCCCCACTTGCCTGGTAAAACTCGCTTATCCCCCAAGCGTTGTAATTGATGGCACGGTTGGGTTACCCACGCCCGTATTGATGAGCATCCCGTAATAAGGGGACACGATCTCTGCTTTGACAAGACGTGTCGAAAAACTGCCTCGCATTATGTGCAGGGCTAGTTAAAGGAAACGGTTTGAATAATCACCGGGCCGTGACATAACGTCATACTGTCAAGACAAGTCAGCAAATTAGAATTGTGAAAATATTATTCTCTCTACGGTGGTATGTGGAACTTATTTTGCAGGGTCGGACATTATCCTCGTATTCAAATTCTTCTGTGATGTATTCGGAGAAGGAACCCTCCTTGCAATGCCGAAGACAATACTGCGTGCCGGACTCATCGTCATTGAAGCCTGGTTCAGGGGCTACTGAGGGAGTCCTGGATTAGGGGGTCTCCGGATAGCCGGACTATATCCTTTGGTGGGACTGTTAGACTATGAAGATACAAGATTGAAGACTTCGTCTCGTGTCCCGACGGGACTCTACTTGGCGTGGAAGGCAAGCTAGGCAATACGGATATGGATATCTCCTCCTTTGTAACCGACCTTGTGTAACCCTAACCCTCTCCGGTGTCTATATAAACCGGAGGGTTTTAGTCCGTAGGACAACAACCACAACATACAATCATACCATAGGCTAGCTTCTAGGGTTTAGCATCTCTGATCTCGTCGTAGATCTACTCTTGTACTACCCATATCATCAATATTAATCAAGCAGGATGTAGGGTTTTACCTCCATCAAGAGGGCCCGAACCTGGGTAAACATTGTGTCCCCTGCCTCATGTTACCATCCGGCCTAGACGCACAGTTCGGGACCCCCTACCCGAGATCTGCCGGTTTTGACACCGACAGAGCTCCTTCACTAGGTGGACTGATGGGCAGAGTGTGAAGCAATTCAGAGGCCGGTGCCTTAAAATGAGTATTATCGGTCATCCAGTTCAAGACCCAGGTGCTCATGTCTTCAGGATCACCGGTGATGTGCAGTGTCGCATATAACTAAAGAATGAGCTCTTCATTCCAATCAACAATGTCAGAGCAAAAGTTGAGGAGGCATGCGTCATGAAGCACACTGAGCACATGAGTGAAACAAGGTGTCTACATGAGGAATATTGTCGGTGTCAAAACCGGCGGATCTCGGGTAGGGGGTCCCGAACTATGCGTCCAGGCCGGATGGTAACAGGAGGCAAGGGACACGAAGTTTTACCCAGGTTCGGGCCCTCTCGATGGAGGTAAAACCCTACGTCCTGCTTGATTAATATTGATGATATGGATAGTACAAGAGTAGATCTACCACGAGATCAGAGAGGCTAAACCCTAGAAGCTAGCCTATGGTATGATTGTTGATGTGTATGTTGTCCTACAGACTAAAACCCTCCGGTTTATATAGACACCGGATAGGGTTAGGGTTACATAGAGTTGGTTACAATGGTAGGAGATCTGAACATCCGTATCGCCAAGCTTGCCTTCCACGCCAAGGAAAGTCCCTTCCGGACACGGGACGAAGTCTTCAATCTTGTATCTTCATAATCCAGGAGTCCGGCTGAAGGTATAGTCCGGCCATCCGAACACCCCCTAATCCAGGACTCCCTCAGTAGCCCCTGAACCAGGCTTCAATGATGACGAGTCCGGCGCACAAATTGTCTTCGGCATTGCAAGGCGGGTTCCTCCTCCAAGTACTTCATAGAAGATTTTGAACACAAAGATAGTGTCCGGCTCTGTAAAATAAGTTTCCACATATTTCCATAGAGAGAATAATATTTACACAAATCTAATCTGCTGACGTACTCCGTAGTGTGACATCACACCACGGCCAAGCTTTTATTCGAACCGTTTTACTGTCCGATCTTAGCGCATTACGCGAGGCGGTTTCCTTGGCACGTCTTGTTAAAGCAGAGATCGTGTCCCCTTATTCCGGGATTCTCATCAATACGGGCGTGGGTAACCCAACCGCGCCATTGATTACGGTGCTTGGAGATAAGCGAGTTTTACCAGGCTGGTGGGGACACGTAGTTGCGTCCACCCATATAAGGGGATAAGGATCCACCTTTTCACCCACGCCTTTGCCTATCCATTCTTGCGCACTCGAGCTCCAGCGCCCAAGTCCGCACTACCACCTCAACCTTCGCCAGTCATGTCCGGAGCGGGAGGCAAGTGGATGGTCTCCCCCGTCATGGAGGGTCACATCACAAAGCTGAGGAAGGCCGGATATCTGGCTAGCGATATCGCGCACCGGCTTCTCGAAAAGGGGCAGCTCATCCCCACTCCTAGGCCCCATGAGAGGGTGGTATTCCTCCCTCATTTCCTCCGCGGACTGGGCTTCCCTCTGCATCCATTTGTCTGGGGGATCATCTTCTACTACGGTCTGGATTTCCACGATCTGGCCCCGAACTTCGTCCTCAACATCTCGGCGTTCATCATCGTGTGCGAGGCATTCCTCCGCATCCGCCCCCATTTCGGCCTATGGCTTAAGACTTTCAACGTCAAGCCGAAGGTGGTGCGCGGCAGCCAGGCGGAGTGCGGCGGTGCCATGGTTGGCAAGATGGCCAACGTCCTGTGGCTCGAGGGCTCCTTTGTGGAGACCCTGGAGGGGTGGCAATCATGGTGGTTTTACATCACCGAGCCGCGCGACGCCGAATGGGTCGCACCCCCTGAGTTTCGATCCGGCCCCCCTACGCGGCTCACGTCCTGGAAGGAAACGGGCCTGTCGTGGGGTAACCAAAAGGACGTGACCGGACTGCAAACATGCATCCAATCCCTGGTGAACAAGCAGCTCAGGCTTGTCAACGTAGTCCAGGTTATGCTCATCCGCCTGATCCTCCCGTGTCAACGACGGGCCTTCAATCTGTGGGAGTTCGACCCGGCGTAGCATCAAACTCTAAACAGGCTCTTCGACACGACGTACGAAGATGCCTGGAGGATGCTTTTCAAGGGCGCCGAGGCTCCCGCATCCGCTACTGAGGATCGCGGATTCAGCGCGCAGCGTCATGCTAGCGCGGTAAGTTTTTTGTACCTTTTACAGAGCACTAGTTTCTCATAGTTTAACTCTATGTGGGATCTAAACTCCCTTACCTTTGACAGGATTGGCAGGCGAAATTCGGATGGATCGACTGTCTGGCGCCTTTGCCCGAAGGCCCAGCGGACGCTCAATTGGCGAAGCTGCTGGCTCCGGCACCCTATGTGGTGCCAGAGAAGAAGGCCGCAAAAAAGGCCACGGGGACTCGAAAGAGTGTCTGGCGCCTGGAGGTGTCGGATTCACCATCCGACGAATCCAAGACGCACTCCTCCCAAGAAGACGAGGAGGAGGAAGAAGAGACCCCTCCCCCTCCAGCGAGGGAAGGGAAGAAAATGAAGGCCGCCCCAACTAGGGAGGCCGAAGGGTCCAAGAAGGGGAAAACCCTTTCTCCAGACTACTCCACCGACGCCGACGGTGGCAGAGAGGAGTGGGTGCCCAGGGCCAAGCCCCTGGCGAAATCGTAAGTATCTGGATACCAAAGTAATTCATGGTATTCGTTTATTGCACAGCTTTCCCTTATGTCGAATGTGTTTATGCAGCCCACCCAAAGACCGGCTCGACGCATCGTCGAGCGGCTCACTGGACTCGTCAGACGTGAACTCACTTCCGACGGCTTCCTCCCCCTGCCCTATGGACGACACCGAAGTGTTGTCCCAACAGGTTCCAATCCGGGAGGAGGTGGTCCTGGAGGCGCCGCAAGGCGACCTCCCGGACTCCAGGAGTAAAGGGGATGAAACCCCCCAGGGCTCCAAGTCCAGCTCTAGGCCGGACACCGCTCCAGAACCTTCAAAGGTTCCAGAGTTCGGCGGGGGACCTCCTTCCAAGAGGAGAAAGTCCACCGTGCCGGCGGCCTCCGTCCAACCGGAGGCGCCGGACAATATGTTGGAGGCGCTCCAAGGCGCCTCCATTGACGAGGAGCACCATTCTATTATGAGTGCGGTGGTCCAGAAGGTTCAGTTCGCAAAAAACGGACTAACTGAAGCTTGTACTAGCCTTTTGATAGGCTTCGAGGTAAGTAAAGAAAGTGTAAATAATAATACCGCATAGACAGTAGCCCCTGATGCTCTGTTTGGCGTTCGGGAAGAAAAGCCGAATAGAGGATCAAATAGAATTCGCAGGAGTCTAACAAAAATGAGTCAATATGCATGTGCAGGCTACCCTGCTTGCGTCCGCTGCTCTGACTGCGGAAGTGGACACCCTGAAGCAGGACCTTGAAAGGTCCGAGCAAGATCTCGAGCGTGCCAAGAAGCAGCTCGAGGACAATGAAGGTAAGAAATACCTTGTTAAAAATATATATATAAAAAAGGTGCAATTGCGAAAAATGACAGGATTATCGTGGCTATTGTAGGGGCCACGTCTGAGGTGGCGAACCTTAAGCAAGCGCTGGACGAGGCCGAGAAGAATTCGGCCTCGGAGCGCACCGAGCGGGAGAAGTATGAGGCTGAGGTTGGCAAGGTGCGGCAAGAGCTACAGGCTCTCATGGAAAAACATGAGAGTTTGGAGCGTGACTCGAAGACGCAAGCGTCCGAGCTTGCGATGGCTATTGAAAATGCCAAATCTGCCAAGGCCAAATCCCAGAAGACCCTCCAGGAGTTGGATGAGGTGAAGAAGATTGCGGCGGGTAAGGCATTCTCTATGCAAAGCAAACACATAAACGTGAGTTACCTGTTACTTACCCGAATCCGGAGCTCTCCAGGAGCGTTCGTAGATCTTCCCCGGAGTGTATCCGATGCCGCCGCATTCTATCGAGCCGAAGAGGGCAGCTCGACGGAGAAGGTGTTCTGGTCTTAGTATGCTGAGGCCGGACACCCCTTACCCCTGAGCGACTAGCTGAAGCAACCGGTCGAGCTCCACAAGGCGGCCGAACAGGCCATGAAGGGCCTCCTAGTTCGGCTGTGGCCTGGAGAGGCTCTGCCTGGGAGCTATTTCGGGCTGGTGCGGCGGCTGGTGGAGGCCTGTCCAAGGCTTGAAGACATCAAGCGCTCCGTCTGCATTGAACGTGCCCGTAGGGCCCTTGCCCGTGCTAAGGTGCACTGGGGCAAGCTGGATGCGGAGAAGCTTGTGAAGGACGGGCCACCATCGGGGAAAGAGCATCGCAAGCCCGAGAATTATTATAAGGATGTTCTGAAGGGTGCCCGCCTTGTTGTGGATGAATGTACCAAGGATGTATTTTTTGAGTAAAACCCTCTCGTGTTATCCTGTGCGCTGAAAACTTGTTCATATGCGCTAAGCAATGCTGCTTGAATTTAAAATATTACCTTCTGTGCGGCTGTTTATCAATACTGAGAGATGGCGAGTCGTCGGCTTCTGCCCCCTTGCCGCTAGTGCTGGGGTGTTCGGGGATAAACCTGGGCGCTCTTTTTCCCATATTTGGGTCCTTCGAGGGAGGCGCTCAGCCCAACGAACGAGGCAATTGGACTATAATGCATTAACACTCTCACTTAGCCATAGAATTCTATAATTTTAAATTTCAGCGAAGCCCCTAGTATTCGAAAGACCGAGTTCGGGGCGCTATCCACGCCTTGGCCGGACAGAGACGACTCCTCGCCCTAAGCGGCATAAGTCTTTAGGGACTCGAAAAAACCTCTCGAACAGCGACCAGCACTCGCTTCATCATGATAGTTAGTTTTAGCTTTCTCCACTGAGGTGCTCGGCCCAGCTCAACTGGGGCACAATCGCAGTGCTTCTCCTAGTGCTACCTTAGCCGATATAGCGGAACGTAAGGCACCAAAACATAGGACCCGGGCAAACCCAACTATTGACCCAAGACATGATTCGGAGCCGATGCATATAGTGCTATAAGTTCGGGGTGCCGCACTTGTGAAAGTGTTCGGACTTCTCACACCATATTGAGGGGTACTAAAGCCCCTGGCGTATTTTGGCCGTACCAACGTGTACGGGTGCAACATGTCGTTAAGGAACATATGAAAAAAGGTAATGCAAAAAATAGACAAAAGCTATGCATTGTTTATTAAAATAGCTGCGATCAAAGCAGAACGATACAAGTAATGCGATAAACGAAAAGTTGGACTATTTAACATGTCTGCTCCAAGGGCAAGCTGCGGAATAGTATGCGAAACAGGTATACTGCTCGTGATAGAGACCACCTGGGATTTCCGTAATGCGGCATGGCTTGTCTGCTTCCCTGGTCCTTGCATCGTTTGTACGGCAATTGAACTGCCGAACAGGCCTTCCGAAGAGTAGAGTCCTGGAAGTAAGAGAAAAGTAAAAAATCGGCAGCCCCTGTTGCGGTTTAAGCCGTGTTTTGGGCGTGCTGCGATGGTGCCCCTCCCCCTATGCCCATGGTATTTCCAGAGCGTAGTTATGGACGCGAAGTACTAGCGTCGCCTTTTTGCGAGGGTTGGGGTTGGGGCCGCATTGCTACGCCTGCTCGGAACGTGCCAGGCGGTCTTGTTGTAGGTTACTCCGGGCACGCTTGACGGTGTCTGGACTTTTAATGGCCGGACTGGAGAACTGCCTGGAGAGGCTGCTTTGTACTTCCGCTGCAAGGGCCGCCGTGTGCTCCTCCGTTCGGAGGGAGAGTTCGGTGTTTCCATTGACCGTAATCACTCCACGAGGGCCTGGCATCTTGAGCTTAAGGTATGCATAATGCGGTACCGCATTGAATTTGGTGAATGCGGTTCGTCCGAGCAGTGCATGATAGCCACTGCGGAATGGGACTATGTCGAAGATCAATTCCTCGCTTCGGAAATTATCCGGGGATCCGAAGACCACTTCAAGTGTGACTGAGCCTGTACCGTTGGCCTCTACACCTGGTATTATGCCTTTAAAGGTCGTTTTGGTGGGCTTAATCCTCGAGGGATCGATGCCCATTTTTCGCACTGTATCCTGGTAAAGCAGGTTCAGGCTGCTGCCGCCATCCATGAGGACTCTAGTGATATGAAATCCGTCAATAATTGGGTCTAGAACCAATGCGGCAAATCTGCCATGACGGATGCTAGTGGGATGGTCTCTTCGATCAAAGGTTATCGGGAAGGAGGACCATGGGTTGAACTTTGGGGCGACTGGCTCTACCGCGTATACGTCCCTTAACGCGCTCTTCCGCTCCCTTTTGGGGATGTGGGTGGCGTATATCATGTTCACCGTCCGCACTTGTGGGGGGAAACCCTTCTGTCCATTGTTGTTCGGCGGCCCGGGCTCCTCGTCGTCATCGCTATGCAGCCCCTTGTCTTCATTGTCGGCGCTTAACTTGCCTGCCTGCTTGAACACCCAACAATCCCTGTTGGTGTGATTGGCCGGCTTTTCGGGGGTGCCATGTATTTGGCACAAGCGGTCGAGTATTCGGTCCAAGCTGGACGGGCCCCTAGGATTCCTTTTGAATGGCTTCTTCCGCTGACCGGATTTAGAGCCTCTGAATCTGGCATTAACTGCCGTATCCTCAGCATTGTCGCCGTTAATGCAGCGCCTACTGCTTGTTGCGACGTGACCTGCCACTAATGTCCCTGGTGTCCGAACTACCAGGGTTCTTGGTCACATTGTTGCTACGAGTGAGCCAGTTGTCTTCTCCCGCGCAAAAGCGGGTCATGAGTGTTGTGAGTGCTGCCATAGATTTCGGCTTTTCCTGTCCGAGGTGCCGGGCCAGCCACTCGTCACGGATATTGTGCTTGAAGGCTGCTAGGGCCTCAGCATCCGGACAGTCGACTATTTGATTTTTCTTTCTTAGGAACCGTGTCCAGAATTGTCTGGACGATTCCTCTGGCTGCTGGAATACGTGACTTAGGTCATCGGCGTCTGGGGGTCGCACATAAGTGCCCTGGAAATTGTCGAGGAATGCGGCTTCCAGGTCCTCCCAGCAACTGATTGATCCTGTTGGCAAGCAGTTGGGCCAATGCCGAGCTGGTCCTTTAAGCTTGAGTGGGAGGTATTTGATGGCGTGAAAATCGTCGCCGTGGGCCATGTGGATATGAAGGAGATAATCCTCGATCCATACCACAGGGTCTGTTGTGCCATCATATGATTCGATGTTTACAGGTTTGAAACCCTCGGGGATTTGATGATCCATTATTTCGTCTGTAAAGCACAGTGGGTGTGCGGCGTCTCTGTACTGGGCGATATCATGACGTAGCTCCAATGAGCTTTGTCTACTGTATTCGGGCCTGCCGAATTTGTGGCCGGCGTGATGGTTACCGTCTCGAGCCGTGGGATGCCCACGCGATCTGTAGATCGAATGTGTTTGCCTTGCCTTGTCCTCCAACATGTCTCATAAGTCCGACGCATATTCCCGTGCCTTGGTACGGGGTGCGGCTTGAGTGGAGGGCCGGGAGGCCTCTCTGTCGCGGCCACGAGGTGGCCGTTCGGCCGCATCAAGTGCTTCCTCCTCTAATTGGGGTAGCAACCTGCGCTTTGGGTAACTCTTGGAGGGGCGTTCGAGTTTATGCTCTTCGGCCACAAGGACTTCGGTCCATCTGTCAACCAACAAATCTTGATCAGCTTGGAGCTGTTGCTGTTTTTTCTTGAGGCCTCTTGCCGTGGCCATAAGCCTGCGTTGGAAACACTTTTGCTCAACGGGATCCTCTGGCACGACGAATTCGTCATCGTCGAGTCTTGCCTCGTCTTCGGAGGGAGGCATATAGTTATCGTCCTCGACCTCTCTGTCTGCCGCTCTCTCATGAGGGCTGGTTTCTCCATCCTCCTGTGCTAAACCTTGCTGGAGGGGGTTTTCTTCGGCACTCTCCAGAGTATTGTTATCTCCCGTGGTGGAATCACCATTTTTGTGTTGGCGGGATTTTGAGCGGCGCCGCTGACGCCGGCGCTTGGGCTGTTTCTTGGAGGGGTCATCCTCTGCTGTTCCATCGCCCTCTCCCTCTTTTGGGGTGTCCACCATGTATATGTCATATGACGAGGTGGCTTTCCAGGGCCTAGAAGGCGCTGGTTCTTCATCGTCTCCTTCATCGGCGTCCATACCGTCGATGTCTTCGGAGTCGAAGTCGAGCATGTCGGTTAAGTCGTCGACAGTGGCTACAAAGTGGGTGGTGGGTGGGTTTTGAATTTCTTCATCGTCCGTACCCCAACTTTGTTGACCGTAGTCCGGCCAGGGCTCTCCTGATAAAGAGAGAGACTTTAGTGACTTCAGGATATCGCCTAAAGGCGAGTGCTGAAAGATGTCTGCGGCAGTGAACTCCATGATCGGCGCCCAATCGGATTCGACTGGCAGGGGCGCGGAGGGTTCGGAGTCCGGAGAGGAGTCCGGCTCCTTGGAGTCACGAGCCTCGTAGAGTACGGGGCTGGTGTTCGGCTCAATCGCCATTTGGATCACAGCCCCCGAGGTGGCCTCCAACCGCCCATCCTCGATCGGCGCAGTCGGCTCCGAACTAAGGGTCGGAGCCGATGCGGGTGCGGCCTCCAGGGCACTGTTCGGTGGCAGAGCTAGATCATGCTCGTCGTGACAGTGCGGCGCGTTCGGCAGTGGTTCGAATCCGTCGAGGATCAAGTCCCCGCGGATGTCAGCCGTGTAGTTTAAACTTCCGAATCTGACCTGACGGCCAGGGGCGTAGCTTTCGATCTGCTCTAGATGGCCAAGTGAATTGGCCTACAGTGTGAAGCCGCCAAAGATGAAGATCTGTCCAGGGAGGAAGGTCTCACCCTGGACTGCATCACCATTGATGATCGTAGGAGCCATCGGGCCTGACGGCGACGGCACAGAGGAACTCTCAATGAAAGCACCAATGTCGGTGTCAAAACCGGCGGATCTCGGGTAGGGGGGTCCCGAACTGTGCGTCTAGGCCGGATGGTAACAGGAGGCAAGGGACACGAAGTTATACCCAGGTTTGGGCCCTCGCGATGGAGGTAAAACCCTACGTCCTGCTTGATTAATATTGATGATATGGGTAGTACAAGAGTAGATCTACCACGAGATCAGAGAGGCTAAACCCTAGAAGCTAGCCTATGGTATGATTGTTGATGTGTATGTTGTCCTATGGACTAAAACCCTTCGGTTTATATAGACACTGGATAGGGTTAGGGTTACATAGAGTCAGTTACAATGGTAGGAGATCTGAACATCCGTATCGCCAAGCTTGCCTTCCACGCCAAGGAAAGTCCCTTCCGAACACGGACGGAGTCTTCAATCTTGTATCTTCATAATCCAGGAGTCCGGCTGAAGGTATAGTCCGGCCATCCGAACACCACCTAATCCAGGACTCCCTCAAATATGCTCATGGTAGAAGATTTTGTCCTTGTTGAAGAGTAGTGAAGAATAGAAATTGGCATGGCTGGCAGTCCAGAAGCGCTTCCTCCTAAGACGAGCAGAGTCATAAGGATTGTAGTCAGTGAAGAATACATGCTCGCCAAAGAAGTCATCAGCCTTGAATTTTTGCTTCTTCAAGAAGGGATCCTTTGGCTTGGGGTGAGGAGTGTCAGTCAATTGTATCACGACCTCAGGGATCTCGATCTCAAGTTCCATAGGCTGAGGAATTTCCGGTACTTCTTAAGTGGCAGCCTGGGACTTCAATTCTTCATTTACATTTTCATCAGCACTAGTGGCTGGAATTTCTTCATGGATGAATGGAGTTGCACGAGGTTCATCAGATCCCATTTGAACTTCAGTAGTCACTGGGGACTGCGGAATTTCTTGCAGTGGAGTGAACAAGGGAGAATTGGGGTGCTGACTTTCCCAAAAGTCATCATTCAGCACTGACGTGGTGCATCCAATGTCCACATCGACTTCTTCATCCATTTCTTCAACGTCGGCCTCTTTAGCAGTGAACTGAGGCATGGACGATGAGATAATTGGGGTTGAAGGGTTTTCATCCACTTCAATTTCTTCATCCATCTGCTCTGACGAAGTAGTAGAAGGATTCTCTTCATCGGATTCACTTGGAATCACATAGTCTTCATCAAAAGGAACAAGGTCCTTTGATGGCATGGTTGAGATAGGAACAACATCAATTGGGTTGTCAAATGAGCTAGTCAATGGCTTCATCTTCTTCGGGGCTGAAGAATCTGATGAAGTTGATGCCTTCCTTTTCTTCACTGTTGCACGCTCTACAGCCTTGGTCTTCTTCACATCTGATGCAGATGGAAGGATCAGAGTTGGTGTAGGCGTAGGAGGAGCAGAGGAATCTGGTTGAATTTCTTCAGGCGCAACTGATGCAGTTGCCCTGACATCTTCACTTTCTTCAGGCACAACACTAGTGGTTGCCCTGGCAATTTCTTCAGTGGCTGGGATGCATTCATCAGCCCTGGAATTAGCATTTTTTCAGCAGCCTGATTGTCATCAATGGTGCAGGCATTTTCTTCAGTAGGCTGAGCAGATGCTTCAGCTTGAGGAATTTCCTGTTGCGTTGGGGCTGCAACATTTGAAGTGAATTGATCAGTGAGTTTTGTAAGTGCATCTAGTGCCCCTTAGTGATTTTGGTGTATTGAAGACTTATAGGTTAAGGGACTAATGTGTTTATGAGTGTACACAGGTCTGTAAGTCTATGAGGAGTTTGATATTTAAATAGAAAGTCGACCCCTAAAAATGAAGTTCTTCGACTGAAGACTTTGAATTTTTGAAGACTTTTTGAAGACTTTGAAAGTGAAGAAATTGATGTGACCTTGAAGACTTGGCATTCGTTCGAGGAACATGAAGCGTGAAGACTTTTGTTTTCGTAGTTTCATTTTCTCTTTCTTGAGTCATAGGAAACACCGTACTATTAAAGGGGGTTGAGGAAATACTAAGGAAAATTTTCCATGTGATGCTCAACTCAAATCCTACACCTACCAATCCCTTCGAGTGAAGCCATTGGAAATCTCATACAGTTCAGTCATATTCTTCAGTAACAGAGACGGAGTTCTTCTGGTCTCTAGGAATTTGTTCTGACTGAGGAGTTAGGAATTCTCCAGTGCGGATTGCCTACACAGTGAGGAACATGATAGCCCTGAGGAATTTGATACTCAAAATTCTGACCGTTGCTATGCTATGTGCCAGTTGTCCCCAAAATATCTACCCACCTAACGGTCATATCATTGAAGGGCATTTATGTCTTATCATGTCGGGCTGCTCCCTAGGCTATAAATAGCTACCCCTACAACCACTAGCTGGTTGGCTTCTCTGAGAGAAACTGACACTTGTCATTTGGGAGCATCCCATCCTCCGAGGACTTTGAGTGAAAATCATCAAGTGAGGAAAACCCAAACCCAAACACCTACAAACCCAAAGTGATTGAGCATCACTGAAGATATTGATCATGTGTGGATCCGATGCTTGTTACCTTTGAAGATTGTGCTTCTTCCAGACGGTTAGGCGTCATGCTCTAGAGCATCCAAGAGGAAATTGTGGATCGCCGAGTGACCGAGTCTGTGAAGGTTCAGAAGTCACCTGAATACTTACCACGAGTGATTGGGCGTGGTCTGTGTGACCTTAGCTCAAGTAGAATATGGTGAGGACTGTGTGTCCGGGACTATGTGTCCTCAGGTTTAAATACCTACCCGCTCCAACCAGATGTGCAACAGAGACAGCAGCTGGAACTAGTCTACCAAATCATTGTCTTCACCAAGCTCACTGGTCCTATTTCCTCAACTCTTTCATTTCCTCATAACTATGTTGTGTGCTTGTTCATATCTATGTTTGAAGACTTTGACTGAAGACTTTCTCAATTTCCTCAGTTCAATTTCTTCAGTCTGTCTGTCTTCTTCCTTCGTTATCTTGTGTTTACGCTTTCTGTACTATGTGCTTGTCTTCATTTCTTCATGATGACTATGCTTGTGTTCTGTTGTGTTTACTTTTGAGTACTCTCTCCGCTGCAAGTAGTTCTTCGCTAAGGAATTTCCTCACCTGCAAATTCCTCAGTGAAGAATTCATAAAAATCGCCTATTCACCCCCCTCTAGTCGATATAATGCACTTTCAATTGGTATCAAAGCAAGGTACTCCCTTGTTTTGTGTGATTTTTGTTTAACTGCCTGGAGTTTTAGTTATGTCGACCACAGGAATGAAGATTGTGTCATGCCCCATCTTTGACGGTCACGAGTATCCCAAGTGGAAGGCCATGATGAAGAAGCGCCTCATGGCGATGAACAGCGAGCTGTGGACCATCACTGAGATTGGTCTGACCGATCTGTGCAAGATAGCAGAAGCTAATGACATTAGCAAGTACACTCTTCTCAACCTCACGACGAAGGACGTCATCTGCTCCTGTCTGTCTCAAAATTAGTTCAGGAATATCATGCGAAGCTTATCTGGGACCGTCTCTCTAAGGTCTATGAAGGTCATCGAACTCGTCGTGATCCTTGGTCTGAGGACTTCAAGGAATCTCTCAAAGCGATGACATTCGAACCAGAATCATCATCTTCTGCATCATGCCTTATGGCAAAAGATGCTAAGGTAACTGAATGCTATCTATCTGAATCCAGTGATGATGAATCTGGTGATGAATTTGGACCCAGCTATGTCAAACTTGCTTCCCTTGCCACTAAGCAACAAAGAGCTTTGGAAAAAGTTCAATACATGCTAAATAAGAGGGATGATATGTTGGGTGAAGAAATGGATCAGTCGAAAGCTTTGGCTGAGAGTCTTCACAAACTTCAGTCTAAGTTTGACAACCTTCAAGGTCATCATAACACTCTCTTATCCGATCATGAGAAGCTATCTTATGAATTTCTTCAAAGTAAGCAAGATCTTGAAAAGATAAGGGTGAGTTATGAAGATCTTCAGAAGGAGCGTGATTCATTACTTGCTCAACAAATCAGCGCTGCTCAGGAAGAATTTGTTCCTCCATGTTTGAAGTGCATTGAACGTGAATCTGCAAATTCTTCACCAGAATGTTCAAATGCTGCTAATGCTACAAATTCTTCACCTGTCTCTGCTATCACTAATTCCTCATCTGAGGACGTTGCTAGTATCACTGATGATGTAGGGTTGAAGGAATTGTACATGACAGGCATGTACAAGAGCCTCAAAGGGCATCAGACTCCTCGTGATGTGCTTAAAAAGCAGATCCTCAACAGGAACCCTAGGAAAGAGGGTATTTCCTTTGAGAGGAAACTCAATACTAATGGTACATATTGGAAGCCTGAGCAGTACCCCAAAACCTCATGGGTTGCTGCAAAGGGACCTGTCGGTGTCAAAACCGTCGGATCTCGGGTAGGGGGTCCCAAACTGTGTGTCTAGGCCAGATGGTAACAGGAGACTAGGGACACAATGTTTTACCCAGGTTCGGGCCCTCTTGATGGAGGTAAAACCCTACGTCCTGCTTGATTAATATTGATGATACGGGTAGTACAAGAGTAGATCTACCACGAGATCGGAGAGGCTAAACCCTAGAAGCTAGCCTATGGTATGATTGTATGTTGTTGTTGTTGTGTCCTACGGACTAAAACCCTCCGGTTTATATAGACAGCGGAGAGGGTTAGGGTTACACAAGGTCGGTTACAATGGTAGGAGATCTACATATCCATATTACCAAGCTTGCCTTCTACGCCAAGGAAAGTCCTATCCAGACACGGGACGAAGTCTTCAATCTTGTATCTTCATAGTCCGAGAGTCCGGCCAAAGGTTATAGTCTGGCTATCCGGACACCCCCTAATCCAGGACTCCCTCGGGACCTCCAGTTGATCCATCTAACTTATCTGGCTTTGCATGTGAATCTCCTCGTTTTGATGATGAGTCATTTGACTCCAACTATAAACTGTTCAAAAATCAGAATGGTGAAGTATTTGCTAGATATGTTGGCACTAACTGCAGGAACGGTCCTCTTATGAAGAAAATCTGGGTTCCCAAAAAGTGCCTTGAAAGTCTTCAGGTGAATGTCCTCAGGACACCACCTGTGAAGAATAGGAACCCCAGATCAAATTCTTCATATGGACAAAATTCCTCAAAAGGATCAAAGTCCTCATATGAATATCATCATGCTAACAACTCTGTTTCGCAGGGAAGAGCTAAGGGCTATGAATATGAGCATTATTCTTCTAATCATTATGTTCATGAGTCCTCGAAGAATTTCTCTGCTTATTCATATGCTTATCCTAACTCCTCTTATGTGAAACGAAATGGACTGGCTTCTATGCCACCTTTCTCGTATGGAGCTCGCAGAATGATGAACTCTTTGCCACCCCTTCAGATGTGGGTGGTGAAGAAAAATAACTAATCTCTTCTGCAGTGTCAGGTATCCAGACGTACGTAATTGTCTGAAGAATTTGCTGGAGACATGAGTGTGCCTGAAAGAACGCAGGCTAATCATGAAGAAATGAACTTCCATTTCTCACGTCCTCCTACTGCTTTCTCTGTTCTGTTACTTGATGAATTTTATCTGATGAATTGATGTCATATTCTTCACTGATGAAGTATATGAGTTTGTAAGTTGCACTAATTCATCTGCAGGATGATCAACCCAAAGCCACTGAGTGGGTCCTCGATAGTGGATGTACAAATCACATGACTGGTGACAAGAATCTATTGATGGATGCTCCCTTATCACCATCGCACCTGAAGCATCTCATCTTCGCTGACAAAGGCAAAAGTCGGGTATTTGGTATAGGTAAGGTTGCAATCTCAAAGGATCGACACATGGACAAAGTCATGCTTGTCGAGTCCTTAGGATACAACCTCATGTTTGTCTCAATGCTTTGCGATCTTGATATGGTAGTTGTCTTTGGCAAGTATCGTTGTGTTGTGATCATGGAAGCTGAAAATTCCAAAATCTTCGAAGGCTTTAGGAGAGGAGACCTGTATATTCTTGATTTCTCTACAGGACCACAACCAGCCGTGTGCCTACTTGCAAAAGCTTCAGAAGGCTGGCTCTGGCATCGATGACTTGGTCATGCAGGCATGAGGAATTTGCACAGTCTTGCGAAGAAGAAACATGTCATTGGCATTGAAAATATCAAATTCCTCAAGGATCACTTATGCGGAGCCTGTGAAGCCGGGAAGATGACAAAGGCTAAGCATCCAGCGAAGACTATCATGACCACCACTCGACCATTTGAATTGCTTCACATGGATCTCTTCGGTCCTAACCACGATTCTGCAGTCTCAAATTATGCATCTCAATATGGCTTTGTTATTGTTGATGATAACTCTCGATACACATGGGTACACATTGTTACTTACAAACATGAAGTGCAGGAAGTCTTCAAACGATTTTCCTCGAGGGCTTCAACCAACTTTGGTGTGAAGATCAAGCACATCAGAAGTGACAATGGAACTGAGTTCAAGAATTCTGGTCTTGATGACTATCTTGATGAACTTGGTATTACTCATGAGTTATCTGCCCCTTATACTCCTAAGCAGAATGGCGTCGTGGAGCGCAAGAATAGGACTTTTGCTGAGATGGCTCGCACTATGCTTGATGAATACAAAATGCCTCGTCGTTTTCTGGATTGAGGCAATTGATACTGCGTGCCACATCATCAACAGAGTATATCTTCACAAATTCTTCAAGAAGACTTCCTATGAACTCCTCACTGACAAGAAACCCAATGTAAGTTATTTCAAAGTCTTCGGTGCTAAATGTTGGATTAGAGATCCTCATAACAACTCAAAATTTGCACCGAAAGCACATGAAGGTTTCATGCTTGGTTACGGAAAGGACTGACACACCTACAGAGTTTTCAACAACGTTCTTCACAAGGTTGTTGAAACTGTAGATGTGCGGTTCGATGAAACTAATGGCTCGCAAAGAGAGCACCTACCTTCTGTGATAGATGAACCATCACCTGAGGAAACTATCAAGTTCAAGGCTACTGAGGATGTCATTCCTGCTAAAGAATCTGCTGAAGAATTCATTCCAGAACATAAAGAACGTCGAGCTAATGCACCTAAAGAAAATACTAAAGAAAATGCTGATCAAATTCCTCGACGACAACCAGCTCATCCTCACGTTGCAAAAGAAGTGCAAGTTGAAAAGATCATCGATGACATTGAAGCACCAGGTCCTCTCACATGCTCAAAAGCTTCACATTCATCTAACTTTTGTGGGCACTATGCTTTTGTCTCTATCACAGAGCTCACTAAGGTAGCTGAAGCATTTCTGGAGCCTGAGTGGATTCAGGCCATGCAAGAGGAATTACATCAGTTCGAGCTCAACAACGTCTAGCAACTGGTCAAACGTCCAGATCCTTGCAAGCACAATATCATTGGCACAAAGTGGATCTACCGCAACAAGCAAGATGAAAATGGCCCTGTGGTGAGGAATAAGGCACGGCTTGTAGCTCAAGGCTACACACAGGTTGAAGGAATTGACTTCGATGAAACTTTTGCACCTGTTGCTAGACTTGAGGCTATTTGCATATTACTTGCTTATGCTAACCATCATGATAACACTCTATATCAAATGGATGTGAAAAGTGCATTCCTCAATGGTAAGCTTGAGGAAGAAGTATATGTTGCTCAACCCCCAGGTTTTGAAGATCCAAACCATCCTGACAAAGTCTCTAGACTCAAAACGGCCATCTATGGCCTCAAGCAGGCCCCACGGGCGTGGTATGATACTTTTAAGGAATTCCTCATGAAGAAAGGCTTCAAACCCGGTTCACTCGACCCTACTCTTTTCACTAGATCTTATGATGGTGAACTGTTTGTGTGCCAAATATATGTTGATGATATTATCTTTGGCTGTACTGACCAACGTTATACTGATGAATTTGGTTATATGATGAGGGAGGAATATGAAATGTCTATGATGGGAGAATTGAAATTCTTCTTAGATCTTCAAATTTGTCAACAACGCAATGGCATATTCATATCTCTGGAGAAATACCTCAAGGATGTACTGAGGAAATTCGGCATGCAAGATTGCAAAGGCGTCAAAATTCCTATGCCCACAAATGGCCATCTATGCACTGATGAAAATGGTATTGACTTCGATCAAAAGGTATACCGCTCCATGATTGGTTCTTTATTGTACTTATGTGCATCTAGGCCAGATATTATGCTTAGTGTTTGCATGTGTGCCCGATTTCAAGCTACACCGAAGGAATCACACCATAAGGATGTGAAACATATTCTTCGATATCTAGCTCACACACCAACACTTGGATTATGGTAACCCAAGGGCTCGGCTTTTGATCTCATTGGATATTCTGACTCTGACTATGCTGGTGATTGTGTGAACCGCAAGTCAACATCTGGTACATGTCATTTCCTCGGACGATCTTTGGTATGTTGGTCCTCGAAGAAACAGAACTGTGTATCACTGTCTACTGCTGAAGCTGAGTACATTGCCGCTGGTTCTTGCTATGCTCAATTGCTATGGATGAAGCAAACTCTCAAGGACTATGGTGTCAACATGAAGAATGTGCCTCTCTTCTGTGACAATTAGAGTGCCATCAAGATTGCTCACAACCCAATTCAGCACTCGAAGACAAAGCACATTCAGATTCGTCATCATTTTCTTCATGATCATGTGTTGAAGGGCGACATTTCTATTGAGCATGTGAAGACTGAAGAACAGCCCTTGGATGAGAAGAGATTTAGCAAGTTGCGGTGTGAGCTAAATATCTTAGAAGCTTCGAATGTTCTTTGAAAAGGACACTCATCCTAACACTTATGCAAAATTGATGACTTAGATGTGCAACACATGAAGAAACGTTTTTCTTCAATCAATGAAGAGTAACACTCTAAGTGTGAAGAAATTAACGAAGAATTTGATTCTCAGAACCCTACGACAATTGTACGTGGTGTCTGAAATCATCATTCTTATACGGTGGGTCACGCCACCACCAAGTTGAAAATCTTCAATTTGAGTTTTTCCTCAGTTCTTTGAAATTCCTCAGTTGCTTTTCAAAGTTGCATTGTCTTCACTGTTTCCGTCGTTTTTCTTCATTGGCTATATATATATATGAGTTTATGTCCTCTATAGCATTCACTTATGGCTATTTCTTCAAGTTGGTTTTTTCTGCTAAGTGAATGTGATCTGACCCTTCCCCCTCTATTCTATACTCAACCCAATCTATTCACAAATTCTTCATGTGCGTTCTATTTGAAACTCGTTCAAAATCTTTACTATGTCCTTGTCAGCTGAAGAATTGCGAACGCAACATTAAAACTTATCTTATCCAAATTTTCGGCTTTGCCGCTCAAACCATTACGCATCCCAAGAAATACTTATCTATTCACCCACGATCGCACACGATCTCCACCTCTCAGTACGTGGGTGACACATGTCAAGCGAATGAGAAGGGTCAGGGGCACGTTCGTCCAATTTCTTCGGGCGAACAGTTTTTCACCGTGGCTATAAATATCCCCCCTTCCCCTTCCTCACTTCCTTTACTCCGCTCGACCTCTCTCCAGCTCGAGCTTCTCAAACCCTAGTGTCGCCGCTACTTCATCATCGCCGATGAGGAAGAGCTTCACTGCCTCGACCTCGTCGCCGTCGTACTCGCGCCGGCCACGGAAATCTTCACTTCGCCACTGCCGTAGCCGTCTTCCTTCGCCAAGTTAGGGCGTGGAATATCTGCACTAACGAACTTCACATCTCCACATTCCAGTTCGTCATGTTCTTCGTCTAGGGTAATTAAATGTTACTTTTACTACCCTCTTTGATTCAAATGATTTCTACAAAATCTTCAAAGGTGTTTTTCTTCAATTCTTCACACACTAAACACCTCGCATGTCATCTAATCTTGACTCATTTCTCTAAACTATAATTTCTCTTCAAGATTCCTCAATTGTGCGGATTTCTGATCTATACAACTCTGGAACCTAAGACTAAGAGAGCTTAGTGAAATTCTTCAAGACTCGTCTGGTCAAATTCCTCAAACTTGTTCTTTTTGAAAAATCTTCTGAGAACACATATGACCTCTCTAAATTCCTCGCAACTATACTCTATTCACAGGTACTCATGTCCGCTGCTGAATCACTAGGTTCTCATCAACTTAACTCATTTGCAGCGTTCCTTGAAGAAAAGTTGCATACTTCTTCAGAGAATTCAATTGTTCAAATTCCTCAACTGAACAAAATGGCTGATGGAAAGTGATGTCTACTACACAACCTTCTTCTTGTAGACGTAATTGGGCCTCCAAGTACAGAGGTTTGTAGGACAGTAGCAAATTTTCCTCAACTGGATGACCTAAGGTTTATCAATCCGTAAGAGGCATAGGATGAAGATGGTCTCTCACAAGCAACCCTGCAACCAAATAACAAAGAGTCTCTTCCTATCTGGCGCCACCGAGTTTCACTTGTCATTAGCCACTGCCAAACCCTAGCAAATTCGGTTCTACCGATAAGGATCTCGGTCCCACCGAGATGGGGTTGCAAACTCTCTGTTTCCCTTTCGTAACTTTTCGGTCCCACCGAAAGAGCGAATCGGTCCCACCGAGATTGCAATGTAAACTCAGTGTTTCCCCTTTGTAACTTTTCGGTCTCACCGAGTTCCACTCGGTCTCACCGAAAGAGAAAATCGGTCCCACCGAGTTTGCCTGACCAACTCTCTGGTTAGCTAATTACCAAATTCGGTCTCACCGAGTTTGTGTAATCGGTCTCACCAAGATTACGTTATGCCCAAACCCTAACTAAATCGGTCCTACCGAGTTGCATGTCAGTCCCACCGAAATTCCTAACGGTCACTAGGTTTACTATTTCGGTCAGACCGAGTTTTCTGATTCGGTCCCACCGAGATTGGAAAACTGTGTAACGGTTGGATTTTGTGTGGAGGCTATATATACCCCTCCACCTCTTTCTCATTCAGTGAGAGAGCCATCAGAACACACACATCATTCCAACTCATATGTTCTGAGAGAGAACCACCTACTCATGTGTTGAGATCAAGACATTCCATTCCTACCATATGAATCTTGATCTCTAGCCTTCCCAAGTTGCTTTCCACTCAAATCTTCTTTCCACCAAAATCCAAATCCTATGAGAGAGAGTTGAGTGTTGGGGAGACTATCATTTGAAGCACAAGAGCAAGGAGTTCATTACCTACACACCATTTGTTACTTCTTGGAGAGTGGTGTCTCCTAGATTGGCTAGGTGTCACTTGGGAGCCTCCGACAAGATTGTGGAGTTGAACCAAGGAGTTTGTAAGGGCAAGGAGATCGCCTACTTCGTGAAGGTCTACCGCTAGTGAGGCAAGTCCTTCGTGGGCGATGGCCATGGTGGGATAGACAAGGTTGCTTCTTCGTGGACCCTTTGTGGGTGGTTGCTTCTTCGTGGACCCTTCGTGGGTGGAGCCCTCCGTGGACTCGCGCAACCGTTGCCCTTGGGTGGAGCCCTGTGTGGACTCGCGCAACCGTTACCCTTCGTGGGTTGAAGTCTCCATCAACGTGGATGTAGGATAGCACCACCTATCCGAACCACGGGAAAAACATCCGTGTCTCCAATAGCGTTTGAATTCTCCAAACCCTTCCCTTTATATTCTTGCAAGTTGCATGCTTTACTTTCCGCTGCCCATAAACTCTTTGCATGCTTGCTTGAATTGTGTGATGATTGCTTGACTTCTCCTAAAATAGCTAAAATCTGCCAAGAACTAAAATTGGGAAAAGGTTAAGCTTTTATTTGGTCAAGTAGTCTAATCACCCCCTCTAGACATACTTTCGATCCTACAAGTGGTATCAGAGCTTTGGTCTCCATTTGCTTGATCTCCATAGCTTTTTGTGGTCATAGCCTTGGTTTCACAACCTAGGAGAGTATGGCGTCTAACGAGGGAAATTATCACCGTAGAGGTCCTTACTTTGATGGTACTAATTTTGCTAGTTGGAAGCATAAAATGAAAATGCATATTCTTGGACATAACCCCGCTGTTTGGGCTATTGTGTGTGTTGGTTTGCAAGGTGACTTCTTTGATGGGAGAGAACCAAACCGTGAAGCTACTGCGGATGAGTTGAAGATGTTGCAATACAATGCTCAAGATTGTGATATTCTCTTCAACGGATTATGCCCCGAAGAATTCAACAAAATCAGCCGCCTTGAGAATGCAAAGGAAATTTGGGACACTTTGATTGATATGCACGAAGGTACCGACTCCGTCAAGGAGTCCAAGTTGGATGTGCTTCAAAGCCAACTTGACAAGTTAAAGATGAAGGATGGTGAAGGTGTCGCTGAAATGTACTCTAGGCTTGCTCTCATCATAAATGAGATTGCCGGCTTAGGAAGTGAAGAGATGACCGATAGATTCATCATCAAGAAGATCCTAAGAGCCTTGGATGGAAAATATGATACCGTGTGCACATTGATCCAAATGATGCCCAATTACAAAGATCTCAAGCCAACGGAAGTGATTGGAAGAATTGTTGCTCATGAGATGTCACTTAAGGATAAAGAGGAACTTCACAAAAAATCAAGTGGTGCCTATAAAGCCTCATGTGAAGCCCCTACATCATCAAGTGAGAAACAAGACTTCAATGAAGAATTGAGCTTAATGGTGAAGAACTTCAACAAGTTCTACAAGAGTAGAAGCAAAGATAGAAGCTCCAAATCAAGGTCCTACAATGACAAAAGATCTTCTAGTCGAGAGCAAAACTGTTACAATTGTGGAAGACCCGGACACTATTCCAATGACTGTACGGCTCCCTACAAGAGAAGAGAAGATTCTCCAAAAAGAAGAAGCAAAGGATCACCACCAAGAGAGAGAAGGAGTAGAGATGATCGTTATGAACGAAGATACTCACGGAGAAGCAAGGATTCAGAAAGGAAGGAAAAATCATCAAGGAGCTACACAAGACGAAGACATCAAGCTCATGTTGGTGAATGGGTATCCGGCTCCGACTCTGACAGCCACTCCGAGAGAAGTTATCACTCCGACTACGAAGATACTCAAGATGAAGGTGTTGCCGGTCTAGCACTTGTGTCAACCAACTCCTACGACATATTTGACTCACCAAATGAAGGAATTGGAAGATGCTTCATGGCCAAAGGTCCTAAGGTAACACACCCCGAGTATGTTGATTTCAATAGTGATGAAGATGACTTGTTAGGTGATGATTTGCTTGGTGACAACTCTAGTGATGAATACTATGATGAAAGACCAATTAATCATGCTAACCAAGATAAAACGAGTGGCAATGATAAGGAGAAGATTGAGGCTCTAACTAAAGAACTAAAAACTCTTAAGTTGGCTCATGACACTATCTTCGAAGATCATTGAGAACTTTTAAGAGCTCATGAGAAACTACGCTTTGAAAAGCTCAATCTTGAGCAAGAGCATGAGTTCTTAAAGGCAATCAATGATGATCTCCGTAAGAAAAGTTCTTCTTACATTGCCAAGCGTTTACTCTTATCCACTTACATGCCTCAAGTCAAGTCTAACAAGAAAGATTCTTCCGCTAGTAGTAACAATGATCATGCTAAATTCAATATTGTTGCTTCTAGTAGTTCTCTTGATTCCACTAATGATTCTCTTAGCCAAGTTACACTTGAGCAAGAAAATAGCTTATTGAAGGGAATTATAGAGAAAGGAGTGTACAAAAGCCTTGCCGGGAGTAAGCAATTCGAGGAAATTGTGTGTAAGCAAGGAATGCACCGGAAGAATCAAGGTGTTGGTTTTGAACGAAAGTTCAATGCCAATGGAGTTGAATGGGAAGAAGATCAATACCCCAAGACAAAGTTTGTCCCTCAACAAGAGAAGTATACTTCTTTCAAGGGGACACAAGCTCAAGATGATCTTCCACCACAAGACTACGAGCAAAAAGGCAAGGACAAGCTTCAAGAGGAAATTGATGCATTTGAAGAAGCTCCTAAGACCTTAGTCAAGTGGATTCCCAAGACTACTTCAAGTTCCACTTCATCAAGTACGACTACAACTCCAACGATTCCCATCAAGATGATGTGGATCCAAAAGAAGAAGAACTAGAGAGTTCTTGAGGGTGACTCCGCCAACATACTTCACTCTTATCATTTTGGCAAGAACAAGTGCAATCAACTTCCACATCTTGCACTAGTTCAAGGAGTCACAAACCCTCTTGTTGGTAAGACAAGGGACAAGGTAACCTAAAAGTTTTCATGGACATCATCCTTTGTGTGCATCACTCTATGTCTATGGATATCCTTGTTTGTTCCTTGTGGGACTAACCCATGTAGGTATTGAAAGTGCAATTCACTCAAATGGATAGCTCCAAGAGATCTACATCAACATTGAGCATCCACATCTTCAATATCAACGTGAAGTCATCATCGACAAAACCCAAGGTTAGTTCATCCCTCTTAAGGGAGATATCACATCTAGGGGGAGCTTTACTCTAAGACTTGAGCTAAAGCAACTCTAAAGATGTGAACAAAACAATGCTTTATGTAAAAGTGGTAACCCCACTTGAGCTTAAACGATGAGTATGACCTACGATCAAGTGTTCTCACTTGACTCCTAAGTCAATATACTCATATATAGATGACCTAGTCATCGCAAATTTCTTGATAGATGATAGAATTGGTTGTGCATGCTTTGCCACATATTTCATTTGCCATCTTATTGTGTGAGCATGCTGATTGCATATTTTACTCATTCGAGGACATCCACTTGTTGCTTTGAGTGTTCGGCTTATTTCTTTTTGCCAAGTGGATGGACAAGAATGCCTAAGAACCTCCTCTAGCTATCTATGCTTTTCTCGTCTCAAACTCTATTCATGCTGCATCACAAAATTTGATCAAGTCAGATTCGAACCACTCTGTGTGAGGAGCGCTCGGAGTCCCCGATTCGTCATAGACTTAAACTTCCAAAACCTCTTTATGATTCTCGGTCTGACCGATACTCCACTTTCGGTCCTACCGAGATCATTAAGTTGATCTAAGTTTTCAATCTCGGTGCAACCGATTTGAACCTTTCGGTCTCACCGAGTTTCAGTAACTGCACGCAGTTATGAATCTCGGTGCCACCGAGTTGTTCAACTCGGTCACACCGACAGGGTCGGGCTATATATAGTCACGGGCAAAATTTGGAAATTTCTCCGAATCCCTTCGCCCGCGCGATAGCCTGCTCTGCCCCCGAGGTCTCCGGATCGTCTCCTCGCCGCCAGCAGCCTCCAGTCGCTGGTCTCCGTCGCCGTCAACGGGATTTCTGCCCCGCCGTTGCCGCCGTAGCAAGTCCCCGCCGAACTAGGGTATGGACTTGATCTTTGTGCTATTCCTCAATCTGATTCCTAGCACATTGTGATCATATTGTTTCTGGCCACGTTTGATAAACTTCTATCCAGTCAAAACACTCATAGATTAGGTTTGATTCGAAAATTCTAGGTTTAGGTTTCCGCCGAAACCATCTCGGACCCACCGAGTTGAAAAACTCGGTCCCACCGATTTGGCTTATGCCATTGCACAAGTGAGACTCGGTCTGACTGAGAATTATTTATCGGTGTGACCGATTTTTGAACTCAGTGAAACCCTAGCAGTCTCGGTGCCACCGAACTGTGACTCGGTCTGACCGAGTTCACTAGTTTAGGTTCCAAAACTGCTTCGGTATCACCGAGTTTGAAAATCGGTAGATCCGAGATGATTTCAGTGGGAAACTAAAACTAAGTTTTTGGATCATTCTTTTTGCAAAAATCTCTGCATTTTGTGATGCTCATCCACTCTATCTCCTCTATAATCTATTCACAGGGTCAGCAGTCAGTTTGCAACATGTCAGACCAGAGTGACAGCCAAAACTTGTCAGAGCAGCAAGTGTAGTTGAGTGAGGGCACTAGCCCCTCAAGTTCCTCAGATGATGGCAGCAGGAGCACACCCAGCAATCTGCCTAAGGATGCCACACGTCAAAGGAAGAAGAGAACGTCTGATTTTGAAGATGAGGACTATGTGGCAGAGGAAGAGGCCACTTCCAAGAGAGTTGAGCCAGCTCAAGGCTCAAAGCCAGGCCTGAAAATCAAAAGGCCAGCAGGCAGGCAGCCCATGTCAAAGGCTAGAGCCTCCACTGAGAAGCCTGCTCCCATTGAGCCCGTTGCAGCTGAGGGCAAGAAGAGGAAGGAGAGAGTAAAGAAGACTGTAGCCAAAGTGCTTGGGAGAGCCTCCATCATGGTAGAAGAGGAGGAGGAAGAAGAGGCAGCTGCACCAGCGCCCAAGGCAGCCAAACTTATGGGAGATGCCATAAGGTCAGGAACAACTGCATCCAAGCCCAAGGAAGCACCCAAGGCTGCATCTAAGCCTAAGACAGCACTAAAGAGAAACACAAGGAGTATACCTGCTACAGAAAAGAACAAGGCCCCAGTGCCTGAAGCTACTGAAGAAGAGGAAGAGAGTGTCCTTAGAAAGCTCAAGCCCAAGATCCCAGACCACAATGATGCTCATCCTGTGGCTGAGGATATGAAGCTCAGGAGAGATTCAGGGCTGAGGAAGTGGAGAGAAGCAGATCCGTATGCTTCTAGGAGAAGGACTGCCGTGGATTACAGATTTCACACCAAGGAGCAGCAAGATTTCTATGAGACTGTTTTGCTTGACAAGAAGCCAATCGTTTGTGACATGAGATGGGTCGAGTGGACCTACATGAAGGAACATGAAGAGTACTACCCCGGAGTGTATGACAGCTTTAGTGCATGTGGAGTTGCAGACTTTGTTGGGCAGAAGCTCACAAAGTGGAATGAGGAGCTAATCATGCAATTCTACTCCACAGCACACTTCTACCCGGATGGAAGGATCACATGGATGTCAGAAGGTACAAGGTACCAATCCACTGTTGAGGAATGGGCGAAGTTGATCAATGCCCCAGAGGAACAAGCAGATGACTTGGACATTTACGCCAAGAAGAAGATGGATCATAACTCAATGTCCAACATGTACAAGGAGATCCTGAATGAAGCACTTGACACTTTTAAATTTGGCTCAGTGCATTATCTTCTGTCAGGTCTGCCCACTATCAATTGGATACTAAGACACACTCTGTTGCCTAAGTCTGGAGATCACAAGATGATCAGAGGTCACGCGATCAATTTGCTTCATGTTTTTGATGTGCCTCAAAAATTCAAAGTTATGAGCCTCATAGTGGAAACGATCAAAAGGACTGCGGCAGATCAGAAGAGGAGCTGTGGATATGCCCCTCAGATTCAGGAGTTCATCAACTCCAAGATGGGCACGGGCGTATATTTGTTGGATAAGGAACACCTGCCCATCCGTCCAGATTTCAAGGACAATGAAGTTGTTATGACTGAGAACGAGCCATCATCTGCCCAAGCATTTGCAAAGAAGGAGAAGGCGAAGAAGGAAAAAGCTGCTAGGATGCCTACTCAAGCGGAGGCATCTGATTACTTCTTGAAGACCAAACAAGAGCAGCTTGGTTACTTGATTGCATCCACGCTGAGAATTGAGCAAAGTCTGGCCAACCTCACTAAGAATCAGCAGAGCCTAGAGAGAATCGTGGAACAGAAGTTCTATGACTTGGATGTCAAGGTAACGGAAGTTCAGTCTGCAATGGAGCAGCTCCAGGAGGACCACGACTCATGCTTTTTCTAGAGTGCCACGAGGCCCGAGGTCGTCTGCCGTGCCAGTTGCTGACACCAGAGCCACCACCTCAGCACCAGCTACAGCCTCAGCTCCAGCATCTACTTCAGCTCCAACTCCAGCGACTACTTCAACATCTACAGAAGCCTTCGTCCTTGGAGTGATCCGGACTCCACCACCACCTGAAGATCAAGCCTAAGCGTCGATCTAGTGCTATGCATTTTCTAGGAACTTTTTGGTAACTTGTTGCCAAAGGGGGAGAAGATGTATAGATCATAGGCTTCGAGAGAGAGTGTGTTGCTTTTCTCTCTTGCTTTATTTGGTGGTTTTTCGAACTTTGTTTGCTTGTGTTTATGCTTGTGAGACATCGATGATCATGTGTTTGATCATAAGCTACACTTAATGATTGCTTAATGCTTGCTTAAATATTATCAATCTATCTATCGTTTGTGATCATCCACTATTCTTGGTGATGAGTGCATGTATTTCATTCTTATCATTTTGAGCGCTCCACCAAGATGTATGTGACATGGAAGAGTAACCCATCACTCTAACTCTTTGTGCATTTGCAGTCCAAAGCAAATTTTAAATATGCACAAATTTAGGGGGAGCTCTTACTTATCACATACTTCTCAAAGCGACAATATATTTCATGCTTATTATCATTTGTCGAAGCTTTGATCTATATGTTGTCATCAATTACCAAAAAGGGGGAGATTGAAAGTGCAACTATCCCTAGGTGGTTTTGGTAATTCATAACAACATATAGCTCATTGAGCTAATGCTATTCCAAGATGATTATTTCAGGAAAGCTCAATGATTGGCATGGCATGGATATGAAAGTGGAACCCTCAAAATGCTAAGGACAAAGGATTGGCTAAAGCTTCAAGCTCAAGACTCTTCATTTCATATTTTAGTGATCCAAGATCACATTGAGTCTTTAGGAAAAGCCAATACTATTAAGGAGGGATGAGGTGTTGCTTAATGAGCCTCTTGCTTCATGTGCTTAGTGATATGCTCCAAAACCCTCAACTACTTTCCCATATCCACATATGACCTAAACTCTAAGCCAAACTCGGTCCTCCCGATTCTTCCTATCTGGCGCCACCGAGTTTCACTTGTCATTAGCCACTGCCAAACCCTAGCAAATTCGGTTCTACCAATAAGGATCTCGGTCCCACCGAGATGGGGTTGCAAACTCTCTGTTTCCCTTTCGTAACTTTTCGGTCCCACCGAAAGAGCGAATCGGTCCCACCGAGATTGCAATGTAAACTCAGTGTTTCCCCTTTGTAACTTTTCGGTCTCATCGAGTTCCACTCGGTCTCACCGAAAGAGCAAATCGGTCCCACCGAGTTTGCCTGACCAACTCTCTGGTTAGCTAATTACCAAATTCGGTCTCACCGAGTTTGTGTAATCGGTCTCACCGAGATTACGTTATGCCCAAACCCTAACTAAATCGGTCCTACCGAGTTGCATGTCAGTCCCACCGAAATTCCTAACGGTCACTAGGTTTACTATTTCGGTCAGACCAAGTTTTCTGATTCGGTCCCACCGAGATTGGAAAACTGTGTAACGGTTGGATTTTGTGTGGAGGCTATATATACCCCTCCACCTCTTTCTCATTCAGTGAGAGAGCCATCAGAACACACACATCATTCCAACTCATATGTTCTGAGAGAGAACCACCTACTCATGTGTTGAGATCAAGACATTCCATTCCTACCATATGAATCTTGATCTCTAGCCTTCCCAAGTTGCTTTCCACTCAAATCTTCTTTCCACCAAAATCCAAATCCTATGAGAGAGAGTTGAGTGTTGGGGAGACTATCATTTGAAGCACAAGAGCAAGGAGTTCATTACCTACACACCATTTGTTACTTCTTGGAGAGTGGTGTCTCCTAGATTGGCTAGGTGTCACTTGGGAGCCTCCGACAAGATTGTGGAGTTGAACCAAGGAGTTTGTAAGGGCAAGGAGATCGCCTACTTCGTGAAGGTCTACCGCTAGTGAGGCAAGTCCTTCGTGGGCGATGGCCATGGTGGGATAGACAAGGTTGCTTCTTCGTGGACCCTTTGTGGGTGGTTGCTTCTTCGTGGACCCTTCGTGGGTGGAGCCCTCCGTGGACTCGCGTAACCGTTGCCCTTGGGTGGAGCCCTGTGTGGACTCGTGCAACCGTTACCCTTCGTGGGTTGAAGTCTCCATCAACGTGGACGTAGGATAGCACCACCTATCCGAACCACGGGAAAAACATCCGTGTCTCCAATAGCGTTTGAATTCTCCAAACCCTTCCCTTTATATTCTTGCAAGTTGCATGCTTTACTTTCCGCTGCACATAAACTCTCTGCATGCTTGCTTGAATTGTGTGATGATTGCTTGACTTGTCCTAAAATAGCTAAAATCTGCCAAGAACTAAAATTGGGAAAAGGTTAAGCTTTTATTTGGTCAAGTAGTCTAATCACCCCCCTCTAGACATACTTTCGATCCTACAATAGGGCACCATCAAAATCCGTTGAGACGACACCTTATGAACTATGGTTTGGCAAGAAACCAAAGTTGTCGTTTCTGAAAGTTTGGGGCTGCGATGCTTATGTGAAAAAGCTTCAACCTGATAAGCTCGAACCCAAATCGGAGAAATGTGTCTTCATAGGATACCCGAAGGAGACTGTTGGGTACACCTTCTATCACAGATCCGAAGGCAAGACATTTGTTGCTAAGAATGGATCCTTTCTAGAGAAGGAGTTTCTCTCGAAAGAAGTGAGTGGGAGGAAAGTAGAACTTGATGAGGTAACTGTACCTGCTCCCTTATTGGAAAGTAGTACATCATAGAAACCGGTTTCTGTGACACCTACACCAATTAGTGAGGAAGCTAATGATGATGATCATGAAACTTCAGAACAAGTTACTACTGAACCTCGTAGATCAACTAGAGTAAGATCCGCACCAGAGTGGTACGGTAATCCTGTTCCGGAAGTCATGCTACTAGATCATGATGGACCTACGAACTATGAAGAAGTGATGGTGAGCCCAGATTCCGCAAAATGGCTTGAAGCCATGAAATCTGAGATGGGATCCATGTATGAGAACAAAGTGTGGACTTTGGTTGACTTGCCCAATGATCGGCAAGCAATTGAGAATAAATGGATCTTCAAGAAGAAGACTGACGCTGGCGGTAATGTTACTGTCTACAAAGCTCAACTTGTCGCAAAAGGTTTTCGACAAGTTCAAGGGATTGACTACGATGAGACCTTCTCACCCGTAGCGATGCTTAAGTCTGTCCGAATCATGTTAGCAATTGCCACATTTTATGATTATGAAATTTGGCAAATGGATGTCAAAACTGCATTCCTGAATGGATTTCTGGAAGAAGAGTTGTATATGATGCAGCCGGAAGGTTTTCTCGATCCAAAGGGAGCTAACAAAGTGTGCAAGCTCCAGCGATCCATTTATGGACTGGTGCAAGCATCTCGGAGTTGGAATAAACGCTTTGATAGTGTGATCAAAGCATTTGGTTTTATACAGACTTTTGGAGAAGCCTGTATTTACAAGAAAGTGAGTGGGAGCTCTGTAGCATTTCTGATATTATATGTGGATGACATATTACTAATCGGAAATGATATAGAATTTCTGGATAGCATAAAGGGATACTTGAATAAGAGTTTTTCAATGAAAGACCTCGGTGAAGCTGCTTACATATTGGGCATTAAGATCTATAGAGATAGATCAAGACGCTTAATTGGACTTTCACAAAGCACATACCTTGACAAAGTTTGGAAGAAGTTCAAAATGGATCAAGCAAAGAAAGGATTCTTGCCTGTGTTACAAGGTGTAAAGTTGAGTAAGACTCAATGCCCGACCACTGCAGAAGATAGAGAGAAAATGAAAGATGTTCCCTATGCTTCAGCCATAGGCTCTATCATGTATGCAATGCTGTGTACCAGACCTGATGTGTGCCTTGCTATAAGTCTAGCAGGGAGGTACTAAAGTAATCCAGGAGTGGATCACTGGACAGCGGTCAAGAACATCCTGAAATACCAGAAAAGGACTAAGGATATGTTTCTCGTATATGGAGGTGACAAAGGGCTCATCGTAAATGGTTACGTTGATGCAAGCTTTGACACTGATCCGGACGATTCTAAATCACAAACCGTTGGTGCAGTTCTAAACAAAGCGTCATGGCGGGATCTACATGTGAAGCGGAGTACATAGCTGCTTCGGAAGCAGCAAACGAAGGAGTCTGGATGAAGGAGTTCATATCCGATCTAGGTGTCATACCTAGTGCATCGGGTCCAATGAAAATATTTTGTGACAATGCTGGTGCAATTGCCTTGGCAAAGGAATCCAGATTTCACAAGAGAACCAAGCACATCAAGAGATGCTTCAATTCCATCCGGGATCTAGTCCAGGTGGGAGACATAGAGATTTGCAAGATACATACGGATCTGAATGTAGCAGACCCATTGACTAAGCCTCTTCCACGAGCAAAACATGATCAGCACCAAGGCTCCATGGGTATTAGAATCATTACTGTGTAATCTAGATTATTGACTCTAGTGCAAGTGGGAGACTGAAGGAAATATGACCTAGAGGCAATAATAAAGTTATTATTTATTTCCTTATATCATGATAAATGTTTATTATTCATGCTAGAATTGTATTAACCGGAAACATAATACTTGTGTGAATACATAAACAAACAAAGTGTCACTAGTATGCCTCTACTTGACTAGCTCGTTACTCGAAGATGGTTATGTTTCCTAACCATAGACATGAGTTGTCATTTGATTAACGAGATCACATCATTAGGAGAATGATGTGATTGACATGACCCATTCCATTAGCTTAGCACCCGATCGTTTAGTGTGTTGCTATTGCTTTTTTCATGACTTATACATGTTCCTATGACTATGAGATTGTGCAACTCCCGTTTACCGGAGGAACACTTTGTGTGCTACCAAACGTCACAACGTAACTGGGTGATTATAAAGGTGCTCTATAGGTGTCTCCAAAGGTACATGTTGGCTTGGCGTATTTCGAGATTAGGATTTGTCACTCCGATTGTCGGAGAGGTATCTATGGGCCCTCTCGGTAATGCACATCACTTAAGCCTTGCAAGCAATGCAACTAATAAGTTAGTTCCAAGATGATGTATTATAGAATGAGTAAAGAGACTTGCCGGTAACGAGATTGAACTAGGTATTGAGATACCGACAAACGAATCTCGGGCAAGTAACATACCGATGACAAAGGAAACAAACGTATGTTGTTATGCGGTCTGACCGATAAAGATCTTCGTAGAATATGTAGGAGCCAATATGAGCATCCAGGTTCCGCTATTGGTTATTGACCGGAGACGTGTCTCGGTCATGTCTACATTGTTCTCGAACCCGTAGGGTCCGCACGCTTAACGTTACGATGACAGTTTCATTATGAGTTTATATATTTTGATGTACCGAAGGTTCTTCGGAGTCCCGGATGTGATCACGGACTTGACGAGGAGTCTCAAAATGGATGAGACATAAAGATCGATATATTGGACGACTATATTTGGACACCAGAAAGGTTCCGGGTGAGATTGGGACAATACCGGATCACCGGGAGGTTATCGGAACCCCCAGGAGGTATATGGGCCTTATTGGGCCTTAGTGGAAAGGAGGGGAAAGGAGCAAGGGAAGGGGCGCCCCCCCCCAAGCCCAATCCAAATTGGGAAGGGGGCCGGCCCCCCTTTCCTTCCTCCCTCCTTCCTCTTCCTTCCCTCTCCTACTCCTAATAGGAAAAAGGGGAGTCCTACTCCCTGTGGGAGTTGGACTCCCCCTTAGGGCGCGCCACCCTCCTTGGTCGGCCCCCTCCTCCACTCCTTTATATACGGGGGCAGGGGGCACCCCATAGACACAACAATTGATCATTGATCTCTTAGCCGTGTGCGGTGCCCCCCTCCACCATAATCCTCGATAATATTGTAGCGGTGCTTAGGCGAAGCCCTGCAACGATAGAACATCAAGATCGTGACCACACCGTCGTGCTGACGGAACTCATCCCCGACACTTTGCTGGATCAGAGTCTGGGGATCGTCATCGAGCTGAACGTGTGCTAGAACTCGGAGGTGTCGTAGTTTCGGTGCTTGATCGGTCGGGCCATGAAGACGTACGACTACATCAACCGTGTTGTGCTAACGCTTCCGCTTACGGTCTACAAGGGTACGTAGACAACACTCTTCCCTCTCGTTTCTATGCATCACCATGATCTTGCGTGTGTGTAGGAAGTTTTTTGAAATTACTACATTCCCCAACAGTGGCATCCGAGCCTAGGTTTTATGTGTTGATGTTATGCACGAGTAGAACACAAGTGAGTTGTGGGCGATATAAGTCATACTGCTTACCAGCATGTCATACTTTGGTTCGGCGGTATTGTTGGATGAAGCGGCACGGACCGACATTACGCGTACGCTTACACTAGACTGGTTCTACCGACGTGCTTTGCACACAGGTGGCTGGCGGGTGTCAGTTTCTCCAACTTTAGTTGAACCGAGTGTGGCTATTCCCGGTCCTTGCGAATGTTAAAACAGCACCAACTTGACAAACTATCGTTTTGGTTTTGATGCGTAGGTAAGAACGGTTCTTGCTAAGCCCGTAGCAACCACGTAAAACTTGCAACAACAAAGTAGAGGACGTCTAACTTGTTTTTGCAGGGCATGTTGTGATGTGATATGGTCAAGACATGATGCTAAATTTTATTGTATGAGATGATCATGTTTTGTAACCGAGTTATCGGCAACTGGCAGGAGCCATATGGTTGTCGCTTTATTGTATGCAATGCAATCACGCTATAATGCTTTACTTTATCACTAAGCGGTAGCGATAGTCGTGGAAGCATAAGATTGGCGAGACGACAACGATGCTATGATGGAGATCAAGGTGTCGCGCCAGTGTCGATGGTGATCATGACGATGCTTCAGAGATGGAGATCACAAGCACAAGATAATGATGGCCATATCATATCACTTATATTGATTGCATGTGATGTTTATTTTTTATGCATCCTATCTTGCTTTGATTGACGGTAGCATTATAAGATGATCTCTCACTAAATTTCAAGATAAAAGTGTTCTCCCTGAGTATGCACCGTTGCCAAAGTTCGTCGTGCCCAGACACCACGTGATGATCGGGTGTGATAAGCTCTACGTCCATCTACAACGGGTGCAAGCCAGTTTTGCACACGCAGAATACTCAGGTTAAAATTGACGAGCCTAGCATATGCAGATATGGCCTCGGAACACTGAGACCGAAAGGTCAAGCGTGAATCATATAGTAGATATGATCAACATAGTGATGTTCACCATTGAAAACTACTCCATTTCACATGATGATCGGTTATGGTTTAGTTGATTTGGATCACGTGATCACTTAGAAGATTAGAGGGATGTCTTTCTAAGTGGGAGTTCTTAAGTAATATGATTAATTGAACTTAAATTTATCATGAACTTAGTACCTGATAGTATCTTGCTTGTTTATGTTTGATTGTAGATAGATGGCCCGTGCTGTTGTTTCGTTGAATTTTAATGCGTTCCTTGAGAAAGCAAAGTTGAAAGATGATGGTAGAAATTATACGGACTCGGTCCGTAACTTGAGGATTATGCTCATTGCTTCACAGAAGAATTACGTCCTGGAAGCACCGCTGGGTGCTAGGCCTGCTGCTGGAGCAACACCAGATGTTATGAACATCTGGCAGAGCAAAGCTGATAACTACTCGATAGTTCAGTGTGCTATGCTTTACGGCTTAGAATCGGGACTTCAACGACATTTTGAACGTCATGGAGCATATGAGATGTTTCAGGAGTTGAAGTTAATATTTCAAGCAAATGCCCGGATTGAGAGATATGAAGTCTCCAATAAGTTCTATAGCTGCAAGATGGAGGAGAACAGTTCTGTCAGTGAGCATATACTCAAAATGTCTGGGTATAATAATCACTTAATTCAACTGGGAGTTGATCTTCCGGATGATTGCGTCATTGATAGAATTCTCCAATCACTTCCATCTAGCTACAAGAGCTTTGTGATGAACTATAATATGCAAGGGATGAATAAGACAATTCCCGAGCTCTTCGCAATGCTAAAAGTTGCGGAGGTAGAAATCAAGAAGGAGCATCAAGTGTTGATGGTCAACAAGACCACTAGTTTCAAGAAAAGGGGCAAGGGGAAGAACAAGGGGAACTTCAAGAAGAACAGCAAGCAAGTTGCTGCTCAGGAGAAGAAACCCAAGTCTGGACCTAAGCCTAAAACTGAGTGCTTCTACTGCAAACAGACTGGTCACTGGAAGCGGAACTGCCCCAAGTATTTGGCGGATAAGAAGGATGGCAAGCTGAACAAAGGTATATGTGATATATATGTTATTGATGTGTACCTTACTAGAGCTCGCAGTAGCACCTGGGTATTTGATACTGGTTCTGTTGCTAATATTTGCAACTCGAAACAGGGACTACAGATTAAGCGAACACTGGCGAAGGATGAGGTGACGATGCGCGTGGGAAATGGTTCCAAAGTTGATGTGATCGCGGTCGGCACGCTACCTCTACATCTACCATCGGGATTAGTATTAGACCTAAATAATTGTTATTTGGTGCCAGCGTTGAGCATGAACATTATATCTGGATCTTGTTTGATGCGAGATGGTTATTCATTTAAATCAGAGAATAATGGTTGTTCTATTTATATGAGTAATATCTTTTATGGTCATGCACCCTTGAAGAGTGGTCTATTTTTTATGAATCTCGATAGTAGTGATACACATATTCATAATGCTGAAGCCAAAAGATGCAGAGTTGATAATGATAGTGCAACTTATTTGTGGCACTGCTGTTTAGGTCATATCGGTGTAAAGCGCATGAAGAAACTCCATACTGATGGACTTTTGGAACCACTTGATTATGAATCACTTGGTACTTGCGAACCATGCCTCATGGGCAGGATGACTAAAATGCCGTTCTCCGGTACTATGGAGAGAGCAACAGATTTGTTGGAAATCATACATACAGATGTATGTGGTCCAATGAATGTTGAAGCTCGTGGCGGATATCATGTCTTCTCAAAATAACATGGCCAAAGAAAGTTCATCCCTACAAAATCATATAGTTAAGTCATGCTCCATTTTCGTCACACAAGAATGCTCTCATCATGCACAACCCCGATGACAAGCCAATCAATTGTTTCATACTTTAGTAATCTCAAACCTATAAACTTTCACGCAATATATGAGCGCGAGCCATGGACATAGCACTATGGGTGGAATAGAATATAATGAGGGGGGCATGTGGAGAAGACAAAAAAGGAGAAAGTCTCACATCGACGAGGCTAATCGATGGGCTATGGAGATGCCCACCGATTGATGTTAATGCAAGTAGGGATTGCCATGCAACGGATGCACTAGAGCTATAAATGTATGAAAGCTCAACAAAAGAAACTAAGTGGGTGTGCATCCAACTTGCTTTCTCACGAAGACCTAGGGCACTTGAGGAGGCCCATTGTTGGAATATACAAGACAAGTTCTATAATGAAAATTCCCACTAGTATATGAAAGTGACAAAACAAAAGACTCTCTATCATGAAGATTATGGTGCTACTTTGAAGCACAAGTGTGGCAAAGGATAGTAGCATTGTCCCTTCTCTCTTTTTCTCTCATTTTTTTGGGCCTTCTCTTTTTTATGGCCTTTCTCTCTTTTTTTGGGCCTTATCTTTTTTTATGTCCTTTATCTTCTCTTTTTTTATTCCTCACTTGGGACAGTGCTCTAGAAAATGATGATCATCACACTTCTATTTATTTACAACTCAATGATTACTACTCGATACTGGAACAAAGTATGACTCTATATGAAGGCCTCCAGCGGTGTACCGGGATGTGCAATGACTCATGAGTGACATATATGAAAGAATTATGAACAGTGGCTTTGCCACAAATACGATGTCAACTACATGATCATGCAAAGCAATATGACAATGATGAATGTGTCATGATAAACGGAATGGTGGAAAGTTGCATGGCAATATATCTCGGAATGGCTATGGAAATGCCATAATAGGTAGGTATGGTGGCTGTTTTGAGGGAGATATAAGGAGGTTTATGTGTGAAAGAGCATATCATATCACGGGGTTTGGATGCACCGACGAAGTTTGCACCAACTCTCAATGTGAGAAAGGGCAATGCACGGTACCGAAGAGGCTAGCAATGATGGAAGGGTGAGAGTGCGTATAATCCATGGACTCAACATTAGTCATAAAGAACTCACATACTTATGAAGGAAATATGCCCTAGAGGCAATAATAAAGTTATTATTTATTTCCTTATATCATGATAAATGTTTATTATTCATGCTAGAATTGTATTAACTGGAAACATAATACTTGTGTGAATACATAAACAAACAAAGTGTCACTAGTATGCCTCTACTTGACTAGCTCGTTAATCGAAGATGGTTATGTTTCCTAACCATAGACATGAGTTGTCATTTGATTAACGAGATCACATCATTAGGAGAATGATGTGATTGACATGACCCATTCCATTAGCTTAGCACCCGATCGTTTAGTGTGTTGCTATTGCTTTCTTCATGACTTATACATGTTCCTATGACTATGAGATCACATCATTAGGAGAATGATGGTTATGTTCGTAATCATACTTTACTTGATATGGTGCGATCTATGATGTCTCTTACAGATTTACCGCTATCGTTTTGGGGTTATGCTTTAGAGACGGCCGCATTCACGTTAAATAGGGCACCATCAAAATCCGTTGAGACGACACCTTATGAACTATGGTTTGTCAAGAAACCAAAGTTGTCGTTTCTGAAAGTTTGGGGCTGCAATGCTTATGTGAAAAAGCTTCAACCTGATAAGCTCGAACCCAAATCGGAGAAATGTGTCTTCATAGGATACCCGAAGGAGACTATTGGGTACACCTTCTATCACAGATCCGAAGGCAAGACATTTGTTGCTAAGAATGGATCCTTTCTAGAGAAGGAGTTTCTCTCGAAAGAAGTGAGTGGGAGGAAAGTAGAACTTGATGAGGTAACTGTACCTGCTCCCTTATTGGAAAGTAGTACATCATAGAAACTGGTTTCTGTGACACCTACACCAATTAGTGAGGAAGCTAATGATGATGATCATGAAACTTTAGAACAAGTTACTACTAAACCTCGTAGATCAACTAGAGTAAGATCCGCACCAGAGTGGTACGGTAATCCTGTTCTGGAAGTCATGCTACTAGATCATGATGAACCTACGAACTATGAAGAAGCGATGGTGAGCCCAGATTCCGCAAAATGGCTTGAAGCCATGAAATCTGAGACGGGACCCATGTATGAGAACAAAGTGTGGACTTTGGTTGACTTGCCCAATGATCGGCAAGCAATTGAGAATAAATGGATCTTCAATAAGAAGACTGACGCTGACGGTAATGTTACTATCTACAAAGCTCGACTTGTCGCAAAAGGTTTTCGACAAGTTCAAGGGATTGACTACAATGAGACCTTCTCACCCGTAGCGATGCTTAAGTCTGTCCGAATCATGTTAGCAATTGCCGCACTTTATGATTATGAAATTTGGCAGATGGATGTCAAAACTGCATTCCTGAATGGATTTATGGAAGAAGAGTTGTATATGATGCAGCCGGAAGGTTTTCTCGATCCAAAGGGAGCTAACAAAGTGTGCAAGCTCCAGCGATCCATTTATAGACTGGTGCATGCATCTCGGAGTTGGAATAAACGCTTTGATAGTGTGATCAAAGCATTTCGTTTTATACAGACTTTTGGAGAAGCATGTATTTACAAGAAAGTGAGTGGGAGCTCTGTAGCATTTCTGATATTATATGTGGATGACATATTACTAATCGGAAATGATATAGAATTTCTGGATAGCACAAAGGGATACTTGAATAAGAGTTTTTCAATGAAAGACCTCGGTGAAGCTGCTTACATATTGGGCATTAAGATCTATAGAGATAGATCAAGACGCTTAATTGGACTTTCACAAAGCACATACCTTGACAAAGTTTTGAAGAAGTTCAAAATGGATCAAGCAAAGAAAGGATTCTTGCCTATGTTACAAGGTGTAAAGTTGAGTAAGACTCAATGCCCGACCACTGCAGAAGATAGAGAGAAAATGAAAGATGTTCCCTATGCTTCAGCCATAGGCTCTATCATGTATGCAATGCTGTGTACCAGACCTGATGTGTGCCTTGCTATAAGTCTAGCAGGGAGGTACCAAAGTAATCCAGGAGTGGATCACTGGACAGCGATCAAGAAAATGTTGAAATACCTGAAAAGGACTAAGGATATGTTTCTCGTATATGGAGGTGACAAAGAGCTCATCATAAATGGTTACATTGATGCAAGCTTTGACACTGATCCGGACGATTCTAAATCGCAAACCGGATACGTATTTACATTAAACGGTGGAGCTGTCAGTTGGTGCAATTCTAAACAAAGCATCGTGGCGGGATCTACATGTGAAGCGGAGTACATAGCAGCTTCGGAAGCAGCAAACGAAGGAGTCTGGATGAAGGAGTTCATATCCGATCTAGGTGTCATACCTAGTGCATCGGGTCCAATGAAAATCTTTTGTGACAATACTGGTGCAATTGCCTTGGCAAAGGAATCCAGATTTCACAAGAGAACCAAGCACATCAAGAGACGCTTCAATTCCATCCGGGATCTAGTCCAGGTGGGAGACATAGAGATTTGCAAGATACATATGGATCTGAATGTAGCAGACCCATTGACTAAGCCTCTTCCATGAGCAAAACATGATCAGCACCAAGGCTCCATGGGTGTTAGAATCATTACTATGTAATCTAGATTATTGACTCTAGTGCAAGTGGGAGACTGAAGGAAATATGCCCTAGAGGCAATAATAAAGTTATTATTTATTTCCTTATATCATGATAAATGTTTATTATTCATGCTAGAATTGTATTAGCCGGAAACATAATACTTGTGTGCATACATAAACAAACAAAGTGTCACTTGTATGCCTCTACTTGACTAGCTTGTTAATAGAAGATGGTTATGTTTCCTAACCATAGACATGAGTTGTCATTTGATTAACGAGATCACATCAATAGGAGAATGATGTGATTGACATGACCCATTCCATTATCTTAGCACCCGATCGTTTAGCGTGTTGCTATTACTTTCTTCATGACTTATACATGTTCCTATGACTATGAGATTATGCAACTCTGGTTTACCGGGGGAACACTTTGTGTGCTACGAAATGTCACAACGTAACTAGGTGATTATAAAGGTGCTCTACAGGTGTCTCCAAAGGTACATGTTGTTGGGGAACGTTGCAGAAAACAAAAATTTTCCTACGGTTTCACCAAGATCCATCTAGGAGTTCATCTAGCAACGAGTGATTAGATGCATCTACGTACCTTGTAGATCGCGAGCGGAAGCGTTCAAAGAACGTGGATGAGGAGTCGTACTCGACGTGATTCGAATCACCGAAGATCCTAGCACCGAACGGACGGCACCTCCGCGTTCAACACACGTACGGAACAGCCACGTCTCCTTCTTATTGATCCAGCAAGGGGGAAGGAGAGGTTGAGGGAGATGGCACCAGCAGCAGCACGACGGCGTGGTGATGATGGAGCTGCAGTACTCCATCAGGGCTTCGCCAAGAGCTAAGGAGGAGGAGGAGGTGTTGGAGAGGGAGCAGGAGGCAACCAAAGGCGTGTCATGAAAGCCCTCCTTCCCCACTATATATAGGAGGGCCAAGGGGGGGGGCGCCGGCCCTAGGAGATCCAATCTCCTAGGGTGGGGCGGCGGCCAAGGGGGAGGAATCCCTCCTCCCCAAGGCACCTAGGAGGTGCCTTCCCCTCCTAGGACTCTTCCTCCTTGAAACCCTAGGCGCATGGGCCTCTTGGGGCTGGTGCCCTTGGCCCATGTAGGCCAAGGCGCACCCCCTACAGCCCATGTGGCCCCCCGGGACAGGTGGCCCCACCCGGTGGGCCCCCGGGACCCTTCCGGTGGTCCCGGTACAATACCGATAACCCCGAAACTTGTCCCGATGGCCGAAATAGTACTTCATATATATAATTCTTTACCTCCGGACCATTCCGGAACTCCTCGTGATGTCCGGGATCTCATTCGGGACTCCGAACAACATTCGGGTTACTGCATATACATATCCCTACAACCCTAGCGTCACCGAACCTTAAGTGTGTAGACCCTACGGGTTCGGGAGACATGTAGACATGATCGAGATCGCTCTCCGGTCAATAACCAACAGCGGGATCTGGATACCCATGTTGGCTCCCACATGCTCCTCGATGATCTCATCGGATGAACCACGATGTCGAGGATTCAAACAACCCCGTATACAATTCCCTTTGTCAATCGGTATGTTACTTGCTCGAGATCCGATCGTCGGTATCCCAATACCTCGTTCAATCTCGTTACCAGCAAGTCACTTTACTCGTACCGTAATGCATGATCCCGTGACCAGACACTTGGTCACTTTGAGCTCATTATGATGATGCATTACTGAGTGGGCCCAGTGATACCTCTCCGTCATATGGAGTGACAAATCCCCGTCTTGATCCATGTCAACCCAACAAACACTTTCGGAGATACCCGTAGTATACCTTTATAGTCACCCAGTTACGTTGTGACGTTTGGCACACCCAAAGCACTCCTACGGTATCCGGGAGTTACACGATCTCATGGTCTAAGGAAAAGATACTTGACATTGGAAAACTCTAGCAAACGAACTATACGATCTTGTGCTATGTTTAGGATTGGGTCTTGTCCATCACATCATTCTCCTAATGATGTGATCTCGTTATCAATGACATCCAATGTCCATAGTCAGGAAACCATGACTATCTGTTGATCAACGAGCTAGTCAACTAGAGGCTTACTAGGGACATGTTGGTGTCTATTATTCACACGTGTATTACGATTTCCGGATAATACAGTTATAGCATGAATAAAGACAATTATCATGAACAAAGAAATATAATAATAATACTTTTATTATTGCCTCTAGGGCATATTTCCAACAGTCTCCCACTTGCACTAGAGTCAATAATCTAGTTACATTGTGATGAATCGAACACCCATGGAATTCTGGTGTTGATCATGTTTTGCTGTAGGGAGAAGTTTAGTCAACGGATCTACTACATTCAGGTCCGTATTACTTTACAAATCTCTGTGTCTCCATCTTGAACATTTTCACGAATGGAGTTGAAACGACGCTTGATGTGCCTTGTCTTCTTGTGAAACCTGGGTTCCTTTGCAAGAGCAATAGCTCCAGTGTTGTCACAGAAGAGCTTGATCGGCCCCGACGCATTGGGTATGACTCCTAGGTCGGTGATGAACTCCTTCACCCAAATTGCTTCATGTGCTGCCTCCGAGGCTGCCATGTACTCCGCTTCACATGTAGATCCCGCCACGACGCTCTGCTTGCAACTGCACCAGCTTACTGCCCCACCATTCAGAATATACACGTATCCGGTTTGTGACTTTGAGTCATCCAGATCTGTGTCGAAGCTAGCGTCGACGTAACCCTTTACGACGAGCTCTTCGTCACCTCCATAAACGAGAAACGTTTCCTTAGTCCTTTTCAGGTACTTCAGGATATTCTTGACCGCTGTCCAGTGTTCCTTGTCGGGATTACTTTGGTACCTTCCTACCAAACTTACGGCAAGGTTTACATCAGGTCTGGTACACAGCATGGCATACATAATAGAACCTATGGCAGAGGCATAGGGGATGACACTCATTTCTTCTATATCTTCTGCCGTGGTCGGACATTGAGCCGAGCTCAATTTCACACCTTGTAACACAGGCAAGAACCCCTTCTTAGAATGATCCATATTGAATTTCTTCAATATCTTATCAAGGTATGTGCTTTGTGAAAGACCTATGAGGCATCTTGATCTATCTCTATAGATCTTGATGCCTAATATATAAGCAGCTTCACCAAGGTCCTTCATTGAAAAACTTTTATTCAAGTAGGCCTTAATGCTGTCCAAGAGTTCTATATCATTTCCCATCCAAAGTATGTCATCTACATATAATATGAGAAATGCTACAGAGCTCCCACTCACTTTCTTGTAAACGCAGGCTTCTCCATAAGTCTGCGTAAACCCAAACGCTTTGATCATCTCATCAAAGCGAATGTTCCAACTCCGAGATGCTTGCACCAGCCCATAAATCGAGCGTTGGAGCTTGCACACCTTGTCAGCATTCTTAGGATCGACAAAACCTTCCGGTTGCATCATATACAATTCTTCCTTAAGGAAACCATTAAGGAATGCCGTTTTGACGTCCATCTGCCATATCTCATAATCATAAAATGCGGCAATTGCTAACATGATTCGGACGGACTTCAGCTTCGCTACCGGTGAGAAAGTCTCATCGTAGTCAACCCCTTGAACTTGTCGATAACCCTTAGCGACAAGCCGAGCTTTATAGATGGTCACATTACCATCCGCGTATGTCTTCTTCTTAAAGATCCATTTATTTTCTATGGCTCGCCGTTCAATGGGCAAGTTAGTCAAAGTCCATACTTCGTTTTCATACATGGATCCTATCTCGGATTTCATGGCTTCTAGCCATTTGTCGGAATCCGGGCCCGCCATCGCTTCTTCATAGTTCGAAGGTTCACCGTTGTCTAACAACATGATTTCCAAGACAGGGTTGCCGTACCACTCTGGTGCGGAACGTGTCCTTGTGGACCTTCGAATTTCAGTAGGAGCTTGATCAGAAGTATCTTGATCATCATCAATAACTTCCTCTCTAGTCGGTGCAGGCGCCTCAAGAACATTTTCTTGAGTTGCACCATTTTCCGTTTCAAGAGGTAATACTTCATCAAGTTCTACTTTCCTCCCACTTACTTCTTTCGAGAGAAACTCTTTCTCTAGAAAGGATCAATTCTTGGCAAAAAAGATCTTGCCTTCGGATCTGAGGTAGAAGATATACCCAATAGTTTCTTTAGGGTGTCCTATGAAGACACATTTTTCCGATTTGGGTTCGAGCTTTTCAAGTTGAAGTTTCCTGACATAAGCATCGCATCCCCAAACTTTTAGAAACGACAGCTTAGGTTTCTTCCCAAACCATAATTCAAACGGTGTCATCTCAACGGATTTCGACGGTGCCCTATTTAAAGTGAATGCGGCAGTCTCTAAAGCATAGCCCCAAAAAGATAGTGGTAAATCGGCAAGAGACATCATAGATCGCACCATATCTAATAGAGTGCAATTACGACGTTCGGACACACCATTACGCTGAGGTGTTCCAGGCGGCGTGAGTTGTGAAACTATTCCACATTTTCTTAAGTGTGTACCAAACTCGTGACTCAAGTATTCTCCTCCACGATCTGATCGTAGAAACTTGATTTTCCTGTCACGTTGATTCTCCACTTCACTCTGAAATTCCTTGAACTTTTCAAAGGTCTCAGACTTGTGTTTCATTAAGTAGACATACCCATATCTACTCAAGTCATCAGTGAGGGTGAGAACATAACGATAGCCACCGCGAGCCTCAACACTCATTGGACCGCACACATTAGTATGTATGATTTCCAATAAGTTGGTTGCTCGCTCCATTGTTCCTGAGAACGGAGTCTTGGTCATTTTACCCATGAGGCATGGTTCGCACGTGTCAAATGATTCATAATCAAGAGACTCTAAAAGTCCATCAGCATGGAGCTTCTTCATGCGTTTGACACCTATGTGACCAAGGCGGCAGTGCCACAAGTATGTGGGACTATCATTATCAATTTTACATCTTTTGGTACTTACACTATGAATATGTGTAGCATTACGCTCGAGATTCATAAAGAATAAACCATTCACCATCGGAGCATGACCATAAAACATATCTCTCATATAAATAGAACAACCATTATTCTCGGATTTAAATGAGTAGCCATCTCGAATTAAGCGAGATCCTGATACAATGTTCATGCTCAAACTTGGCACTAAATAACAATTATTGAGGTTCAAAACTAATCCCGTAGGTAAATGTAGAGGTAGCGTGCCGACGGCGATCACATCGACCTTGGAACCATTCCCGACGCGCATCGTCACCTCGTCCTTCGCCATTCTCCGTTTATTCCGCAGCTCCTGCTGTGAGTTACAAATATGAGCAACGGCACCGGTATCAAATACCCAGGAGCTACTACGAGTACTGGTAAGGTACACATCAATTACATGTATATCACATATACCTTTCGTTTTGCCGGCCTTCTTATCCGCTAAGTATTTGGGGCAGTTCCGCTTCCAGTGACCACTTTCCTTGCAATAAAAGCACTCAGTCTCGGGCTTGGGTCCATTCTTTGGCTTCTTCCCGGCAGCTTGCTTGTCGGGCGCGGCAACTCCCTTGCCGTCCTTCTAGAAGTTCTTTTTACCCTTGCCCTTCTTGAACTTAGTGGTTTTATTGACCATCAACACTTGATGTTCCTTCTTGACTTCTACCTCTGCTGATTTCAGCATAGCAAATACTTCAGGAATGGTCTTTTGCATCCCCTGCATATTGAAGTTCATCACAAAGCTCTTGTAGCTCGGTGGAAGCGACTGAAGGATCTTGTCAATGACCACGTCATCTGGGAGATTAACTCCCAGCTGAGTCAAGCGGTTATGTAACCCAGACATAGTGAGTATGTGCTCACTGACAGAACTATTTTCCTCCATCTTACAGCTGAAGAATTTGTCGGAGACTTCATATCTCTCGACCCGGGCATGAGCTTGGAAAACCATTTTCAGCTCTTCGAACATCTCATATGCTCCGTGTCTCTCAAAACGTTTTTGGAGCCCCGACTCTAAGCTGTAAAGCATGCCGCACTGAACGAGGGAGTAGTCATCGGTACGTGCCTGCCAAGCGTTCATAACGTCTTGTTCTGCAGGGAGAACAGGTGCATCACCTAGCGGTGCTTGTAGGACATAATCTTTCTTGGCAGCTATGAGGATGATCCTCAGGTTCCAGACCCAGTCCGTGTAGTTGCTACCATCGTCTTTCAGCTTGGTTTTCTCTAGGAACGCGTTGAAGTTGAGGACTACGTTGGCCATTTGATCTACAAGACATATTGTAAATATTTTAGACTAAGTTCATGATAATTAAGTTCATCTAATCAAATTATAATGAACTCCCACTTAGATAGACATCCCTCTTCTAGTCATCTAAGTATAACATGATCCAAGTTGGCTAGGCCGTGTCCGATCATTACGTGAGACGGACTAGTCAACGTCGGTGAACATCTTCATGTTGATCGTATCTTCTATACGACTCATGCTCGACCTTTCGGTCTTCTGTGTTCCGAGGCCATGTCTATGCACATGCTAGGCTCGTCAAGTCAACCTAAGTGTATTGCGTGTGTAAATCTGTCTTACACCCGTTGTATGTGAACGTAAGGATCTATCACACCCGATCATCACGTGGTGCTTCGAAACGACGAACTTTAGCAACGGTGCACAGTTAGGGGGAACACTTTTCTTGAAATTATTATGAGGGATCATCTTACTTACTACCTTCATTCTAAGCAAACAAGATGCAAAACATGATAAACATCACATGCAATCAAATAATAATAGTGACATGATATGGCCAATATCACATAGCTCCTTTGATCTCCATCTTGGGGCTCCATGATCATCTTGTCACCGTCATACTCATCGACATGTAAGTTGTGATTCCTATTACAATAGCATGAACATCTCATACATCACATATAGATCATTCATCACAACTTTGGCCATATCATATCACAAAGCACTTGCTGCAAAAACAAGTTAGACGTCCTCTAATTGTTGTTGCAAGTTTTACGTGGCTGAAGTAGGGTTCTAGCAAGAACGTTTTCTTACCTACGTGAAAGCCACAACGTGATTTGTCAACTTCTATTTACCCTTCATAAGGACCCTTTTCATCGAATCCGCTCCAACTAAAGTAGGAGAGACAGACACCCGCCAGCCACCTTATGCAACTTGAGCATGTTAGTCGGTGGAACCGGTCTCACGTAAGCGTACGTGTAAGGTTGGTCCGGGACGCTTCATCCCACAATACCGTTGAAGCAAGATAAGACTAGTAGCGGCAAGAAAGTTGACAACATCTACGCCCACAACAAATTGTGTTCTACTCGCGCAAGAAGAACTACGCATAGACCTAGCTCATGATGCCACTGTTGGGCAACGTTGCAGAAAACAAAAAATTTCCTACGGTTTCACCAAGATCCATCTAGGAGTTCATCTAGCAACGAGTGATTAGATGCATCTACATACCTTGTAGATCGCGAGCGGAAGCGTTCAAAGAACGTGGATGAGGGAGTCGTACTCGACGTGATTCGAATCACCGAAGATCCTAGCACCGAACGGACGGCACCTCCGCGTTCAACACACGTATGGAACAGCCACGTCTCCTTCTTCTTGATCCAGCAAGGGGGAAGGAGAGGTTGAGGGAGATGGCACCAGCAGCAGCACGACGGCGTGGTGATGATGGAGCTGCAGTACTCCGTCAGGGCTTCGCCAAGCGCTAAGGAGGGGGAGGAGGTGTTGGAGAGGGAGAAGGAGGCAACCAAAGGCGTGTCATGAAATCCCTCCTTCCCCACTATATATAGGAGGGCCAAGGGGGGGGGGCGCCGGCCCTAGGAGATCCAATCTCCTAGGGTGGGGCGGCGGCCAAGGGGGAGGAATCCCTCCTCCCCAAGGCACCTAGGAGGTGCCTTCCCCTCCTAGGACTCTTCCTCCTTGAAACCCTAGGCGCATGGGCCTCTTGGGGCTGGTGCCCTTGGCCCATGTAGGCCAAGGCGCACCCCCTACAGCCCATGTGGCCCCCCGGGACAGGTGGCCCCACCCGGTGGGCCCCCGGGACCCTTCCGGTGGTCCCGGTACAATACCGATAACCCTGAAACTTGTCCCGATGGCCGAAATAGTACTTCCTATATATAATTCTTTACCTCCGGACCATTCTGGAACTCCTCGTGATGTCCGGGATCTCATCCAGGACTCCGAACAACATTCGGGTTACTGCATATACATATCCCTACAACCCTAGCGTCACCGAACCTTAAGTGTGTAGACCCTACGGGTTCGGGAGACATGTAGACATGACCGAGATCGCTCTCCGGTCAATAACCAACAGCGGGATCTGGATACCCATGTTGGCTCCCACATGCTCCTCGATGATCTCATCGGATGAACCACGATGTCGAGGATTCAAACAACCCCGTATACAATTCAATTTGTCAATCGGTATGTTACTTGCTCGAGATCCGATCGTCGGTATCCCAATACCTCGTTCAATCTCGTTACCAGCAAGTCACTTTACTCGTACCGTAATGCATGATCCCGTGACCAGACACTTGGTCACTTTGAGCTCATTATGATGATGCATTACTGAGTGGGCCCAGTGATACCTCTCCGTCATACGGAGTGACAAATCCCCGTCTTGATCCATGTCAACCCAACAAACACTTTCGGAGATACCCGTAGTATACCTTTATAGTCACCCAATTACGTTGTGACGTTTGGCACACCCAAAGCACTCCTACGGTATCCGGGAGTTACACGATCTCATGGTCTAAGGAAAAGATACTTGACATTGGAAAACTCTAGCAAACGAACTATACGATCTTGTGCTATGTTTAGGATTGGGTCTTGTCCATCACATCATTCTCCTAATGATGTGATCTCGTTATCAATGACATCCAATGTCCATAGTCAGGAAACCATGACTATCTGTTGATCAACGAGCTAGTCAACTAGAGGCTTACTATGGACATGTTGGTGTCTATTATCCACACGTGTATTACGATTTCCGGATAATACAGTTATAGCATGAATAAAGACAATTATCATGAACAAAGAAATATAATAATAATACTTTTATTATTGCCTCTAGGGCATATTTCCAACACATGTTGGGTTGGCGTATTTCGAGATTAGGATTTTCACTCCGATTGTCGGAGAGGTATCTCTGGGCCCTCTCGGTAATGCACATCACTTAAGCCTTGCAAGCAATGCAACTAATAAGTTAGTTGCAAGATGATGTATTATAGAGCGAGTAAAGAGACTTGCTGGTAACGAGATTGAACTAGGTATTGAGATACCGACGATCGAATCTCGGGCAAGTAACATACTGATGACAAAGGGAACAAATGTATGTTGTTATGCGGTCTGACCGATAAAGATCTTCATAGAATATGTAGGAGGCAATATGAGCATCCAGGTTCCGCTATTGGTTATTGACTGGAGACGTGTCTTGGTCATGTCTACATTGTTCTCGAACCCGTAGGGTCCGCACGCTTAACGTTACGATGACAGTTTCATTATGAGTTTATATATTTTGATGTACTGAAGGTTGTTCGGAGTCCCGGATGTGATCACGGACTTGACGAGGAGTCTCGAAATGGTCGATACATAAAGATCGATATATTGGACGACTATATTTGGACACCGGAAAGGTTCCGGGTGAGATTGGGACAATACCGGATCACCGGGAGGCTATCGGAACCCCCCGGGAGGTATATGGGCCTTATTGGGCCTTAGTGGAAAGGAGGGGAAAGGAGCAAGGGAAGGGGCGCCCCCCCCCAAGCCCAATCCGAATTGGGAAGGGGGCCGGCCCCCCTTTCCTTCCTCCCTCCTTCCTCTTCCTTCCCTCTCCTACTCCTAATAGGAAAAAGGGGAGTCCTACTCCCTGTGGGAGTTGGACTCCCCCTTAGGGCGCGCCACCCTCCTTGGCCGGCCCCCTCCTCCACTCCTTTATATACGGGGCCAGGGGGCACCCCATAGACACAACAATTGATCATTGATCTCTTAGCCATGTGCGGTGCCTCCTCCACCATAATCCTCGATAATATTGTAGCGGTGCTTAGGCGAAGCCCTGCGACGATAGAACATCAAGATCGTGACCACACCGTCATGCTGACGGAACTCATCCCCGACACTTTGCTGGATCGGAGTCCGGGGATCGTCATCGAGCTGAACGTGTGCTAGAACTCGGAGGTGCCGTAGTTTCGGTGCTTGATCGGTCGGGCCGTGAAGACGTACGACTACATCAACCGCGTTGTGCTAACGCTTCTGCTTCCGGTCTACAAGGGTACGTAGACAACACTCTTCCCTCTCGTTGCTATGCATCACCATGATCATGCATGTGCGTAGGAATTTTTTTTTGAAATTACTACGTTCCCCAACAACTTATTGCAAAAATATAAAAGTCATCAAAAACCTCGGCACTATGCGCATGCTCCTAGGGGATAGATTGGTAGGAAAATACCATCGCTCGTCCCCGACCGCCACTCATAAGGAAGACAATCAAATAACACCTCATGTTTCAAATTTGTTACACAATGTTTACCATACGTGCATGCTACGGGACTTGCAAACTTCAACACAAGAATTTCTCAAATTCACAACTACTCAACAAGCACGACTTTGATATTATTACCTCCATATCTCAAAACAATCATCAAGCATCAAACTTCTCTTAGTATTCAATACTCTATGAAAGTTTTTACTATTCTTGGATGCCTAGCATATTAGGATTATTTAAGAAAATTACCATGCTATTTAAAACTCTCAAAATGACATAAGTGAAGCATGAGAGTTCATCTATTTCTATAATACCACCACCGTGCTCTAAAAAGATATAAGTGAAGCACTAGAGCAACAACAAACTACTCCGGAAGATATAAGTGAAGATCAATGAGTAGTCGAATAATTATGCAACTATGTGAAGACTCTCTAACATTTAATAATTTCATATCTTGGTATTTTATTTAAACAGCAAGCGAAAAAAAATAAAATGAAATGACGCTCCAAGCAAAACACATATCATGTGGCGAATAAAAATATAGCTCCAAGTAAAGTTACCGATGAATGAAGACGAGAGAGGGGATGCCTTCCGGGGCATCCCCAAGCTTAGGCTCTTGGCTATCCTTTAATATTACCTTGGGGTGCCTTGGGCATCCCCAATCTTAGGCTCTTGCCACTCCTTATTCCATAGTCCATCGAATCTTTACCCAAAACTTGAAAACTTCACAACACAAAACTTAACAGAAAACTTGTAAGTTCCGTTACCGAAAGAAAACAAAACACCAGTTCAAGGTACTGTAATGAACTCATTCTTTATTTATATTGGTGTTAAACCTACTGTATTCCAACTTCTCTATGGTTTATAAACTCCTTTACTAGCCATAGATTCATCAAAATAAGCAAACAACACACGAAAAACAGAATCTGTTAAAAACAGAACAGTCTGTAGTAATCTGGATCAAACGTATACTTCTGGAACTCATAAAATTCTCAAATAAATTTATGGACGTGAGTAAATTATCTATTAATCATCTGCAAAAATAATTAACTAAATAGCAGTATCTAAATAAAAATGGCAGCAATTCTCGTGAGCGCTAAAGTTTCTGTTTTTTACAGCATGATCGCAAAGACTTTCCCCAAGTCTTCCCAACGGTTCTACTTGGCACAAACATTAATTAAAACACATAAAACCACAGCTAAATAGAGGCTAGATGAATTATTTATTACTAAACAGGAACAAAAAGCAAGGAACAAAAATAAAGTTGGGTTGCCTCCCAACAAGCGCTATCGTTTTAACGCCCCTAGCTAGGCATGACGATTTCAACGATGCTCACATAAAAGATAAGAATTGAAACACAAAGAGAGCATCATGAAGAATATGACTAGCACATTTAAGTCTAACATACTTCCTATGCATAGGGATTTTGTGAGCAAACAACTTATGGGAACAATAATCAACTAGCATAGGAGGGCAAAACAAGCATAACTTTGAAACTTTAAGCACATAGAGAGGAAACTTGATATTATTGCAATTCCTACAAGCATATATTCCTCCCTCATAATAATTTTCAGTAGAATAATGAATGAATTCAACAATATAACCAGCACTTAAAGCATTATTTTCATGATCTACAAGCATAGAAATTTTATTGCTCTCCACATAAGCAAAATTCTTCTCATGAATAATAGTGGGAGCAAACTCAACAAAATAATTATCATCTGAGGCATAATCCAATTGAAAACTAAAATCATGATGACAAGTTTTATGGATATCATTATTCTTTATAGCATACAAGTCATCACAATAATCATCATAGATAGTAACTTTGTTCTCATAATCAATTGGAACCTCTTCCGGAATAGTGGATTTATCACAAAATAAAGTCATGACCTCTCCAAATCCACTTTCATCAATATAATCATCATAAATAGGAGGCATGATTTCATCATAATAAATTTGCTCATCAAAACTTGGGGGACAAAAAATATCATCTTCATCAAACATAGCTTCCCCAAGCTTGTGGCTTTGCATATCATTAGCATCATGGATATTCAAGGAATTCATACTAACAACATTGCAATAATGCTCATCATTCAAAGATTTAGTGCCAAACATTTTAATGCAGTCTTCTTCTAACACTTTGGCACAATTATCAGAATCCTTATTTTCTTGATAGATATTAAAAAGATGAAGCATATGAGGTACCCTTAATTCCATTTTTTGTAATTTTCTTTTATAAACTAAACTAGTGATAAAACAAGAAACTAAAAGACTCGATTGCAAGATCTAAAGATATACCTTCAAGCGCTAACCTCCCCGGCAATGGCGCCAGAAAAGAGCTTGATGTCTACTACACAACCTTCTTCTTGTAGACGTTGTTGGGCCTCCAAGTGCAGAGGTTTGTAGGACAGTAGCAAATTTCCCTCAAGTGGATGACCTAAGGTTTATCAATCTGTAAGAGGCCTAGGATGAAGATGGTCTCTCTCAAGCAACCCTGCAACCAAATAACAAAGAGTCTCTTGTGTCCCCAACACACCCAATACAATGGTAAATTGTAAAGGTGCACAAGTTCGGCAAAGAGATGGTGATACAAGTGGTATATGGATGGTAGATAATAATTTTTGTAATCTGAAAATATAAAAACAGCAAGGTAACTAATGGTAAAAGTGAGCATAAACGGTATTGCAATGCTTGGAAATAAGGCCTAGGGTTCATACTTTCGCTAGTGCAAGTTCCATCAACAATAATAACATAATTGGATCATATAACTATCCCTCAAAATGCAACAAAGAGTCACTCCAAAGTCACTAATAGCGGAGAACAAACGAAGAGATTATGGTAGGGTACGAAACCACCTCAAAGTTATTCTTTCCAATCAATCCGTTGGGCTATTCCTATAAGTTTCGCAAACAGCCCTAGAGTTCGTACTAGAATAACACCTAAAGACACAAATCAACCAAAACCCTAATGTCACCTAGATACTCCAATGTCACCTCAAGTATCCGTGGTATGATTATACGATATGTGTCACACAATCTCAGATTCATCTATTCAACCAACACATAGAACCTCAAAGAGTGCCCCAAAGTTTCTACCGGAGAATCACGACGAAAACGTGTGCCAACCCCTATGCATAGGTTCATGGGCGGAACCCGCAAGTTGATCACCAAAATATACATCAAGTGAATCACGTGATATCCCATTGTCACCACAGATACGAACGGCAAGACATACATCAAGTGTTCTCAAATATTTAAAGACTTGATCCGATAAGATAACTTCAAAGGGAAAACTCAATCCATTACAAGAGAGTAGAGGGGGGAGAAAACATCATAAGATCCAACTATGATAGCAAAGCTCGCGATACATCAAGATCGTACCACCTCAAGAACACGAGAGAGAGAGATCAAACACATAGCTACTGGTACATACCCTCAGCCCCGAGGGAGAACTACTCCCTCCTCGTCATGCAGAGCACCGGGATGATGAAGATGGCCACCGGAGAGAGATTCCCCCCTCTGGCAGGGTGCCAGAACGGGTCTAGATTGGTTTTCGGTGGCTACGGATGCTTCTGGCGGCGGAACTCCCGATCTATTGTGCTCCCCGGTAGTTTTAGGGTATATGGAGATATATAGGCGGAAGAAGTACGTCAGGGGGGCCACGAGGGTGGAGGGAGCGCCCCCCTACCTCATGGCCTCCTCGAAGCTTCCTTGACATAGACTCCAAGTCTACCGGGATGCTTTCCTTCCAAAAATGAGTTCTGTGAAGTTTCAGGTCAATTGGACTCCGTTTGATTTTCCTTTTCTTCGAAACCCTAAAATAGGCACAAAAAAATAGAAACTAGCATTGGGCTCTGGGTTAATAGGTTAGTCCCAAAAATAATATAAAAGTGTATAATGAAGCCCATAAACATCCAAAACAGATAATATAATAGCATGGAACAATCAAAAATTACAGATACGTTGGAGACGTATCAGAAAGAAGCCACAGAAAGGAGGAAAGAGGCCTAGGGTCAACACTGCCTTTGAAATCCCTGAGGACATCTATGTTGGGTACTGCACACCCCCTGAGGAAGATAAAAATCAGCGCAAGGTGCGCATTCAAAAGATTGAGAGGAGATGGGCAAGAGAGTGGAGGGAGTAGAGATATGTTACTCCAAAATACATGAAGAAATTCGCTCTAAATCCTCCACGCCTAAGACCTTTGTTGGCACCTGGACAAGAAGCAGATCCCACCAGCCTCAAGCGTGGTGAGGATTATCCTGATGAGTGGGCCAAGCGCCGGGCCAAGTTGGCCAAACAAGCAAAAGATGCAGTGAGGAAATTCAACGAAGACTCTACTGCCGTTGCTGCTGTTGAGGCCTCTGTAAAGCCGAAGAAGTACATGCCAAACAAGCCTGCTCACAAGCCCAGTGCTTCATCAGCAATGCCCTCACGACCGAGTTCCTCAACTATGCCCTCACGGCCAGATTCCTCAAAGCCCTCACAGCCAATTCCTAACACTGCTCCCGCTCCTCAAAAATCTTGAGCTTCTCTGCCAAAGTCTTCGGCTGCTCCGACCAAATCCTCAGCACCTGTGCATCTCGCCACATGCCAAAGGACCACAGGCATATCTATTGCCTCAGGAGCCTCTGCAAGTTCCTCAGCTGCTCCAAGTTCCTCAGCTGCTCCCTCTCTTCTGAAGAAGAAGACCACTGCTGGACGAGGTCCTCGACCAAGTCCTCACAAGAAACAAGTTGCTTTCCAAGTGCCCTCTGATGATGATGAGGCTGATGATGAAGAACTAGCAGAAATCATCATAGACAGGCAAGTCAGGGCCGCTAGAGCCAAGGGTACAAGTGTGCCTCTACTTTTGGATCCAAAGTTGATCCTCGAATACATTGATGTTTGGCACAAGGACCCCAACACTCCCATGCCTGACTTCAAGCTGACTCCTAGCCAAAGTCATATGTTGACTCACTTCATACAGGAAGAGAAATGGAAGTTTGAGAAGGCCAGGCAGATCAAGAAAGCACAGTACAACAAGGAGCGCTATCTGAAGAAAAATGTTGTCTCTATGACAACTGAAGAACTTGTCACTATTCAAACTGAGATCAAGAAACTCAGTGATGAATTTGACGCATACCGCGTTGATTGGCTTGGAGCCAAGGTTCATTTTGTAAGACTTGGTGACAACTTCACCTCAAATGTTGCAGCCCCAACGCAACAGGAAATTCCTCAGGCTGAAGCATCTGCTCAGCCTATTGAAGAAAATGCCAACACCGCTGATGACAATCGGGCTGCTGAAAAAAATGCTAATTCCAGGGCTGATGACTGCATTCCAGCCACTGAAGAAACTGCCAGGACAACCACTAGTGTTGTGCCTGAAGAAAGTGAAGACGTTAGGGCAACTGCATCAGTTGCGCCTAAAGAAATTCAACCAAATTCCTCTGCTCCTCCTGCGCCTACACAAACTTCGATCCTTCCATCTGCATCAGATGTGAAGAAGACTAAGGCTGCAGAGTGTGCAGCAGTGAAGAAAAGGAAGGCGTCAACTTCATCAGATTGTTCAGCTCGGAAGAAGATGAAGCCACTGACTAGCTCGTTTGCAAACCCAATTAATGTTGTTCCTATCTCAACCATGTTGGGGAACGTATTAATTTCAAAAAAATTCCTACGCACACGCAAGATCATGGTGATGCATAGCAACGAGAGGGGAGAGTGTGATCTACGTACCCTTGTAGATCAACAACGGAAGCGTTAACTTGGTTGATGTAGTCGTACGTCTTCACGGCCCGACCGATCAAGCACCGAAACTACGGCACCTCCGAGTTCTAGCACACGTTCAGCTCGATGACGATCCCCGGACTCCGATCCAGCAAAGTGTCGGGGAAGAGTTCCGTCAGCACGATGGCGTGGTGACGATCTTGATGTACTACTGTCGCAGGGCTTCGCCTAAGCACTGCTACAATATTATCGAGGACTATGGTGGAAGGGGGCACCGCACACGGCTAAGAATATGATCACGTGGATCAACTTGTGTCCTTAGGGGTGCCCCTTGCCTCCGTATATAAAGGTTCAAAGGGGGGGCGGCCGGCCAAGAGGAGGCGCGCCAGGAGGAGTCCTACTCCCTCCGGGAGTAGGACTCCCCCCTTTCCTAGTTGGAATAGGATTCGCGGAGGGGGGAAAGAGGAGAGAGAGGAGGAAGGGGGGCCGGCCCCCTCTCCTTGTCCTATTCGGACCAAGGGGGGAGGGGCGCGTGGCCCATCTCTGGCCACCTCTCCTCTCTTCCACTAAGGCCCACTAAGGCCCATATACCTCCCGGGGGGTTTCGGTAACCTCCCGGTAATGCGGTAAAATCCCGATTTCACCCGGAACACTTCCGATATCCAAACATAGGCTTCCAATATATCAATCTTTATGTCTCGAACCTTTCGAGACTCCTCGTCATGTCCGTGATCACATCCGGGACTCCAAACAACCTTCGGTACATCAAAACGCATAAACTCATAATAAAACTGTCATCGAAACCTTAAGCGTGCGGACCCTACGGGTTTGAGAACAATGTAGACATGACCGAGACACGTCTTCGGTCAATAACCAATAGCGGGACCTGGATGCCCATATTGGTTCCTACATATTCTACGAAGATCTTTTATCGGTCAGACTGCATAACAACATACGTTGTTCCCTTTGTCATCGGTATGTTACTTGCCCGAGATTCGATCGTCGGTATCCTATACCTAGTTCAATCTCGTTACCGGCAAGTCTCTTTACTCGTTCTGTAATACATCATCCCGCAACTAACTCATTAGTTGCAATGCTTGCAAGGCTTAAGTGATGTGCATTACCGAGAGGGCCCAGAGATACCTCTCCGACAATCGGAGTGACAAATCCTAATCTTGAAATACGCCAACCCAACATGTACCTTTGGGGACACCTATAGAGCTCCTTTATAATCACCCAGTTACGTTGTGATGTTTGGTAGCACACAAAGTGTTCCTCTAGCAAACGGGAGTTGCATAATCTCATAGTCATAGGAACATGTATAAGTCATGAAGAAAGCAATAGCAACATACTAAACGATCGGGTGCTAAGCTAATGGAATGGGTCATGTCAATCAGATCATTCACCTAATGATGTGATCCCATTAATCAAATAACAACTCTTTTGTTTATGGTTAGGAAACATAACGATCTTCGATTAACGAGCTAGTCAAGTAGAGGCATACTAGTGACACTCTGTTTGTCTATGTATTCACACATGTATTATGTTTCCGGTTAATACAATTCTAGCATGAATAATAAACATTTATCATGATATAAGGAAATAAATAATAACTTTATTATTGCCTCTAGGGCATATTTCCTTCAGTCTCCCACTTGCACTAGAGTCAATAATCTAGTTCACATCGCCATGTGATTCAACACTAAAAGTTCACATCACCATGTGATTAACACCCATAGTTCACATCGTGATGCGACCTATACCCGAGTCAATAATCTAGTTCACATCATTTATGTGATTAACACCCAAAGAGTACGAAGGTGTGATCATGTTTTGCTTGTGAGATAATTTTAGTCAACGGGTCTGTCACATACAGATCCGTAAGTATTTTGCGAATTCTATGTCTATAATGCTCTGCATGGAGCTACTCTAGCTAATTGCTCCCACTTTCAATATGTATCCAGATTGAGACTTATAGTCATCTGGATCAGTGTCAAAACTTGCATCGATGTAACCCTTTACGACGAACCTTTTTGTCACGTCCATAATCGAGAAACATATCCTTATTCCACTAAGGATAATTTTGACCGTTGTCCAGTGATCTACTCCTAGATCACTATTGTACTCCCTTGCCAAAATCAGTGTAGGGTATACAATAGATCTGGTACACAGCATGGCATACTTCATAGAACCTATGGCCAAGCCATAGGGAATGACTTTCATTCTCTTTCCATCTTCTGCCGTGGTCGGGTTTTGAGTCTTACTCAATTTCACACCTTGTTACACAGGCAAGAACTCTTTCTTTGACTGTTCCATTTTGAACTACTTCAAAACCTTGTCAAGGTATGTACTCATTGAAAAAACTTATCAAGCTTCTTGATCTATCTCTATAAATCTTGATGCTCAATATGTAAGCAGCTTCACCGAGGTCTTTCTTTGAAAAAACTCCTTTCAAACACTCCTTTATGCTTTGCAGAATAATTCTACATTATTTCCGATCAACAATATGTCATTCACATATACTTATCAGAAATGCTGTAGTGCTCCCACTCACTTTCTTGTAAATACAGGCTTCACCGCAAGTCTGTATAAAACTATATGCTTTGATCAACTTATCGAAGCGTATATTCCAACTCCGAGATGCTTGCACCAGTCCATAGATGGATTGCTGGAGCTTGCATATTTTTGTTAACACCTTTAGGATTGACAAAACCTTCTGGTTGCATCATATACAACTCTTCTTTAATAAATCCATTAAGGAATGCAGTTTTATTATCCATTTGCCAGATTTCTTAAAATGCGGCAATTGCTAACATGATTCGGACAGACTTAAGCATAGATACGAGTGAGAAACTCTCATCGTAGTCAACACTTTGAACTTGTCGAAAACCTTTTGCGACAATTCTAGCTTTGTAGATAGTAACACCACTATCAACGTCCTTCTTCCTCTTGAAGATCCATTTATTTTCTATGGCTTGCCGATCATCGGGCAAGTCAACCAAAGTCCACACTTTGTTCTCATACATGGATCCCATCTCAGATTTCATGGCCTCAAGCCATTTTGCGGAATCTGGGCTCATCATCGCTTCCTCATAGTTCGCAAGTTCATCATGGTCTAGTAACATGACTTCCAAAACAGGATTACCGTACCACTCTGGTGCGGATCTCACTCTGGTTTACCTACGAGATTCGGTAGTAACTTGATCTGAAGTTACATGATCATCATCATTAGCTTCCTCAATAATTGGTGTAGTAGTCACAGGAACAGATTTCTGTGATGAACTACTTTCCAATAAGGGAGAAGGTACAATTACCTTATCAAGTTCTACTTTCCTCCCACTCACTTCTTTCGAGAGAAACTCCTTCTCTAGAAAGGATCCATTCTTAGCAATGAATATCTTGCCTTCGGATCTGTGATAGAAGGTGTACCCAACATTTTCTTTTGGGTATCCTATGAAGACGCACTTCTCCGATTTGAGTTTGAGCTTATCAGGATGAAACTTTTTCATATAAGCATCGCAACCCCAAACTTTGAGAAATGACAACTTTGGTTTCTTGCAAACCATAGTTCATAAGGCGTCGTCTCAACGGATTTTGATGGTGCCCTATTTAATGTGAATGCAACTGTCTCTAATGCATAACCCCAAAAACGATAGTGGTAAATCGGTAAGAAACATCATAGATTGCACTATATCCAATAAAGTACGGTTATGACGTTCGGACACACCATTATGCTGTGGTGTTCCAGGTGGCATGAGTTTGTGAAACTATTCCACATTGTTTTAATTGAAGACCAAACTCGTAACTCAAATATTTGTCTCCGCGGTCAGATCGTAGAAACTTTTATTTTCTTGTTACGATGATTCTCCACTTTACTCTGAAATTCTTTGAACTTTTCAAATATTTCAGACTTGTGTTTCATTAAGTAGATATATCCATATCTGCTTAAGTCATCTGTGAAGGTGAGAAAATAACGATATCCGCCACGAGCCTCGATATTCATCGGACCACATACATCAGTATGTATGATTTCCAACAAATCTGTTGCTCTCTCCATAGTACCGGAGAACGGCGTTTTAGTCATCTTGCCCATGAGGCACAGTTCGCAAGTACCAAGTGATTCATAATCAAGAGGTTCCAAAAGTCCATCAGTATGGAGTTTCTTCATGCGCTTTACACCAATATGGCCTAAACGGCAGTGCCACAAATAAGTTGCACTATCATTATTAACTTTGCATCTTTTGGTTTCAATATTATGATTATGTGGATCACTACGATCGAGATCCAACGAACTATTTTCATTGAGTGTGTAACCATATAAGGTTTTATTCATGTAATGAACAACAATTTATTCTCTTACTTAAATGAATAACCGTATTACAATAAACATGATCAAATCATATTCATGCTCAACGCAAACACCAAATAACACTTATTCAGGTTCAACACTAATCCCGAACATATAGGGAGTGTGCGATGATGATCATATCAATCTTGGAACCACTTCCAACACACATCGTCACTTCACCCTTAACTAGTCTTTGTTTATTCTGCAACTCCCGTTTCGAGTTACTAATCTTAGCAACTGAACTAGTATCAAATACTGAGGGGTTGCTATAAACACTAGTAAAGTACACATCAATAACATGTATATCAAATATACTTATGTTCACTTTGCCATCCTTCTTTATCTGCCAATCACTTGGGGTAGTTCCGCTTCTAGTGACCAGTCCCTTTGCAGTAGAAACACTTAGTCTCAGGCTTAGGACCAGACTTGGGCTTCTTCACTTGAGCAGCAACTTGCTTGCTGTTCTTCTTGAAGTTCCCCTTCTTCCCTCTGCCCTTTTCTTGAAACTAGTGGTCTTGTCTACCATCAACACTTGATGTTTTTCTCGATTTCTACCTTCGTCAATTTCTGCATTACGAAGAGCTTGGGAATCGTTTCCGTTATCCCTTGCATATCATAGTTCATCACGAAGTTCTACTAACTTGGTGATGGTGACTAGAGAATTCTGTCAATCACTATCTTATCTGGAAGATTAACTCCCACTTGATTCAAGAGATTGTAGTACTCAGACAATCTAAGCACATGCTCACTAGTTGAGCGATTCTCCTTCATCTTTTAGCTATAGAACTTGTTGGAGACTTCATATCTCTCAACTCGGGTATTTGCTTGAAATATTAACTTCAACTCCTGGAACATCTCATATGCTCCATGACGTTCAAAACGTCTTTGAAGTCCCGATTCTAAGCTATTAAGCATGGTGCACTAAACTATCAAGTAGTCATCATATTGAGCTAGCCAAACGTTCATAACGTCTGCATCTGCTCCTGCAATAGGTCTGTCACCTAGCGGTGCATCAAGGACATAATTCTTCTGTGCAGCAATGAGGATAAACCTCAGATCACGGATCCAATCCACATCATTGCTACTAACATCTTTCAACACAATTTTCTCTAGGAACATATCAAAATAAACACAGGGAAGCAACAACGCGAGCTATTGATCTACAACATAATTTGCAAAATACTACCAGGACTAAGTTCATGATAAATTAAAGCTCAATTAATCATATTACATAAGAACTCCCACTTAGATAGACATCCCTCTAATCCTCTAAGTGATTACGTGATCCAAATCAACTAAACCATGTCCGATCATCACGTGAGATGGAGTAGTTTCATTGGTGAACATCACTATGTTGATCATATCTGCTATATGATTCACGCTCGACCTTTCGGTCTCCGTGTTCCGAGGCCATATCTGTATATGCTTGGCTTGTCAAGTATAACCTGAGTATTCCGCGTGTGCAACTATTTTGCACCCGTTGTATTTGAACGTAGAGCCTATCACACCCGATCATCACGTGGTGTCTCAGCACGAAGAACTTTCGCAATGGTGCATACTCAGGGAGAACACTTCTTGATAATTAGTGAGAGATCATCTTATAATGCTACCGCCAATCAAAGCAAGATAAGATGCATAAAAGATAAACATCACATGCAATCAATATAAGTGATATGATATGGCCATCATCATCTTGTGCTTGTGATCTCCATCTCCGAAGCACCGTCATGATCACCATCGTCACCGGCGTGACACCTTGATTTCCATCGTAGCATCGTTGTCGTCTCGCCAATCTTATGCTTCCACGACTATCGCTACCGCTTAGTGATAAAGTAAAGCATTACAGCGCGATTGCATTGCATACAATAAAGCGACAACCATATGGCTCCTGCCAGTTGCCGATAACTCGGTTACAAAACATGATCATCTCATACAATAAAATTTAGCATCATGTCTTGACCATATCACATCACAACATGCCCTGCAAAAACAAGTTAGACGTCCTCTACTTTGTTGTTGCAAGTTTTACGTGGCTGCTACGGGCTTAAGCAAGAACCAATCTTACCTACGCATCAAAACCACAACGATAGTTTGTCAAGTTGGTGTTGTTTTAACCTTCGCAAGGACCGGGCGTAGCCACACTCGGTTCAACTAAAGTTGGAGAAACTGTCACCCGCTAGCCACCTTTGTGCAAAGCACGTCGGGAGAACCGGTCTCGCTTAAGCGTACGCGTAATGTCGGTCCGGGCCGCTTCGTCCAACAATACCGCCGAACCAAAGTATGACATGCTGGTAAGCAGTATGACTTATATCGCCCACAACTCACTTGTGTTCTACTCGTGCATATAACATCAACACATAAAACCTAGGCTCTGATACCACTGTTGGGGAATGTAGTAATTTCAAAAAAATTCCTACGCACACGCAAGATCATGGTGATGCATAGCAACAAGAGGGGAGAGTGTGATCTACGTACCCTTGTAGATCGACAACGGAAGCGTTAACTTGGTTGATGTAGTCGTAAGTCTTCACGGCCCGACCGATCAAGCACCGAAACTACGGCACCTCCGAGTTCTAGCACACGTTCAGCTCGATGAAGATCCCCAGACTCCGATCCAGCAAAGTGTCGGGGAAGAGTTCCGTCAGCACGATGGCGTGGTGACGATCTTGATGTACTACTGTCGCAGGGCTTCGCCTAAGCACTGCTACAATATTATCGAGGACTATGGTGGAAGGGGGCACCGCACACGGCTAAGAATATGATCACGTGGATCAACTTGTGTCCTTAGGGGTGCCCCTTGCCTCCGTATATAAAGGTTCAAAGGGGGGGCGGCCGGCCAAGAGGAGGCGCGCCAGGAGGAGTCCTACTCCCTCCGAGAGTAGGACTCCCCCCTTTCCTAGTTGGAATAGGATTCGCGGAGGGGGGAAAGAGGAGAGAGAGGAGGAAGGGGGGCCGGCCCCCTCTCCTTGTCCTATTCGGACCAAGGGGGGAGGGGCGCGTGGCCCATCTCTGGCCACCTCTCCTCTCTTCCACTAAGGCCCACTAAGGCCCATATACCTCCCGGGGGGGTTCCGGTAACCTCCCGGTAATCCGGTAAAATCCTGATTTCACCCGGAACACTTCCGATATCCAAACATAGGCTTCCAATGTTGGGGAACGTTGCAGAAAACAAAAAATTTCCTACTCGTTTCACCAAGATCATCTAGGAGTTCATCTAGCAACGAGTCATCGGATGCATCTACATACCTTTGTAGATGGCGCACGGAAGCGTTCAAAGGAACGGTGATGATGTAGTCATACTCGACGTGATCCAAATCACCGATGACCAGCGCCGAACGGACGGCACCTCCGCGTTCAACACACGTACGGGACGGGAGACGTCTCCTCCTTCTTGATCCAGCAAGGGGGAAGGAGAGGTTCATGAAGATCCAGCAGCACGACGGCGTGGTGGTGGATGCAGGGCGTCACGGAAGCAGGGCTTCGCCTATACTGCGAAAAGGAGACGTAACGGGGAGAGAGGGAGGCGCCAGGGGCTGGTGTGAAATCCCTCCTCTCCCCCCCACTATATATAGGGGTGCCATGGGGGGGCGCCGGCCCTAGTAGATGAGATCTACTAGGGGGGGCGGCGGCCAAGGGGAGGATTCCCTCCCCCCCAAGGCACCTAGGGGTGCCTTCCACCACATGGACTCTTCCATGGTGGAACCCTAGGCGCATGGGCCTATAGGGGCTGGCACCCCAGCCCACTATGGGCTGGGTTCCATCCTATTTCAGCCCATGGGGCCCTCCGGGATAGGTGGCCCCACCCGGTGGACCCCCGGGACCCTTCCGGTGGTCCCGGTACAATACCGATAACCCCGAAACTCGTCCCGATGCCCGAAACAGCACTTCCTATATATAATTCTTTACCTCCGGACCATTCCGGAACTCCTCGTGACGTCCGGGATCTCATCCGGGACTCCGAACAACATTCGGGTTTCTGCATATACATATCTTCACAACCCTAGCGTCACCGAACCTTAAGTGTGTGGACCCTACGGGTTCGGGAGACAAGCAGACATGACCGAGACGACTCTCTGGTCAATAACCAACAGCGGGATCTGGATACCCATGTTGGCTCCCACATGCTCCACGATGATTTCATCGGATGAACCACGATGTCGAGGATTCAATCAACCCCGTATGCAATTCCCTTTGTCAATCGATATGTTACTTGCCCGAGATTCGATCGTCGGTATCCCAATACCTCGTTCAATCTCGTTACCGGCAAGTCACTTTACTCATACCGTAATGCATGATCCCGTGATCAGACACTTGGTCACTTTGAGCTCATTATGATGATGCATTACCGAGTGGGCCCAGTGATACCTCTCCGTCATACGGAGTGACAAATCCCAGTCTTGATCCATGTCAACCCAACAGACACTTTCGGAGATACCCGTAGTCTACCTTTATAGTCACCCAGTTACGTTGTGACGTTTGGCATACCCAAAGCACTCCTACGGTATCCGGGAGTTACACGATCTCATGGTCTAAGGAAAAGATACTTTGACATTGGAAAACTCTAGCAAACGAACTAAACGATCTTGTGCTATGTTTAGGATTGGGTCTTGTCCATCACATCATTCTCCTAATGATGTGATCTCGTTATCAATGACATCCAATGTCCATAGTCAGGAAACCATGACTATCTGTTGATCAACGAGCTAGTCAACTAGAGGCTTACTAGGGGCATGTTGGTGTCTGTTATTCACACATGTATTACGATTTCCGGATAATACAGTTATAGCATGAATAAAGACAATTATCATGAACAAGGAAATATAATAATAATGCTTTTATTATTGCCTCTAGGGCATATTTCCAACAGTCTCCCACTTGCACTAGAGTCAATAATCTAGTTACATTGTGATGAATCGAACACCCATGGAATTCTGGTGTTGATCATGTTTTGCTCTAGGGAGAGGTTTAGTCAACGGATCTGCTATATTCAGGTCCGTATGTACTTTACAAATCTCTATGTCTCCATCTTGAACATTTTCACGAATGGAGTTGAAGCGACGCTTGATGTGCCTTGTCTTCTTGTGAAACCTGGGCTCCTTGGCAAGAGCAATAGCTCCAGTGTTGTCACAGAAGAGCTTGATCGGTCCCGACGCATTGGGTATGACTCCTAGGTCGGTGATGAACTCCTTCACCCATATTGCTTCATGTGCTGCCTCCGAGGCTGCCATGTACTCCGCTTCACATGTAGATCCCGCCACGACGCTTTGCTTGCAACTGCACCAGCTTACTGCCCCACCATTCAAAATATACACGTATCCGGTTTGTGACTTAGAGTCATCCAGATCTGTGTCGAAGCTAGCGTCGACGTAACCCTTTACGACGAGCTCTTCGTCACCTCCATAAACGAGAAACATTTCCTTAGTCCTTTTCAGGTACTTCAGGATATTCTTGACCGCTGTCCAGTGTTCCTTGCCGGGATTACTTTGGTACCTTCCTACCAAACTTACGGCAAGGTTTACATCAGGTCTGGTACACAGCATGGCATACATAATAGAACCTATGGCTGAGGCATAGGGGATGACACTCATCTCTTCTATTTCTTCTGCCGTGGTCGGACATTGAGCTGAGCTCAATTTCACACCTTGTAACACAAGCAAGAACCCCTTCTTAGAATGATCCATATTGAACTTCTTCAATATCTTATCAAGGTATGTGCTTTGTGAAAGACCTATGAGGCGTGTTGATCTATCTCTATAGATTTTGATGCCTAATATATAAGCAGCTTCTCCAAGGTCCTTCATTGAAAAACTCTTATTCAAGTAGGCCTTGATGCTGTCCAAGAGTTCTATATCATTTCCCATCAAAAGTATGTCATCTACATATAATATGAGAAATGCTACAGAGCTCCCACTAACTTTCTTGTAAACGCAGGCTTCTCCATAAGTCTGTGTAAACCCAAACGCTTTGATCATCTCATCAAAGCAAATGTTCCAACTCCGAGATGCTTGCACCAGCCCATAAATCGAGCGTTGGAGCTTGCACACTTTGTCAGCATTCTTAGGATCGACAAAACCTTCCGGCTGCATCATATACAATTCTTCCTTAAGGAAACCATTAAGGAATGCCGTTTTGATGTCCATTTGCCAAATTTCATAATCATAAAATGCGGCAATTGCTAACATGATTCGGACGGACTTTAGCTTTGCTACCGGTGAGAAAGTCTCATCGTAGTCAACCCCTTGAACTTGTCGATAACCCTTAGCGACAAGCCGAGCTTTATAGATGGTCACATTACCATCCGCGTCTGTCTTCTTCTTAAAGATCCATTTATTTTCTGTGGCTCGCCGTTCAACGGGCAAGTCAGTCAAAGTCCATACTTCGTTTTCATACATGGATCCTATCTCGGATTTCATGGCTTCTAGCCATTTGTCGGAATCCGGGCCCGCCATCGCTTCTTCATAGTTCGAAGGTTCACCGTTGTCTAACAACATGATTTCCAAGACAGGGTTGCCGTACCACTTTGGTGCGGAACGTGTCCTTGTGGACCTTCGAATTTCAGTAGGAGCTTGATCAGAAGTATCTTGATCATTATCATTAACTTCCTCTCTAGTCGGTGCAGGCACCTCAGGAACATTTTCTTGAGTTGCGCCATTTTCCGGTTCAAGAGGTAATACTTCATCAAGCTCTACTTTCCTCCCACTTACTTCTTTCGAGAGAAACTCTTTCTCTAGAAAGGACCCATTCTTGGCAACAAAGATCTTGCCTTCGGATCTGAGATAGAAGGTGTACCCAATAGTTTCTTTTGGGTATCCTATGAAGACGCATTTTTCCGATTTGGGTTTGAACTTTTCAGGTTGAAGTTTCTTGACATAAGCAGCGCATCCCCAAACTTTCAGAAACGACAACTTAGGTTTCTTACCAAACCATAATTCAAACGGTGTCGTCTCAACGGATTTCGACGGAGCCCTATTTAAAGTGAATGCGGCAGTCTCTAAAGCATAGCCCCAAAAAGATAGCGGTAAATCAGTAAGAGACATCATAGACCGCACCATATCCAATAGAGTGCGATTACGACGTTCGGACACACCGTTACGCTGAGGTGTTCCAGGCGGCGTGAGTTGTGAAACTATTCCACATTTTCTTAAGTGTGTGCCAAACTCGTGACTCAAGTATTCTCCTCCACGATCTGATCGCAGAAACTTGATTTTCCTGTCACGTTGATTCTAAACCTCACTCTGAAATTCTTTGAACTTTTCAAAGGTTTCAGACTTGTGTTTCATTAAGTAGATATACCCATATCTACTTAAATCATCAGTGAGCGTGAGAACATAACGATAGCCACCGCGAGCCTCAACACTCATTGGACCGCACACATCAGTATGTATGATTTCCAATAAGTTGGTTGCTCGCTCCATTGTTCCTGAGAACGGAGTCTTGGTCATCTTACCCATGAGGCATGGTTCGCATGTGTCAAATGATTCATAATCAAGAGACTCTAAAAGTCCATCTGCATGGAGCTTCTTCATGCGTTTGACACCTATGTGACCAAGGCGGCAGTGCCACAAGTATGTGGTACTATCATTATCAACTTTACTCCTTTTGGTACTCACACTATGAATATGTGTAGCAATACGCTCGAGATTCATTAAGAATAAACCATTCACCATAGGAGCATGACCATAAAACATATCTCTCATATAAATGGAACAACCATTATTCTCAGATTTAAATGAGTAGCCATCTCGAATTAAACGAGATCCCGATACAATGTTCATGCTCAAAGCTGGCACTAAACAACAGTTATTGAGGTTTAAAACTAATCCCGTAGGTAAATGTAGAGGCAGCGTGCCGACGGCGATCACATCGACCTTGGAACCATTCCCGACGCGCATCGTTACCTCGTCCTTCGCCAGTCTCCGTTTATTCCGCAGCTCCTGCTGTGAGTTACAAATATGAGCAACGGCACCGGTATCAAATACCCAGGAGTCACTACGAGTACTGGTAAGGTACACATCAATTACATGTATATCAAATATACCTTTGGTGTTGCCGGCCTTCTTGTCCGCTAAGTATTTAGGGCAGTTCCGCTTCCAGTGACCCTTCCCTTTGCAATAAAAGCACTCAGTCTCGGGCTTGGGTCCATTCTTTGGCTTCTTCCCGGCAGCTTTCTTGCCGGGCGCGGCAACCTCCTTGCCGTCCTTCTTGAAGTTCTTTTTACCCTTGCCTTTCTTGAACTTAGTGGTTTTATTGACCATCAACACTTGATGTTCCTTCTTGACTTCTACCTCCGCTGATTTCAGCATAGAGAACAACTCAGGAATGGTCTTTTGCATCCCCTGCATGTTGAAGTTCATCACAAAGCTCTTGTAGCTTGGTGGAAGCGACTGGAGGATTCTGTCAATGACCGCATCATCCGGGAGATTAACTCCCAGCTGAGACAAGCGGTTATGTAACCCAGACATAGTGAGTATGTGCTCACTGACAGAACTATTTTCCTCCATCTTACAGCTGAAGAATTTGTCGGAGACTTCATATCTCTCGATCCGGGCATGAGCTTGAAAAACCATTTTCAGCTCTTCAAACATCTCATATGCTCCATGTCTCTCAAAACGCTTTTGGAGCCCCGGCTCTAAGCTGTAAAGCATGCCGCACTGAACAAGGGAGTAGTCGTCAACACGTGTCTGCCAAGCGTTCATAACGTCTTGGTTCTGTGGGACGGGAGCTTCACCTAGCGGTGCTTGTAGGACATAATCTTTCTTGGCAGCTATGAGGATGATCCTCAGGTTCCGGACCCAGTCCGTATAGTTGCTGCCATCGTCTTTCAGCTTGGTTTTCTCTAGGAACACGTTGAAGTTGAGGACTACGTTGGCCATTTGATCTACAAGACATATTGCAAAGATTTTAGACTAAGTTCATGATAATTAAGTTCATCTAATCAAATTATTAATGAACTCCCACTTAGATTAGACATCCCTCTAGTCATCTAAGTATTACATGATCCGAGTCAACTAGGCCGTGTCCGATCATCACGTGAGACGGACTAGCCAACGTCGGTGAACATCTTCATGTTGATCGTATCTTCTATACGACTCATGCTCGACCTTTCGGTCTACTGTGTTCCGAGGCCATGTCTATACACATGCTAGGCTCGTCAAGTTAACCCTAAGTGTTTTGCATGTGTAAAACTGTCTTACACCCGTTGTATGTGAACGTAAGGATCCATCACACCCGATCATCACGGCGTGCTTAGAAACGACGAACTTTAGCAACGGTGCACAGTTAGGGGAGAACACTTCTTGATATTGTTATGAGGGATCATCTTATTTACTACCGTCGTTCTAAGTAAACAAGATGCAAAAACATGATAAACATCACATGCAATCAAATAATAAACGTGACATGACATGGCCAACATCACATAGCTCCTTTGATCTCCATCTTGGGGCTCCATGATCATCTTGTCACCGGCTTGACACCATGATCTCCATCATCATGATCTCCATCATCGTGTCTCCATGAAGTTGCTCGCCAACTATTACTTCTACTACTATGGCTAACGCATTTAGCAATAAAGTAAAGTAATTTACATGGCGTCTCTCGATGACACGCAGGTCATATAAAAGAATAAAGACAACTCCTATGGCTCCTGCCGGTTGTCATACTCATCGACATGCAAGTCGTGATTCCTATTACAATAGCATGAACATCTCTTACATCACATATAGATCATTCATCATTCATCACAACTTTGGCCATATCATATCACAAACCACTTGCTGCAAAACAAGTTAGACGTCCTCTAATTGTTGTTGCAAGTTTTACGTGGCTGATTTAGGGTTCTAGCAAGAACGTCTTCTTACCTACGTTAAAGCCACAACGTGATTTGTCAACTTCTATTTACCCTTCATAAGGACCCTGTTCATCGAATCCGCTCCAACTAAAGTGGGAGAGACAGACACCCGCCAGCCACCTTATGCAACTAGTGCATGTTAGTCGGTGGAACCGGTCTCACGTAAGCGTACGTGTAAGGTTGGTCCGGGCCGCTTCATCCCACAATACCGCTGAAGCAAGAAAAGACTAGTAACGGCAAGAAAGTTGACAAATCTACGCCCACAACTAATTGTGTTCTACTCGCGCAAGAAGAACTACGCATAGACCTAGCTCATGATGCCACTGTTGGGGAACGTTGCAGAAAACAAAAATTTTCCTACTCGTTTCACCAAGATCATCTAGGAGTTCATCTAGCAACGAGTCATCGGATGCATCTACATACCTTTGTAGATGGCGCACGGAAGCATTCAAAGGAACGGTGATGATGTAGTCGTACTCGACGTGATCCAAATCACCGATGACCAGCGCCGAACGGACGGCACCTCCGCGTTCAACACACGTACGGGACGGGAGACGTCTCCTCCTTCTTGATCCAGCAAGGGGGAAGGAGAGGTTGATGAAGATCCAGCAGCACGACGGCGTGGTGGTGGATGCAGGGCGTCACGGAAGCAGGGCTTCGCCTATACTGCGAAAAGGAGACGTAACGGGGAGAGAGGGAGGCGCCAGGGGCTGGTGTGAAATCCCTCCTCTCCCCCCCACTATATATAGGGGTGCCATGGGGGGGCGCCGGCCCTAGTAGATGAGATCTACTAGGGGGGGCGGCGGCCAAGGGGAGGATTCCCTCCCCCCCAAGGCACCTAGGGGTGCCTTCCACCACATGTACTCTTCCATGGTGGAACCCTAGGCGCATGGGCCTATAGGGGCTGGCGCCCCAGCCCACTATGGGCTGGGTTCCATCCTATTTCAGCCCATGGGGCCCTCCGGGATAGGTGGCCCCACCCGGTGGACCGCCGGGACCCTTCCGGTGGTCCCGGTACAATACCGATAACCCCGAAACTCGTCCCGATGCCCGAAACAGCACTTCCTATATATAATTCTTTACCTCCGGACCATTCCGGAACTCCTCGTGACGTCCGGGATCTCATCCGGGACTCCGAACAACATTCGGGTTTCTGCATATACATATCTTCACAACCCTAGCGTCACCGAACCTTAAGTGTGTAGACCCTACGGGTTCGGGAGACAAGCAGACATGACCGAGACGACTCTCCGGTCAATAACCAACAGTGGGATCTGGATACCCATGTTGGCTCCCACATGCTCCACGATGATTTCATCGGATGAACCACGATGTCGAGGATTCAATCAACCCCGTATGCAATTCCCTTTGTCAATCGATATGTTACTTGCCCGAGATTCGATCGTCGGTATCCCAATACCTCGTTCAATCTCGTTACCGGCAAGTCACTTTACTCGTACCGTAATGCATGATCCCGTGATCAGACACTTGGTCACTTTGAGCTCATTATGATGATGCATTACCGAGTGGGCCCAGTGATACCTCTCCGTCATACGGAGTGACAAATCCCAGTCTTGATCCATGTCAACCCAACAGACACTTTCGGAGATACCCGTAGTCTACCTTTATAGTCACCCAGTTACGTTGTGACGTTTGGCATACCCAAAGCACTCCTACGGTATCCGGGAGTTACACGATCTCATGGTCTAAGGAAAAGATACTTTGACATTGGAAAACTCTAGCAAACGAACTAAACGATCTTGTGCTATGTTTAGGATTGGGTCTTGTCCATCACATCATTCTCCTAATGATGTGATCTCGTTATCAATGACATCCAATGTCCATAGTCAGGAAACCATGACTATCTGTTGATCAACGAGCTAGTCAACTAGAGGCTTACTAGGGGCATGTTGGTGTCTGTTATTCACACATGTATTACGGTTTCCGGATAATACAGTTATAGCATGAATAAAGACAATTATCATGAACAAGGAAATATAATAATAATGCTTTTATTATTGCCTCTAGGGCATATTTCCAACATCCAATATATCAATCTTTATGTCTCGACCCTTTTGAGACTCCTCGTCATGTCCGTGATCACATCCGGGACTCCGAACAACCTTCGGTACATCAAAACGCATAAACTCATAATAAAACTGTCATCGAAACCTTAAGCGTGCGGACCCTACGGGTTCGAGAACAATGTAGACATGACCAAGACACGTCTCCGGTCAATAACCAATAGCGGGACCTGGATGCCCATATTGGTTCCTACATATTCTACGAAGATCTTTTATTGGTCAGACCGCATAACAACATATGTTGTTCCCTTTGTCATTGGTATGTTACTTGCCCGAGATTCGATCGTCGGTATCCTATACCTAGTTCAATCTCGTTACCGGCAAGTCTCTTTACTCGTTCTGTAATACATCATCCCGCAACTAACTCATTAGTTGCAATGCTTGCAAGGCTTAAGTGATGTGCATTACCGAGAGGGCCCAGAGATACCTCTCCGACAATCGGAGTGACAAATCCTAATCTCGAAATACGCCAACCCAACATATACCTTTGGAGACACCTGTAGAGCTCCTTTATAATCACCCAGTTACGTTGTGACGTTTGGTAGCACACAAAGTGTTCCTCTGGCAAACGGGAGTTGCATAATCTCATAGTCATAGGAACATGTATAAGTCATGAAGAAAGCAATAGCAACATACTAAACGATCGGGTGCTAAGCTAATGGAATGGGTCATGTCAATCAGATCATTCACCTAATGATGTGATCCCGTTAATCAAATAACAACTCTTTTGTTTATGGTTAGGAAACATAACCATCTTCGATTAACGAGCTAGTCAAGTAGAGGCATACTAGTGACACTCTGTTTGTCTATGTATTCACACATGTATTATGTTTCCGGTTAATACAATTCTAGCATGAATAATAAACATTTATCATGATATAAGGAAATAAATAATAACTTTATTATTGCCTCTAGGGCATATTTCCTTCAAACCATGCCATCAAAGGACCTTGTTCCTTTTGATGAAGATTATGTGATTCCAAGTGAATCCGATGAAGAGAATCCCTCTGCTGCTTCGACAGAGCAGATGGATGAAGAAATTGAAGTGGATACAATCCCTTGAACACCAGTTGTCTCCTCGCCTATGCCTCAGTTTACTGCTAAAGAGGTCGGCGTTGAAGAAATGGAAGATGAAGATGTGGACATTGGCTGTACCACACCCGTGCTAAGTGATGAATTTTGGGAAAGTCAACACCCCAACTCTCCACTCTTCACACCATTGCAACAAATTCCTCAGTCCCCAGTAACTACTGTACACATGGGATCTGATGAACCACATGCTACACCGTCTGTCCATGAAGAAATTCTAGCCACTAGTGCTAGTGAAAATGCAAATGAAGAGTTGAAGTCCCAGGCTGCCACTAAAGAAGTACCTGAAATTCCTCAGCCTGTGGAACCTGAGATCAAGATCCCTGAGGTTGTGATGCAATTGACTGATACTCCTCACCCCAAGCCAAAGGATCCCTTCTCTAAGAAGCAGAAATTCAAGGCTGATGATTTCTTCGGCGAGCACGTGTTCTTCACTGACTACAATCCTTATGACTCCGCTCATCTAAGGAGGAAGCGTTTCTGGACTGTAAGCCAGGCCAACTTCTACTCTTCACTGCTCTTCAACAAAGACAAAATCTTCTACCATGAGCATATTCCTCATGTGGACATGGAATCATTACCTTGCTTCTCTCCTGTGCTCAGTGTTCTTCATGACGCAGGCCTCCTCAACTTTTGCTCTAACATTGTTGATTGGAATGAAGAGCTTATTCTTTAGTTCTACGCTACATTGCATATCACAGGTGATCCTGAAGATATCAACACCTGGGTCTTGGACTGGATGACCGACAATACTCATTATAAGGCACCGGCCTCTGAATTGTTGCACGCCCTGCCCATCAGTCCACCCGGTGAAGGAGCTCGCTGCTTGTATCATGAACTAGAACTCATAGCTCATTACATGCAAGTGTTAATGAAGCATTTGAAGCCCGGTCAAGCCCCAAGGACCAAATTCCTCGTGAAGGATTTACTCTATGTGCCCAGAACCGTCTATCGCGTTCTGACGGGGACAATGAGTCCCATCAAAGGGCACAACTCATCTGATGAGGAAATAGTTGGCATCATGAAGAATCTGCTATTCAACATCATTCATATCATTCCTATCAACTATCACGATTTCTTCATGAGGACTCTGGCAAATGTTGCACTCTCTCTGTTTGAGCTGAAGCCTTATGCACCTTGGATTATGAGATTCCTCAGGACAAGGTCTTCACTCAACTACAAGGCTGATTTTCAGAATCACCTTAGCTATCTACCCCCGATTGAAGTCCTCAAGCAGGCTTTTACTTCAACTGATGAAAAGGGCAAGGCTCCTGCTGTCATTGATGAAGGCATTCGTCCATTGGATGGTCAGTTTCACAAAGATGCATCTTATTCCACCAATGATGACTCTGTCGCACATGACTCTGCTGCCAATGCACCCAAGTCTACTCCTCAAGCCACTGCTCCTTGTGTGATGACTGACCATGAGCTTCTGCTTAGTCTTCACCAGAAGGTGGATCGAAACCATAAATGGGTTAAGCGCCAGTTTGGTTCATTTCTTCACAACATGACTGCTACACACAATGCAGTGAAGAAAAACCATTACTACCTCCATGAAGTCTTCGGTCACACCTGGGCTATTCTATCACATCTGTATGGTGAAGAAGATCTCAAGAAAATGGGTCTCAAGGAAGATTTTGACTGGTCTGCACATCCACCGAAGAAATTCAAGAAGGTCAAGGTTCCTTCTTTGGTGTCCAGCTCATATTCTTCATCACGCGATACCGACGAGTATGAAGACTTGGACGACACTGCGGCAGGCCCTTCGACGACAAACGACCCTAACAACGCTAGCGCTCCTTCATCAACTTGATATTCTTCAGGGGCGTTAGTCCTCATTTTCGATCATTTTGGTCATTCAATGACAAAGGGGGAGAATGTTGAGTTAGTCTTCAAGCGGGTCTGTCTATATGGGTGTTTTTTGCTAAGTTACAACTCTCGTTCTTCTGAAACTTTATTGGATCGAGTTGTAAACTTAAACCCGATGGTGCTCTGATACTTTTGATGTGTTTTTCACCATGCTTATTCCTCATATATGGTAATGCACGCATGCTGAATTACATCAGTCACCATATTTCATCATGCATTTCAAATTCTTCATTATGATATGTCAAATGCGTGTATGAATTACAAGATATAGGGGGAGATCTCCATGATTCTACTCTTCAAGTGTGCAATGCTTCAAAAGCAAATTCCTCACCATGCACATCTTCAGGGCGAGTTCTTCTATATCTTGCAATCAAATTCCTCAATATCAGTATTTACACTTCATATGTTTATCCCCGTTGAAAACTTAACCTATATTGTCATCAATCACCAAAAAGGGGGAGATTGTAAGTGCATCTAGTGCCCCTTAGTGATTTTGGTGTATTGAAGACTTATAGGTTAAGGGACTAATGTGTTTATGAGTGTACACAGGTCTATAAGTCTATGAGGAGTTTGATATTTAAAGAGAAAGTCGACCCCTAAAAATGAAGTTCTTTGACTGAAGACTTTGAATTTCTGAAGACTTTCTGAAGACTTTGAAAGTGAAGAAATTGATGTGACCTTGAAGACTTGGCATTCCTTCGAGGAACATGAAGCGTGAAGACTTTTGTTTTTGTAGTTTCATTTTCTCTTTCTTGAGTCATAGGAAACACCGTACTGTTAAAGGGGGTCGAGGAAATACTAAGGAAAAATTTCCATGTGATGCTCAACTCAAATCCTACACCTACCAATCCCTTCGAGTGAAGCCATTGGAAATCTCACACAGTTCAGTCATATTCTTCAGTAACAGAGACAAAGTTCTTCTGGTCTCTGAGGAATTTGTTCTGACTGAGGAGTTAGGAATTTGCCAGTGCGGATTGCCTACATAGTGAGGAACATGATAGCCCTAAGGAATTTGATACTCAAAATTCCGACCGTTGTTGTGCTATGCGCCAGCTGTCCCAAAATATATACCTACCTAACGGTCATATCATTGAAGGGCATTTATGTCTTATCATGTTGGGCTGCTCCCTAGGCTATAAATAGCTGCCCCCTACAACCACTAGCCGGTTGGCTGCTCTGAGAGAAACTGACACTTGTCATTTGAGAGCATCCCATCCTCCGAGGACTTTGAGTGAAAATCATCAAGTGAGGAAAACCAAAACCCAAACACCTACAAACCCAAAGTGATTGAGCATCACTGAAGAGATTGATCCTGTGTGGATCCGACGCTTGTTACCTTTGAAGACTGTGCTTCTTCCAGACGGTTAGGCGTCATGGTCTAGAGCATCCAAGAGGAAATTGTGGATCGCCGAGTGACCGAGTCTGTGAAGGTTCGGAAGTCACCTGAAGACTTACCACGAGTGATTGGGCGAGGTCTGTGTGACCTTATCTCAAGGGGAATATGGTGAGGACTGAGTGTTCTGGACTAAGTGTTCAGAACTGGGTGTCCGGGACTGTGTGTCCTCAGGTTTAAATACCTAGCCGCTCCAACCAGATGTACAACTGAGACAGCAGTTGGAACTGGTCTACCAAATCATTGTCTTCACCAAGCTCACTGGTCCTATTTCCTCAACTCTTTCATTTCCTCATAACTGCGTTGTGTGCTTGTTCATATCTGTGTTTGAAGACTTTGACTGAAGACTTGCTCAATTTCCCCAGTTCAATTTCTTCAGTCTGTCTGTCTTCTTCCTGTGTTATCCTGTGTTTACGCTTTCTGTACTCTGTGCTTGTCTTCATTTCTTCATGATGACTATGCTTGTATTCTGTTATGTTTACTTTTGAGTACTCTCTTCGCTGCAAGTAGTTCTTCGCTAAGGAATTTCCTCACCTGCAAATTCCTCAGTGAAGAATTCATAAAAATCGCCTATTCACCCCCCCCCCTCTAGTCGATATAACACACTTTCAAGTTTCACACAACGTACCTTGGCTCCAAGCCAATCAGCGCGGTATGCGTCAAATTCATCACTGAGTTTCTTGATCTCAGATTGAATAGTGACAAGTTCTTCAGTTTTCATAGAGACAACGTTTTTCTTCAGGTAGCGCTCCATTTTGTACTGCACTTTCTTGATCTGCCTGGCCTACTCAAACTTCCATTTTTCTTCTTGTATGAAGTGAGTCAACATATGAATTTTGCCAGGAGTCAACTTGAAGTCAGGCATAGGAGTATTGGGGTCCTTGTGCCATAGATCAATGTACTCAAGGATCAACTTTGGATCCAAAAGCAGAGGCACACTTGTGCCCTTGGCTCTAGCGGCCTTGACCTGTCTGTCTCTGATGAATTCTGCAAGTTCATCATCATCACCTTCGTCTTCATCGGACGGCACTTGAAAGCGACCTGCTTCTTCTAAAGACATGGTCGAGAGCCTCATCTAGCAGTTGCCTTGGTCTTCAATAGAGTGGGACCAGTTGAAGAATGCAGTGGTGCTGAGGAACTAGCAGATGCTCCTGAGGCAATAGAGACGCCTGCTGTCCTTTGGCATGTGGCGATATGCGCAGGTGCTGAGGATTTGGTCGGAGCAGCTGAGGACTTTGGCGGAGGAGCTGAGGACTTTGGAGCGGGAGCAGCATGAGGAGTTGGCCTTGAGGGCTTTGAAGAGTCTGGCCATGAGAGCATTGCCGAGGAACTTGGCCGTGAGGGCATTGAGGGTGAAGCACTTGGCTTGTGAGCAAGCTTCTTTGGCATGGCCTTCTTTGGCTTGCTTGCCGAGGCCTCAGCAATGGCAGCAGCAGTAGAGTCTTCATTGAACTTCCTCACCGCTTCTCTTGCTTGTCTGGCCAACTTGGCCTGGTGCTTGGCCCATTCATCAGGATAATCCTCACTGCACTTGAGGCTGCTGGGATCTGCTTCTTGGCCAGGTGCCAATGAAGGTCTTGGGCATGGAGGATTGAGGGCGAATTTCTTCATGTACTTGGGAGTAACATACCTGTACTCCCTCCACTCTCTTGCCCATCTCCTCTCTATTCTTTGACTGCGCACCTTGCGCTAATTTTTGTCCTCCTTACCAAACTTGCCCTCATTAGGAGTGCAATAGTCCTTGTATATATCATCAGGGATCTCAAAAGCAGTATTGATCTCAGGCCTCTTTCCTCCCTTCTGTGGCTTCTTTCCATCAGCCATTTTCTTCAGATGAGGAATTTGAACAATGGAATTCTCTGAAGATGGATGCAACTTTTCTTCGAGGAACACTACAAATGAGTTAAGTTGATGAGAACCTAGTGATTCAGCAGCTGACATGAGTACCTGTGAACAGAGTATAGTTGCGAGGAATATGGAGAGGTCATATGCGTTCTCAGATGTTTTTCAAAAAGAACAAGTTTGAGTATTTTGACCAGATGAGTCTTGAAGAATTTCACTAAGTGTTCTTAGTCTTAGGTTCCAGAGTTGTATAGATCGAAAATCCACACAACTAAGGAATCTTGAAGAAAAATATAGCTTAGAGAAATGAATCAAGAACAGATGACATGTGAGGTGTTCAGTATGTGACGAATTTGAAGAATAAACACCTTTGAAGATTTTGTAGTTATCATTTGAATCAAAGAGGGCAGTAAATGTAACTTTTAATTACCCTGGATGAAGAACACATGAACTAAGAGCTGTAGATGTGAAGTTCGTCAGTTTAGATCTTCCACGCCCTAACTTGGTAGAGGAAGATGGCTACGGCGGCGGCGGAGTGAAGAAATCCGCAGCCGGCGCGAGTACGATGGCGACGAGGTCGAGGCAGTGAAGCTCTTCCTCACCGGCGACGATGAAGTAGCGGCGGCGCTAGGGTTTGAGAAGCTCGAGCTGGAGTGAGAACGAGCGGAGTAAAAGTGAAGTGAGGAAGGGAAGGGGTATTTATAGCCAAGGTGAAAAAACTGTTCGCCTGAAGAAATTGGACGAACGTGCCCCTAACCCTTCTCATTCGCTTGACATGTGTCACCCACGTACCGAGAAGTGGAGATCATGTGAGATCGTGGGTGAATGGATAAGTGTTGTCATGGGATGTGGAATGGTTTGAGCGGCAAAGCCGAAAATTTAGATAGGATAAGTTAAAAGTTCCGTTCGCAAATTCTTCAGCTGACAAGGACACATTGAATATTTTGAACGAGTTTCAAATAGAACGCACATGAAGAATTTGTGAATAGATTGGGTTGAGTATAGCATAGAGGGGGAAGGGTCCGATCACATTCACTTAGCAGAAAAGTCAACTTGAAGAAATAGAAATAAGTGAAAGTTGTAGAGGACATAAACTCATATATACATATATAGCCAATGAAGAAAAACCACGAAAATGGTGAAGACAATGCAAGTTGAAAAAACAACTGAGGAATTTCAAAGAACTGAGGAAAAACTCAATTGAAGATTTTCCACATTTTTTGGTGGCGTTACCCTCCATATAAGAATGGTGATTTCAAACACCGCATACAATTGTCGTAGGGTTCTGAGAATCAAATTCTTCGTTAATTTCTTCACACTTAGAGTGTTAGTCTTCATTGATTGAAGAAAACGTTTCTTCATGTGTTGCACATCTAAGTCATCAATTTTGCATAAGTTTTAGGATGAGTGTCCTTTTCAAAGAACATTCGAAGATTCTAGGATATTTAGCTCACACCGCAACTTGCTAAATATCTTCTCATCCAAGGGCTTAGTGAAGATATCGGCTAGCTGTTCTTCAGTCTTCACATGCTCAATAGAGATGTAGCACTTCAACACATGATCACAAAGAAAATGATGACGAATCTGAATGTGCTTTGTCTTCGAGTGCTGAACTGGGTTATGAGCAATCTTGATGGCACTCTCATTGTCACAGTAGAGTGGCACATTCTTCACGTTGACGCCATAGTCCTTGAGAGTTTGCTTCATCCATAGTAGTTGAGCACAGCAAGAACCAGCAGCAATGTACTCAGCTTCAGCAGTAGATAGTGATACGCAGTTCTGTTTCTTCGAGGACCAACAGACCAAGGATCGTCCGAGGAAATGGCATGTGCCAGATGTTGACTTGCGATCCACACAATCACCGGCATAGTCAGAGTTTGAAAATCCAATGAGATCAAAAGTTGAGCCCTTGGGGTACCATAATCCAAGTGTTGGTTTGTGAGCTAGATATCGAAGAATATGTTTCACAGCCTTATGGTGTGATTCCTTCGGTGTAGCTTGAAATCGGGCACACATGCAAACATTAAGCATAATATCTATCCTAGATGCACATAGGTACAATAAAGAACCAATCATGGAGCGGTATACCTTTTGATCGAATTCAATACCATTTTCATCAGTACATAGATGACCATTTGTGGGCATAGGGATTTTGACGCCTTTGCAATCTTGCATGCCGAATGTCCTCGGTACATCCTTGAGGTATTTCTCCTGAGATATGAATATGCCATTGCGTTGTTGACGAATTTGAAGACCTAAGAAGAATTTCAATTCTCCCATCATAGACATTTCATATTCCTCCCTCATCATATAACCAAATTCATCAGTATAACGTTGGTCAGTACAACCAAAGATAATATCATCAACATATATTTGGCACACAAACAATTCACCATCATAATATTTAGTGAAAAGAGTTGGGTCAAGTGAACCGGGTTTGAAGACTTTCTTCAAGAGGAATTCCTTCAAAGTATCATACCATGCCCGTGGTGCCTGCTTGAGGCCATAGAGGGCCTTATTCAGTCTGAAGACTTTGTCAGGATGCTTTGGATCTTCAAAACCTGGGGGTTGAGCAACATATACTTCTTCCGCAAGCTTACCATTGAAGAATGCACTTTTCACATCCATTTGATATAAGATGATATCATGATGGTTAGCATAAGCAAGTAATATGCGAATAGCTTCAAGTCTGGCAACATGTGCAAAAGTTTCATCGAAATCAATTCCTTCAACCTGTGTGTAGCCTTGAGCTACAAGCCGTGCCTTATTCCTCACCACAAGGCCGTTTTCATCTTGCTTGTTGCGGTAGATCCACTTTGTGCCGATGACATTGTGCTTGCGAGGATCTACCAGTTCCCAGACGTTGTTGAGCTCGAATTGATGTAATTCCTCTTGCATAGCTTGAATCCACTCAGGCTCCAGAAATGCTTCATCTACCTTAGTGGGCTCTGTGATAGAGACGAAAGCAAAGTGCCCATAAAAGTTAGATAAATGTGAAGCTCTTGAGCGTGTGAGAGGACCTGGAATGTTGATGTTGCTGATGATTTTCTCAATTTGCACTTCATTTGCAACGCGAGGATGAGTGGCTTGTCGTTGAGGAATTTGATCAGTATTTTCTTCAGCACCATTTTCTTCAAGTGCATCAGCATGACGTTCTTCATGTTCTGGAATGACTTCTCCAGCAGATTCTTCAGTAGGGATGACATCCTCGGTAGCCTTGAACTTCATAGATTTCTCAGGAGGTATTTCATCTGTCACAGGAGGTAGGTGCTCTCATTGCGAGCCATTAGTCTCATCGAACTGCACATCTACAGTTTCAACAACCTTGTGATGACAGGTGTTGAAGACTCTGTAGGTGTGTGAGTCCTTACCATAACCGAGCATAAAACCTTCATGTGCTTTCGGTGCAAATTTAGAACTATGATGAGGATCTCTAATCCAACATTTAGCACTGAAGACTTTGAAATAACTCACATTGGGTTTCTTGTTAGTGAGAAGTTCATATGTTGTCTTCTTGAAGAATTTGTGAAGATATACCTTGTTGATGATGTGGCACGCAGTATCAATTGCCTCGGGCCAGAAGCGAGGAGGCGTCTTGTACTCATCAAGCATAGTGCGGGCCATCTCAACAAGAGTCCTGTTCTTGCACTCCACGACGCCATTTTGCTGAGGAGTATAAGGAGCAGATAACTCATGAGTAATACCAAGTTCATCAAGATAGTCATCAAGGCCAGTGTTCTTGAACTCAGTTCCATTATCACTTCTGATGTGCTTGATCTTCACACCAAAGTTGGTTGAAGCCCTCGAGGAAAATCGTTTGAAGACTTCCTGCACTTCAGTTTTGTAAGTGATAATATGGACCCATGTATATCGAGAATAATCATCAACAATGACAAAGCCATATAAAGATGCAGGATTAGTAAATGTGGCATAGTGAGTAGGGCCAAAGAGATCCATGTGAAGCAATTCAAATGGTCGAGTAGTGGTCATGATAGTCTTCGCTGGATGCTTGGCCTTGGTCATCTTTCCAACTTCACAGGCTCCGCATAAGTGATCCTTGAGGAATTTGACATTTTCAATGCCAATGGCATGCTTCTTCTTCGCGAGCGTGTGCAGATTCCTCATGCCAGCATGACCAAGTCGTCGATGCCATAGCCAGCCTTCTGAAGCTTTTGCAAGTAGACATGTAGCAGGTTGTGGTCCTGTAGAGAAATCAACAATATACAAATCTCCTCTCCTTTCGAAGACTTTGGAATTGTCAGCTTCCATGATCACAACACAGCGATACTTGCCAAAGACAACAACCATATCAAGATCACAAAGCATTGAGACAGACATGAGGTTGAACCCTAAGGACTCGACAAGCATGACTTTGTCCATGTGTCGATCCTTTGAGATTGCAACCTTACCTAGACCCAATACCTTGATTTTGCCTTTGTCAGCGTAGGTGATACGCTTCAGAAGTGATGGGGATAAAGTAGTGTCCATCAATAAGCTCCTGTCACCAGTCATGTGATTTGTACATCCACTATCGAGGACCCACTTAGTGGCTTTGGGTTGATCATCCTTTGAGACTTTTGCCATGAAGCAATAGGTGGGAGCGTAGTCCTCATCGCTGTCATCAGTAGTGTTGGGGAGGTCCTTTTCTTCAAAGTTGAAGATGGACTTGCTGACGAACGCGGTAGCGAGGGCTAGGCTCGCCACACCAGAGTCTGACTCCTCAGATTCCTCCTCTTCCTCATGTTCCTCAGATTCAGCCTCAGAATCCATTTCCTCGCCAATGAATGCTCGGGCCTTCTTGGAGCTGCTCTTCTTGTGAGATGAGGACCTTGAGGGTCTTGATGACGAGGACTTTGAAGATTTCTTCTTCTTCTTTGAATCATCAGAACTGCAATCCTTGTACTTCTTCTTCTTCTTCGATTCCTTTTCCCACTAAGGACAATCTTGAATGTAGTGTCCAGGTTTTTTGCATTTATGGCAGAGTCTCTTCTTGTAATCATGGGATGAGGAATCTGATCTCAAGTCACCACCTCTTGAGGATTTACCAAAACGACCACGTCTTGAGAACTTTTGGAATTTCCTCACGAGCATTGCTAGCTCCTGGCTCAGTTCTTCAGGGTCACCAAGGCTGTTGTCAGAATCTTCACCATCAGATTCGAATACTGCCTTGGCCTTCAGAGCCCGTGATCTACCATAACTTGGTCCATAGAGATCTCTCTTCTCAGCAAGCTGGAACTCATGAGTGTTTAGTCTCTCGAGGATATCAGCGGGATCAAGTGACTTATAGTCTCCACGTTCTTGTATCACCAATGTCAAGGTATCAAATGAGGAATCAAGCGATCTCAGCAATTTCTTCACCACCTCATGGTCGGTGATATCAGCGGCACCAAGTGCTTGAAGCTCATTTGAGATGCCAGTGAGGCGATCGAAGGTTTGCTGAACATTTTCATTGTCGAGTCTTTTGAAGCGGTTGAAGAGATTTCGAAGAACGTCAACTCGAGAGTCACGCTGTGTTGGGACTCCCTCATTGACCTTGGAAAGCCTGTCCCAGATAAGCTTAGTTGTCTCCAGAGCACTCACTCTGCCATACCGCCCTTTGCTTAGATGGCCACATATGATATTCTTCGCTTGAGAGTCGAGTTGCTTGAATCTCTTCACGTCAGCAGCATTGATGGTGGGAGTGACAGAGGGAACACCATTCTCCACAATGTACCAGAGATCGTTATCAATTGTCTCAAGATGCATGTGCATCTTATTCTTCCAGTAGGGGTAGTTCGTCCCATCGAAGGTAGGACACCCAGCAGAAACCTTGAGCATACCTGCGGTCGACATAACTAAAACACAAGGTGGTTAAACCAAAATCACACAGAACAAGGGAGTACCTTGCTCTGATACCAATTGAAAGTGCATTATATCGACTAGAGGGGGGTGAATAGGCGATTTTTATGAATTGTTCACTGAGGAATTTGCGGGTGAGGAAATTCTTGAGTGAAGAACTACTTGCAGCGGAATAAGTACTCAGAAGTAAACATAATAGTGCATGAGCATGGTCTTCATGATGAAATGAAAACAAGCACAGAGTACAGAAAGCGTAAACACGGGATAACACAGGATAAGACAGACAGACTGAAGAAATTGAACTGAGGAAATAGAGGAAGTCTTCAGGCAAAGTCTTCAAACAGATATGAACAAGCACTCAACACATAAATAGGAAATGGAAGGGTTGAGGAAATGGAACCAGGTAGCTTGATGAAGACAATGATTTGTAGACCAGTTTCAACTGCTGTGACAGTTGTACGTCTGGTTAGGGCGGCTAGGTATTTAAACCTGAGGACACACAGTCCTGGACACCCAGCTCTGAACACGCAGTTCAGAACACTCAGTCCTCACCATATTCCCCTTGCGCTAAGGTCACATAGACCTCGCCCAATCACTCATGGTAAGTCTTTAGGTGACTTCCAAACCTTCACAGACTTGGTCACTCAATGATCCACAATTTCCTCTTGGATGCTCTAGACCATGACGCCTAACCATCTGGAAGATGCACAGTCTTCAAAGGTAACAAGCGTCGGATCTATGCAGGATCAATTTCTTCAGTGATGCTCAATCACTTGGGGTTTGTAGGTGTTTGGGATTGGGTTTTCCTCACTTGATGATTTTCACTCAAAGTCCTCGGAGGATGGGATGCTCTCAAATGACAAGTGTCAGTTTCTCTTAGAGCAGCCAACCAGCTAGTGGTTGTAGGGGGCGGCTATTTATAGCCTAGGGAGCAGCCCGACGTGATAAGACATAAATGCCCTTCAATGATATGACCGTTAGGTGGGTAGATATTTTGGGACAGCTGGCGCATAGCACAGCAACGGTCGGAATTTTGAGTATCAAATTCCTCAGGGCTATCATGTTCCTCACTGTGTAGGCAATCCACACTGGCGAATTCCTAACTCCTTAGTCAGGAGAAATTCCTCAGAGACCAGAAGAACTTCATCTCTGACACTGAAGAAATTGACTGAGCTATATGAGATTTCCAATGGCTTCACTCGAAGGGATTGGTAGGTGTAGGATTTGAGTTGAGCATCACATGGAATTTTTTCCTTAGTATTTCCTCGACCCCCTTTAACAGTACGGTGTTTCCTATGACTCAAGAAAGAGAAAATGAAACTACGAAAACAAAAGTCTTCATGCTCCATGTTCCTCGAATGAATACCAAGTCTTCAGGATTACACCAATTTCTTCACTTTCAAAGTCTTCAGAAAGTCTTCAGAAATCCAAAGTCTTCAATCGAAGAACTTCATTTTTAGGGATCGACTTTATCTGTAAATATCAAACTCCTCATAGACTTATAGACCTGTGTACACTCACAAATGCATCAGTACCTTAACCTATAAGTCTTCAGTACACCAAAATCACTAAGGGGGACTAGATGCACTTACACATGGCTACCCGTATCCACGGGTGCCTTCCATACCAACACTTTCGAAGGAATTTATTATTTGACAAAGTAAATTCATTTTTCATTTTGGGACTGGGCATCCCTAATACCTTTGCCGTACTCTCATGCAATGACAAGTGAATAAACACTCATCTTGAGAATAACACATCTAGCATGGAAATATATCAGCCACCCCCTACCGTTTCATGAGCGGTACGAGCACACAAAAGAGAAGTTTATTTTGAAAATTAGAGATGGCACATACAAATTTTCTTAGAGCGGCAAAAGAATACCGCATATAGGTAGGTATAGTGGACTCATATGGCAAAACTGGTTTAAAGGATTTTGGATGCACAAGTAGTGATCATACTTAGTGCAAATGAAGGCTAGCAAAACATTGAGAAGCAACCAACCAAGAAACGAAAAATCTCATAAGCGAGCACTAAGCATAACTAACACCAAGTAATGCACCACAAGTAGGATGTAATTTCATTGCATAACCATTGACTTTCATGCTTGCATAGGGACTCACAAACCTTAACGCCAATATTCTTACTAAAGCATAATTACTCATCAACATGACTCACATATTATATCAACATATCTCAAAACTATTACAAGGAATCAAGTTTATTTTGTCCAATGATCTTCATGAAAGTTTTTATTATATCCTCCTTGGATATCTATCACTTTGGGACTAGTTTCATATGTTGCTTTTGATAGCTCAAACAAATCTAAGTGAAGAACATGAGCATAAAATTTTTCTTCTCTCAAAATAATTTAAGTGAAGCAAGAGAGAATTTCTTAAATTTTTTACTAACTCTCAAACAAATCTAAGTGAAGCATGAGAGAATTTCTTGAAAAATACTAAAGCACACCATGCTCAAAAAGATATAAGTGAAGCACTAGAGCAATTCCATAACTCATAAAGATTTAAGTGAAGCATACAGAGCAATTCTAATAAGTCATGGCATAATTTTGGCTCTCTCAAATAGGTGTGTCCAGCATGGATTCATGACTAAAAAATACAAAGCAAAATAAGCAAAGACTCATATCATACAAGACGCTCCAAGTAAAACTCATAATATGTGACGAATAAAAATATAGTTTCAAGTAAAATACCGATGGTTGTTAGAAGAAAGAGGGGATGCCACTCGGGGGCATCCCCAAGCTTAGTTGCTTGATACTTATTGAATATTATCTTGGGGTGCCATGGGCATCCCCAAGCTTATCCTTTTACTAATCCTTATTCTTTCATCCATCGTAAAGTCACCCAAAACTTGAAAACTTCAATCACACAAAACTCAACAAAACCTTCATGAGATCCGTTAGTATAAGAAAGCAAATCACTACTATAAGTACTATTGAAAACCCATTCATATTTTATTTTTGCATTATATCTACTGTATTCCAACTTTTCTGTGGCAAAAACACTTCAGAGAAAACCATAGAATCATCAAAACAAGCACACAACGCAAAGAAAACAGAATATGTCAAAAACAGAACAGTCTGTACCAATCTGGAGATTTCGAATATTTCTATAACTCCAACAATTCTGAAAAATTAGGACAACGTGAGAAATTTATATATTAATCTTCTGCAAAAACGATCAGTATTTTATCTCGCTTCTGTTGAAAATGAAAATTAGTTTTCTGGGCGCAAAAGTTTTTGTTTTTTAGCAAGATCAAATCAACTATCACTCACAAACACTAATTAAACACAAAAAACACAATCATAGCAGTAGCATAATTGTGCAAACACTCAAGAACAGGAAGAAAAAGACACAAATAAATTGTATTCATTGGGTTGCCTCCCAACAAGCGATATCACTTTATGCCCCTAGCTAGGCATAATGTATAGATTCAAGTATCGTCATCTTTAGTTTTCAAATCCTCAATCACACAACCATTATCTCTAGAAGTTCTAATTTTTTTATAATCAAACTCATAGGAACAAAGTCAAGAGGAGTATTTTTATAGATTGACCCTTTATTAAATCTATGAAATTTGGGTGAACAATAATCATCTTAAGATCTTCATTGTTGCTACTAGAAGTGGCACCCTTATTCCTAGGAGCATGTGTAGATTTGCAATTCTTGCTATAGCTAGGAGTCTTTGCAATAGTTTTATTGGAAGAAAAAGCCGAGCTCAAGTTACTAAAAATTTCTTCCAACTTATCAATTCTAGCAGGGCTCTCTTCTACCCCCTTGTTAACTACGAGTTCTTTTTCCCCTTAATAATTTAAGAGTATCCCCTACCTTTGACCTAATTTTATTATCAAGATTATGAATCCTTTTATCCAAATTTTCAATGTGTTCTTCGGTGAGCATTTTCTTTTCAATAGCATCTAAACTTTGCATAACATGCTCAAGAGTTAAAATTGTTTCATTGATAATGATAGGAGGTGGTCCCACTAAATTTCCCATAGCATTAAAAACATCCAAATGGGGCACATCAAGAAATTCCCTCCAGTGATAGTATCAATAACAAATCTATACCAAGTAGTAATGCCCACATAAAAATTACGAAGGAGAATAGTAGTGGATTGCTTTCGAATAGATCTATTATGAGCATCACAAATTATGTACCAAGCATCTTTTAAATTCTCTCCTCCCCTTTATTTAAAATTGAGAACCTCATTCTTAGGGGTACACATAGTAGGTGAAGAACTAGCCATAGCAATAAGGTAGGCAAGCAAGATCACATGCAAACAAAAGATCGGATGGGAAAAAGGCAAACGAAAAAGAAGGCAATTTTTTGTGTTTTTGTAAAACATTTTAGAAGTGGGGGAGATGAAAACGAGAAGCAAATGGCAAATAATGTAAATTGCAAGGAGATGAGATTTGTGATTGGGTACCTGATAGATGTTGATGATGTCTCCATGGCAACGACGCCAGAAATTCTTCCTGGTTGATTGTATTTGCGTTAGTATTTCTCCAAAGAGGAGAGGATGATGCAGCACAACAACGGTAAGTATTTTCCTCAGTTATGAAACCAAGGTTATCAATCCAGTAGGAGAACCAAGCAAAACTATGTAAACAACACATGCACACAAATAACAAATATTTGCAACCCAACGCGTAAGAGGGGTTGTCAATCCCTCCTCGGTATTGAGATAGATTAAATTGTATGTGATTGGATAAATAGATCTAGCAAAAACATAAAATAAAATAAATAAAGAAAAAGTGCAGCAAGGTATTTTTGGGTTTTTGGAATAATAGATCTAAAAACAATATGATAGGAAATAGACCCGAGGGCCGTAGATTTCATTAGTGGCTTCTCTCGAGAAAATAGCATACGATGGGTAAACAAATTACTATTGGGCAATTGATAGAAGAGCAATTAATTATGACGATATCCAAGGTAATGATCATGTATATAGGCATCACGTCCAAGATTAGAAGACCGAAACGATTCTGCATCTACTACTATTACTCCACACATCGACCGCTATCCAGCATGCATCTAGTGTATTAAGTTCATGGAGAAATGGAGTAATGCAATAAGAATGGTGACATGATGTAGACAAGATCTATTCATGTAGGAATAGACCCCATCTTTTTATCCTTAATGGCAATGATACATGTGTGTCACTTCTCCTTCTGTCACCGAGATTGAGCACCGCAAGATCGAACCCATCACAAAGCACCTCTTCCCATTACAAGAAAAATCAATCTAGTTAGCCAAACCAAACAAAAGTTTCGGAGAAGAAATACAAGGCTATAATAATCATGCATATAAGAGATCAAAGAAGACTCAAATAATATTCATAGATAGATCTGATTGTAAACTCACAATTCATCGGATCCCAACAAACACACCGCAAAAAGTCATTACATCAAATGAATCGCCAAGAACATCAAGGAGGACATTGTATTGAGAATCAAAAAGACAGAAGAAGCCATCTAGCTACTGCCTACGGATCCGTAGGTCTGTGGTAAACTACTCACGCATCATCGGAGGAGCGCCATTGAGGATGATGAACCCCTCCCTGATCGTGTTCCCTCCGGCAAGATGCCGGAAAAGGGCTCTAGATTGGATCTCGTGGTTCTAGAACTTGCGGCGGCTGGAATTGTTTTTCATCCACTCCCCTAGGGTTTCTGAAATATTTGGGTATTTATAGAGCTGAGAGGCGGTGGAGATGACTACAGCGGGCCCCACTATCCACCAGGGCACGCCAGGGGCCTCTAGAGCGCCTTGATGCCTTGTGGGCCCCACATGCCTCCCCTCTTGCACTTCCTTGGCTCCCAAATTGTCTTCTGGGCAGAAAAAAATCTCCAAAAAGTTTCGCTGCATTTGGACTCCGTTTGATATGGATATTCTGCAAAGTAAAAAACAAGCAATAAAATAGCAACTGGCGCTAGGCACTATGTCAATAGGTTAGTCCCAAAAAATTATATTAAGTTGCTATAAAATTAATATAGAACATCCAAGAATGATGATATAACAACATGGAACAATAAAAAAATTATAGATACATTGGAGACATATCACGGCACCGACCATTTCGGGCGGGAAGAGTGCGTGGGTGAGGGAGGGGGGTTTGGGTGTGTCGGGGAAGTCAGAAGCAGATGTGGAACGGTGTGGACGTTCGCTACCCCTGTCTCCGATTTGTAGGAAAAAGTGCATCCAGATCGCTGAGCAGACTGATACAAGCCCGCGTTGGATGACAAAACATGTACCGACCTCACAGTCCAGACGTATGCTGGTGGTTTGAGGGTTGGCATTGGAGATTTCCTAAGTGAACCTTACCAAATGTCTATGGGCAACGTGTCCACAACCTTGCGGACGAAGGTTGTCGAATCATGTTCCTCAAATCCTCCCTTATTAGCCCAACCTTATTTTTTTGAAAAAATATTAGATTAATGACAACTAGACCATATATTAAATAGTTGCAAACAAATACAACTACTAACAATATGATTGAATGTTGATGAAGGTTTTTACATCCCTCGAATCCTAAAGCGAAAGAACCATTTTTCCCAACAAAATGCCTCAATTTTCAGCCGCCCTCTTTATTTGTGCAAAGCGTGCTATCATGCTATCACACAAAGGCGTGAAGAAATTTGGCCGCATCGGGATCCAAGTCGTCGGCCTTCACGTATAAGATCCTTTGCTCCTCGGATGTGTGCTTGGTCGCAAGCTTTCTCTCTAGAAGCTCAACCTTTTTTGTTTGTATTTCCATGAACATGTTAAACCTCTACATCTACTTTTCTCCTTGAGGTCATCATGCTTGCCACTTGCCTCCTTATTCCATGTGATGTCCTCAAATTTATTCGTCTTGGATGTTGCCCCTTCTCGCTTCTCTTTCTCCCATTTGCTCCCCCTCGACCTAGCCACATGGGTTGTCGATGCAAGCTCTCCTTTGGTTGGATCACCACCTTCGTCGCCTGCTTTTGTGTTGGTGCCTTAGACAGAAACTGCAACTAGACAAGCGTTGGCGACTTGGTGAACACATAGTCGTTGTTGAGGTTGATGATGTACGGTGGAGGGTGGCCGGAGGCGGAGGTGAAGGAGGCACAGAGGGTTGTGATAATTGTTTGACGGTACTGGTGGGCACCGAAGTAGTACCACACCTTATATTGGTGGGATAGGGTTGTGATAGCCTGAGTGTTGGGGAACGTAGCAGAATTTTAAAATTTTCTACGCATCACCAAGATCAATCTATGGAATCATATAGCAACGAGGGAGAGAGGAGTGCATCTACATACCCTTGTAGATCGCGCGCGGAAGCGTTCAAGAGAACAGGGTTGATGGAGTCATACTCGACGTGATCCAAATCACCGATGACCAAGTGCCGAACGGACGACACCTCCGCGTTCAACACACGTACGGTTGGGAAGACGTCTCCTCCAACTTGATCCAGCAAGGGGGAAGGAGAGGTTAATGAAGATCCAGCAGCGCGACGGCGTGGTGGTGGAAGCAACGGTGATCTCGGCAGGGCTTCGCCAAGCGCAGGGAGACAGAGGAGTGTCACGGGAGGGAGAGGGAGAGGCCAGGGGCTTGGGTGCGGCTGCCCTCCCTCCCCCCCCCACTATATATAGGGTGCCTAGGGGGGTTGCCGGCCCTAGGAGATCCAATCTCCTAGGGAGGCGTCGGCCAAGGGGTAAAACTAATCCCGTCGGTAAATGTAGAGGCAGCGTGCCGACGGCGATCACATCGACCTTGGAACCATTCCCGACGCGCATCGTCACCTCGTCCTTCGCCAGTCTCCGCTTATTCCGCATCTCCTGCTTTGAGTTACAAATGTGAGCAACCGCACCGGTATCAAATACCCAGGAGCTACTACAAGTACTGGTAAGGTACACATCAATTACATGTATATCACATATACCTTTAGTGTTGCCGGCCTTCTTGTCCGCTAAGTATTTGGGGCAGTTCCGCTTCCAGTGACCACTTCCCTTGCAATAAAAACACTCAGTTTCGGGCTTGGGTCCATTCTTTGGCTTCTTCCCGACAGCTTGCTTACCGGGCGTGGCAACTCCCTTGCCGTCCTTCTTGAAGTTCTTTTTACCCTTGCCTTTCTTGAACTTAGTGGTTTTATTCACCATCAACACTTGATGTTCCTTTTTGATTTCTACCTCCGCTGATTTCAGCATTGAATATACCTCAGGAATGGTCTTTTCCATCCCCTGCATATTGAAGTTCATCACAAAGCTCTTGTAGCTCGGTGGAAGCGACTGAAGGATTCTGTTAATGACCGCATCATCCGGGAGATTAACTCCCAGCTGAGTCAAGCGGTTATGCAACCCAGACATTTTGAGTATGTGCTCACTGATAGAACTATTTTCCTCCATCTTACAGCTGAAGAACTTGTCGGAGACTTCATATCTCTCGACCCGGGCATGAGCTTGGAAAACCATTTTCAGCTCTTCGAACATCTCATATGCTACGTGTCTCTCAAAACGCTTTTGGAGCCCCGGTTCTAAGCTGTAAAGCATGCCGCACTGAACAAGGAAGTAATCATCAGCACGTGACTGCCAAGCGTTCATAACGTCTTGGTTCTCTGGGACAGGTGCGTCACCTAGCGGTGCTTCTAGGACATAATCTTTCTTGGCAGCTATGAGGATGATCATCAGGTTCCGGACCCAGTCCGTATAGTTGTTGCCATCGTCTTTCAGCTTGGTTTTCTCTAGGAACGCGTTGAAGATGAGGACAACGTGGGCCATTTGATCTACAAGACATATTGTAAAGACTTTAGACTAAGTTCATGATAATTAAGTTCATCTAATCAAATTACTCAATGAACTCCCACTCAGATAGACATCCCTCCAGTCATCTAAGTGAAACATGATCCGAGTTAAGTAGGCCGTATCCGATCATCACGTGAGACGGACTAGCCAACATCGGTGAACATCTTCATGTTGATCGTATCTCCTATACGACTCATGCTCGACCTTTCGGTCTTCCGTGTTCCGAGGCCATATCTGTACATGCTAGGCTCGTCAAGTCAACCTAAGTGTATTGCGTGTGTAAATCTGGCTTACACCCATTGTATTCGAACTTTAGAATCTATCACACCCGATCATCACGTGGTGCATTGAAACAACGAACCTTCGCAACGGTGCACAGTTAGGGGGAACACTTTCTTGAAATTATTACGAGGGATCATCTTATTTAAGCTACAGTCGTTCTAAGCAAATAAGATGTAAAACATGATAAACATCACATGCAATCAAATGGTGACATGATATGGCCAATATCATTTGCTCCTTTTGATCTCCATCTTCGGGGCTCCATGATCATCGTTGTCACCGGCATGACACCATGATCTCCATCATCATGATCTCCATCATCGTGTCTTCTTGAAGTTGTCTCGTCATCTATTACTTCTACTACAATGGCTAACGCTTTAGCAATAAAGTAAAGTAATTACATGACATTTATGTTGACACGCAGGTCATAAATAAATAAAGACAACTTCTATGGCTCCTGCCGGTTGTCATACTCATCGACATGCAAGTCGTGATTCCTATTACAAGAACATCATCATCTCATACATCACATATATCATTCATCACATCCTTTGGCCATATCACATCACAAAACACTTGCTGCAAAAACAAGTTAGACGTCCTCTAATTGTTGTTGCAAGTTTTTACGTGGCTGCTATAAGTTTCTAGCAAGAACATTTCTTACCTACGCCAAAACCACAACGTGAATTGCCAATTTATATTTACCCTTCATAAGGACCCTGTTCATCAAATCCGATCCGACTAAAGTGGGAGAGACAGACACCCGCCAGCCACCTTATGCAACTAGTGCATGTCAGTCGGTGGAACCAGTCTCACGTAAGCGTACGTGTAAGGTCGGTCCGGGCCGCTTCATCCCACGATGCCGCCGAATCAAGATAAGACTAGTAACAGCAAGCAAATTGACAATATCGACGCCCACAACTGCTTTGTGTTCTACTCGTGCATAGTAACTACGCATAGACCTAGCTCATGATGCCATTGTTGGGGAACGTAGCAGAATTTTAAAATTTTCTATGCATCACCAAGATCAATCTATGGAGTCATCTAGCAACGAGGGAGAGAGGAGTGCATCTACATACCCTTGTAGATCGCGCGCGGAAGCGTTCAAGAGAACGGGGTTGATGGAGTCGTACTCGACGTGATCCAAATCACCGATGACCAAGTGTCGAACGGACGACACCTCCGCGTTCAACACACGTACGGTTGGGAAGACATCTCCTCCAACTTGATCCAGCAAGGGGTAAGGAGAGGTTGATGAAGATTCAGCAGCACGACGGCGTGGTGGTGGAAGCAACGGTGATCTCGGCAGGGCTTCGCCAAGCGTAGGGAGACGGAGGAGTGTCACGGGAGGGAGAGGGAGACGCCAGGGGCTTGGGTGCAGCTGCCCTTCCTCCCCCCCACTATATATAGGGTGCCTAGGGGGGCTCCGGCCCTAGGAGATCCAATCTCCTAGGGGGGGCGGCGGCCAAGGGGGTGCCTTGCCCCCTAAGGCAAGGGTGGCGCCCCCCACCCCTAGGGTTTCCAACCCTAGGCGCAGGGGGAGGCCCAAGGGGGTGCACCAGCCCACTAGGGGCTGGTTCCCCTCCCACTTCAGCCCATGGGGCCCTCCGGGATAGGTGGCCCCACCCGGTGGACCTCCGGGACCCTTCCGGTGGTCCCGGTACAATACCGATTACCCCCGAAACTTTCCCGATGGCCGAAACTTGACTTCCTATATATAAATCTTCACCTCCGGACCATTCCAGAACTCCTCGTGACGTCCGGGATCTCATCCGGGACTCCAAAAAACTTTCGGGTTACCGTATGCTAATATCTCTACAACCCTAGCGTCACCGAACCTTAAGTGTGTAGACCCTACGGGTTCGGGAGACATGCAGACATGACTGAGACGCCTCTCCGGTCAATAACCAACAGCGGGATCTGGATACCCATGTTGGCTCCCACATGCTCCACGATGATCTCATCGGATGAACCATGATGTCGAGGATTCAATCAATACGTATACAATTCCCTTTGTCAATCGGTACGTTACTTGCCCGAGACTCGATCGTCGGTATCCCAATACCTCATTCAATCTCGTTACCGGCAAGTCACTTTACTCGTACCGTAATGCATGATCCCGTGATCAACCACTTGGTCACATTGAGCTCATTATGATGATGCATTACCGAGTGGGCCCAGAGATACCTCTCCGTCATACGGAGTGACAAATCCCAGTCTCGATTCGTGCCAACCCAACAGACACTTTCGGAGATACCTGTAATGTACCTTTATAGTCACCCAGTTACGTTGTGACGTTTGGCACACCCAAGGCACTCCTACGGTATCCGGGAGTTGCACAATCTCATGGTCTAAGGAAATGATACTTGACATTCGGAAAAGCTACAGCAAACGAACTACACGATCTTTGAGCTATGCTTAGGATTGGGTCTTGTCCATCACATCATTCTCCTAATGATGTTATCCCGTTATCAATGACATCCAATGCCCATAGCCAGGAAACCATGACTATCTTTTGATCAACGAGCTAGTCAACTAGAGGCTCACTAGGGACGTGTTGTGGTCTATGTATTAACACATGTATTACGATTTCCGGATAACACAATTATAGCATGAACAATAGACAATTATCATGAACAAAGAAATATAATAATAACCATTTTATTATTGCCTCTAGGGCATATTTCCAACACTGAGTGCCACCGCCACGATGGTCTGATGTGGAGGAGGGGCCTCGGACGGAGTGGCCGCATGTGCTTCTTCTCCGCCCTCTCCTTCACGCGTCGACATTTTTTGTGAATACGCAAAGTGTGTGTATCATTTCATTGGTAGAAGGAAATAAAATGAGTACATGAAAGGGTACAACACATGGCACAAACATATACATCAGAAGGTGTGGGCATGGCACCCAAAGCAGAGAGACAAGGGATGCTCAGCCCGAACAGAGGAAAAAAGCCAAAAAAACCCACCAAGCCTTGGACTAGAGGGGCAGGCCGAACCAGTATGATATCGAACATCTCCAAACACAACAGGGATGCCACTAGCAAAGAAGATAGTGCCTTCAAGAAGGGAAGCGACATCATGCAGCGGCCGCCTTCTGATCTAAAGAACTGGACCAAGGGTTTCCCCGGTGCTCGGAGAAGGGAACAGATAGAGGCTATGTCAGTGCCTCCAAGAAGGGAAATGACACACGCGAGTGTCGCCGCTACCAGCATTGGCCGGCCGAGCAAGGATTTCACCCTGGCCTGAGTTCAAATAATCCCATTGCCGCAAGATCAGGGTCCGGAGATGACAAAGTTGATACGCCTCCAACGTATCTATAATTTTTGATTGTTCCATGCTGTTATATTATCATTCTTGAATGTTTTACAATCATTTTATAGTCATTTTATATCATTTTTTGGTACTAACCTATTGACATAGTGCCCAGTGCCAGTTGCTGTCTTCTACATGTTTTTTACATCGCAGGAAATCAATATCAAACGGAGTCCAAACACGGGAAACTTTTTGTGGATTTTTTTTGGACCAGAACACATCCAGTGGGCCAAAGAAGTACCGAAGAGGGAGCCCGAGGTGAGCACAAGATACCAGGGCGCGCCTGGAGGCCCAGGCGCGCCCTGGTGCGTTGTGCCCACCTCGTTGGCCTCTCGCACCTCCTCTTTGCTCTATAAATACCCCAATATTCCAGAAACCCTAGGGGAGTCGACAAAAATCAATTCCAGCCGCCGCAAGTTCCAGAACCACCAGATCCAATCTAGACACCATCACGGAGGGGTTCATCATGTCCATTGGTGCCTCTCCGATGATGCATGAGTAGTCTTTTGTAGACGTACGGGTCCGTAGTTAGTAGCTAGATGGCTCTCTCTCTCTCTCTCTTGATTTCAATACAATGGTCTCTTGGAGATCCATATGATGTAACTCTTTTTGTGGTGTGTTTGTTGGGATCCGATAAACTTTGAGTTTATGATCAAATCTATCTTTTTATCCATGAAAGTTATTTGAGTCTTCTTTGATCTCTTATATCCATGATTGCTTATAGCATCATATTTCTTCTCCGATATTTGGGTTTTGTTTGGCCAACTTGATCTATTTATCTTGCAATGGGAAGAGGTGCTTTGTGATGGGTTCGATCTTACGGTGCTTGATCCCAGTGACAGAAGGGGAACCGACACGTATGTATCGTTGCTATTAAGGATAACAAGATGGGGTCTATTTCTACATAAATAGATCTTGTCTACATCTTGTCATTGTTCTTATTGTATTAATCCATTTCTCCATGAACTTAATACACTAGATGCATGCTGAATAGTGGTCGATATATGGAGTAATAGTAGTAGATGCAGGTAGGAGTCGATCAACTAATCTTGGACTTGATGCGTATATAATGATCATTGCCTCGATATCGTCATGATTATTTGAAGTTCTATCAATTGCCCAACAGTAATTCGTTTACCCACTGTTTGCTATTTTTCTCGAGAGAAGTCACTAGTGAAATCTACGGCCCCGGGTCTCTTCTTTATTATATTTGCCTTTGCAGTCTATTTTATTTGTTTTTATTTTCAGATCTATTAAACCAAAATACAAAAATACCTTGCTGCATTTTATTCTTATTTATTTTATCTCGCGTTCCTGCGAGATCTATTTATCCAATCTATCATATTTTTATCCTGTCCACTTGCCAATTTCTAGCGTCGTTGCCCGAAAGGGATTGACAACCTCTTTAATACGTCGGGTTGCGAGTATTTGTTATTTGTGTGCAGGTGCTATTCACGTAGTGTTGCGTGGTTCTCCTACTGGTTTGATAACCTTGGTCTCATCACTGAGGGAAATACCTACCGTCGTTGTGCTGCATCATCCCTTCCTCTTTGGGAAAATACCGACGTAGTCCAAGCCACCATCAGAAGTCAGTCCGATGGTTGAGACCACCACCTCAAGAGGGGGGTGCTCCTACCTTGGGAGGTTGGCACTGGGCGTCACCGAAAAATATGAGCTTTGGGCCTGGCAGGCGTGGAGGTGGGTGGGTCGGGAAGGCTGCGGGATAGAGAGAGCTGACATAGAGGACGAGATGGCGATCGATGTGACCGGCAAGCTAGGAGCCAAAAGGGAACACAAATCCGAGCTACCGAGGGCGGAGTCACCGGGTCGGCGGTGAGCCGAAGGCAGGAGAGAATGCAGCAACTAGGACTGCACTGACAAACGACGCCAGCGGGGCGTGGACGCTGCAGATGCAGGTCCATGGCTGTCGGGCCCGAAGCGGCGCCGACAAAGGGTCCGCAGCAAGGCCTCAACTGCCTGCCAAGAAAACCACTATGACTACATAATTCCATAGAAGCCATCACCGCAACTCGGAGGAAGCGCCATCGGAGACGAGGAACGGTCTGCAACGATGCAGAACCAAGCTAGCTTGGCTGCCACCACTCATGTGTTGCACCCAACCACCACCAGCACAAGAGGGGAGCTACGTCGTGATGGGAGGGAGTGACCACAATGGGGTAGGGTAGGGAGCATGGTAGAGGAGGACGCGACAATCGAAGGGGAGAGAGGCGGCCTCACGCCGAGCCAATTTGAATCATGTGGGAGGTTTGGGGGTGGCGCCGTGGTGCGCCATGGACGAAGCTGCCAGCCGCCACCATACCTGGGTGGAGCGTGGCGTTGCCGACAAGCCTTTCGGCAGTGGTGATGCAGAGGGGGCGGCGGAGTGGGGACGTACCGGTGGCGGCTAGGGTTTCCCTCATATCGCTAGACGTGGGTGACACGAGGTCCTTGTTTCTGTTCGGCTTCAGGCGTTGCTTTTGGCGTAACGCGGATGCGGATAGACTTCTCCGCGTCTGAAGGGACGACGAGCCTCGTGAAGGGCCTTGGCGATGGAGCCGAAGAAGGCGGGTTCGACACGAAAAGAATGGGGATTGTTAAAATGTGCGGGTGCCGGCTAGTTTTTAGATGGGTTCAGGATGTTGGAGTCTGACCTGGCGAAGTGGCGAACAACCGGACTCCCCCGGAGCTTCCCAAGTTTGAAACCGAGTTGTAAGATTTCTAGCGTCTGAACCATTTTGGCTCAAACATTTGGAGGCGTTTTGATGGCCCCTGATTTGAGATGCCCTCGCACAGTAGCACTGCGAGTATGAGATCCTACGAGCACCGATACGTCAGATACTTCGATACGTCAGATACGCCATCGATACCTGTATCCACGGAGTATCCTGTTTTTCGATTTAAAAAGAACGAAAAAAATGCCGATACGGCCGCCGGGACGGCGCCGACACGTCAGGGACACGGAAAGCCCAGTACAAGCCGACTCGTGACCCTAAACAGCCAGCCCACTCAGTTCGTTTGGGCGGCAGATTGGATCGAGTATTCGCGGGTGAGCGCATCACCGCCGCCGACTGGAGTCGCTCGTCGTCGCCGTCGCTACCGGCTGAAGTCGCTCACCGTCGTCTGGACTCGCCTCTGCATCCGCCGCCCGCCGCCCGTCGCCGTGACCGTGATGCGGGTGTGCGGGCCGGCTGTGCTGGCTGTGTGTGCTTGTTACTTGTTACCGCCATGCATGCGTACGTATGTGTGCGTGCTTGCTGGCTGCTGGTTGGCGCTGGCCACTGCTGCATGCAAGTACTAGGAGGATTGAGTAAAGTGATGGTCATTCAGTCATTGAGAAAGAGGCATGGATGCAACAAATGGGCGGTCTTTGATCTCATCTCAGGCATTCAATTCATGGTCTTCATAATATGGTATTTTATTAATTATTTATATATACTCGCCGTATCGTCGTATTGCTGTTTTTAGAAATTGCCGTATTTTGTATCCCCGTATCTGTATCGCCGTATCGATGTCGCCGTATCGGTGCTTCATAGACGAGATCCTCCGAGACCGGGCGTAGGTTCCCCGAGAGTGAGAGCAACGGCGCACGCCAAAAATACCCCGTCGTACAACCGCGTTTCCCTCCCAAAGCCGACGAAATCGTACCCAAGCTCACCTTACCAACCAGCCCGAAAGCAAAGCCCACGACCGCGTCCACAAACGCACACGCGCATGCGTCCAGCCCCGGCCAATATATAAACACCCACCCGCGGTGCTTGCTCGCCACCTACCATCCACCATTCCTCCTGCGTAGCACAGCGCCAACCAGCACCACGCCGAGCCAACACCCAAGAACGGCGGCAGCCAGCCAGCTTTCAGACTCGAGGCTCGGGGCCGTCTCATTCATTCCCATCATCCCATGGACCGATCGGTTTCCGGCGGGAGAGGGTACTACTACTCGGCGGCGCCGGTGGGCACGGGCATGGGCATGGGCCCGCTCGCGGGCCAGCTCGGCGAGTGGCTGCTCCGGGCCGTGCAGCCGCCGGCGCCCACGCCGTGCGGGTCGCCCGGCGGGCCCCCGATCACCGCGCCGCGGGTCCGGATGAGGGACGGCCGGCACTTGGCGTACGAGGAGTCCGGCGTGCCCAAGGAGAGCGCGCGGTTCAAGGTCGTCTTCTCCCACGGCTTCACCGGCTCCCGCCTCGACAGCCTCCGCGCATCGCCGGTTAGTGCTGCGCATACATTCTCCCGTCGTCTCGCCACCCCCGCCCGGCCTGCGAGCTCATTATAATATGATCACGCGTCTCTCTCGCCGTCGCTTACACCGTCTGCGCAACGACTTGATTTCAGGAGGTCGCCGAGGAGCTTGGCGTGTACATGGTGGGCTTCGACCGCGCCGGCTACGGCGAGAGCGACCCCAACCCGGGCCGCTCCGTGGAGACCGCGGCGCAGGACATGGAGGACCTGGCCGACGCGCTGGGGCTCGGCGACAAGTTCCACGTCGTCGGCTTCTCCCTCGGCTGTCACGCCGTGTGGGGCGCGCTCAGGTACATCCCGGAGCGGATCGCCGGGGCCGCCATGCTGGCGCCGGTGGTGAACTACTGGTGGCCCGGGTTCCCGGCGGAGCTGGCAGCGCGGGAGTACGGCCGGCAGGAGCGCGGCGACCAGTGGGCGCTGCGCGTGGCCCACCACGCCCCCGGCATCATACACTGGTGGATGGAGCAGAGCTGGCTGCCCCTGCCCACCTCCACCGTCGTCGTCAACACCACCTACCTCCCCAACAAGCGGGACGCCGAGATCCGCCGCACCCTCACCGCCGACGGCACCCTCCGGAAGAAGAGGGAGATGGCGACGCAGCAGGGGATCCAGGAGTCCTACTACAGGGACATGGCCGTCATGTTCGGAAAGTGGGAGTTCGACCCCATGGCGCTGCCGGAGCCGCCGTGCCCGGTGCACCTGTGGCAGGGCGACGAGGACGGCCTCGTGCCCGTCGCGCTGCAGCGGCACGTCGCCGGCAAGCTCGGGTGGGTCAACTACCACGAGCTCCCCGGCACCGGCCACTTCCTGTCCGCCGTTCCAGGGCTCGGAGACACCGTTCTCCGGACACTTTTTGGTTGATCGACATCGACCAATACCAGACAAGTAGTTTTAGTCGAAGAGAAAACCCGGAGAAGTGTTGGCCTTTAGCTAGCTTGGCGTACGAGGCAAACTGCGAGTGCAGTACAGTATGTTTATTTCTTGATTAATTTATATATATACATACATGGGAACATGAGGCAGCATGTAGATTTTGTATTTCTTGATCCCTTTTTCATTTGTCTGTAATGAAAACTATGCTGGCAAGAAGCCCTGAAAAGTAAAAACTTTTTTTTTTGGTAGTGACATTTTTACCAAGATGGTGATCCCGTATGTTAGTAAAATTTTAGAAACTGTCAACCATGGGTTCTAAAGTTTTTATGTACAAATTGAGACTGTGAGTGTGACTGCTTTTATTTTATTTTATTTTTAGCCTTTTCAGACAACAGAAGCAGGTTGGGGCGTTGGTTAGAGAAATGAAAGAGGTTTTATTCATACACTCAACAAGACCTGGTCTACAGGGCCATTGAATTTCAGGAAATTTTAATTCTTGTCATTGACGAAATCATTGGTGCTAGATACAGAGACAAATTGGGCCTCCTCCTCAACAGGACTCCAAACACAATCAAGGATCAGAATAACAGTTCGTAGTTTAGAGAAGAACCGGTGAAGTTGGTGAAGCCGTGTCCCTCGTCCCTCTTCCATCTATTGCACATCTAAATCCTATGTTATTGATTTTACGCTAAGATTTTTGCAGGCATTTTTTTGTCTTTTTTTCTTTCTAGTTCAACTGAGTCACTTAGATATAGAACAATGAGGCTAGACAGATCTTTTCAATAACAGTTTTGCTAAAGCTTATTGAAACATGCCTCCGTTGATGGTAGTTTGTTTTAGAAAATACTCCCACCGTAAACTAATATAAGAGCATTTAGAATACTAAAATAATGATCTAAATGCTCTTATATTAATTTACAGAGGGAGTACCTCTGTAATTTAATGTAAGATAATTTAGCAGTTAAGCTGCTTAACTGCAGAAATGTCTTACATCAAATAGTATAATTTTTGCCCGGGCTTGTAACATCTCTAAACAAAGAAACAACAAAATTCTAGGTGTAGAGATCAGAAATTCGATTTGACACATGGGAGCGCGCGCTCCTGCCACCCGAAATAATATTTCAAAGTTTGAAAAAATTCCAAACAAAAATTTGGCGTATACATCTCGACATTATATGTGTGCACATCAAGTTTCATAGAAAATCGACATTTTTTATGGCTTGTGTAAAAAAGACAAAAAAATGTCTTGTGAAAAGCACTTTTTAACACCGGATTTTGTCCTTTTCACACACGACACATAACTTGTCGATTTTTCGCGAAACGACTTTGTGAGCATGTACAATATCGAGATGTACGCGCCAATTTTTTTTTAGAATTTTTGACATTTAAAACATATTTTGAAAACCAGGAGCGCGTGCTCCCATGTGCCAAAACGCCACACTCGAGATCAAAACGCCACACGCAAAATGAATTGAATTGTATCGTTTTGTCCTGAAATAACCGTCGCTCAAATGGATGTATCTAGATGCTAGATACATCCATTTGAGTGACAATTATTTCCGAAGCAAGTACTATATATATTTAAGATTATTTTTTTGCATATTTCCAAGTTTGATTGTAGTAGACATTTCTCCGTGTAATAACCTAGGATAAATAGCTACTTTCTCCTACCCAAATTATTTAAAGCTCTAGCATTGTCTTAATTTTGAAAAAAGAATAAGTCTAACCAATTCTATAAAAAAAATACATCAACATCTACCACACCAAACTAATTTCATTACATTAAGCATGCAAATATATTTTCACAATATATATAGTTGCTGCTGCATACATTAGTATATTTTTATAAAAGGTTGATCAAATATAAAGAGGTTTCCCCCCCGTAAATAAATAAATAAATAAGTTTGACTTCGAGCAATGTTAAAACTTCAAAATACTTGGAACGGAGTGATAGGTGCCATCCAAGTCTAAAGATGGAATCTAGAAAATCAAACGGGTCAAGGAGTACTGCACCTTGACCACAGCACAATGTGCATTGACAAATTATGGTGAACAAGAGACACTTAGGATAAGTCTTTACCTACCAAGATCACTACAGGCCCGAAAGTTCACATCGTCATCCTCACACTGACCATTAGCTTATAGGCTCTCTCAACACTGGACAGGTCAACATTTAGGGTTGGTGAGAAGATTTCAGAAAGGTACTTTGACATGAGATGCCAAAGAGAAGAGAAGACTAATTGTTAATTTATTTGTTTCTCCATTCACACTTCTTCGCCATCTCCAACTACAAATCTAGTGGATGACGTACTCCTGAAAAAAGGAGGCAGGAGAAACAAAGTTGATTCTTGGTGGTACCAGTCCATAGAAAAAACAACAGTGGGTGCTTTTGTGAAAAATCATCATATATGTCATACCTACTTAAATAAAGAAACTTCATTTTTTTTCTAATGGGTGTTGCCCCGGCTTATTTATCATCCTGATGCTTTATGCATGCATCCATTTTATTAGAAATATATTCAAAGTGTGAACCGGTCATGGAAACGGAGGGGGGGGGGGGGGGGGGGGGGGGGGAGTAAACACGACCACAACCAATCAAAAATGAGATTACATGATTCAAACACATAATCTACTACTGGCTCGCTAGCCAAATCGAAACCATATCCAAACGGCTACACCCAAAGGCCATGCACTACTGACTGTCCACATGTTGAATTAATGTCCACGTATGGATCGGCACCATAGCCTTGATGATAACCTGCAATTTTTGGGTATAGATGATTTGTTAAAGACACAATCATTTTTTCGAAATAGCTCATAGATGGGCACAAACTCCCACAAAGAGGTTTCCGTTCAATACTGGTTGGGCACAAACACCCAACCAGTTGTCAAACAAATTTGGTATACTCGTTGGAGACAAATTATACGCGGCATGAACTGTGTGCCAAATCAAGGTTGTAAAAGGACAAGATAGAAAAAATGTTGAATTGTTTTCTATCACGAAAGCAACCTTTTTTTTACTATCCTCCAGTTTCGCTTTGCCATATATCGTTAGTAAGAATTTTTTATTGGAAGCTCTTTAGCATTTCTGATATTATATGTGGATGACATATTGTTAATTGAAAATGAAACCGAATTTCTGAATAGCATAAAAGGATATTTGAATAAGAATTTTTCAATGAAAGACCTCGGTGAAGCTGCTTATATATTGGGCATCAAGATCTATAGAGATAGATCAAGACGCTTAATTAGACTTTCACAAAGCACATACCTTGATAAAGTTTTGAAGAAGTTTAAAACAGACTAGTCAAAGAAAGGGTTCTTGCTTGTGTTACAAGGTGTGAAGTTGAGTCAGACTCAATGACCGACCACTGCAGAAGATAGAGAGAAAATGAAAGTCATTCCCTATGCCTCAGCCATAGGTTCTATCATGTATGCAATATTGTGTACCAGACCTGGTGTGTGACTTGCTATTAGTTTAGCAGGGAGGTACCAAAATAATCCAGGAGTGGATCACTGGACAGCGGTCAAGAATATCCTGAAATACCTGAAAAGGACTAAGGATATGTTTCTCGTTTATGAAGGTGACAAAGAGCTCGTCGTAAACGGTTAAGTCGACGCAAGTTTTGACACTGATCCGGATGACTCTAAATCACAAACTGGATACGTATTTATATTGAATGGTGGAGCTGTCAGTTGGTGCAGTTCCAAGGAGAGCGTCGTGGCGGGATCTACGTGTGAAGAGGAGTACATAGTTGCTTCGGAAGCAGCCAATGAAGGAGTCTGGATGAAGGAGTTCATATCCGATCTAGGTGTAATACCTAGTGCATCGGGTCCAATGAAAATCTTTTATGACAATACTCGAGCAATTGCCTTGGCGAAGGAATCCAAATTTTACAAGAGAACCAAACACATCAAGAGATGCTTCAATTCCATTCGCGATCAAGTCAAGGAGGGAGACATAGAGATTTGCAAGATACTTACGGATTTGAATGTTGCAGACCCGTTGACTAAGCCTCTCTCACGAGCAAAACATGATCAACACCAAGACTCCATGGGTGTTAGAATCATTACTATGTAATCTAGATTATTGACTCTAGTGCAAGTGGGAGACTAAAGGAAATATGCCCTAGAGGCAATAATAAAGTTGTTATTTATATTTCCTTATATCATGATAAATGTTTATTATTCATGCTAGAATTGTATTAACCAGAAACTTAGTACATGTGTGAATACATAGACAAATAGAGTGCCCCTGGTATGCCTCTACTAGACTAGCTCGCTAATCAAAGATGGTTAAGTTTCCTGACCATAGACATGTGTTGTCATTTGATAAACGGGATCACATCATTATAGAATGATGTGATGGACAAGACCCATCCGTTAGCTTAGAATAATGATCGTTTAGTTTTATTGCTATTGCTTTCATCATGACTTATACATGTTCCTCTGACTATGAGATTATGCAACTCCCGAATACCCGAGGAACACCTTGTGTGCTATCAAACGTCACAACGTAACTGGGTAATTATAAAGATGCTCTACAGGTGTCTCTGATGGTGTTTGTTGAGTTGGCATAGATCGAGATTAGGATTTGTCACTCCGTGTATCGAAGAGGTATCTCTGGGCCCTCTCGGTAATGCACATCACTATGAGCCTTCCAAGCAATGTGTCTAATGAGTTAGTCACAGGATGATGCATTACGGCATGAGTAAAGAGACTTGCCAGTAACGAGATTGAACTAGGTATGATGATACCGACGATCGAATCTCGGCCAAGTAACATACCGATGACAAAGGAAACAATGTATGTTGTTATGCGGTTTGACCAATAAATATCTTCATAGAATATGTAGGAGCCAATATGATCATCCAGGTTCCGCTATTGGTTATTGACTGGAGATGTGTCTCGGTCATGTCTACATAGTTCTCGAACCCGTAGGGTCCGCACGCTTAATGTTCGATGACGATTTGTATTATGAGTTATATGTGATTTGATGACCGAAGTTTGTTCGGAGTCCCGGATGAGATCACTGAAGGAAATATGCCCTAGAGGCAATAATAAAGTTATTATTTATTTCCTTATATCATGATAAATGTTTATTATTCATGCTAGAATTGTATTAACCAGAAACATAATACATGTGTGAATACATAGACAAACAGAGTGTCACTAGTATGCCTCTACTTGACTAGCTCGTTGATCAAAGATGGTTATGTTTCCTAACCATAGACATGAGTTGTCATTTGATTAACGGGATCACATCATTAGGAGAATAATGTGATTTACTTGACCCATTCCATTAGCTTAGCACTTGATCGTTTAGTTTGTTGCTATTGCTTTCTTCATAACTTATATATGTTCCTATGACTATGAGATTATGCAACTCCCGTTTACCGGAGGAACACTTTGTGTGCTACCAAACGTCAGAATGTAACTGGGTGATTATAAAGGTGCTCTACAGGTGTCTCCGAAGGTACTTGTTGGGTTGGCGTATTTCGAGATTAGGATTTGTCACTCCGTGTCGGAGAGGTATCTCTGGGCCCACTCGGTAATGCACATCACTATAAGCCTTGCAAGCATTGCAACTAATGAGTTAGTTGCGGGATGATGTATTACGGAACAAGTAAAGAGACTTTCCGGTAACGAGATTGAACTAGGTATTGAGATACCGACGATCGAATCTTGGGCAAGTAACATACCGATGACAAAGGGAACAACGTATGTTGTTATGCGGTTTGACCGATAAAGATCTTTGTAGAATATGTAGGAGCCAATATGAGCATCCAGGTTCCACTATTGGTTATTGACCGAAGACATGTCTCAGTCATGTCTACATAATTCTCGAACCCGTAGGGTCCGCACGCTTAATGTTACGATGACAGTTTCATTATGAGTTTATATGTTTTGATGTACCGAAGGTTGTTCAGAGTCCCGGATGTGATCACGGACATGACGAGGAGTCTCAAAATGGTCTAGACATAAAGATTGATATATTGGAAGCCTATGTTTGGACATCGGAAGTGTTTCGGGTGAAATCGGCATTTTACCGGAGTACCGGGAGGTTACCGGAACCCCCCGGTAACCTAATGGGCCTTAATGGGCCTAGTGGACGAAGTAGAGAGGAGGCCAAGGGGCAGCCGCGCGCCCCTCCCCCCAAGTCCGAATTGGACAAGGAGGGGGGCGGCGCCCCCCCCCCCCTTTCCTTTCCCCTCTTTCTCTCCTCCCCCCCAAGTCCTAGTCCAACATGGAAAAGGGGGGGAGTCCTACTCCCGGTGGGAGTAGGACTCCTCCTGGCGCGCCCCTTGCCTGGCCGCACCTCCTCCCCCTTGCTACTTTATATACGGGGGCAGGGGGGCACCCCAGAGACACAGCAATTGATCATTGATCTCTTAGCCGTGTGCGGTGCCCCCTTCCACCATAATCCTCAATAATATTGTAGCGGTGCTTAGGCGAAGCCCTGCGACGGTAGAACATCAAGATCATCACCACACCGTCGTGCTGACAGAACTCTTCCCCGACATTCTGCTGGATCGGAGTCCGGGGATCGTCATCGAGCTGAACATGTGCTAGAACTCGGAGGTGTCGTAGTTTTAGTGCTTGATCGGTCGGGCCGTGAAGACATACGACTACATCAACCGCGTTGTGCTAACGCTTCCGCTTTCGGTCTACGAGGGTACGTGGACAACACTCTCCCCTCTCGTTGCTATGCATCACCATGATCTTGCGTGTGCGTAGGAAATTTTTGAAATTACCACGTTCCCCAACAGTGACATCCGAGCCTAGGTTTTATGCGTTGATGTTATGCACGAGTAGAACACAAGTGAGTTGTGGGCGATATAAGTCATACTGCTTACCAGCATGTCATACTTTGGTTCGGCGGTATTGTTGGATGAAGCGGCCCGGACTGACATTACGCATACGCTTACGCGAGACTAGTTCTACCGACGTGCTTTGCACACAGGTGGCTGGCGGGTGTCAGTTTCTCCAACTTTAGTTGAACCAAGTGTGGCTACGCCCGGTCCTTGTGAAGGTTAAAACAGCACCAACTTGACAAACTATCGTTGTGGTTTTGATGCGTAGGTAAGAACGGTTCTTGCTAAGCCCGTAGCAGCCAGGTAAAACTTGCAACAACAAAGTAGAGGACGTCTAACTTGTTTTTGCAGGGCATGTTGTGATGTGATATGGTCAAGACATGATGCTAAATTTTATTGTATGAGATGATCATGTTTTGTAACCGAGTTATCGGCAACTGGCAGGAGCCATATGGTTGTCGCTTTATTGTATGCAATGCAATCGCGCTGTAATGCTTTACTTTATCACTAAGCGGTAGCGATAGTCGTGGAAGCATAAGATTGGCGAGACGACAACGATGCTACGATGGAGATCAAGGTGTCGCACCGGTGACGATGGTGATCATGACGGTACTTCGGAGATGGAGATCACAAGTACAAGACGATGATGATGGCCATATCATATCACTTATATTGATTGCATGTGATGTTTATCTTTTATGCATCTTATCTTGCTTTGATTGTCGGTAGCATTATAAGATGATCCCTCACTAAATTATCAAAGTATAAGTGTTCTCCCTAAGTATGCAGCGTTGCGAAAGTTCTTCGTGCTGAGACACCACGTGATGATTGGGTGTGATAGGCTCTACGTCCAAATACAACGGGTGCAAAACAGTTGCACACGCGGAATACTCAGGTTAAACTTGACGAGCCTAGCATATAACAGATATGGCCTCGGAACACGGAGACCGAAAGGTTGAGCGTGAATCATATAGTAGATATGATCAACATAGAGATGTTCACCATTGAAACTACTCCATCTCATGTGATGATCGGACATGGTTTAGTTGATTTGGATCACGTGATCACTTAGAGGATTAGAGGGATGTCTATCTAAGTGGGAGTTCTTAAGTAATATGATTAATTGAACTTTAATTTATCATGAACTTAGTCCTGGTAGTATTAGCATATCTATGCTGTAGATCAATAGCTCGCGTTTAGCTCCCTTGTTTTATTTTTGATATGTTCCTAGAGAAAACTAAGTTGAAAGATGTTAGTAGCAATGATTGTTGGGGAACGTAGCAGAATTTTAAAATTTTCTACGCATCACCAAGATCAATCTATGGATTCATCTAGCAACGAGGGAGAGGGGAGTGCATCTACATAGCCTTGTAGATCGCGAGCGGAAGCGTTCAAGAGAACGGGGTTGATGGAGTTGTACTCGTCGTGATCCAAATCACCGATGACCGAGCGCCGAACGGATGGCACCTCCGCGTTCAACACACGTATGGTTGGGAAGACGTCTCCTCCTTCTTGTTGGGGAACGTAGTAATTTCAAAAAAATTCCTACGCACACGCAAGATCATGGTGATGCATAGCAACGAGAGGGGAGAGTGTGATCTACGTACCCTTGTAGATCGACAACGGAAGCGTTAACTTAGTTGATGTAGTCGTACGTCTTCACGGCCCGACCGATCAAGCACCGAAACTATGACACCTCCGAGTTCTAGCACACGTTCAGCCCGATGACGATCCCCGGACTCCGATCCAGCAAAGTGTCGGGGAAGAGTTCCGTCAGCACGACGGTGTGGTGACGATCTTGATGTACTACTGTCGCAGGGCTTCGCCTAAGCACCGCTACAATATTATCGAGGACTATGGTGGAAGGGGGCACCGCACACGGCTAAGAATATGATCACATGGATCAACTTATGTCCTTAGGGGTGCCCCTTGCCTCCGTATATAAAGGTTCAAAAGGGGGGGCCGGCCGGCCAAGAGGAGGCGTGCCAGGAGGAGTCCTACTCCCTCCGGGAGTAGGACTCCCCCCTTTCCTAGTTGGAATAGGATTCGCGGAGGGGGGGGAAAGAGGAGAGAGAGGAGGAAGGGGGGCCGGCCCCCTCTCCTTGTCCTATTCGGACCAAGGGGGGAGGGGCGCGCGGCCCATCTCTGGCCACCTCTCCTCTCTTCCACTAAGGCCCACTAAGGCCCATATACCTCCCGGGGGGGTTCCGGTAACCTCCCGGTAATCCGGTAAAATCCCGATTTCACCCGGAACACTTCCGATATCCAAACATAGGCTTCCAATATATCAATCTTTATGTCTCGACCATTTCGAGACTCCTCGTCATGTCCGTGATCACATCCGGGACTCCGAACAACCTTCGGTACATCAAAACACATAAACTCATAATATAACTGTCATTGAAACCTTAAGCGTGCGGACCCTACGGGTTCGAGAACAATGTAGACATGACCGAGACACGTCTCCGGTCAATAACCAATAGCAGGACCTGGATGCCCATATTGGTTCCTACATATTCTACGAAGATCTTTTATCGGTCAGACCGCATAACAACATACGTTGTTCCCTTTGTCATCGGTATGTTACTTGCCCGAGATTCGATCGTCGGTATCCTATACCTAGTTCAATCTCGTTACCGGCAAGTCTCTTTACTCGTTCTGTAATACATCATCCCGCAACTAACTCATTAGTTGCAATGCTTGCAAGGCTTAAGTGATGTGCATTACTGAGAGGGCCCAGAGATACCTCTCCGACAATCGGAGTGACAAATCCTAATCTCTAAATACGCCAACCCAACATGTACCTTTGGAGACACCTATAGAGCTCCTTTATAATCACCCAGTTATGTTGTGACGTTTGGTAGCACACAAAGTGTTCCTCTGGCAAACGGGAGTTGCATAATCTCATAGTCATAGGAACATGTATAAGTCATGAAGAAAGCAATAGCAACATACTAAACGATCGGGTGCTAAGCTAATGGAATGGGTCATGTCAATCAGATCATTCAACTAATGATGTGATCCCGTTAATCAAATAACAACTCTTTGTCCATGGTTAGGAAACATAACCATCTTTGATTAACGAGCTAGTCAAGTCGAGGCATACTAGTGACACTCTGTTTGTCTATGTATTCACACATGTATTATGTTTCCGGTTAATACAATTCTAGCATGAATAATAAACATTTATCATGATATAAGGAAATAAATAATAACTTTATTATTGCCTCTAGGGCATATTTCCTTCAGTCTCCCACTTGCACTAGAGTCAATAATCTAGATTACACAGTAATGATTCTAACACCCATGGAGCCTTGGTGCTGATCATGTTTTGCTCGTGGAAGAGGCTTAGTCAACGGGTCTGCAACATTCAGATCCATATGTATCTTGCAAATTTCTATGTCTCCCACCTGGACTAGATCCTGGATGGAATTGAAGCGTCTCTTGATGTGCTTGGTTCTCTTGTGAAATCTGGATTCCTTCGCCAAGGCAATTGAACCAGTATTGTCACAAAAGATTTTCATTGGACCCGATGCACTAGGTATGACACCTAGATTGGATATGAACTCCTTCATCCAGACTCCTTCATTCGCTGCTTCCGAAGCAGCTATGTATTCCGCTTCACACGTAGATCCCGCCACGACGCTCTGTTTAGAACTGCACCAACTGACAGCTCCACCGTTTAATGTAAACACGTATCCGGTTTGCGATTTAGAATCGTCCGGATCAGTGTCAAAGCTTGCATCAACGTAACCGTTTACGATGAGCTCTTTGTCACCTCCATATACGAGAAACATATCCTTAGTCCTTTTCAGGTACTTCAGGATGTTCTTGACCGCTGTCCAGTGATCCACTCCTGGATTACTTTGGTACCTCCCTGCTAGACTTATAGCAAGGCACACATCAGGTCTAGTACACAGCATTGCATACATGATAGAGCCTATGGCTGAAGCATAGGGAACATCTTTCATTTTCTCTCTATCTTCTGCAGTGGTCGGGCATTGAGTCTGACTCAACTTCACACCTTGTAACACAGGCAAGAACCCTTTCTTTGCTTGATCCATTTTGAACTTCTTCAAAATCTTGTCAAGGTATGTGCTTTGTGAAATTCCAATTAAACGTCTTGATCTATCTCTATAGATCTTTATGCCTAATATGTAAGCAGCTTCACCGAGGTCTTTCATTGAAAAACTCTTATTCAAGTATTCCTTTATGCTATCCAGAAATTCTATATCATTTCCGATCAGTAATATGTCATACACATATAATATCAGAAATGCTACAGAGCTCCCACTCACTTTCTTGTAAATACAGGCTTCTCCAAAAGTCTGTATAAAACCAAATGCTTTGATCAGACTATCAAAGTGTTTATTCCAACTCCGAGAGGCTTGCACCAGTCCATAAATGGATCGCTGGAGCTTGCACACTTTGTTAGCTCCCTTTGGATCGACAAAACCTTCTGGTTGCATCATATACAACTCTTCTTCCAGAAATCCATTCAGGAATGCAGTTCTGACATCCATCTGCCAAATTTCATAATCATAAAATGCGGAAATTGCTAACATGATTCAGACAGACTTAAGCATCGCTACGGGTGAGAAGGTCTCATCGTAGTCAACCCCTTGAACTTGCCGAAACCCTTTTGCGACAAGTCGAGCTTTGTAGACAGTAATATTACCATCGGCGTCAGTCTTCTTCTTGAAGATCCATTTATTATCAATTGCTTGCCGATCATTGGGCAAGTCAACCAAAGTCCACACTTTGTTCTCATACATGGATCCCATCTCAGATTTCATGGCTTCAAGCCATTTTGCGGAATCTGGGCTTACCATCGCTTCTTCATAGTTCGTAGGTTCATCATGATCTAGTAGCATGACTTCCAGAACTAGATTACCGTACCACTCTGGCGCGGATCTCACTCTGGTTGATCTACGAGGTTCAGTAGTATCTTGTTCTGAAGTTTCATGATCATTATCATTAGCTTCCTCACTAATTGGTGTAGGTGTCACAGAAACAGTTTTCTGTGATGCACTACTTTCCAATAAGGGAGCAGGTACAGTTACCTCGTCAAGTTCTACTTTCCTCCCACTCACTTCTTTCGAGAGAAACTCCTTCTCCAGAAAGTTTCTGAACTTAGCAACAAAAGTCTTGCCTTCGGATCTGTGATAGAAGGTGTATCCAATAGTCTCCTTTGGATATCCTATGAAGACACATTTCTCCGATTTGGGTTCGAGCTTATCAGGTTGAAGCTTTTTCAAATAAGCATCGTAGCCCCAAACTTTCAGAAACGACAACTTTGGTTTCTTGCCAAACCATAGTTCATAAGGCGTCGTCTCAACGGATTTTGATGGTGCCCTATTTAACGTGAATGCGGCCGTCTCCAAAGCATAACCCCAAAACGATAGCGGTAAATCAGTAAGAGACATCATAGATCGCACCATATCTAGTAAAGTACAATTACGACGTTCGGACACACCATTACGCTGTGGTGTTCCGGGTGGCGTGAGTTGCGAAACTATTCCGCATTGTTTCAAATGTACGCCAAACTCGTAACTCAAATATTCTCCTCCACGATCAGATCGTAGAAACTTTATTTTCTTGTTACGATGATTTTCAACTTCACTCTGAAATTCTTTGAACTTTTCAAACGTTTCAGACTTATGTTTCATTAAGTAGATATATCCATATCTGCTTAAGTCATCTGTGAAGGTGAGAAAATAACGATATCCGCCACGAGCCTCAATATTCATCGAACCACATACATCAGTATGTATGATTTCCAACAAATCTGTTGCTCCCTCCATAGTACCGGAGAACGGCGTTTTAGTCATCTTGCCCATGAGGCACGGTTCACAAGTACCAAGTGATTCATAATCAAGTGGTTCCAAAAGTCCATCAGTATGGAGTTTCTTCATGCGCTTTACATCGATATGACCTAAACGGCAGTGCCATAAATAAGTTGCACTATCTTTATCAACTCTGCATCTTTTGGCTTCAACATTATGAATATGTGTGTTACTACTATCGAGATTCAATAAGAATAGAACACTCTTCAAGGGTGCATGACCATAAAAGATATTACTCATATAAATAGAACAACCATTATTCTCTGATTTAAATGAATAACCGTCTCGCATCAAACAAGATCCAGATATAATGTTCATGCTTAACGCTGGCACCAAATAACAATTATTTAGGTCTAATATTAATCCCGAAGGTAGATGTAGAGGTAGCGTGCCGACCACGATCACATCGACTTTGGAACCGTTTCCCACGCGCATCGTCACCTCGTCCTTAGCCAATCTTCGCTTAATTCGTAGTCCCTGTTTCGAGTTGCAAATATTAGCAACAGAACCAGTATCAAATACCCAGGTGCTACTGCGAGCATTAGTAAGGTACACGTCAATAACATGTATATCACATATACCTTTGTTCACCTTGCCATCCTTCTTATCCGCCAAATACTTGGGGCAGTTCCGCTTCCAGTGACTAGTCTGCTTGCAGTAGAAGCACTCAGTTTCAGGCTTAGGTCCAGACTTGGGTTTCTACTCTTGAGCAGCAACTTGCTTGTTGTTCTTCTTGAAGTTCCCCTTCTTCTTCCCTTTGCCCTTTTTCTTGAAACTAGTGGTCTTGTTGACCATCAACACTTGATGCTCCTTTTTGATTTCTACCTCCGCAGCTTTCAGCATTGCGAAGAGCTCGGGAATAGTCTTATTCATCCCTTGCATATTATAGTTCATCACGAAGCTCTTGTAGCTTGGTGGCAGTGATTGGAGAATTCTGTCAATGACGCAATCATCTGGAAGATTAACTCCCATTTGAATCAAGTGATTATTATACCCAGACATTTTGAGTATATGCTCACTGACAGAACTATTCTCCTCCATCTTGCAGCTATAGAACTTATTGGAGACTTCATATCTCTCAATCCGGGCATTTGCTTGAAATATTAACTTCAACTCCTAGAACATCTCATATGCTCCATGACGTTCAAAACGTCGTTGAAGTCCCGGTTCTAAGCCGTAAACCATGGCACACTGAACTATCGAGTAGTCATCAGCTTTGCTCTGCCAGACATTCACAACATCTGGTGTTGCTCCAGCAGCAGGCCTGGCACCCAGCGGTGCTTCCAGGACGTAATTCTTCTGTGCAGCAATGAGGATAATCCTCAAGTTACGGACCCAGTCCGTGTGTAGCGACCCGACCCGAATGGGTCAAGTCTCTGTGCTTAAGTGTCATCCCTAGATCGGTATGCTGACACACACAGTACTCGAGGATTTATAACAGAGGTAAATCACATGTAAAAGTAACGTAAATACTATTACCTCAAATCCAAAATAGCGGAAGTAACAAGGTTGTGGATTCCCATCAACACCAACGGCAAAGTTGAGTGTAGAAATCGTAACCCTAACGTATCACTTACTCGTCGTAAGATAATCCTGCAACATGAGACGTTGCAGCCACAAAGGGTCAGTACACTGAATGTACTGGCAAATTCACACCATAGAGAATGATGAATAAAGGCTATCACTACATGCATATTTGGCTGGTGGAAAAGCTCTATGGTTATCAGGTTTTTGCGAAAAGCCAATTTTTCCCTACTGCAAAGGAATACATTTTAATTAACTATCATGGTGGTTGTTGAACATTGAGAATGGTTGACAGCATTCTCAATCCCAATTAAGTAACATCATTAAAACCCAACAATATTCATTTAAAGTAACATGATGAGATCAACAGGATAATCCAAGAACTAGATACTCAAGATGTCCATAACCGGGGACACGGCTAATCATGATTAGTTTGTACACTCTGCAGAGGTTTGCGCACTTTTCCCCACAAGACTCGATCTCCTCCGTTGGTTTTCTCGCACTACATGGTGTTTGAGAAACGGATGACCGAGACATAGCCTTTCAGAAGCGCTAGCACCTTACGTTGGATAGACCGGTACACCTACTTTCCCCTACATCTGCTAGTCTACCCTGTAAGAGTTCGCACGACTTAATCAACTATGCCAGAGCCCATAATGGCTTGTGGCTGCACACGGAAGTTTCTAGTATGAATAATCTCATGATCCCTTTGAGCCTGGGTGGCGGTCCAAAAGAAAAACAGGCAAGTACTGGAATACCCAGGTGCCTAGACAGGCAAGTCCTGGAATACCCAGGTGCCTCAATCCACCCAGATGTGTGTTTAAGTTGCCACCTTAAGTAAACCATTAATTAACAATCTCACATCTGTCATGAAATAATCTCAAAACCCAATCCACGTCTACGAGCATAGCATGGCAATATAAGCATAACGTAATAGTAACTCCCAAGGTTTGAATGCAGGGCAATAGTTTCCTACCTCATCAACTATTTCCCATTATCCCCAATTTAATTAGATCCTAATCATGCAATGTTTGAGGTTTGATCTAATGCAACAAAAACTGGGTATGAAAGAGGTATGATCAAAGTGTGAACTTGCCTGCAATGTTGATGAAGATGATTCGCACTCAAAAATCTTGATAGTTCTACTCGTCACACTCCGGTCAATCTATCGTGAGCAAGCAATAGTAATCACACATAAGCAATCACTCAAAAGATCAGAAAGAATGAAGAAGACGATTCGGAAACATCAAAACCAAGCAAATAACTCTTGCAACATAAAACAATTTCTAACAGTACCAAAATGATGTGAATTTGGCCTTATCAGAATGTTTAGGTCAAGAGCTTCGATTTGCAAAAAGAATCAACTCAAACGGAGCTACGAAACTCAAGTTATGATCAAACGAAGTTTGAATTCAAATCTGATCTAATTCAAATTTTAAACTTTTCAAAAACATGTTTGAGTTGGATTACTGGATAGAGGAGATCGTAACGAAGACGTGAGCGTTGGTTTCGTCTAATTCCGACTAACGAGCAAAAAGTTATAGTCGTTTGAAAACCAGGGGCTGATCTGTAAAGAAAATATTCATGTATGGGTCCCTGGACTGAGAACTAAAGAAAAAAAAGAAAAAGAGAAATCTAAAAAGTGAACATTCGTTACCGAACGCTAACTAACGAATTTGCTCGTTACGAAGAGGTAAACAGCGAGCGTTCGCTATTTAACAAATACCGATTCGGAAAAAAAACGACTAGATCTAATCCTAGCCGTTGACCCTAGATCTAACGGACGAGGGAGGAGCCGGGCTTACCGTGGCGGTGGGCGTCGGCGTCACCGGAGAAGATGGCAGCGGCGGCGGCGGCTCTGGGGCTCAACGGCGCCGGCGAAGTAGATGGGGAGGAGCGGCTCGGCTCGGCGAGTCCGAAGGGGGTGGTGGCGTCGGGCGTAGGCGGCGGTGGAACGAGGCGCGACGGCGGCGGATCTCGTCGGAGTTCGGACTCCGGCGAGGTTTATGCGAGGCTGCGGGAGGCGATGGCGGCTCCGGTTGGAGGAAAAAGAGGCCGGGGTCCGGGGCGGCTCTATTTATGGAGGGGAGGGGCGGCGAGATGCGTGGAGGAGGGGGCAAGAAGAGGCCGGCGGCGGCACGGAGGCGACGGTGATGGCGTCGCGGCTCGGAACTCCGTCCCGAGCTCGGGGACGAGCGGCATGGGCTAGCTGGGCTGGGCCGCGGCCTGGCAGGAGCTGGGCCGGCCCAGTCGGTGAGGGAAGTTCTTTTTTTAAGCATTATTTTCCAGACAAATAAAATAATAAAAGAAAAATAAATAGAAATATTATATAGGCATATAATATATCAAAATTTTCAGAAAAAGATTTTCTACGACATGAACCTTTTTATAACTTCAAATAAAATCCACACAAATTCAAATAAATCAAAGAGTGCTACTGGTCTATTAAAACCCAACAAAAATCATTTAAAAAAAACCAAAATGATTTCAAATTAATTTTTCTCCAATTTTCTATTGTAGGGAATCATGTTACCCTAATTTCCATATATTTTATTTTTGGAGAAAAATAATTTGAATAAAACTCAAATAACTCCAAATTAAAAATTAATTCCAAAAGGACTTGAAATTGATCCTTTGAAACTCCCAACTCATATTTCATAATTTGAAGAAGTCATTTTATCTCCTCTCGTGAAAATCATTGAGTTGCTTAAAGTTTCTGAATTGAAATGTTTCCAAATGAAATTCAATTATTTTCAAATACCCTTTCATTTAATTTTAAATGGAAGAAGTCATATCATCTTCGCTCAAGGGTTTTGTATTTGAAAAGAATTTGAATTCATGGGGATCAGAAAGCAAATATGAAAGTTTGGGAAAGTCCTTTTATTCCCTCTCATTTAACTTTCAAAAAGTTTCGAATTTCACTCACTTTCAGACAATCAATCAAACAATCAATCAAATATATCTATTTATTATAACATTCCAAAATTTAGAATTTTGGGATGTTACAAACCTACCACCCTTAAAATGAATCTCGTCCTCGAGATTCGGAGAGGCTAGCAAGAAAAAGGTTTGGGTTTGGGGGTCTCCTCAAATTCCATCAATCATCACCGGGGTCTGGGGTGCTACCACCCTTAAAAGCGTTATTGTTCCATCAAAACTCATATACTCCATCCTTATTCTTGATAGTGTCGGTCTTCTCAGATCATAAGAATAATTCCTTCTCTGGCTCTTCCGGCAGCGGCATAACCTTTTCCTCAATTTTTCTATACTTTCATCCTGGTAAGGTTATTCCGAGACTGGGTCTTCTTAGCTGACGGGTCTGGCGCCAATACTAATCAACTATCGATATCTCATGGTGGTCAACAATTTGTGGTTTCTCCTGCAGGAAATGGGTCTGGGTTGATCCTCACCGTATAACCTACGGTTGGCAAAGCTGCCTTGTACAAGGGAAAAATACCTATACCATTCTAAGGCTTAAACAAGGTTTTGATCGTCGTCTCTCCACTATAGGTAAGTCACTCAGATTTACCATCCCATATAGCAAGGCGAATAATAAGAGTAAGTCAGTATGGTGATCAATCCATCCCGCACCCAAATCATTACCTTGTATACGGTTTAGCGAATCTCGCATTGTAACACTCGGTCATCCTCACAAGCATTGCAGAATTTCTCTCGTCGACGAACCAAGTTCGGAATAATCCATTGATTCTGCAAGCCAGACAAACATCTATCGTTCCTTCACAACTCTCAGGTTTTGCGTAAACTCCTATAAAATTGTCTGCCGATAAAACGTCGTATCTTCCTCCAGGGTTTTTCCTTCAGCAGGAATGTGCTTGCTTCTTGGCAGGTCCTGGGGCCTGTGGGTTATGGCCCATCTCATCACTTGTAGTCCTTGAACTTATCATCGGGCAACTGATCATTATTCCAACTTCCAACTTCCTAGCATAATTAAAATCCATCCAATTGTATTGTCTCCCTTCCTTCTATTTGTACAAGACTAAGACGTGATTACTCAAACTCATCATGGAGTTTCCATTGATCCATATTTCCGACATCATACCTCCTTTATATCCAATGGTAATTTATCTCTTCATCCGCATGGGTTATCCCATATACCGAGATATAAACTTATACTTATGGAGTCCATACTCCACTTCATGGAACATCATTATCCTTTCCAGGGTCAAGCATCCTTACAGGGGAATATTGGCCCTCTCTGCATGGCACTTCTTCAACCGGGGGAACATAAAACACATCATGAACTCCTAACAGTCCTTCGGGTGACTCCATCTTGTTGGCCACTTCTCTCATACGCTCCAAAACTCTGTATGTCCTACAAATCTTGGGGCAATTTTTTTTAACTCCAAATCATTCAACTCCTCGCAGAGGGGTCACACGAAGACATGCTCTATCTCCAATTTCATAGACTACCTCCTTGCGTTTTAAGTCTGCGTAACTCTTCTGCTTGGACTGAGCTACCTTCAGTCTATCTCGAATCAACTTAACACTCTCTTCTGACTCCTTGATCACGTTTGGTCCAAACAACTGACGGTCTCCAACTTCCTCCCACATACTCTTGGGGTATCACACATATCGAGACAAAACTCGTATTCATTTTTGTCCGAAATCCACTCAGTGGAGTATCCTTATCTTTTCCAGGGGTCAATGGTTCTTACAGGGTACTACCACCCTTAAAATGCACAAATCTTCCATAGAACATATTTCTCATATCCTCAGAATGGCCAAAATCCTTCTTCATAGAGTAACAACTCATAAAATCCATATCAGTACCGACGATGCTAACTTTATTCATTCTCAAATGATTACAATCTCTCGCTTCTCCATTACATGTCTCAACTCAACACCTCAATATAAAAGAAAAATGTTCTCACTTCTACTACTCCATTACTTTTGTTGCAAACTCAACTATCTAGCACAAGTCTCCTTCTCCTTGGGGCATTCTCGGGCAAAGTGCCCTGCTCCATTACAACTAAAACATATTACTTCTGACAAGTATCGAGGTTTCCTTTTTGGGCAACTGTTGAGGTAGTGCCCTGACTCCTTGCACCTATAACAAGTGATATGACTCGGGTCCTTCCTGGTATCCAATCTGCTTCTCTTCCTGGACCTTTCCATGCCAATCATGGCTTCTATTTCCTGTGGGTCATATTCTACTTCCTCTGTCGGGAATTCTACTAGATCCCCATTCATGCAATTCTGGGAGATGTGACCTTCTTCTCCACATGAATAGCATGACTTGGTGCAGTGTTTAATTGGTTCTTCTTTGGGCGTGTCCTCCACCTCTTCCTTCATCACAGTTTCTTCTAAAATTTCCATGAGGGCTCCTTTCATTACTTCTTTCTTCTGCTGGATGGTTCGTTGTACCATGGGGTAAATGTGACACTGAGCAGGGTAGTGGGTAGTCCCTTCACACAAGAAACAAGTGATCTTCCTAATTGGGCATTCTTCAGCTGGGTGACTTCCTTCACAATTAGGGCATTCATCCTTGTGTTCTTTATGGTTGTGTCCTATTTCTCCACAAAGCTTGCATGCACAAGTTTTTTTCATATCCTTTCCATAAGGCTTCAATTTCTGGGACACAAACTGAGACTTCACGCTTGACCTTTCGGTCTCCGTGTTCCGAGGCCATATCTGTATATGCTTGGCTCGTCAAGTATAACCTGAGTATTCCGCCTGTGCAACTGTTTTGCACCCGTTGTATTTGAACGTAGAGCCTATCACACCCGATCATCACGTGGTGTCTCAGCACGAAGAACTTTTGCAACGGTGCATACTCAGGGAGAACACTTCTTGATAATTAGTGAGAGATCATCTTATAATGCTACCGTCAATCAAAGCAAGATAAGATGCATAAAAGATAAACATCACGTGCAATCAATATAAGTGATATGATATGGCCATCATCATCTTGTGCTTGTGATCTCCATCTCCGAAGCACTGTCATGATCACCATCGTCACCGGCGCGACACCTTGATCTCCATCGTAGCATCGTTGTCGTCTCGCCAATCTTATGCTTCCACGACTATCGCTGCCGCTTAGTGATAAAGTAAAGCATTACAGCGCGATTGCATTGCATACAATAAAGCGACAACCATATGGCTCCTGCCAGTTGCCGATAACTCGGTTACAAAACATGATCATCTCATACAATAAAATTTAGCATCATGTCTTGACCATATCACATCACAACATGCCCTGCAAAAACAAGATAGACGTCCTCTACTTTGTTGTTGCATGTTTTACGTGGCTGCTACGGGCTTAAGCAAGAACCAATCTTACCTACGCATCAAAACCACAATGATAGTTTGTCAAGTTGGTGTTGTTTTAACCTTCACAAGGACCGGGCGTAGCCACACTAGGTTCAACTAAAGTTGGAGAAACTGTCACCCGCAAGCCACCTATGTGCAAAGCATGTCGGGAGAACCGGTCTCGCGTAAGCGTACGCGTAATGTCGGTCCGGGCCTCTTCGTCCAACAATACCGCCGAACCAAAGTATGACATGCTGGTAAGCAGTATGACTTATATCGCCCACAACTCACTTGTGTTCTACTCGTGCATATAACATCAACATATAAAACCTATGCTCGGATGCCACTGTTGGGGAACGTAGTAATTTCAAAAAAATCATGGTGATCATGGTGATGCATAGCAACGCGAGGGGAGAGTGTGATCTATGTACCCTTGTAGATCGACAACGGAAGCGTTAACTTGGTTGATGTAGTCGTACATCTTCACGGCCCGACCGATCAAGCACCGAAACTACGGCACCTCCGAGTTCTAGCACACGTTCAGCCCGATGACGATCCCCGGACTCCGATCCAGCAAAGTGTCGGGGAAGAGTTCCATCAGCACGACGGCGTGGTGACGATCTTGATTTACTACTGTCGCAGGGCTTCGCCTAAGCACCGCTACAATATTATCGAGGACTATGGTGGAAGGGGGCACCGCACACGGCTAAGAATATGATCACGTGGATCAACTTATGTCCTTAGGGGTGCCCCTTGCCTCCGTATATAAAGGTTCAAAAGGGGGGCCGGCCGGCCAAGAGGAGGCGCCAGGAGGAGTCCTACTCCCTCCGGGAGTAGGACTCCCCCCTTTCCTAGTTGGAATAGGATTCGCGGAGGGGGGGAAAGAGGAGAGAGAGAAGGAAGGGGGGGCGGCCCCCTCTCCTTGTCCTATTCGGACCAAGGGGGGGAGGGGCACGTGGCCCATCTCTGGCCACCTCTCCTCTCTTCCACTAAGGCCCACTAAGGCCCATATACCTCCCGGGGGGGTTCCGGTAACCTCCCAGTAATCCGGTAAAATCCCGATTTCACCCGGAACACTTCCGATATCCAAACATAGGCTTCCAATATATCAATCTTTATGTCTCGACCATTTCGAGACTCCTCGTCATGTCCGTGATCACATCCGGGACTCCGAACAACCTTCGGTACATCAAAACGCATAAACTCATAATATAACTGTCATCGAAACCTTAAGCGTGCGGACCCTACGGGTTCGAGAACAATGTAGACATGACCGAGACACGTCTCCGGTCAATAAACAATAGCGGGACCTGGATGCCCATATTGGTTCCTACATATTCTACGAAGATCTTTTATCGGTCAGACCGCATAACAACATACGTTGTTCCCTTTGTCATCGGTATGTTACTTGCCCGAGATTCGATCGTCGGTATCCTATACCTAGTTCAATCTCGTTACCGGCAAGTCTCTTTACTCGTTCTGTAATACATCATCCCGCAACTAACTCATTAGTTGCAATGCTTGCAAGGCTTAAGTGATGTGCATTACCGAGAGGGCCCAGAGATACCTCTCCGACAATCCGAGTGACAAATCCTAATCTCGAAATACGCCAACCCAACATGCACCTTTGGAGACACCTGTAGAGCTCCTTTATAATCACCCAGTTACGTTGTGACGTTTGGTAGCACACAAAGTGTTCCTCTGGAAAACGGGAGTTGCATAATCTCATAGTCATAGGAACATGTATAAGTCATGAAGAAAGCAATAGCAACATACTAAACGATCGGGTGCTAAGCTAATGGAATGGGTCATGTCAATCAGATCATTCAACTAATGATGTGATCCCGTTAATCAAATAACAACTCTTTGTCCATGGTTAGGAAACATAACCATCTTTGATTAACGAGCTAGTCAAGTAGAGGCATACTAGTGACACTCTGTTTGTCTATGTATTCACACATGTATTATGTTTCCGGTTAATACAATTCTAGCATGAATAATAAACTTTTATCATGATATAAGAAAATAAATAATAACTTTATTATTGCCTCTAGGGCATATTTCCTTCACTTCTTGATCCAGCAAGGGGAGGAGAGGTTGATGGAGATCCAGCAGCACGACGGCGTGGTGGTGGAAGCAGCGGTGATCTCGGCAGGGCTTCGCCAAGCTCCAACGAGAGGAAGAGAGGTGTTACGAGGGGAGAGGGAGGGGCCAGGGACTTGGTGCGGCTGCCCTCCCTCCCCCCCACTATATATAGGGCCCCTAGGGGGGCGCCGGCCCTAGAGATTGGATCTCAAGGGGGGGGGGGGGGCGGCGGCCAAGGGGGGTGGCTTGCCCCCCTAGCCAAGTGGGGCGCCCCCCACCCCTAGGGTTTCCAACCCTAGGCGCAGGGGGAGGCCCAAGGGGGGTGCACCAGCCCACCAGGGGCTGGTTCCCTTCCCCACTTCAGCCCATGGGGCCCTCCGGGATAGGTGGCCCCATCCGGTGGACCCTCGGGACCCTTCCGGTGGTCCCGGTACAATACCGGTGACCCCCGAAACTTTCCCGATGGCCGAAACTTGACTTCCTATATATAATTCTTCACCTCCGGATCATTCCGGAACTCCTCGTGACGTCCGGGATCTCATCCGGGACTTCGAACAACTTTCGGGTTACCGCATACTAGTATGTCTACAACCCTAGCGTCACCGAACCTTAAGTGTGTAGACCCTACGGGTTTGGGAGACATGCAGACATGATTGAGACGACTCTCCGGCCAATAACCAACAGCGGGATCTGGATACCCATGTTGGCTCCCACATGTTCCATGATGATCTCATCGGATGAACCATGATGTCGAGGATTCAATCAATCCTGTATACAATTCCCTTTGTCAATCGGTACGTTACTTGCCCGAGATTCGATCGTCGGTATCCCAATACCTCGTTCAATCTCGTTACCGGCAAGTCACTTTAGTCATACTGTAATGCATGATCCCGTGACCAAACACTTGGTCACATTGAGCTCATTATGATGATGCATTACCGAGTGGTCCCAGAGATACCTCTCCGTCATACGGAGTGACAAATTCCAGTCTCGATCCGTGTCAACCCTACAGATACTTTCGGGGATACCTGTAGTATACCTTTATAGTCACCCAGTTACATTGTGACGTTTGGTACACCCAAAGCACTCCTACGGCATCTGGGAGTTACACGATCTCATGGTCTAAGGAAATGATACTTGACACTGGAAAAGCTCTAGCAAACGAACTACACGATCTTGTGCTATGCTTAGGATTGGGTCTTGTACATCACATCATTCTCCTAATGATGTGATCCCGTTATCAATGACATCCAATGTCCATAGTCAGGAAACCGTGACTATCTATTGATCAACGAGCTAGTTAACTAGAGGCTTACTAGGGACATGTTATGGTCTATGTATTCACACATGTATTATGATTTCCGGATAACAAAATTATAGCATGAACAATAGACAATTATCATGAACAAGGAAATATAATAATAACCATTTTATTATTGCCTCTAGGGCATATTTCCAACAGTCTCCCACTTGCACTAGAGTCAATAATCTAGTTACATTGTGATGAATCGAACACCCATAGAGTTCTGGTGTTGATCATGTTTTGTTCAAGGAAGAGGTTTAGTCAACGGATCTGCGACATTCAGGTCCGTATGCACTTTGCAAATATCTATATCTCCATTTTGAACATTTTCACGAATGGAGTTGAAGCGACGCTTGATATGCCTGGTCTTCCTGTGAAACCTGGGCTCCTTGGCAAGGGCAGTAGCTCTAGTGTTGTCACAGAAGAGAGTCATCGGGCCCGACGCATTAGGAATAACTCCTAGGTCGGTAATGAACTCCTTCACCCAGATTGCTTCTTGTGCTGCCTCCAAGGCTGCCATGTACTCCGCTTCACATGTAGATCCCGCCATGACGCTTTGCTTGCAACTGCACCAGCTGATTGCCCCACCATTCAAAATATACATGTATCCGGTTTGTGACTTAGAGTCATCCAGATCTGTGTCGAAGCTAGCATCGACGTAGCCCTTTACGATGAGCTCTTCGTCACCTCCATACACGAGAAACATATCCTTGGTCCTTTTCAAGTACTTCAGGATATTCTTGACCGCTGTCCAGTGTTCCATGCCGGGATTACTTTGGTACCTTCCTACCAAACTTACGGCAAGGTTTACATCAGGTCTGGTACACAGCATGGCATATATGATAGACCCTATGGCCGAGGCATAGGGGACGACACTCATCTTTTATCTATCTTCTGCCGTGGTCGGGCATTGAGCTATGCTCAATCTCACACCTTGCAATACAGGCAAGAACCCCTTCTTGGACTGATCCATATTGAACTTCTTCAATATCTTGTCAAGGTATGTACTTTGTGAAAGACCAATGAGGCGTCTCAATCTATCTCTATAGATCTTGATGCCTATATAAGCAGCTTCTCCAAGGTCCTTCATTGAAAAACACTTGTTCAAGTAGGCCTTTATGCTTTCCAAGAATTCTATATCATTTACCATCAATAGTATGTCATCCACATACAATATGAGAAATGCTACGGAGCTCCCACTCACTTTCTTGTAAACACAGGCTTCTCCATAAGTCTGCGTAAACCCAAACGCTTTGATCATCTCATCAAAACGAATGTTCCAACTCCGAGATGCTTGCACCAGCCCATAGATTGAGCGTTGGAGCTTGCACACCTTGTCAGCATTCTTAGGATCGACAAAACCTTCCGGCTGCATCATATACAATTCTTCCTTAAGGAAACCATTAAGGAATGCCGTTTTGACGTCCATTTGCCATATCTCATAATCATAGAATGCGGCAATTGCTAACATGATACGGACGGACTTCAGCTTCGCTATGGGTGAGAAAGTCTCATCGTAGTCAACCCCTTGAACTTGTCGATAACCCTTAGCGACAAGCCGAGCTTTATAGATGGTCACATTACCATCCGCGTTTGTCTTCTTCTTAAAGATCCATTTATTTTCTATGGCTCGCCGATCAATGGGCAAGTCAGTCAAAGTCCATAATTCGTTTTCATACATGGATCCTATCTCAGATTTCATGGCTTCCAGCCATTTGTCGGAATCTGGGCCCGCCATTACTTCTTCATAGTTCGAAGGTTCACCATTGTCCAACAACATGATTTTCAGGACAGGGTTGCCGTACCACTCTGTTGCGGAACGCGTCCTTGTGGACCTTCGAAGTTCAGTAGCAACTTGATCTGAAGTTTCATGATCATCATCATTAACTTCCTCCCTAGTTGGTGCAGACACCTCAGGAATAATTTCTTGAGCCGCGCCACTCTCCGGTTCAAGAGGCAATACTTCATCAAGTTCTACTTTCCTCCCACTTACTTCTTTCAAGAGAAACTCTTTCTCTAGAAAGGATCCATTCTTGGCAACAAAGGTCTTGCCTTCGGATCTAAGATAGAAGGTATACCCAATAGTTTCTTTAGGGTATCCTATGAAGACGCATTTTTCCGATTTGGGTTCGAGCTTTTCAGGTTGAAGTTTCTTGACATAAGCATCGCATCCCCAAACTTTCAGAAACGACAGCTTAGGTTTCTTGCCAAACCACAATTCATACGGTGTCGTCTCAACGGATTTCGGCGGAGCCCTATTTAAAGTGAATGCGGCAGTCTCTATAGCATAACCCCAAAATGATAGCGGTAGATCGGTAAGAGACATCATAGATCGTACCATATCCAATAGGGTGCGATTACGACGTTCAGACACACCATTATGCTGTGGTGTTCCAGGCGGCGTGAGTTGTGAAACTATTCCACATTTCCTTAAGTGCGTGCCAAATTCGTGACTCAAATATTCTCCCCCACGATCTGATCGTAAGAACTTGATTTTCCTGTCATGTTGATTCTCAACATCACTCTGAAATTCCTTGAACTTTTCAAAGGTCTCAGACTTGTGTTTCATTAAGTAGACATACCCATATCTACTTAAGTCATCAGTGAGGGTGAGGACATAACGATAGCCACCGCGAGCCTCAACGCTCATTGGACTGCACACATCAGTATGTATGATTTCTAATAAGTTGGTTGCTCGCTCCATTGTTCCGGAGAACGGAGTCTTGGTCATTTTACCCATGAGGCATGGTTCGCACGTGTCAAATGATTCATAATCAAGAGACTCCAAAAGTCCATCTGCATGGAGTTTCTTCATGCGTTTGACACCAATGTGACCAAGGCGGCAGTGCCACAAGTATGTGGAACTATCATTATCAACCTTACATCTTTTGGCATTCACACTATGAATGTGTGTAACATCACGTTCGAGATTAAATAAGAATAAACCATTGACCAGCGGGGCATGACCATAAAACATGTCTCTCATATAAATAGAACAACCATTATTCTCAGATTTAAATGAGTAGCCATCTCGCATTAAACGAGATCCAGATACAATGTTCATGCTCAAAGCTGGTACTAAATAACAATTATTGAGGTTTAAAACTAATCCCGTAGGTAAATGCAGAGGTAGCGTGCCGACGGTGATCACATCGACCATGGAACCATTCCCGACGCGCATCGTCACCTTGTCCTTCGCTAGTCTCCGTTTATTCCGCAGTTCCTGTTTTGAGTTACAAATATGAGCAACTGCACCGGTATCAAATACCCAGGAGCTACTACGAGCGCTGGTAAGGTACACATCAATAACATGTATATCACATATACCTTTGGTATTGCTGGCCTTCTTTTCCGCTAAGTACTTGGGGCAATTCCGCTTCCAGTGACCGTTTCCCTTGCAATAAAAGCACTCAGTCTCAGGCTTGGGTCCATTCTTTGACTTCTTCCCAGCAGCTTGCTTACCGGGCGAGGCAACTCCCTTGCCGTCCTTCTTGAAGTTCTTTTTACCCTTGCCTTTCTTGAACTTAGTGGTTTTATTCACCATCAACACTTGATGTTCCTTTTGATTTCCACCTCCGCTGATTTCAGCATTGAATATACCTCGGGAATGGTCTTTTCCATCCCCTGCATTTGAAGTTCATCACAAAGCTCTTGTAGCTAGGTGGGAGCGACTAAAGGATTCTGTCAACGACCGCATCATCCGGGAGATTAACTCCTAGCTGAGACAAGCGGTTATGCAGCCCAGACATTTTGAGTATGTGTTCGCTGACAGAACTGTTCTCCTCCATCTTACAACTGTAGAACTTGTTGGAGACTTCATATCTCTTGACCCGGGCGTGAGCTTGGAAAACCATTTTCAGCTCTTGGAACATCTCATATGCTCCGTGTTGCTCAAAACGCTTTTGGAGCCCCGGTTCTAAGCTGTAAAGCATGCCACACTGAACCAGGGAGTAATCATCACTACGTGTCTGCCAAGCATTCATAACGTCTTGTTCTGCAGGGAAAACAGGTGCTTCACCTAGCGGTGCATCAAGGACATATGCTTTCCTGGCAGCTATGAGGATAATCCTCAGGTTACGGACCCAGTCCATGTAGTTGCTGCCATCGTCTTTCAGCTTGGTTTTCTCTAGGAACGCGTTGAAGTTGAGGGCAACATTAGCGTGGGCCATTTGATCTACAAGACATATTGCAAAGATTTTAGACTAAGTTCATGATAATTAAGTTCATCTAATCAAATTATTTAATGAACTCCCACTCAGATAGACATCCCTCTAGTCATCTAAGTGATACATGATCCGATTCAACTAGGCTGTGTCCGATCATCACGTGAGACGGACTAGTCATCATCGGTGAACATCTTCATGTTGATCGTATCTTCTATACGACTCATGTTCGACCTTTTGGTCTTCCGTGTTCCGAGGCCATTTCTGTACATGCTAGGCTCGTCAAGTCAACCTAAGTGTATTGTGTGTGTAAATCTGGCTTACACCCGTTGTATGCGAACTAGAACCTATCACACCCGATCATCACGTGGTGCTTCGGAACAACGGACCTTAGCAACGGTGCACAGTTAGGGGAAACACTTTCTTGAAATTATTGTGAGGGATCATCTTATTTACTACCGTCGTTCTAAGCAAATAAGAAGCAAAAACATGATAAACATCACATGCAATCAAATAGTGACATGATATGGCCAATATCATTTGCTCATTTTGATCTCCATCTTCGGGGCGCCATGATCATCATCATCAGCGGCATGACACCATGATCTCCATCATCGTTTCTTCATGAAGTTGTGTCGTCATCTATTACTTCTACTACTATGGCTAACGGTTTAGCAATAAAGTAAAGTAATTACATGAAGTTTATGTTGACACGCAGGTCATAAATAAATTAAGACAACTCCTATGGCTCCTGCCGGTTGTCATACTCATCGACATGCAAGTCGTGATTCCTATTACAAGAACATGATCAATCTCATACATCACATATATTATTCATCACATCCTTTTGGCCATATCACATCACAAGGCACATGCTGCAAAAACAAGTTAGACGTCCTCTAATTGTTGTTGCAAGTTTTTACGTGGCTGCTATAGGTTTCTAGCAAGAATGTTTCTTACCTACGCCAAAACCACAATGTGATATGCCAATTTCTATTTACCCTTCATAAGGACCCTTTTCATCGAATCCGATCCGACTAAAGTGGGATAGACAGACACCCGCTAGCCACCTTATGCAACTAGTGCATGTCAGTCGGTGGAACCAGTCTCACGTAAGCATATGTGTAAGGTTGGTCCGGGCCGCTGAAGGAAATATGCCCTAGAGGCAATAATAAAGTTATTATTTGTTTCCTTATATCATGATAAATGTTTATTATTCATGCTAGAATTGTATTAACCGAAAACATAATACATGTGTGAATACATAGACAAACAGAGTGTCACTAGTATGCCTCTACTTGACTAGCTCGTTAATCAAAGATGGTTATGTTTCCTAACCATGGACAAAGAGTTGTTATTTGATTAACAGGATCACATCATTAGTTGAATGATCTGATTGACATGACCCATTCCATTAGCTTAGCACCTGATCATTTAGTATGTTGCTATTGCTTTCTTCATGACTTATACATGTTCCTATGACTATGAGATTATGCAACTCCCGTTTGCCGGAGGAACACTTTGTGTGGTACCAAACGTCACAACGTAACTGGGTGATTATAAAGGTACTCTACAGGTGTCTCCAAAGGTACATGTTGGGTTGGCGTATTTCGAGATTAGGATTTGTCATTCCGATTGTCAGAGAGGTATCTCTGGTCCCTCTCGGTAATGCACATCACATAAGCCTTGCAAGCATTGCAACTAATAAGTTAGTTGCGAGATGATGTATTATGGAATGATTAAAGAGACTTGCCGGTAACGAGATTGAACTAGGTATTGAGATACCAACGATCGAATCTTGGGCAAGTAACATACCGATGACAAAGGGAACAACGTATGTTGTTATGCGGTCTGACCGATAAAGATCTTCGTAGAATATGTAGGAGCCAATATGAGCATCCAAGTTCCGCTATTGGTTATTGACCGGAGACGTGTCTCGGTCATGTATACATTGTTCTCGAACCCGTAGGGTCCACACGCTTAAGGTTTCGACGACAGTTATATTATGAGTTTATGAGTTTTGATGTACCGAAGTTAGTTCGGAGTCCCGGATGTGATCACGGACATGACGAGGAGTCTCGAAATGGTCGAGACATAAAGATTGATATATTGGACGGCTATATTCGGACACCGGAAGTGTTCCGGGTGATTTCGGAGAAAACCGGAGAGCCGGAGGGTTACCGGAACCCCCCCCCCCCCCCCGGGAGAAGTAATGGGCCATATGGGCCTTAGTGGAGAGAGAGGGGCAGCCAGAGGTGGGCTGCGCGCCTCCTCCCCCCTGGTCCGAATTGGACTAGGAGAGGGGGGGGGCGCGCCCCCTTTCCCTCTCCCTCCCCACTTCTTTCCCCATCCTAGTAGGAGTCCTACTCCTACTAGGAGGAGGACTCCTCCTGGCGTGCCTATAGGGGCCGGCCGGCCTCCTCCCCTTGCTCCTTTATATACGGGGGCAAGGGGGCACCCCTAGACACACAAGTTGATCCGCGTGATCATATTCTTAGCCGTGTGTGGTGCCCCCCTCCACCATAGTCCTCGATAATATTGTAGCGGTGCTTAGGCGAAGCCCTGCGACGGTAGTACATCAAGATCGTCACCACACCATCGTGCTGACGGAACTCTTCCCCGACACTTTGCTGGATCGGAGTCCGGGGATCGTCATCGAGCTGAACGTGTGCTAGAACTCAGAGGTGCTGTAGTTTCGGTGCTTGATCGGTCGGGCCGTGGAGACGTACGACTACATCAACTAAACGCTTCCGTTGTCGATCTACAAGGGTATGTAGATCACACTCTCCCCTCTCGTTGCTATGCATCACCATGATCTTGCGTGTGCGTAGGAATTTTTTTGAAATTACTACGTTCCCCAACAGTGGCATCCGAGCCAGGTTTTATATGTTGATGTTATATGCACGAGTAGAACACAAGTGAGTTGTGGGCGATATAAGTCATACTGCTTACCAGCATGTCATACTTTGGTTCGGCGGTATTGTTGGACGAAGCGGCCCGGACCGACATTACGCGTACGCTTACGTGAGACCGGTTCTCCCGACGTGCTTTGCACATAGGTGGCTTGCGGGTGACAGTTTCTCCAACTTTAGTTGAACCGAGTGTGGCTACGCCCGGTCCTTGCGAAGGTTAAAACAGCACCAACTTGACAAACTATCGTTGTGGTTTTGATGCGTAGGTAAGATTGGTTCTTGCTTAAGCCCGTAGCAGCCACGTAAAACTTGCAACAACAAAGTAGAGGACGTCTAACTTGTTTTTGCAGGGCATGTTGTGTTGTGATATGGTCAAGACATGATGCTAAATTTTATTGTATGAGATGATCATGTTTTGTAACCGGGTTATCGGCAACTGGCAGGAGCCATATGGTTGTCGCTTTATTGTATGCAATGTAATCGCGCTGTAATGCTTTACTTTATCACTAAGCGATAGCGATAGTCGTGGAAGCATAAGATTGGCGAGACGACAACGATGCTACGATGGAGATCAAGGTGTCGCGCCGGTGACAATGGTGATCATGACGGTGCTTCGAAGATGGAGATCACAAGCACAAGATGATGGTGGCCATATCATATCACTTATATTGATTGCATGTGATGTTTATCTTTTATGCATCTTATCTTGCTTTGATTGACGGTAGCATTATAAGATGATCTCTCACTAATTATCAAGAAGTGTTCTCCCTGAGTATGCACCGTTGCAAAGTTCTTTGTGCTAAGACACCACGTGATGATCGGGTGTGATAGGCTCTACGTTCAAATACAACGGGTGCAAAACAGTTGCACACGCGGAATACTCAGGTTATACTTGACGAGCCAAGCATATACAGATATGGCCTCGGAACACGGAGACCGAAAGGTCGAGCGTGAATCATATAGTAGATATGATCAACAGAGCGATTTTCACCAATGAAACTACTCCATCTCACGTGATGATCGGACATGGTTTAGTTGATTTGGATCACGTAATCACTTAGAGGATTAGAGGGATGTCTATCTAAGTGTGAGTTCTTAAGTAATATGATTAAATTGAACTTAAATTTATCATGAACTTAGTCCTGGTAGTATTTTGCAAATTATGTTATAGATCAATAGCTCGCGTTGTTGCTTCCCTATGTTTATTTTGATATGTTCCTAGAGAAAATTGTGTTGAAAGATGTTAGTAGCAATGATGCAGATTGGATCCATGATCTGAGGTTTATCCTCATTGCTTCACAGAAGAATTATGTCCTTGATGCACCGCTAGGTGACAGACCTATAGCAGGAGCAGATGCAGACGTTATGAACGTTTGGCTAGCTCAATATGATGACTACTTGATGATTTAGTGCACCATACTTTAATGGCTTAGAATCGGGACTTCAAAGACGTTTTGAACGTCATGGACCATATGAGATGTTCTAGGAGTTGAAGTTAATATTTGAAGCAAATACCCGAGTTGAGAGATATGAAGTATCCAACAAGTTCTATAGCTAAAAGATGGAGGAGAATCGCTCAACTAGTGAGCATGTGCTCAGATTGTCTAGGTACTACAATCGCTTGAATCAACTGGGAGTTAATCTTCCAGATAAGATAGTGATTGACAGAATTCCCTAGTCACCATCACCAAGTTAGTAGAACTTCGTGATGAACTATAATATGCAAGGGATAACGGAAACAACTCCCAAGCTCTTCGTGATGCTGAAATCAACGAAGGTAGAAATCAAGAAAAACATCAAGTGTTGATGGTTGACAGGACCACTAGTTTCAAGAAAAGGGCAAAGGGTAGAAGGGGAACTTCAAGAAGAACGGCAAGCAAGTTGCTGCTCAAGTGAAGAAGCCCAAGTCTGATCCTAAGCCTGAGACTAAGTGCTTCTACTGCAAAAGGGACTGGTCACTGGAAGCGGAACTACCCCAAGTGATTGGCAGATAAGAAGGATGGCAAAGTGAACACAAGTATATTTGATATACATGTTATTGATGTGTACTTTACTAGTGTTTATAGCAACCCCTCAGTATTTGATACTAGTTCAGTTGCTAAGATTAGTAACTCGAAACGGGAGTTGCAGAATAAACAGAGACTAGTTAAGGGTGAAGTGACGATGTGTGTTGGAAGTGGTTCCAAGATTGATATGATCATCATCGCACACTCCCTATACTTTCGGGATTAGTGTTGAACCTGAATAAGTGTTATTTGGTGTTTGCGTTGAGCATGAATATGATTTGATCATGTTTATTGTAATACGGTTATTCATTTAAGTAAGAGAATAAATTGTTGTTCTGTTTACATGAATAAAACCTTATATGGTTACACACCCAATGAAAATAGTTTGTTGGATCTCGATCTTAGTGATACACATAATCATAATATTGAAACCAAAAGATGCAAAGTTAATAATGATAGTGCAACTTATTTGTGGCACTGCCGTTTAGGTCATATTGGTGTAAAGCGCATGAAGAAACTCCATGTTGATGGGATTTTGGAATCACTTGATTATGAATCACTTGATGCTTGCGAACCATGCCTCATGGGCAAGATGACTAAGACTCCGTTCTCCGGAGCGAGCAACTGACTTATTGGAAATAATACATACTGATGTATGCGGTCCGATGAGTGTTAAGGCTCACGCAAGTATCGTTATTTTCTGAACTTCACAGATGATTTGAGCAGATATGGGTATATCTACTTGATGAAACATAAGTCTGAAACATTTGAAAAGTTCAAAGAATTTCAGAGTGAAGTGGAAAATCATCGTGACAAGAAAATAAAGTTTCTATGATCTGATCGCGGAGCCAAATATTTGAGTTACGAGTTTGGTCTTCAATTAAAACAATGTGGAATAGTTTCACAAACTCATGCCACATGGAACACCACAGCATAATGGTGTGTCCGAACGTCATAACCATACTTTATTGGATATAGTGCAATCTATGATGTCTCTTACCGATCTACCACTATCGTTTTGGGGTTATGCATTAGAGACAGCTGCATTCACGTTAAAAGGGCACCATCTAAATCTGTTGAGACGACACCGTATGAACTGTGGTTTGGCAAGAAACCAAAGTTGTCGTTTCTTAAAGTTTGGGGTTGCAATACTTATGTGAAAAAAGTTTCATCCTGATAAGCTCAAACCCAAATCGGAAAAGTGTGTCTTCATAGGATACCCAAAAAGTTACTGTTGGGTACACCTTCTATCACAGATCCAAAGGCAAGACATTCGTTGCTAAGAATGGATCCTTTCTAGAGAAGGAGGTTCTCTCGAAAGAAGTGAGTGGGAGGAAAGAACTTGATAAGGTAATTGTACCTTCTCCCTTATTGGAAAGTAGTTCATCACAGAAATCAGTTCCTGTGACAACTACACCAATTAGTGAGGAAGCTAATGATGATGATCATGTAACTTCAGATCAAGTTACTACCGAATCTCGTAGGTAAACCAGAGTGAGATCCGCACCAGAGTGGTACGGTAATCCTGTTCTGGAGGTCATGCTACTTGACCATAACAAACCTACGAACTATGAAGAAGCGATGGTGAGCCCAAATTCCGCAAAATGGCTTGAGGCCATGAAATCTGAGATGGGATCCATGTATGAGAACAAAGTATGGACTTTGGTTGACTTGCCCGATGATCGGCAAGCAATTGAGAATAAATAGATCTTCAAGAGGAAGACGGACGCTGATAGTAGTGTTACTATCTACAAAGCTAGAATTGTCGCAAAAGGATTTCGACAAGTTCAAGGTATTGACTACGATGAGAGTTTCTCACTCGTATCTATGCTTAAGTCTGTCCGAATCATGTTAGCAATTGCCGCATTTTATGAAATCTGGCAAATGGATAAACAAAACTGCATTCCTTAATAGATTTATTAAAGAAGAGTTGTATATGATACAACCAGAAGGTTTTGTCAATCCTAAAGGTGCTACCAGCGATCCATCTATGGACTGGTGCAAGCATCTCGGAGTTGGAATATACGCTTTGATAAGTTGATCAAAGCATATAGTTTTATACAGACTTGCGATGAAGCCTGTATTTACAAGAAAGTGAGTGGGAGCACTACAACATTTCTGATAAGTATATGTGAATGACATATTGTTGATCGGAAATAATGTAGAATTATTCTGCAAAGCATAAAGGAGTGTTTGAAAGGAATTTTCAAAGACCTCGGTGAAGTTGCTTACATATTGAGCATCAAGATCTATAGAGATAGATCAAGACGCTTGATAAGGTTTTTCAATAAATACATACCTTGACAAGATTTTGAAGTAGTTCAAAATGGAACAGTCAAAGAAAGAGTTTCTTGCCTATGTTACAAGGTGTGAAATTGAGTAAAACTCAAAACCCGACCACGACAGAAGATAGAAAGAGAATGAATGTCATTCCCTATGCCTTGGTCATAGGTTCTATAAAGTATGCCATGCTGTGTACCAGATCTATTGTATACCCTACACTGTGTTAAGCAAGGGAGTACAATAGTGATCTAAGAGTAGATCACTGGACAACGGTCAAAATTATCCTTAGTGGAATAAGGAAATATTTCTCACTTATGGCAGTGACAAAAAGGTTCGTCGTAAAAAGTTACGTCGATGCAAGTTTTGACACAGATCTGGATGACTCTAAGTCTCGATCTAGATACATATTGAAAGTGGGAGCAATTAGCTAGAGTAGCTCCATGCAAAGCATTATAGACATAGAATTCGCAAAATACTTACGGATCTGAATGTGACAGACCCGTTGACTAAAATTATCTCACAAGCAAAACATGATCACACCTTAGTACTCTTTGGGTGTTAATCACATAGCGATGTTAACTAGATTACTGACTCTAGTAAACCCATTGGGTGTTGATCACATATCGATGTGAACTATGGGTGTTAATCACATGGTGATGTGAACTATTGCTGTTAAATCACATGGCGATGTGAACTAGATTATTGACTCTAGTGCAAGTGGGAGGCTAAAGGAAATATGCCCTAGAGGCAATAATAAAGTTATTATTTATTTCCTTATATCATGATAAATGTTTATTATTCATGCTAGAATTGTATTAACTGGAAACATAATACGTGTGTGAATACATAGACAAACAAAGTGTCACTAGTATGCCTCTACTTGACTAGCTCATTAATCAAAGATGGTTATGTTTCCTAATCATGGACAAAGAGTTGTTATTTGATTAACGGGATCACATCATTAGTTGAATGATCTGATTGACATGACCCATTCCATTAGCTTAGCACCCGATCGTTTAGTATGTTGCTATTGCTTTCTTCATGACTTATACATGTTCCTATGACTATGAGATTATGCAACTCCCGTTTGCCGGAGGAACACTTTGTGTGCTACCAAACGTCACAACGTAACTGGGTGATTATAAAGGTACTCTACAGGTGTCTCCAAAGGTACATGTTGGGTTGGCGTATTTCGAGATTAGGATTTGTCACTCCGATTGTCGGAGAGGTATCTCTGGGCCCTCTCGGTAATGCACATCACATAAGCCTTGCAAGCATTGCAACTAATAAGTTAGTTGCGAGATGATGTATTATGGAACGAGTAAAGAGACTTGCCGGTAACGAGATTGAACTAGGTATTGAGATACCAACGATCGAATCTCGGGCAAGTAACATACCGATGACAAAGGGAACAACGTATGTTGTTATGCGGTCTGACTGATAAAGATCTTCGTAGAATATGTAGGAGCCAATATGAGCATCCAGGTTCCGCTATTGGTTATTGAACGGAGACGTGTCTCGGTCATGTCTACATTGTTCTCGAACCCGTAGGGTCCGCACGCTTAAGGTTTCGATGACAGTTATATTATGAGTTTATGAGTTTTGATGTACCGAAGTTATATCGGAGTCCCGGATGTGATCACGGACATGACAAGGAGTCTCAAAATGGTCGAGACATAAAGATTGATATATTGGACGGCTATATTCGGACACCGGAAGTGTTCCGGGTGATTTCGGAGAAAACCGGAGAGCCGAAGGGTTACCGGAACCCCCCTGGGAGAAGTAATGGGCCATATGGGCCTTAGTGGAGAGAGAGAGGGGCAGCCAGAGGTGGGCTGCGCGCCTCCTCCCCCTGGTCCTAATTGGACTAGGAGAGGGGGGCGGCGCCCCCCCTTTCCCTCTCCCTCCCCACTTCTTTCCCCCTCCTAGTAGGAGTCCTACTCCTACTAGGAGGAGGACTCCTCCTGGCGCGCCTATAGGGGCCGGCCGGCCTCCTCCCCTTGCTCCTTTATATACAGGGGCAAGGGGGCACCCCTAGACACACAAGTTGATCCGTGTGATCATATTCTTAGCCGTGTGCGGTGCCCCCCTCCACCATAGTCCTCGATAATATTGTAGCGGTGCTTAGGCGAAGCCCTGCGACGGTAGTACATCAAGATCGTCACCACGCCGTCGCGCTGATGGAACTCTTCCCCGACACTTTGCTGGATCGGAGTCCGGGGATCGTCATCGAGCTGAACGTGTGCTAGAACTCGGAGGTGCCGTAGTTTCGGTGCTTGATCGGTCGGGCCGTGGAGACGTACGACTACATCAACCAAACGCTTCCGTTGTCGATCTACAAGGGTACGTAGATCACACTCTCCCCTCTCGTTGCTATGCATCACCATGATCTTGCATGTGCGTGGGAATTTTTTTGAAATTACTACGTTCCCCAACAGCCGCTTCATCCCACGATGCCGCCGAATCAAGATAAGACTAGTAACGGCAAGTAAATTGACAAAATCAACGCTCACAACAACTTGTGTTCTACTCGTGCATAGAAACTACGCATAGACCTAGCTCATGATTCCACTGTTGGGGAACGTAGCAGAATTTTAAAATTTTCTACGCATCACCAAGATCAATCTATGGAGTCATCTAGCAACGAGGGAGAGGGGAGTGCATCTACATACCCTTGTAGATTGCGAGCGGAAGCATTCAAGAGAACGGGGTTGATGGAGTCGTACTCGTCGTGATCCAAATCACCGATGACCGAGCGCCAAACGGACGGCACCTCCGCGTTCAACACACGTACGGTTGGGAAGACGTCTCCTCCTTCTTGATCCAGCAAGGGGAGGAGAGGTTGATGGAGATCCAGCAGCACGACGGCGTGGTGGTGGAAGCAGTGGTGATCTCGGCAGGGCTTCGCCAAGCTCCAACGAGAGAAAGAGAGGTGTTACGAGGGGAGAGGGAGGGGCCAGGGACTTGGTGCGGCTGCCCTCCCTCCCCCCCCCCACTATATATAGGGCCCCTAGGGGGCGCCGGCCCTAGAGATTGGATCTCAAGGGGGGCGGCGGCCAAGGGGGGTGGCTTGCCCCCCAAGCCAAGTGGGGCGCCCCCACCCCTAGGGTTTCCAACCCTAGGCACAGGGGGAGGCCCAAGGGGGGTGCACCATCCCACCAAGGGCTGGTTCCCTTCCCCACTTCAGCCCATGGGGCCCTCCGGGATAGGTGGCCCCACCCGGTGGACCCCCGGGACCCTTCTGATGGTCCCGGTACAATACCGGTGACCCCCAAAACTTTCCCGATGGCCGAAACTGGACTTCCTATATATAATTCTTCACCTCCGGACCATTCCGGAACTCCTCGTGATGTCCGGGATCTCATCCGGACTCCGAACAACTTTCGGGTTACCGCATACTAGTATCTCTACAACCCTAGCGTCACCGAACCTTAAGTGTGTAGACCCTACGTGTTCGGGAGACATGCAGACATGACCGAGACGACTCTTCGGCCAATAACCAACAGCGGGATTTGGATACCCATGTTGGCTCCCACATGTTCCATGATGATCTCATCGGATGAACCACGATGTCGAGGATTCAATCAATCCCTATACAATTCCCTTTGTCAATCGATACGTTACTTGCCCGAGATTCGATCATCGGTATCCCAATACCTTGTTCAATCTCGTTACCGGCAAGTCACTTTACTCGTACCGTAATGCATGATCCCGTGACCAAACACTTGGTCACATTGAGCTCATTATGATGATGCATTACCGAGTGGGCCTAGAGATACCTCTACGTCATACGGAGTGACAAATTCTAGTCTCAATCCGTGTCAACCCAACAGATACTTTCGGGGATACCTGTAGTATACCTTTATAGTCACCCAGTTACGTTGTGACATTTGGTACACCCAAAGCACTCCTACGGCATCCGGGATTTACACGATCTCATGGTCTAAGGAAATGATACTTGACACTGGAAAAGCTCTAGCAAACGAACTACACGATCTTGTGCTATGCTTAGGATTGGGTCTTGTCCATCACATCATTCTCCTAATGATGTGATCCCATTATCAATGGCATCCAATGTCCATAGTCAGGAAACCGTGACTATCTATTGATCAACGAGCTAGTTAACTAGAGGCTTACTAGGGACATGTTATGGTCTATGTATTCACACATGTATTATGATTTCCGGATAACACAATTATAGCATGAACAATAGAAAATTATCATGAACAAGGAAATATAATAATAACCATTTTATTATTGCCTCTAGGGCATATTTCCAACAATGATGCGGATTGGATCCGTGATCTGAGGTTTATCCTCATTGCTGCACAGAAGAATTATGTCTTTGATGTACCGCTAGGTGACAAACCTATTGCAGGAGCAGATGCAGATGTTATGAACATTTGGCTAGCTCAATATGATGACTACTTGATAGTTTAGTGCACCATGCTTAAATGGCTTAGAATCGGGACTTCAAAGACGTTTTTGAACGTCATGGACCATATGAGATGTTCCAGGAGTTGAAGTTAATATTTCAAGCAAATACCCGAGTTGAGAGATATGAAGTCTCCAACAAGTTCTATAGCTAAAAGATGGAGGAGAATAGCTCAAGCAGTGAGCATGTGTTCAGATTGCCTGGGTACTACAATCGCTTGAATCAAGTGGGAGTTAATCTTCCAGATAAAATAGTGATTGACAGAATTCTCTAGTCACCATCACCAAGTTAGTAGAACTTCGTGATGAACTATAGTATGCAAGGGATGATGAAAACGATTCCCGAGCTTTTCATGATGATGAAATCGATGAAGGTAGAAATCAATAAAGAGCATCAAGTGTTGATGATTAACAAGACCACTAGTTTCAAGAAAAGGGCAAAGGGAAAAAAAGGGAACTTCAAGAAGAACGGCAAGCAAGTTGCTGCTCAAGTGAAGAAGCCCAAGTCTGGTCCTAAGCCTGAGACTAAGTGCTTCTACTGCAAAGGGACTGGTCATTGGAAGCGGAACTGCCCCAAGTATTTGGCGGATAAGAAGGATGGCAAAGTGAACAAAGGTATATTTGATATATAGATTATTGATGTGTATTTTACTAGTGTTCGTAGCAACCCCTCGGTATTTGATACTGGTTCAGTTGCTAAGAGTAGTAACTCGAAACGGGAGTTGCAGAATGAACATAGACTAGTTAAGGGTGAAGTGACGATGTGTGTTAGGAAGTGGTTCCAAGATTGATATGATCATCATCGCACACTCCCTATACTTTTGGGATTAGTGTTGAACCTAAATAAGTGTTATTTGGTGTTTGCGTTGAGCATGAATATGATTTGATCATGTTTATTGCAATACGGTTATTCATTTAAGTAAGAGAATACATTGTTGTTCTATTTACATGAATAAAACCTTCTATGGTCATACACCCAATGAAAATGGTTTGTTGAATCTCGATTGTGGTGATACACATTCTCATAATATTGAAGCCAAAAGATGCAAAGTTAATAATGATAGTGCAACTTATTTGTGGCACTGCCGTTTAGGTCATATTGGTGTAAAGCGCATGAAGAAAATCCATGTTGATGGGCTTTTGGAATCACTTGTTTATGAATCAGTTGATGCTTGCGAACCGTGCCTCATGGGCAAGATGACTAAGACTCCATTATCCAGAACAATGAGCAAGCAACTGACTTATTGGAAATAATACATACTGATGTATGCAGTCCGATGAATGTTGAGGCTCGCGGCGTGTATCTTTATTTTCTGACCTTCACAGATGATTCGAGCAGATATGGGTATATCTACTTGATGAAACATAAGTCTGAAACATTTGAAAAGTTCAAAACTTCAGAGTGAAGTGGATAATCATCGTGACAAGAAAATAAAGTTTCTATGATCTGATCGCAGAGAAAAATATTTGAGTTACGAGTTTGGTCTTCAATTAAAACAATGTGGAATAGTTTCACAAAATCGTGCCACCTGGAACACCACGGCATAATAGTGTGTCCGAACGTCATAATTGTACTATTATTGGATATAGTGCAATCTATGATGTTTCTTACCGATTAACCACTATAGTTTTGAGATTATGCATTAGAGACAGCTACATTCACGTTAAATAGGGCACCATCTAAATCCGTTGAGACGACACTATATGAACTATGGTTTGGCAAGAAACCTAAGCTGTCGTTTCTTAAAGTTTGAGGTTGCAATGCTTATGTGAAAAAGTTTCAACCTGATAAGCTCAAACCCAAATCGGAGAAGTGCGTCTTCATAGGATACCCAAAAGAAAATGTTGGGTACACCTTCTATCACAAATCCGAAGGCAAGATATTCATTGCTGAGAATGGATCCTTTCTAGAGAAGGAGTTTCTCTTGAAAGAAGTGAGTAGGAGAAAAGTAGAACTTGTTGAGGTAACTGTACCTGCTCCCTTATTGGAAAGTAGTTCATCACATAAATCTGTTCCTGTGACTACTACACCAATTAGTGAGGAAGCTAATGATGATGATCATGTAACTTCAGATCAAGTTACTACCGAACCTCGTAGGTAAACCAGAGTGAGATCCGCACCAGAGTGGTACGGTAATCCTGTTCTGGAGGTCATGCTACTTGACCATAACAAACCTACGAACTATGAAGAAGCGATGGTGAGCCCAAATTCCGCAAAATGGCTTGAGGCCATGAAATCTGAGATGGGATCCATGTATAAGAAAAAATTATGGACTTTGATTGACTTGCCCAAAAATCGGCGAGCCATTGAGATTAAATGGATCTTCAAGAGGAAGACGGACGTTGATAGTAGTGTTACTATCTACAAAGCTAGAATTGTCGCAAAAAGGTTTTCGACAAGTTCAAGGTGTTGACCACGATGAGAATTTCTCACTCGTATCTATGCTTAACTCTGTCCGAATCATGTTAGCTATTGCCGCATTTTATGAAATCTGGCAAATGGATAAACAAAACTGCATTCCTTAATAGGATTTATTAAAGAAGAGTTGTATATGATGCAACCAGAAGGTTTTGTCGATCCTAAAGGTACTAACAAAATATGCAAGCTCCAGCGATCCATCTATGGACTGGTGCAAGCATCTCGGAGTTGGAATATACACTTTGATAAGTTGATCAAAGCATATAGTTTTATACAGACTTGCGGTGAAGCTTGTATTTACAAGAAAGTGAGTGGGAGCACTACAGCATTTCTGATAAGTATATGTATGACATACTTTTGATCGGAGATGATGCAGAATTATTCTGCAAAGCATAAAGGAATGTTTGAAAGGATTTTTTTTTCAAAGAAAGACCTCGGTGAAGCTACTTACATATTGAGCATCAAGATCTATAGAGATAGATCAAGGCACTTGATAAGTTTTTCAATGAGTACATACCTTGACAAGATTTTGAAGTAGTTCAAAATGGAACAGTCAAAGAAGGAGTTATTGCCTGTGTTACAAGGTGTGAAGTTGAGTAACACTCAAAACCCGACCACGGCAGAAGATAGAGAGAGAATGAAAGTCATTCCCTATGCCTCAGCCATAGGTTCTATAAAGTATGCCATGCTGTGTACCAGACCTATTGTATACCCTGCCCTGAATTTGGCAAAGGAGTACAATAGTGATCTAGGAGTAGATCACTGGACATTGGTCAAAATTATCCTTAGTGGAATACGGATATGTTTCTCGATTATGGAGGTGACAAAAGGTTCGTCGTAAAGGGTTACGTCGATGCAAGTTTTGACACTGATCCAGATGACTCAAAGTCTCAATCTGGATACATATTGAAAGTGGGAGCAATTAGCTAGAGTAGCACCGTGCAGGGCATTGTTGACATAGAAATTTGCAAAATACATACGGATCTGAATGTAGCAGACCCGTTGACTAAACTTCCCTCACAAGCAAAACATGATCACACCTTTGTACGCTTTGGGTATTTATCACATAGCGATGTGAACTAGATTATTGACTCTAGTAAACCCTTTGGGTATTGGTCACATGACGATGTGAACTATGGGTGTTAATCACATGGTGATGTGAACTATTGATGTTATATCACATGGCGATGTGGACTAGATTATTGACTCCAGTGCAAGTGGGAGACTGAAGGAAATATGCCCTAGAGGCAATAATAAAGTTATTATTTATTTCCTTATATCATGATAAATGTTTATTATTAATGCTAGAATTGTATTAACCGGAAACATAATACATGTGTGAATACATAGACAAACAGAGAGCCACTAGTATGCCTCTACTTGACTAGCTCGTTGTTCAAAGATGGTTATGTTTCCTAACCATAGACATGAGTTGTCATTTGATTAACGAGATCACTTCATTAGGAGAATGATGTGATTGACTTGACCCATTCCATTAGCTTAGCACTTGATCGTTTAGTTTGTTGCTATTGCTTTCTTCATAACTTATATATGTTCCTATGACTATGAGATTATGCAACTCCCGTTTACCGGAGGAACACTTTGTGTGCTACCAAACGTCACAACGTAACTGGGTGATTATAAAGGTGCTCTACAGGTGTCTTTGAAGGTACTTGTTGGGTTGGCGTATTTCGAGATTAGGATTTGTCACTCCGATTGTCGAAGAGGTATCTCTGGGCCCACTTGGTAATGCACATCACTCTAAGCCTTGCAAGCATTGTAACTAATGCGTTAGTTGCGAGATGATGTATTACGGAACGAGTAAAGAGACTTGTCGGTAACGAGATTGAACTAGGTATTGAGATACCGACGATCGAATCTCGGGCAAGTAACATACCGATGACAAAGGGAACAACATATGTTGTTATGCGGTTTGACCGATAAAGATCTTCGTAGAATATGTAGGAGCCAATATGAGCATCCAGGTTCCGCTATTGGTTATTGGCCGGAGACATGTATCAGTCATGTCTACATAATTCTCAAACCCGTAGGGTCCGCACGCTTAACGTTACGATGACAGTTTCATTATGAGTTTATATGTTTTGATGTACCGAAGGTTGTTCGGAGTCCCGGATGTGATCACGGACATGACGAGGAGTCTCGAAATGGTTGAGACATAAAGATTGATATATTGGAAGCCTATGTTTGGACATCGGAAGTGTTCCGGGTGAAATCGGCATTTTACCGGAGTACCGGGAGGTTACCGGAACCCCCCGGTAACCTAATGGGCCTTAATGGGCCTAGTGGAGGAAGTAGAGAGGAGGCCAAGGGGCAGCCGCGCGCCCCTCCCCCTCCCCCCCCCCAAGTCTGAATTGGACAAGGAGGGGGGCGGCGCCCCCCCCCCTTTCCTTTCCCCTCTTTCTCTCCTCCACCCCCCAAGTCCTAGTCCAACATGGAAAAGGGGGGAGTCCTACTCCCGGTGTGAGTAGGACTCCTCTTGGCACGCCCCTTTCCTGGTCGCACCTCCTCCCCCTTGCTCCTTTATATACGGGGGCAGGGGGGCACCCCAGAGACACAACAATTGATCATTGATCTCTTAGCCGTGTGCGGTGCCCCCTTCCACCATAATCCTCGATAATATTGTAGCGGTGCTTAGGCGAAGCCCTGCGACGGTAGAACATCAAGATCGTCACCACACCGGCGTGCTGGCGGAACTCTTCCCTGACATTCTGCTAGATCGGAGTCCGGGGATCGTCATCGAGCTGAACGTGTGCTAGAACTCGGAGGTGCCATAGTTTCGGTGCTTGATCGGTCGGGTCGTGAAGACGTACGACTACATCAACCGCGTTGTGCTAACGCTTCCGCTTTATGTCTACGAGGGTACGTGGACAACACTCTCCCCTCTCGTTGCTATGCATCACCATGATCTTGCGTGTGCGTAGGAAATTTTTGAAATTACCACATTCCCCAACAATCACGGACATGACGAGGAGTCTCGAAATGGTCGAGACATAAAGATTGATATATTGGACGATGTTATTCGGACACCGGATGAGTTTCGAGAGGTACCAGATAATTATCGAAGTGCCGGAGGGTTATCGGAACCCCCCGGGAGAACTAATGGGCCTTCATGGGCCTTAGTGGGGAGAGAGAAGGGCCACAAGGGGCTGCCCCCCCCTGTAACGCCCTCGATGCGGCTATATCTCCCACGTGTCGAAGCACGACTTAGAGGCATAACCGCATTGAAAGCAATGTCACAAGTGAGGTAATCTTCACACAACCCATGTAATACATAAGGAAAAGGGATACATAGTTGGCTTACAATCGCCACTTCACACAATTACATGAATAAAGCATTACAACAACCAAATACAATCAGGGCCCGACTACGGAGCCAAAATAAAAGAAGAACCCCAAATGCGACAAAGGTCCCCGATCGACCCCAACTGGGCTCCACTACTGATCAACTAGAACGAAACAACACAAAGGACAAGATCTTCATCGAGCTCCTCCTAAGCTTGGTTGCGTCATCTGCACGGACTCAACGGCACCTGCAAACTGGTTTTGGAAGTATCTGTGAGCCACGGGGACTCAGCAATCTCGCACCCTCGCGATCAAGACTATTTAAGCTTAAGGGAAAGGTAAAGGTATGATGTGGAGCTGCAGCAAGCGACTAGCATATATGGTGGCTAACATACGCAAATGAGAGCGAGAAGAGAAGGCAAAGCACGGTCGATAAAAGTATGATCAAGAAGTGATCCTAAAACAACCTACGTCAAGCATAACTCCAACACCGTGTTCACTTCCCGGACTCCGCCGGAAAGAGACCATCACGGTTACACACGCGGTTGATTCATTTTAATTAAGGTCAACTTCAGGTTTTCTACAACCGGACATTAACAAATTCCCATCTGCCCATAACCAGGGGCACGGCTTTCGAAAGTTCAAATCCCTGCAGGGGTGTCCCAACTTAGCCCATGACAAGCTCTCACGGTCAACGAAGGAATAGACCTCCTCCCGAGACATTCCGATCAGACTCGGTATCCCGGTTCTTCAAGACATCCTCGACAATGGTAAAACAAGTCCAGCAAGACCACCCGATGCGCCGACATCCCGATAGGAGCTGCACATACCTTGTTCTCAGGGCACACCGGATAAGCTAAGAGTACGGGAGCCAACGTAACCCAAGTTGCCAAGGGACGGCCCCGCACAGTGCTCTGGGTTGGACCAACACTTAGACAAGCACTGGCCCGGGGGGGTTAAAATAAGATGACCCTCGGGATGCGCGACTCCCAAGGGAAAAAAGGCTGGGTGGCGAATGGTAAAACCAAGGTTGGGCCTTGCTGGAGGAGTTTTATTCAAACCAAACTGTCAAGGGGTTCCCATTATAACCCAACCGCGAAAGGAACGCAAAATCCGGGAACATAACACCGATATGACGGAAACTAGGGCGGCAAGAGTGGAACAAAACACCAGGCATAAGGCCGAGCCTTCCACCCTTTACCAAGTATATAGATGCATTAATTAAATAAGATATATTATGATATCCCAACCAGTCAACATGTCCCAACAAGGAACAACATTGCCATGTTCCAACAAGGAACAAACTTCAATCTTCACCTGCAACTAACAACGCTATAAGAGGGGCTGAGCAAAGCGGTAACATAGCCAAACAACGGTTTGCTAGGACAAGGTGGGTTAGAGGCTTGGTTCAACAATATGGGTGGCATGATAAGCAAGTGGTAGGTATCGCAGCATAGGCATAGCAAAAGAGCGAGCAACTAAGCAAGCAAAGATAGAAGTGATTTCGAGGGTATGATCATCTTGCCTGAGATCCCGCAAGGAAGAAGAACGAGTCCATGAAGAAGACAAAAAGACGTAGACGAACAGGTCCTCACAAACGCGACGTTATCGGAACCAACCCGAAGAAGCAAACACCGGAAAAGAAGCACACAACATAGTAAACAACCAACACAAGAACATGGTATGCTATGCGGGATGCGGTATGCGATGCATATGCATGATTTGACAAGGAAAGATAGGATCTGGCCTCAACTTGGAAATCCAAGTGTGCCACTGGAAAGATGAGATGAAATCGCTTGAAAACGATATAAAGAACGCCGGAATCAGAGTTACGGTTTGGAAATGGCAAGCAATGCAAATATGACCACGTTCTGCGATTTACAGCAAGTAGCCATCTAAATGCAACAAGAAGAATATGCTACAGCACTCAAACATGGCAACAAAATACATGGCAGGGATCCATTCATGATGCTTAATAAAAGTCTAGCACTGAGCTACGGCCAATTCATACATTAACAGGTTCAAACAAGCATGGCAAAAATGCATATGGTAAACAGATTTCAGACTTGGTGAAATTAACACTTGTCTGGAATTTCAGATCAGGTAGCACACTTCGGAGCATGAAAACTATATGCTACAGGACCTGAACATGGCAAAGTAAAGCATGACATGGAGCTACTCAAAGAGCTTAACAAAAGTCACTTAGTAACCTTGAGCCAAAAGGGATCAGAAAATACAATTGCAAGCGTGTGAACATGGCAAAAACATAATCAGTTCTCAGACTTAGTGAAAACTGGAGCATGCTGAAACAGATATCAAGTAGGCATGTTAACGAGCTTGATGCACTCACTACAGAGCAAGGCATGACAATCTAAGCATACACCCATCAAGAATACACAAAATACAAGCTAGACATGGCAAGAACAATAACATAGCATGCATGGATCAACTACAACATCCTCGGCAAAATCGCTAACAAGTAGACAATCTGCCCAGATTCACGAAATAGCAAAAGTAGAGCTCGATTGACTCAAGCTAGGGTGCTCCATAAATGCAAACAAAGACATGTATGGATAGATCACCACAAGATTAACAAAACATCCTTACTGATCATCCTCAAAAGAGGCACGGATCACTAGGAAACAACAAGAACATATGGCATAATGAGATAAACAGACCAAGGACTTAGTGGAAATGCTAAGTCCCTGAAATCAGCATTACCAAGTGCACCACTTTGCAAGCTTGTGCTAGACACCACACACATCACAAAAATACATGGGTTGCACCTCTGGAAAGATGGCAAAACCCTTAACAAAACATATGTAGAGCTCATGGGCATATCATGCACACAATAATCATGGAAAAAATGACAAATAGCTAAATGGAGCAGCAGATCTGACAATTAACTCAAATAGCATTCTTCCAACAGCATTTCGGGCATCAAAAGGAGAATGCTATTTGAGTGCTACATGAACCTACAAAGCCCCATCCCTCCCTTACCGGGACAAGTCAACCGTCGGAATCCCCATGCCCTTAACCATTCGAGGCCTGGTCATAGTCCTCACGCCCTTGCTGCACTCGCCACAAGGCCGTCTTCATCGGTCTCGACAATACCGCAAAAACGACTGACATAAAAATAGCAAATGAAGGCATAAACGGTTGAAAGTTGATGGCGTCGCTTTGAATGGTGCATACTGAACGCAAAAAATATAAGAGCATTTAGATCATGATCTTATATTTCTTTACAGTCTGAATTGTCAATATGATCTTATACATCAAAAATACTTTGATCATCAATGATCTTTGTGTGTATAATCTGAATTGTCAATATGAGTGCTCAACAATTTATAAACCGATGAAGACTCATATTGCGGCCACAAATTCTACACATAGAGTTCAATGAAGACCAAGTGCTTGTGATAGTTTGAGAAGCAACATATTTAAGGTGGTAAAAGGCTTGTTAGGGGAGCGAGGTGGGACTAAAAACAGCTTGCCATAACCTCATTAGTACCGGTTCATTTGTGAAACCATGCCCAATTTCAACATTTTCACAGTTCATTTTGTAGTGATTTTCAATTTCACGGTCATTTAGCTCTCTAAACAATTCGGTAAATGACTGAAAAACAGCAAATGATGTCAGAACGTGTTGGAAATTGATGACGCCGCTTTGAATGCTGCATACTGAACGCAAAAGAAGTCGGGAGTTCAAATAAGTATAAAAACATTGAAGTGCCCGTGTAACAGATGAGTTCTCGTCCGAAACCCTGATACTCTGAAAGACATTATCCAGGTTGTACACGAAGTGCGTCCAGTTTTTGCCGTGACCCTCTTTACTCTTTCGCACATGCTATGCGGGTGAAATGATGATACCATGCCAAATTTCAACATTTTCACAGTTCATTTTGTAGTGATTTTCAATTTCACGGTCATTTAGCTCTCTAAACAATTCGGTAAATGACTGGAAAACAGCAAATGATGTCAGAACGTGTTGGAAATTAATGACGCCGGTTTGAATGCTGCATACTGAATGCAAAAGAAGTCCAGAGTTCAAATAAGTATAAGAAACATTGAAGTGCCCGTGTAACAGATGAGTTCTCGTCCGAAACCCTGATACTCCAAAAGACATTGTCCAGTTTGTACACGAAGTGCGTCCAGTTTTTGCCGTGACCCTCTCTACTCTTTCGCACATGCTATGCTGGTGAAATGATGATACCATGCCAAATTTCAACATTTTCACAGTTCATTTTGTAGTGATTTTCAATTTCACGGTCATTTAGCTCTCTAAACAATTCGGTAAATGACTGAAAAACAGCAAATGATGTCAGAACGTGTTGGAAATTGATGACGCCGCTTTGAAACACAAGAAGTCCGGAGTTCAAATAAGTTATTAAAAATAAAAAAGAGGTGCAATGCTGGTTAATTTGCTTCAAGCCTTTCGGAATAGTGTAGACTGCACTGCACATGGCTCAGTGCAATCTATGCTATTCTGAAAGGCTTGAAGCTAAGCAACGTGCAGGTGAGCATTGCGCCTCTTCGTCATTGTCTCTGCACTCACGGCTTATAAAACGCTCATACTGCCTCTCTCTTGGCGAGGTGGGACTAAAAATCAGCTTACTAAGAAACTCTAGTACCGGTTCATGCCATGAACCGGTACTAAAGGTCTTCGTGGGGGCCCCAGCCTGACCATAACCTGACACAGCCTCATTAGTACCGGTTCGTGGCATGAACCGGTACTAAAGGTTACCCACGAACCGGTACTAATGATGCCCGCCCGCCTAGCCGTTGGAACCGGCACTAATGGTCACATTAGTGCCGGCTTAAATTCAAATCGGCACTAATGTGCTTCACATTTGACCATTTTTCTACTAGTGTTTGTATTAAACCCTCTCTTTAATTAATAAAACAAGGCACCGTTCGGCATGAACGATAAGCTATCTCAAAACATAACAAATAAATTAATGAAATGATGCAAAAAATTGCATTTATTTTGGGAAATTTTTAATTGAATTTGAAAAAATAACATGGTTGCAAACATTCACTTCAACAATATACTATTCTGAGATTTTCTTGCACTTGTAAGCTTGATTTTAACGCATGTTTCTCCGTGTAAATAACCTAGGAAGGATATGGAGCTAATAGCTGCTAACCAAAGTCTAAAGAGCAAAGCAACCAGGTGGAGTAGTGCACCTTGACCACCACACAATGTGCATTGACAAAATTATTGTGAACACACCGAACTTCTGAAACGAGTCTTTACCTACCAAGAACACTACCGACCAGGAGGCCATCGTCATCCCCTCATTGGCCATGCTCAACGGGTCGCCATTGTTGGGGTTGGTGAGAAGATTCCAGAAAGGTAGGTACTTTTGACATGAGCTGCGAGAGGGAAGAGGAGATCGTGTTGGTTCGTTTTCTCCATTCACACTCTTCACCAACTCCAACCGCAAATTTGACGGAGTACGTTCTCCTGAAAACTGAGGCAGGAGAGACAAGAATAGAGTTTTGGTGAAGTACTAGAAAGCAACAGTGCGTGTAAACCATTTGTAAGACATCATCTCCTATGTCACACCTATGTAAGATCTGCGTACAAAATTCCAGGCATAAATCATCGCCAATTTCACGCATGGTCCACTTTCATCCACATGCTATATATATGGTTCAGGACTTAAGTGTTTTGATTATCATTAATACAAAATGGTTATAGCTCAAACCTAAAAATTCCTTGGACGCGCGCAAATTTCTTGGACGTTAGGCAGCAGAGACAGGAATAGAGTTTGGTGATGTAGAAAGCAACAGTGTGTGTAACTCATTTGTAACTTGTAAGCCATCATCTCCTATGTCACACCTATGTAAGATCTGCGTACTTCCAAATATAAATCATCGCAAATTTCATGCATGGTCCACTTGCATCCACAGGTTATATATATGTGGTTCAAGATATGAGTGTTCTGATTATCGTTAATGCAAAGTGGTTATATATGCTATCTCAAACCTAATCTAATACGGACCTGTGTCGTTTTATATTTCCCACACACAGAGCATGTTTGGAACGCGAGATTCATTTTGCAAGATAAATTCATGTCCTAAAAAATTTCTTACTCTCTCGGAGCATGACAGAAATTCTACTTTTGGATTCCTCTGTTCTCTTCCAACGTTATTTTGTGCCAGGAAAAGCTTAAGAGAAAACTACTCCTGCCTGTCAGGCGTGCTTGGGAAGACCCTTAGTAAAAAGTGGTGGTAGGTGAAGAGGTTTTTCTTGCTAGGCATAATAATGCATGTATACAAAGTACGTTGGTAGGTCGTGCCCTGGCCTCCACTACGCGCTGCATTTTCTTTCAGCAAAGTGTCACCGCTACTCAGCTGCCACTAGCTTAGCCCAGTACCCACCCAACACATTAAGCTGTCCGCCTCCTGCTCCAACAACGCCACACATTCCCCACATCCATTTCGATAAGGATCCCAGAGCTCCAGCTCCTCCTGCGTCGCCTCCAATGGCGGCTGCCGCTGCTTCCACAGGTAACAAGTGCGCAAAGAAAACTGAGGAGAAACAATGCGGCGGCGGTTTTGGTGATCGGATGCATGCATGCATGCATGCGTTGCCGTGTACGTCCGGTTCGTTAACATGTTGTGCGTCGGTGGTGTGCAGGGAACGGGAGCCCGCCGGTGGGTCTGCTGGTGCTGATGGTGCTGGCATTGGCGGCCGGGTGGTTCGCGAACGCCGTCCGCCCGCCGCCGCCGACGCCGTGCGGTGAGCCCGGCGGGCCGCCGGTGACGGCGCCGAGGGTGCGGATGCGCGACGGGCGGTTCTTGGCGTACGCCGAGTCCGGCGTGAGCCGGGACGGCGCGCGGTTCAAGGTCGTCTACTCGCACGGCTTCTCCGGCAGCCGCATGGACTCGCCCCGCGCCTCGCAGGCGCTGCTGGAGGAGCTGGGCGTGTACATGGTGGCGTTCGACCGCGCCGGCTACGGCGAGAGCGACCCGGACCCGCGCCGGTCGCTGGAGAGCGCGGCGCTGGACATCCAGGACCTCGGCGACGCGCTGGACCTCGGCGACAAGTTCCACCTCATCTGCTCCTCCCTCGGCTGCCACGCCGGCTGGGCCTCCGTCAAGTACATCCCACACAGGCTGGCCGGAGTGGCGATGATGGCGCCGGTGATAAACTACCGGTGGTCGGGGCTGCCGAGGGGGCTGGCGCGTCAGCTGTACCGGCGCCAGCCGCTGGGTGACCAGTGGTCGCTCCGCGTGGCCTACTACGCGCCGTGGCTGCTGCACTGGTGGATGAGCCAGCCATGGCTGCCCACCTCCACCGTCGTCAGCGGCTCCGGCTCCTTCCCCAACGCCCTCGACGAGAAGAACCGCCTCATGGCCCTCTCCACCGGAATGTTCCAAAAGGTTCGTCGTCCCTTCCCTCAGCTCCCCCATTGTCGATCTCGATCCAAGCCTCGGCGATACGACCCTGACGCGACGATCGTGCGCTTTGCTTTGCGCAGAGGGCACAGGCGGCCACGCAGCAGGGGGTGCAGGAGTCCTTCTACCGCGACATGGCGGTGATGTTCGGGCGGTGGCCGGAGTTCGAGCCGACGGACCTCGGGGAGGCGCCGCCGTTCCCGGTGCACCTCTTCCAGGGCGACGAGGACGGTGTCGTGCCGGTGCAGCTGCAGCGGCACATATGCCGCCGGCTCGGCTGGGTCGGCTACCACGAGCTCGCCGGGGTGGGGCACTTCCTGTCGGCGGTGCCGGGGCTCGGAGACAGGATCATCGGCACCCTATTGCCAGGGCCGGCGGGTAACAGCTCGACCGCCGCCGGCAGCGTCTGTGCGTACTGATACCAAAGACGACTGATGACTGATCTTCAGTAGGTAGAGGACTGTAGGAAGCAATGCTGAAGAAAAAAGATTTTTCCCTCCGTTCCAAATTCATAAGATCTTCTAAGTTTTTCTGATTCAGATGTAAGTGTGTTTGTTCACTTATTTCAGCATGTATGTAGTCCGTATTGAAATATGTAAAACATCTTATAATAGTGAACAGAGGAAATGCATTTCATGTGAGCTCAGCAGAACCACTACTGTACTGTACAAAGAAACTGAAGAGATTGTGGCATAATCTATATATCATCAGGGGGTAATTTGATGTCACGTTACATAGAATCTTATCACCGGGATCAGAAGAAGCAAAAAACAACCCCATCCAAACCGTATAATTTACATGCAGCTACAGAACAGTAACTGACTAGTGATTTTCAAGCTATGATCTAGACTCACTCACAGTCTCATGACACAACACAGTAGATATGAGCCGAATGTTACAATACAGTGAAAACTACGGCAGCCAAAAGCTGCAGGATGGATCACCAAAACACCAAAATCTTGGCTGTAAAACGGGAGAAAAAGAAACACAGCCGGGGAGGAAAGAATAACCGCTGATCATCTCCCGCATTGAGCTGCGATGAATCCAAATATATTCACAACCAGGAAGGGGAGGAATCAAGCATTGATTTCCGCATTGCACTGCTGCTCCCTCTGACAGCTTCTGCGACTCCAGAACATGCCTGAGCAGGTGGTCCGGTCAACGTCCTGCTCTCCCCTCTTATCCAGCTCTTGGCTTGTGCTGTGCGAGGGCCGCGGAGATTGCACCTCGGAGCCATCCAGCGTTTCTGTTGAGCCGCATGGATCGTCGTCACTGCACCTGCAGGTTGGGAGGGCGGACGACGGAAATGGGCTGCAGGTCAGTGGACAGACTAACTCGGAAGAGAGAGCTGCCACACGGTTGCGCCTGATTTCAGCTTTACAGACAGTTGCTGGGGAGTCCACAGAACGGGTATTCAGAATGCATGGATTGCAGAATGTGAGTGCTGAGCTTGATTTGAGCCCTTCTGTCGGTGTGCTCGGTAGCTTAGTGAATGACATTATTCCATTCCTGCAGAGAGGGCATGGTATTGACCCAGCTGGGCCTGTGAACTCCACACGGACGTTGCTGGTTGAGCAAAGATAGAGAGCACATTTGATGCAGAATTCGTGACCACAGCCTGAAAGAACAGAATGTAATGTTAGGATACCACCATTGCATTTTTCATCTGGTGGTGTACTGTAATGTGATGTACATGAGCAAGTGAAATCCTATTGAAAAAACATGACTTAATAAACCTTAAACTCACTCCACACAGGCAGGTTCAGGTTATTTCGTATTCGGTTTCATGTTTCTGCCATTATCACTGTTTATTAGAATTGTTTGAAACAAGGGAATTCACAAAAGGGTGGCATCATACGACCCTGCAAGGATACAGAAATATGAGCCTCATTTTCAGATTACTATGACACTGAATGATTGCCCCAACTTATTGAGTGTTTCGAGTTTGTGATAAAAGAAAATAGTCTTAGGTGTTCTAACTAAGTCAATAACAAATTTCAATTTTCAAGTGCTAAGATGCATAGTGTTATTCTCTAACAAAAAAAAATGCAAGGATAGCGAAGATGACTCATTGGTGCATATCCAAGCTTAGAATGTAAATATGAACAAATGTAACATATTCAAAATAGATGGAGCTTAGTAGATAGGATTAGACAGGACTATGTCCATCTCTTGACAAATTGTTATGATAGTTTTTATCCTATGATCGTTGAGCAGTCTGTAAAATATGATTATGCCCTTAGTTAAAAAATGGGACAATGTTCATGCAAAGTGTGTCATGTAGCCCCCACCTTCAGCAGCTACAGAGCAAGACCTTTCCAGGCAAACTGCACAAAGGTCACTCTCATCCACCGAGGATACAGTGTGTTGCAACCCAAATTCTCTGCAAAGCATATAAAAGAAATCTATAAGCAAAAGAGCCGACAAGTGCACTCCTCATTTTGAATATTGAACATGGAAGTGTCGATAATTGAAAGCATTATATGGTGTCTGAACAACAAGCAGTTGTATCAAAGGTGAAATAAGTCAAGAAAGGCACACTCAGCTCACTCTACGGTAACAACACCATAAAGAGTGAACTCATTGAAGATGACAAAACACAAGAAGATAAGTAAAAATATTTGCTCTATGTCCGTTCCAACTCAAGAACAGACTTTGGCAATTGCCTCGTTCAGGTATGCCTTTCTGCAAGTAACATTGCAGAAACCATTGCAATTCCGCAAGATACATAAACTGGCCCAATTGATTATAAGAACCAAATCAGCTGGTATGCAGAATAAAACTGCTAGCACCCTTGTGTGTTTTCTCAAAAAGTATAGATTCAGAAATCAAGCAGCACTCATTGTTGTTCATCAAAGTAACTGTTGTCATTATATTTTACTTATAAAACTTAAAAAATCAAAAGTGGTGTATGGTGAGTGTTAGGCACTAACCTGGCTATATTAAGTATGCTCATCAGTGGCAAGGCGAGATAACTGGATGGCTGAATTGCTGGAATAACCGTGTGTGAATTTGGAGAAAGTAATGGCTCCAAGCAACGGCGTCCAAATATCCTAGCAACATCCATGGGAAGCCACCTAAAGAACAAGATACGTATTAGTAACATTTCAACAGGAAGATACACGTTAGGTTCATGTAGAGCCGGTCAAGTTAATATAATAAAATATCTGTGATGGCACAGTCAATAAATATTTTGAAATACAACTTGGCATTAATAATTGAGCAACAGATTCTTACCCATTGCAGTTGAGTGTCAACCTGCTAGCACCTTTTGAAAGAAGTACCTGTGATGGTGGCATTACAAACATTAGAACGTATCAATACATATGCGACAAGTACAGGCGTGAAATGGTACTTGTCCAAAAATACGATACTCCTTTATGACAGTAACATACCTGGCAACATTCCAGACTGCCCCCACCGGCTGCATAATGCAAAGGAGTACTGCCAGCTCCTGATCCATACAGATACAATTTGAGAACTCGTTTTATTTTAGGTAAGAAAAAATAGCATTATCTACTGCATATCATCTGAAATAAGAATCATCACTCGCCTATCAAATTTGATGTAGTTCCATAGGGAAATGTGACAGCTGAGACATTTGCACCTAACTCAATCAACAATTGCATGCAATCGAAATGACCATTCAAAGCTGCCATGTGAAGAGCGGTAACACCGCCATCAGCAGGTTTGTTGATGTACCTCACACGAGCACTGCACAAAGACAGCGTACAATTGGTTGCTAGTTATTTCAAACAAAATAGACAACACTAGATCAACACTTGACAAAATACATACGGTTCATTAAACTTGAGTCCCAGTGAAGAAGTAGGACTGCTGCCGCTATTCGTCTGAGAATCACCGCCATCTGCCACCGAAGAGGCAGTATCCTCCAAGGGCCCACTTGGGATGAAGTCGGCAAGTAACAGCCTTACACACCGAACAAGTCCGTCGTGTGCTGCAAAGTGCAATGCCGTTCGACCACTCAAGTAATCCGCCCTGGTAACCTTCCAAGCAACCGAAACAGAAGCAGCAGTCAGCACCTTCCTTGTCTCAGGGCAGAAATGGTACACATTGTAAAGACCATATCAGAAATACCACCATACATTGCATTTGAAGAGCAGAAGCATCTGAACCACCTCCCAGTGTCCATGCCGGCATGCATGCATCAATGCAGTCTTCATCCGCCCATCCAAGTAAAGAAAACAATCAGCTAAATGATTCGACTCGCAGAAAGGATTGTAGAGACTGATCGAAATGTAACACATGTTTATCCCATGGGCGAGCACAGGGCAGGGGACCACGAGAGCCCAACAAGAATTCAGTTTTTGGCTTGCCCCGATATTGCAAAGATCAGGTACTACTACTTTCACTAGAAACACGACGCGGTGGCTGCCAATTTCAGCACGTATAAATGACAGATCTTCCATTTTTGGGGGGAGATTCCTGTCCTATCCATGAAATGGTACTCGGACAGAAAGATCTACCTGGCCGCAGTAGTTCCGCGCGTTCACATCCGCGCCCTTCTCCAGCAGCAGCGTCACAATCTGAAAACCAAAAAACCCACCGGTCCGTGAATCAAATCGAACGGGAAACCACGCAGGCGGGCGCGTATATAGAATCGCAAGGGAGAGCAGCACGGACGTCGAGGTGGCCCTTGGCGGCGGCGAAGTGGAGCGGGGAGTTGAGGCCGCCGAAGGTGGAGTAGCGCGCGAGCGCCGGGCTGAGCTCGAGCAGCATGCGCGCCTCGACGGCGTCCCCGTCCCGCGCCGCGGACACCAGCCGCTCGCCGGACGCGGAGCACCCCAGCGAGTTCCCCATCGCCGCCCTCCTTGCCCGCCCGCGCCGGTGAGCGGCGTCCTCGTGGGCACGGGCACGCCGCACGGGCCTACGACGGTCGGCGGGATCGCCGGCGGCGAGGCGTGCGGCCGTAATTTAGGGGCGGGGGGCGGTGGTGGGTCGTCTTCGCGTCTTGCGTTCTGGGGTCTCAAATTTTTCCCAGGCCCGGAACAAGGGGGAGGAGCAGGAGGAGTACAAGGCTTTGGATTTGATTTTTATATTTCCATTTTCATCCTCGCTTTATATATACTCTTGGTTTAAAATGTACAGTATTTTTATTTTTTAAATAGTGTGAGAGAAAAAAATATAAATATCTTTTTGGCATGGCTCATGTGCCGCCGGGACCACATGAGTATAGATTAGTAGCCGCGGCTTGTGTGGGGTGTGATGGTGCTTAGTGACTGATGGAGTTGGTTTAGATGATGGTCACGGGCCAAGCTTTTTCACCTTTTTGGTTTGCTTGGACGGATGAGTTTCAAGTTGTTGTTTTTCACTTCTTTTTGTTCGCCTTTAGTGAGCCCGGTAAAGTTGCCATTCATGGCTGATTGGCAACACTACCTAACAAGTAACCACTAATTGACCTGCTTGTACCATCTCTAAACACAAAACCGTCTCTTTCCCCACCTCTTGGTGATGTGTAGTATTCCTAAAATTCATACATACATACATACATAAATATATGCATGCATACATGTATGATGGTGTCCAGTGTGTCCTAGTTGTATTATACACTTGTACTTCCTCCGTTTCAAAATAGATGACTCAACTATATACTAACTTTAATACAAAATTGGGTCATCTATTTTAGAACGGAGGAAGTAACCATTAAGCAAAAAAACAGAGACATGAAACAAAAATGGGGCCAATGAGGTAACTCGGGTGAGGTACGCGTCCTACTTGTATTATACGCTTGCAACCTTTAATTTTTTATAAGAAAAAATGAAAAAATGAAACAAAAATGGGGTCAAATATGGTAGGCGGGCGGGGGTGTGGTTGGGCGCTCGCAAATCACATGTTTTGATATGGACGGCGGGTTTGTCCTCCGATGATGTCCAGCAAGAAAAGAAAAGAAAGCACGTCGGGACACGGGACAAAGTTTCTGAGGTGGACCGATGGACGGCACTTGCTGTACGGCCCAAGATCACCCACCCAATGTGATTTATCTCTAGCTCTAGGTGTGCCTATTGAACAGGTCGCAGTCGCTGATTGGTGATTTATTTATATCGAGTCGGTGTCACCGATGGTTCATCAGTAAGCATACCATCGTGCCATTATTAATGGCCGGGTGTCTGAGTGACTCATTGCATCATACTCGATGGATGCGTGCTACTGTTGACTTAAATGTTCCAAGCGACTTCACAACGTTGTCGGTAGAAGAATGGCTAGGCTGTGTTTGTACGATGTCACAATTATCTAGCGAATTTATATGGAAAACTTTCCAAAAAAATGTTCAAAAACAAAAAGAATCTTTCACGGGATATTTGTCCTCTCCTAACACGCATCACCCAAAAAATATCGCCACTGCTGCCTGCCGTGCCAACTTGTCACCACCAAGACAACAACCTTGCACGTAAAGTATCCGGGGGCAAAGGACACGTCCTCGGCTATCTGCATCTGGTGAGGTTTCGTTGAGCTACCACACTACACTTGTCACCCATCTTCCCTTTCTGCAGATCGCACCGGAACGGAAGCCTCGGTTGGGCTGGCCAGATAAACAAACAATTTGCATCATCATATTCATTCATATTGGAGGCACATGTAAGTGGACCAGGCTCATGTTTTAAATGGAGCCGGTTTGATTGTCAATACCACTACCAGATCTGGTGATCTGTAGTACTTCGATTGCACTCGCATAGAAGCAATGCATGTATGATTATGCTGGCCTTGATGATGGTCGAAAACGCATCTGCTGGCAACTTGGTCAAGTCAAAAGGTTTCCACCATGAATGCCTCGGATATGGGATTCGAATTTGAATCCCATGTCAATACGAAGCGTGACATCATCATTTTCATGCTTCACTGAGAAAATTCTGAAAGCTGGAAACGAGCAACATACTATTCTTTCATCAAACGACATAAACACATACACTTAAAACAGGGGCCCACAGCAGTGTGGGTGGGTCTGGGCCCTGGGCACATGCCCGCGGTTGCCCTTCTCTAGCTCCAGGCCAGTCCAGGCCAGCCGGAGAGTCTACTCCAGATCAAATCCACGACGAGCCATGGATATGCTCGCGGTGTCCGGTCTCCACCCGCACGGTGGCGCCGAGAAATAGCGACCGCTTCTCCAGCCGCCATCTCTCTTCACTTCCTCATATGTTCAGGAATGATCCGGTGGAGTAGCTCAACAGGGAGGCCTTCTAGCTCTGCAGCACATGTCCATGGGTTGTACGTATCAGGTATCAGGTAAGCGTACCAAAAAACTCAACAGCACGGTGTAGTTTTTACAGTTCAAAACAATCGCAGAGTCTATGTATGGTTATTATTTACCAGCTCCCGAGAAGTTGAATAATGGTGGTAATGGCCGTCCATTAGGCAAGCAGGTCTTGGGATCCCGCAGTTCATCGAAGAACGGATGGGCACAAGCATCGACCTGCAAAAATGTCTAGTCAGAATAGCACTCGCCTTTTTCAAGGATTTCTCTTCTTTCATTCATGAATTTAGGTCTAGTTTGGTTTGCGTCCTGGGAAAGTCTCGCCTGGCCTGGGACGTCCCTGGAGGTTGCCTGTAAGTTGTTTGGTTCAGGTCCTCAAGATGCCAGGTATAGCCTGGCCTGGGTTTGCATGCAAGTGATTAGCCTGGACAGTGAAGCCAGGGAGATAGTTAGCCTGGGCCAGGCGTAAGAATTGGAGCGCCTGGCGAACACTGCAGCTGCCTGGGCTCCTTTAATTCTTTAATTAAAGAGAATGTTCTTCGTACATGGGCTCATGAGCTGAATTTTTCATTCATAGTGAACTATCCAGGCCAGGGTGGTAACCAAACGCCTCTCATCCAAAGTTGCCTGACCAGGCAGCAAAACAAACAGAAAATGTGTCCATGCCAGGCAACGCTATTGCCCAGGCATGTGGCCGTGAACACCAACCAAACTGGCCCTTAGTAGGGCCGTGATTCACAGATGCCAGGACAACACAACACTCTTCTTAGAAGCAACCATACTGTACTTTAGCTAGAGAAAAATGTACTCCCTCCGTCCCATAATATAAGATCTTATTGCATCCAATGTGGATGTAATAAGATCTTATATTATGGGACGGAGGGAGTATACTTTAGCGTTAGCAAGCAATGAATTTGTGCTGACTTGTTCATAGGTTGGTTCAAATAGCCCAAGGATAAAATCATTCTTACAGCTGTGCAGCGCAGATTTGGTGAGTACTGAAGTAGCCTTGACACAAGATCAACTGCTTCAGGTGGCATACGCTTACCAAAAAGCTGCATGCAAAAGAAAATTAGGCAAGCATGTTACAGCGGTCTAGGCTAACTGAATACATATAGAGAGGTTACTAACCTTGTGCCAGGGATGAGCTTTTATCTGAGGGAACTTGAATTCGGAGTAGTTTGGGTTCATGCATCTGATTTCTTCTCTTGTTGGGGTACCCAAAATCTAGAATAGGGAGAAGAAATGATGACTTCAGCCTACTGATTTTAATTACTAGACTTTAATGGTTTGGCGGGAGATGCAAACCTTTATAATTTCAACCAACTGATCAACGCCACTTTCTCCAGGAAACAGAGGCTGCAATTTCCCCCAAAAAAAGAGAACTCAACAAAAAAATCCAGCTCATGTACAAAAAAGAGTTTGTCGACAGGAAAGTAATAATCAACTTGATTTTTTCCATGAAAGTATTAGCCCTCTAAAGTGAAGCAACTTCAAATGAATTTGATAACATCTGCATAATTTAACAGAGCTTGATTTGTGCAGTATTTGCTTATCCGGATACTCCACTGTTCTTGTAACTAAATACCATTACTTTCAGCTATAAAAGGAGTCATACGATCTATAATGATAAACAAAAAATTCACTGTTCAAGGAAGCATAACTTCAATTAATGAACTTGGCTGCAAGAAAACTGAGCTTCTAGAATGAGATTCTATACCTGACCAATCAGAAGCTCAGCTACTACACAACCAACAGACCAGATATCAATTGCTGTGGTGTACTCTGTAGCTCCAAATATTAGTTCAGGAGCCCTATAATACCGCGAGCAGATGTATGAGATGTTTGGCTCTCCAGGGACCTAAAATAGAGCCATGTACTGTCAAATACATGTAAAAACACATGACCAAGAAAATAAGTGACAAAAACATACCAGTTTTTTAGCACTCCCAAAATCACAAAGCTTAAGTTGATGCATATGAGGATTGACCTGGAAGATTAATCCATTGCAGTAAGTTGATCATTACGTATGATACAATCAAATAATATTTTAGAATATTGCAGGCAGTCATCATTGAAGGAGGGAACCTGCAAGCATGCAATGATACTGCATGGTTCAAGCAAGAAGATATGTCTAATAAAAGTCTAATGAACTTACCAACAGATTTTGCGGCTTAATATCTCGATGGCATACACCAACAACACGATGGATATATGCAAGGGCCCGGCACATCTATGCAAAGATGGAACAACAAACAACTTGAGGATCATCGAAAGTAACTGTTTGAAAGAATATATAAACTACAATGGAACATCTTCACAAACCTGATATGCATACAACTTAACATATAGTATGGGTACACGCTGGTTCAGCCGACAATAATATTTGGCAACACGATAAACTGTCTCCGAGACATATTCAAGTACAAGGTTTAGGTACACTTCACCCCTCTCAGTTGTCGAAAAGAAGTGATGCTTTAGCTGAACTACATTTGGATGCTCAAGTAACTGCATTGTTTGCAACTCTCTGTTCTTATATCTCTTATCCTGCAGCACCTTCTTAATGGCAACAGTCTCTCCAGTTTCCAAGCACTTGGCCTGTTGTACCAGATATTATCAATGACTTCAAGGCCCAGCATTAGAAATATTCACTAACAGAAATTGTAGTGATATACAAGGGCGAAAGACGGCAAATTAACACACCTGATATACTACACCAAACGAACCAGTCCCAACGACGCGTTCTGCCATGTATGAGACCTTCTGTAAAACAGTTGGAGTATTAGTATTATCATTACTGGGCCATCCAATGTTCTGAGGAATAAATGCAGTAGTACAAACATCCCAGAGAATAGCTTTAAGCCGCAATACTCAGCCATCAGGAAAAATAATGCTGTATATGCCCATAAATGGGGTCATAGTGCAAAATTCTACCAATAAGAGTTCCCGAGAACAAGTAAACTCTCAGTCCATGGACCATACAAAGGTTTCCGATATGGAAATACTGCATCTAGAATCCGGCAGTAGAATATGTATGAGAGTAGTAAAGATACTGATCAAGGCATCACCTGCTTTGGCTTCCCATTTTGACCTCCTATTGTCGTCACAATGATCTGGCCAGCTTCTGTTCCATTTCCATCAACGGTAACCCCTTCAGCCTCCTATAGTCAGAAAAGCCATCACATAAATAGCAAAAGAATAAATGGCATTAGGTCAACAAGTCATGGGCGGAGAATCAAAATAACCTTATCATTATTATGGCCAACTTTATCATCGCTTATTGTCATATCATTCATTCCTTTCGGAAGATCTGCACCTGTTTCTTCAGCTTTAGCAGGATTCATACTAGTAGATGTGCTTGCCTCAGCATCTCTATGAGATGATGATGATGATGATGATTCTTGGTCTAGATGCATAGGTTTGTCATCAGATAGATGTGGTTGAATGACAATATCGCCCAATCCATCCTGATCAAATTTTGGCCTTTTTGAGCCAGAGTCACCACCCTAACAAGAACAATATATGCAAATAAGTATTCACAGCTGGAGAGCATAGAGAGGCTAAACGGAAACTTCAATTTGGCAATCACAGAAATTAATAGATCTTGCAACGATGGAAGCCATCCCATTTTCTAGCAGTCCCAAGCAATGACCAACAAACTGCATCCATCAAACTTTTCCATCAATCAAGAATTATACACACCAATATCTTTTAACAAAATATGCATTCCTCTTTTAACGTTTGTACTATTGGGTAACTCATAAAGCTTATCCGCAAGAAGACTTCTAAAGCTGCCCCATAGAGCATGGTTTTTTCTTCTTTGAAAAGAAGGTTGGAACCATATGCAAAAAAGGATCCAATGGCAATAGTTATATGGTAAGCCAATTCCCGGTCAATCCATGTAGGTAACTATTTTCGCGTGAATGACCAATGGAGTGAACAAGCTACCGAACAACTATCGGAGTAGAAATGGAGCATCAAATATCTTCATGATTCATGAAACTATAAAATGGCTTGGCCTGAACTCCTAGCTCGTTCTTGTGGCTTTCTTTTGCATATGAATGCTGGCACTCTGCATCTTTACAATAGTGGAATCCAGCCTTGCGGCCTTTTGGGGGCAAAAATGAACCTATAAAATGGATGAACCGTGCTTATTCGGAAATAAACATTTCACGGTGCCAAAGCATTAGGGACTAAAAAATCTAAGTATCGTTTTCATCGTACACGTCAATGAAAAGCAGAATGAAACGGTCACCTTTAAAGCGCAACTAGCTCAATGCCAAATCCAACGAAAGCAAACTGAAGCATTTTCCACCTGACAGCGCAACATGCATTTTTTTTATTTCTCGCCCAATAGCAACTAATCAATCCAGCGAATGAACCACGATGCTGCTGCTCGAGCAAGGCTAGGAAAATCGCGCAAAAACGAACCGGCACCACGGTTTGCGTGTCATTGACGGCAAATGCAGCTGCGCCGCGAATCGCTGGCGGGGGGGGAGGGGAGGGGCGGGGACAGATCGAGCACGCGCACCGGATCGGAGACGGAGGAGCGGCCGGAGGCGATGCTCTTGAGCCGCCGCATCATATGCATCCTCCTCCGCGGGCGCCGGCGGCCGCGGCTGCAAACCCTAGCACCGTCCCTCCGCCGTCTGCGAAGCGGCCTCGCCGCTGCCGGAGGCGGCGATTGGTGGGAGGGGGGGCGGCGGCGGCGGCGGCGAGGCCCTAGAAGCCTCCGGGAGCTTCGGGGGGTCGTCGGCGCGGGGGGGAGGCCCGGGGCCCGGGGGCGTGAGGTGAATTTTTTTTGGAGGGGTGGGAAACGGAGGAAGGGGAGGGACGCAGCCAGGGCTCGCCTCGCTACACCACTAGATTGCTGGCTGCTTTTTTTAGCTTTCTGATTCTGACTCTCTCTCCTCTCTCCTCCGGATGTTGCTCCCCGAAATGGCATAGTTTTGGAGATCCTCGGCGTCCTGGATTCTGCTGTAAATTTCTTGAGATGGGCTTGAGTTTCAAATGCTTCCATTTAATGCTGTATCCCTCAGATGGGTCAGTCAATGTAACATGGAGTAGCAGAAACTAAATAGTACTCCAGCAAGGAAAAATATTCCTTTACGTTTTTACATTTATGTTTGCGTCTTCCTGTAATCTTTCAATCGCAATTTACGCTTTCTTTTGCTTTTTGCTATAACGAAATCTTTCATACACTTGTGCTTTTAAATTTCTTTATTTATAGTATTAACTAGCAAAGCTAATGAGATTGATAACCTCACTAGTTTCGTTGGGGGCCAAAGTAGTATTTTATTTGTATGTGTAGATGTTGATCATTAGGCGTGAACCCAAGGTCATATTGGTTCGAGGGAAGGATATGTGGCAGGCATGTGCAGGGGGCACGTAGATTGTGCCCGCTATTCTGCGCCAAGATTCGGATATTCGTTCATGTATATAGTATTTTCATCTTGTATAATCTATCTACTCTTATAAAAAGCAGAGTTAATGATGATGATGTGCATGCCATCTTGCAATATAGGTCGTCCAATCTATATCTAACGGATAGGAAGGAAACTATAACAATTTAACCGCACTCCTCTCCACATTTGCAGATAAGGCTTTTCCTCGTTCATCCTTTTCTCCCACGAGATCTTGACGTTCCGTGCAACGCACGAGCATCTTGCTAGTACTCATATATGTCCGTAATGCAATGTACATCAAAGTCGTATATATTTTCTTGTGAGGTCGCATAACTGTTCATGTGGCGGTAGGTTAATATACGATAAGTCAATCTAACCTAGACAAATATAAGCCGTAAGGGAAACGGTTCATTCACAGCATATGCATAGGGTTGCTCCTGGTCTTGGTTCCTGTCTGTTCTTTTACTTCGCTATCATTTTACAGGGAATGCAATCCTAGAGGAAGATTTCTTATTCTTCGTATGTACTTAAGATCAAAGGAATCCATAACGCCACTCCACTTCTATCCCAAGATTCGCTGAAAAGATTGGTTGTACTTATATATTTCTTGTCCATAATTGTGTGTTCTTGTGCAACAGTTTGAAAATGATAATGCTTCACAAATCTTGTCACTCGTTGTTTTCTTTTGAGTATTCTTAATTCAAGTGCCTTATTTGGTTTGTAGTGGCGATACTTTGGATATATTAAGTTGATGTGGTCTAAAATAGTACGATCTTGAATCTTACGAGGGGAATAATATAGTTATGTGTGCTGACATGTTTGGAAAAACAAATTGGTTTAAGTTACATAGGATGAAACATAATATTTGTTTGATTTCATGACGGCTAGAATTACACTGTCCTAGGTTGTTTAGTTTCAAATATTAGAATGGAAATACAATTGGTACACCCATGGTTATGTGTGTAAAATAATTGTGTGTGTTAGAGATTGTCACATTTACTATTATAGTGTTAAGTTCCTAGTTTGTACCGATAGAACTTAACACATTAAATATTATAGTTTATTAATTCGTTTGAGTCCATGTCAAATAAGATTTCTATGATCTAGTTGTTCAGTTATTTGATCCAAATTAAGTTGATTGTAGTAATTCATCGGTGTCAGGATTATCATCTTAAACCCGAGACAATCAAACTTAGTGTTATGTTTGTGTATTACTAAATTTAGTTCCGTGCATATAAGATTTATTTATTTATTCTACGTAATGTATTACATTGTAATAATTGTTCTATTAGTCACTGATTCATTGCAATATAATTCTGATGAGTTAATTATTACTTTGTGTTGGTAATTATACTATTTACAGACTCAATATACAATTCTGACAAGTTAATTATTTGGATGAAATGATCATACAATTTGAAAGTCCTAAACATGAAATGCAATAATGTAAGGTATAAATAGTAATACTATAAATACTGAAACCAAAGTCATAAATGCCAACTGTAAATCATGAACAATGAAGTCTATGTGATTAACCTAATCAATAAAATGTAGACTCTGAACCCTAAACCATAAATCCTAGCCCTAAATCCTAATCACTAACGATGTATACCCTAAACCCTAATCAATAAAATGTAGACTCTGAACCCTAAACCATAAACTAACGTTGTATACCCTAAATTCTAATCACTAACAATGTATACCCTAAACCCAAAAGTCAATCCCTACATTTAGTACAATGATGAGTCCCTTTAGTGATCTGGTAAACAAGTAGAAAAAGGATTCTTGCCTTTTCCCTAGAGGTGACCCTGAGATATCGAACCAACGAGAGGACGTGCACCTTGAAGACAAGGGTTTCTAACAAGCTTTTGCAAGAGTATTAAATTGTAGTTTTTAGACCGGATCATAAACAAGTTGCAACAGAGAAAACTTATAACAAAAATAGGCATGCGTATGAGGACTTAATTCTTACAACCATATACTTACGAGCCGGATCATTATGATATTAATTTGTGCACTGAAAGACACTCGTCAAGATGTGCTTGCAACGTATTAAAGTGGGGTGTGTGTCCAAATTACCTCTTGGCTGGAACGCGTCCTGCATCAAGAGTCATTTGTCCGATCGAAGGCCCTATCCATCGCATGGGGTTGCCTCTGTCGGATTTCGGGTTCCGGCAAAACCCTTGAGGTTCGAACACTTGGAGTGCGCACGAAGATCTTTCCCCCAGCTCACGCTCTTGCAACGATCTCAGAACCTAACTCGCCGAACCCGAAGAACAAAGGACATAGGGTTTATACTGGTTCGGGCCACCGATGTGGTGTAATACCGTACTCCAGTGTGGTGTGGTGGATTGCCTCTTGGGCTGAGGATGAACAAGTACAAGTAAAGAACAGCCTCCTAAGGAGAGGTGTTCTTGGGCTCGATGAGCTTGTGTGGTTGAGGATGGAATGAATCTGATCCAAGATAAGTTGCCTCCTACTATGGTGGCTAGTCCTATTTATAGGGGCCCTAGTCCTCTTCCCAAATGTAGGCGGTAAGGGATCCAACAGCGGCCAAATTTGAAGGGAGACAACTAGTACAAGTTATCCTGGCAAAAGGTGATCTTCGCCTACCAAAGGCTCTGGTGGTGACGCCGTCCTAGGCTCCACGGTGATGTCTACTACACAACCTTCTTCTTGCAGACGTTGTTGGGCCTCCAAGTGCAGAGGTTTGTAGGACAGTAGCAAATTTCCCTCAAGTGGATGACCTAAGGTTTATCAATCCGTAGGAGGCGTAGGATGAAGATGGTCTCTCTCAAGCAACCCTGCAACCAAATAACAAAGAATATCTTGTGTCCCCAACACACCCAATACAATGGTAAATTGTATAGGTGCACTAGTTCGGCGAAGTGATGGTGATACAAGTGGTATATGGATATTAGATAATAGTTTTTGTAATCTGAAAATATAAAAATAACAAGGTAACAAATGATAAAAGTGAGCGTAAACGGTATTGCAATGTGTTGAAACAAGGCCTAGGGTTCATACTTTCACTAGTGCAAGTTCCCTCAACAATAATAACATAATTGGATCACATAACTATCCCTCGACATGCAACAAAGAGTCACTCCAAAGTCACTAATAACGGAGAACGAATGAAGAGATTATGGTAGGATACGAAACCACCTCAAAGTTAGTCTTTCCAATCAATCCGTTGGGCCATTCCTATAAGTGTCACAAACAACCCTAGAGTTCGTACTAGAATAACACCTTAAGACACAAATCAACCAAAACCCTAATGTCACCTAGATACTCCAATGTCACCTCAAGTATCCGTGGGTATGATTATACGATATGCATCACACAATCTCATATTCATCTATTCAACCAACACATATAACCTCAAAGAGTGCCCCAAAGTTTCTACCAGAGAATCATGACGAAAACGTGTGCCAACACCTATGCATAGGTTCATGGGCGGAACCCGCAAGTTGATCACCAAAACATACATCAAGTGAATCATGTGGTATCCCAATGTCACCACAGATACGCACGGCAAGACATACATCAAGTGTTCTCAAATATTTAAAGACTCAATCCGATAAGATAACTTCAAAGGGGAAACTCAATCCATTACAAGAGAGTAGAGGGGGAGAAAACATCATAAGATCCAACTATAATAGCAAAGCTCGCGATACATCAAGATCGTATCACCTCAAGAACACGAGAGAGAGAGAGAGATCAAACACATAGCTACTGGTACATACTGTTGGGGAACGTAGTAATTTCAAAAAAATTCCTACGCACACACAAGATCATGGTGATGCATAGCAACGAGAGGGGAGAGTGTTGTCTATGTACCCTTGTAGACCGAAAGCGGAAGCGTTAGCACAACGCGGTTGATATAGTCGTACGTCTTCACGGCCCGACCGATCAAGTACCGAACGCACGGCACCTCCGAGTTCTGCACACGTTCAACTCGATGACGTCCCTCGAACTCCGATCCAGCCGAGTGTTGAGGGAGAGTTTCGTCAGCACGACGGCGTGGTGACGATGATGATGTTATACCGACGCAGGGCTTCGCCTAAGCATCGCTACGATATGATCGAGGTGGACTATGGTGGAGGGGGGCACCGCACATGACTAAGAGATCAAGAGATCAATTGTTGTGTCTATGGGGTGCCCCTGGCCACGTATATAAAGGAGTGGAGGAGGGGAGGGGCCGGCCCTCTCTATGGCGCGCCCTAGGGGAGCCCTACTCCCACCGGGAGTAGGATTCCCCCTTTCCTAGTAGAACTAGGATCCCTTCCAAGTAGTAGGAGTAGGAGAGAAGGAAAGGGAAGGGAAAAGGAGAAGGAAGGAAGGGGGCGCCCCCTCCCTAGTCCAATTCGGACCAGCCCATGGGGAGGGGTGCAGCCACCCTTTGAGGCCTTTCTCTCCTTTCTCGTATGGCCCATTAAGGCCCAATACGAATTCCCGTAACTCTCCGGTACTCCCGAAAATACCCGAATCACTCGGAACCTTTCCGATGTCCGAATATAGTCATCCAATATATCGATCTTTACGTCTCGACCATTTCGAGACTCCTCGTCATGTACCCGATCTCATTCGGGACTCCGAACTCCTTCGGTACATCAAAACACATAAACTCATAATATAACCGTCATCGAACTTTAAGCGTGCGGACCCTATGGGTTCGAGAACTATGTAGACATGACCGAGACACGTCTCCGGTCAATAACCAATAGCGGAACCTGGATGCTCATATTGGCTCCCACATATTCTACGAAGATCTTTATCGGTCAGACCGCATAACTACATACGTTGTTCCCTTTGTCATCGGTATGTTACTTGCCCGAGATTCGATCGTCGGTATCTCAATACCTAGTTCAATCTCGTTACCGGCAAGTATCTTTACTCGTTCCGTAATACATCATCCCGCAACTAACTCATTAGTTGCAATGCTTGCAAGGCTTAAGTGATGTGCATTACCGAGAGGGCCGAGAGATACCTCTCCGACAATTGGAGTGACAAATCCTAATCTCAAAATACGCCAACCCAACAAGTACCTTTGGAGACACATGTAGAGCACCTTTATAATCACCCAGTTACGTTGTGACGTTTGGTAGCACATAAAGTGTTCCTCCGGTAAACGGGAGTTGCATAATCTCATAGTCATAGGAACATGTATAAGTCATGAAGAAAGCAATAGCAACAAACTAAACGATCAAGTGCTAAGCTAACGAAATGGGTCAAGTCAATCACGTCATTCTCCTAATGATGTGATCCCGTTAATCATATGACAACTCATGTCTATGGTTAGGAAACATAACCATCTTTGATCAACGAGCTAGTCAAGTAGAGGCATACTAGTGACATACTGTTTGTCTATGTATTCACACATATATTATGTTTCCGGTTAATACAATTCTAGCATGAATAATAAACATTTATCATGATATAAGGAAATAAATAATAACTTTATTATTGCCTCTAGGGCATATTTCCTTCAGTCTCCCATTTGCACTAGAGTCAATAATCTAGTTCACATCGCCATGTGATTTAATACCAATAGTTCACATCACCATGTGATTAACACCCATAGTTCACATCGACATGTGACCAACACCCAAAGGGTTTACTAGAGTCAATAATCTAGTTCACATCGCTATGTGATTAACACCCAAAGAGTACTAAGGTGTGATCATGTTTTGCTTGTGAGAGAAGTTTAGCCAACGGGTCTGCCACATTCAGATCCGTATGTATTTTGCAAATTTCCATGTCAACAATGCTCTGCATGGAGCTACTCTAGCTAATTGCTCCCACTTTTAATATGTATCCAGATTGAGACTTTGAGTCATCTGGATCAGTGTCAAAACTTGCATCGACGTAACCCTTTACGACGAAGCTTTTTGTCACCTCCATAATCGAGAAACATATCCTTATTCCACTAAGGATAATTTTGACCGTTGTCCAGTGATCTACTCCTAGATCACTATTATACCCCTTGCCAAAAACAGTGTAGGGTATACAATAGATCTGGTACACAGCATGGCATATTTTATAAAACCTATGGCCAATGCATAGGGAATGACTTTCATTCTCTTTCTATCTTCTGCTGTGGTCAGGCTTTGAGTCTTACTCGGTTTCACACCTTGTAACACAAGCAAGAACTCTTTCTTTGACTATTCCATTTCGAACTACTTCAAAATCTTGTCAAGGTATGTACTCATTGAAAAACTTATCAAGCGTCTTGATCTATCTCTATAGATCTTGATGCTCAATATGTAAGCAACTTCACCGAGGTCTTTCTTTGAAAAACTCCTTTCAAACACTCCTTTATGCTTTGTAGAATAATTCTACATTATCTCCGATCAACAATATGTCATTCACATATACTTATCAGAAATGATGTAGTGCTCCCACTCACTTTCTTGTAAATACAGGCTTCACCACAAGTCTGTATAAAACTATATGCTTTGATCAACTTATCAAAGCGTATATACCAACTCCGAGATGCTTGCACTAGTCCATAGATGGATCGCTAGAGCTTGCATATTTAGCACCTTTAGGATTGACAAAACTTTCTTGTTGCATCATATACAACTCTTCTTTAATAAATCTATTAAGGAATGTAGTTTTGTTTATCCATTTGCCAGATTTCATAAAATGTGGCAATTGCTAACATGATTCAGATAGACTTAAGCATAGATACGAGTGAGAAACTCTCATTGTAGTCAACACCTTGAACTTGTCGAAAACCTTTTGCGACAATTCTAGCTTTGTAGATAGTAACACTACTATCAGCGTCCGTCTTCCTCTTGAAGATCCATTTAATCTCAATTGCTTGCTGATCAACGGGCAAGTCAACCAAAGTCCACACTTTGTTCTCATACATGGATCCCATCTCAGATTTCATGGCCTCAAGCCATTTCGCGGAATCTGGGCTCATCATCGCTTCCTCATAGTTCGTAGGTTCGTCATGGTCAAGTAACATGAACTCCAGAATAGGATTACTGTACCACTCTGGTGCGGATCTCACTCTGGTTTACCTACGAGGTTCGGTAGTAACTTGATCTAAAGTTACATGATCATCATCATTAGCTTCCTCACTAATTGGTGTAGTAGTCACAGGAACAGATTTCTTTGATGAACTACTTTCCAATAAGGGAGCAGGTACAGTTACCTCATCAAGTTATAATTTCCTCCCACTCACTTCTTTCGAGAGAAACTCCTTCTCTAGAAAGGATCCATTCTTAGCAACGAATATCTTGCCTTCGGATCTGTGATAGAAGGTGTACCCAACATTTTCTTTTGGGTATCCTATGAAGACGCACTTCTCCGATTTGGGTTTGAGCTTATCAGGTTGAAACTTTTTCACATAAGCATTGCAACCTCAAACTTTAAGAAACGACAGCTTAGGTTTCTCGCCAAACCATAGTTCATACAGTGTCGTCTCAACGAATTTAGATGGTGCCCTATTTAACGTGAATGTAGTTGTCTCTAATGCATAACCCCAAAACAATAGTGGTAAATTGGTAAGAGACATCATAGATCGCAACATATCTAATAAAGTACGATTACGATGTTCGGACACACCATTACACTGTGGTGTTCTAGGTGGCGTGAGTAGTGAAAATATTTCACATTGTTTTAACTTAAGACCAAACTCGTAACTCAAATATTTTACTTCTACGATCATATCGTAGAAACTTTTATTTTTGTTACGATGATTCTCCACTTCACTCTGAAATTCTTTGAACTTTTCAACTGTTTCAGACTTGTGTTTCATTAAGTAGATATACCCATATCTGCTCAAATCATCTGTGAAGGTCAGAAAATAACGATACTTGCCATGAGCCTTAACACTCATCGGACCGCATACATCAGTATGTATTATTTCCAATAAGTCAGTTGCTCGCTCCATTGTTCCGGAGAACGGAGTCTTAGTCATCTTGCCCATGAGGCATGGTTCGCAAACATCAAGTGATTCATAATCAAGTGATTCCAAAAGTCCATCAACATGGAGTTTCTTCATGCGCTTTACACCAATATGACCTAAACGGCAGTGCCACAAATAAGTTGCACTATCATTATTAATTTTGCATCTTTTGGTTTCAATATTATGAATATGTGTATCACTACGATCGAGATCCAACGAACCATTTTCATTGGGTGTATAACCATATAAGGTTTTATTCATGTAAACAGAACAACAATTTATTCTCTTACTTAAATGAATAACCGTATTGCAATAAACATGATCAAATCATATTCATGCTCAACGCAAACACCAAATAACACTTATTTAGGTTCAACACTAATCCCGAAAGTATAGGGAGTGTGCGATGATGATCATATCAATCTTGGAACCACTTCCAACACACATCGTCACTTCACCCTTAACTAGTCTCTGTTCATTCTGCAACTCCCGTTTCGAGTTACTACTCTTACCAACTGAACCAGTATTAAATACCGGGGGGTTGCTACGAACACTAGTAAAATACACATCAATAATCCGTATATCAAATATACCTTTGTTCACTTTGCCATCCTTCTTATCCGCCAAATACTTGGGGCAGTTCCGCTTCCAGTGACCAGTCCCTTTACAGTAGAAGCACTTAGTCTCAGGCTTAGGACTAGACTTGGGCTTCTTCACTTGAGCAGCAACTTACTTGCCGTTCTTCTTGAAGTTCCCCTTCTTCCCTTTGCCCTTTTCTTGAAACTAGTGGTCTTGTCTACCATCAACACTTGATATTTTTCTTGATTTCTACCTTCGTTGATTTCAGCATTACGAAGAGCTTGGGAATCGTTTCCGTTATCCCTTGCATATCATAGTTCATCACGAAGTTCTACTAACTTGGTGATGGTGACTAGAGAATTCCGTCAATCACTATCTTATCTGGAAGATTAACTCCCACTTGATTCAAGCGATTGTAGTACCCAGAAAATCTGAGCACATGCTCACTGCTTGAGCTATTCTCCTCCATCTTTTAGCTATAGAACTTGTTGGAGACTTCATATCTCTCAACTCGGGTATTTGCTTGAAATATTAACTTCAACTCCTGGAACATCTCATATGGTCCATGACATTCAAAACGTCTTTGAAGTCCCGATTCTAAGCCGTTGAGCATGGTGCACTAAACTATCAAGTAGTCATCATATTGAGCTAGCCAAACGTTCATAACGTCTGCATCTACTCCTGCAATAGGTCTGTCACCTAGCGGTGCATCAAAGACATAATTCTTCTGTGCAGCAATGAGGATAATCCTCAGATCACAGATCCAATCCGCATCATTGCTACTAACATTTTTCAACATAATTTTTCTCTAGGAACACAATAAACTAGGAGCAACATCGCGAGATATTGATCTACAACATAGATATGCTAATACTACCAGGACTAAGTTCATGATAAATTAAAGTTCAATTAATCATATTACTTAAGAAATCCCACTTAGATAGACATCCCTCTAATCTTCTAAGTGATCACGTGATCCATATCAACTAAACCATGTCCGATCATCACATGAGATGGAGTAGTTTCAATGGTGAACATCACTATGCTGATCATATCTACTATATGATTCACGCTCGACCTTTCGGTCTCCGTGTTCCAAGGCCATATCTGTTATATGCTAGGCTCGTCAAGTTTAACCTGAGTATTCTGCGTGTGCAACTGTTTTGCACCCATTGTATTTGAACGTAGAGCCTATCACACCCGATCATCACGTGGTGTCTCAGCACGAAGAACTTTCGCAACGGTGCATACTCAGGGAGAACACTTATACTTTGATAATTTAGTGAGGGATCATCTTATAATGCTACCGTCAATCAAAGCAAGATAAGATGCATAAAAGATAAACATCACATGCAATCAATATAAGTGATATGATATGGCCATCATCATCTTGTACTTGTGATCTCCATCTCCGAAGTACCGTCATGATCACCATCGTCACCGGCGCGACACCTTGATCATCATCGTAGCATCGTTGTCGTCTCGCCAATCTTATGCTTCCACAACTATCGCTACCGCTCAGTGATAAAGTAAAGCATTACAACGCGATTGCATTGCATACAATAAAGCGACAACCATATGGCTCCTGCTAGTTGCTGATAACTTGGTTACAAAACATGATCATCTCATACAATAAAATTTAGCATCATGTCTTGACCATATCACATCACAACATGCCCTACAAAAACAAGTTAGACGTCCTCTCTTTGTTGTTGCAAGTTTTACGTGGCTGCTATGGGCTTAGCAAGAACCGTTCTTACCTACGCATCAAAATCACAACGATAGTTTGTCAAGTTGGTGCTGTTTTAACCTTCGCAAGGACCGGGCGTAGCCACACTTGGTTCAACTAAAGTTGGAGAAACTGACACCCGCCAGCCACCTGTGTGCAAAGCACGTCGGTAGAACCAGTCTCGCGTAAGCGTACGCGTAATGTCGGTCCGGGCCGCTTCATCCAACAATACCACCGAACCAAAGTATGACATGCTGGTAAGCAGTATGACTTATATCGCCCACAACTCACTTGTGTTCTACTCGTGCGCAACATCAACGCATAAAACCTAGGCTCGGATGCCACTGTTGGGGAACGTAGTAATTTCAAAAAAAAATCCTACGCATACGCAAGATCATGGTGATGCATAGCAATGAGAGGGGAGAGTGTTGTCTATGTACCCTTGTTGACCAAAAGCGGAAGCGTTAGCACAACGCGGTTGATGTAGTCGTATGTCTTCACGGACCGACCGATCAAGTACCGAACACACGGCACCTCCGAGTTCTGCACACGTTCAACTCGATGACGTCCCTCGAACTCCGATCCAGCCGAGTGTTGAGGGAGAGTTTCGTCAGCATGACAGCGTGGTGACGATGATGATGTTATACTGACGCAGGGCTTCGCCTAAGCACCGCTACGATATGATCGAGGTGGATTATGGTGGAGGGGGCACCGCACACGGCTAAGAGATCAAGAAATCAATTGTTGTGGCTATGAGGTGCCCCGTGGCCACGTATATAAAGGAGTGGAGGAGGGGAGGGGCCGGCCCTCTCTATGGCGCGCCCTAGGGGAGTCCTACTCCCACCGGGAGTAGGATCCCCCCTTTCCTAGTAGAACTAGGATCCCTTCCAAGTAGTAGGAGTAGGAGAGAAGGAAAGGGAAGGGAAAAGGAGAAGGAAGGAAGGGGGCGCCCCCCCTCCCTAGTCCAATTCGGACCAGCCCATGGGGAGGGGTGCGGCCACCCTTTGAGGCCTTTCTCTCCTTTCTCGTATGGCACATTAGGGCCCAATACGAATTCCCGTAACTCCCCGGTACTCCCGAAAATACCCGAATCACTCGGAACCTTTCCGATGTCCGAATATAGTCGTCCAATATATCGATCTTCACGTATCGACCATTTCGAGACTCCTCGTCATGTCCCCGATCTCATTCGGGACTCCGAACTCCTTCGGTACATCAAACACATAAACTCATAATATAACCGTCATCGAACTTTAAGCGTGCGGACCCTACGGGTTCGAGAACTATGTAGACATGACCGAGACACGTCTCCGGTCAATAACCAATAGCGGAACCTAGATGCTCATATTGGTTCCCTTTGTCATCGGTATGTTACTTGCCCGAGATTCGATCGTCGGTATCTCAATACCTAGTTCAATCTCGTTACCAGCCAACATGCCGGAGGAGGGTTGTCTCTTGTACTGTTGCTTGAACAAGGTGGATTTCACGAGGCAAATGCCCTCTTTCGATGAGTGGGGATTATGCTCGGCCGGTCTTGAAGGGTCTCGCGAGAACCCAGTCCCCGTGGCTCCTTTGCCCGCCACTAGCATGGCAATCTCCTCGGAAGTGGGTGCAGGGGGGCGACCATCATCGGCCGCTGGTGTCGTGGCTGCTGAGGAATCGGCGCTGCTCGGGGCTCCCGGAGGGCCGCCCCACGGCCCTCCAGAGAGCCATCTTGAGGAAGCGGCCAGAGGGGCATCGCAGCCCGATACTCCTGAGGCACAGCCCCCGAGGCCCCGGCGGATCACCGTGAAGCGGAGGATGGCACCATCGAGGTCGCCCCCTCAGGAGCTACCCCAACTGTGCCCCAGAGCTGGTGATCGTGCTCTGGGCTTCGGCCGGCTCCGACTAAACTTTGATGCGCTCCGGAAGAGGAAGGGGTCTCCAAGCTGCAGCGGTGATGCCTTCCGGCCATAGAAACAGAGGAAGTATATCACCATAGACGAGTGAGTACCTTATCTTTATAGTTTCTCGAGTGCTACTTCCCCTCCTGACTATGGCTCCTCGGGGTCCTTTCTGCTAGGGCGGCGAAATCTCCCGAGAAGCCACTTCCCCCTGCTTTGAGTCCCCTGGTCTTGAGTGCCCCAAGCCAGCGCGCCGCACTTGGCGCGAGGTTGGCCGGAGAGGCAAGCACGCCCTCCTGGCACCTCGCCCCTGTGTTCTTGCCATCCCTTCTTCATGGCCTTGCCTGAGGGGCAGGAGGTGTGCCAAGGGCTCCTCCCCTGGTTATTGACGGTGGCCGGATCACCTCGGTCTTGGCCTCTTCTTCGAGCAACGAGCCTTTGCCCCTCCAGGCCTCTACTGAGGCTCGAAGGGAGACCGGGAAGGTGCTAGCCTCCAGCCCTCTGCTGGGAGGAAGCGATCCACTTCGGACTCCTTCAACATCCTCTGGCATGGAGGACGGACCCGGCCGCACGCTCGAGCTTGCGCGCAAGCGGGGTGCCGTCTACCATGAGCTCTTCCGGGAGGCGATGGGTGCGTTGAGCAGGCTTGGGGAGGAACTCATGGATGTTGATGCTCGTCTTGAAATTGAGGGCCTCCGGCTGGTGGACGAATGGCATCAACTGAAGGTGGCCATCAACCTCGGGCGCCACCAGCATGAGCAGGCTAGCGCGGACGCCAAGGCATCCCTTGCAACCTCGCCCGAGGCCAGTGCCCGAGCCTTGGAGGAGGCCAGGGAGGCAGACCACTGCTGTGAGGTTGCTGAGGAGCACCGGCGAGAGCTCCAGGCCCTGAATGCCTCCCTGGAGCAGCAAGTGGAGGCGCGTAGAGCTACCTTGGTGTTGATGAAGGGGGCGTCCTCCGATGCGGGGGGATCTTGAGGCGCGAGGAAGCGCTGATGCTGGAGGCCACAGAGCGCTGCCTCGAGCTCGAGTGGTTGGAGACGAGGGAGCATCAGGTTGCTCAAGCGGAAGATGTTGTCGGCGCGCGCGAGGCCAGGATCTAGGAGGAAGTGAACCGCGGGGTGGCGGAGGCCCGCGCTGATCGTGCCAATAGGTACGACCTGAAGCTGAAGTTCGTGGAGGCCGAAGCCGAGGATAGGACCACCACCCTCAGTTCAAGGTTGGCGGAGGCGGAGCAGCGCGAGAAAGCCGCCGCAGCTGCCCTGATCTCCGTGTAGGCCGAGTTGGCCTCCGCCCGCGCTGAGCTGCTCCCGCTGCAGCAGCGGGTTACTGCTGCTGAGTCCCTTGCGCAACAGAGCAGGGAGGAGGCGATCCGGCAATAGACGCTGTTGCGCGAGCACACCCCCATGCTCCGGGACCTCAGGACGAGGGCCAACCAGGCGCTGGACGCCATTTGCAACGAACACACCCCTCACGCCCACGCAGATGACTATGCCAGCCACCTTCGCTTCTTCACTGATGTTGTGAAGCGCCTGGAGAACTGGGCTGAGAGGGCTTGCGAGCTTGTCGAGGAGAAGCGCCGAGGCCTCCTCGGGCGCGCATTTTCCCGCGTTTTCAGCCATATCCAGAACATCAATCCTGATTTTGACTTTGATGCCGTCATCGCCCCGGTGCCCGAGGTCATCCGAGACAACCTAGCACGCTGGGTGGACGACAATGTGGATGCTCTGGTCAGGGCCTTCTCCTCCGAGGATGACACGGTGGTGGTCGTGGCGGACGAGGGCGGCGCGGCTGATGATGGTGAAGACGGTGCCAGCGACAACGACAGTGGTGCCAGCGACGCGCCTGATAGCGACCCGGAGGACGCGGCGAGCGACATGTCCTACTGAGCCCGCACTCCTTTTGTTTTGAACCTACATGAAATGCTGTTGGAAGAATGCTATTTGAGTTAATTGTCAGATCTGCTGCTCCATTTAGCTATTTGTCATTTTTTCCATGATTATTGTGTGCATGATATGCCCATGAGCTCTACATATGTTTTGTTAAGGGTTTTGCCATCTTTCCAGAGGTGCAACCCATGTATTTTTGTGATGTGTGTGGTGTCTAGCACAAGCTTGCAAAGTGGTGCACTTGGTAATGCTGATTTCAGGGACTTAGCATTTCCACTAAGTCCTTGGTCTGTTTATCTCATTATGCCATATGTTCTTGTTGTTTCCTAGTGATCCGTGCCTCTTTTGAGGATGATCAGTAAGGATGTTTTGTTAATCTTGTGGTGATCTATCCATACATGTCTTTGTTTGCATTTATGGAGCACCCTAGCTTGAGTCAATCGAGCTCTACTTTTGCTATTTCGTGAATCTGGGCAGATTGTCTACTTGTTAGCGATTTTGCCGAGGATGTTGTAGTTGATCCATGCATGCTATGTTATTGTTCTTGCCATGTCTAGCTTGTATTTTGTGTATTCTTGATGGGTGTATGCTTAGATTGTCATGCCTTGCTTTGTAGTGAGTGCATCAAGCTCGTTAACATGCCTACTTGATATCTGTTTCAGCATGCTCCAGTTTTCACTAAGTCTGAGAACTGATTATGTTTTTGCCATGTTCACACGCTTGCAATTGTATTTTCTGATCCCTTTTGGCTCAAGGTTACTAAGGGACTTTTGTTAAGCTCTTTGAGTAGCTCCATGTCATGCTTTACTTTGCCATGTTTAGGTCCTGTAGCATATAGTTTTCATGCTCCGAAGTGTGCTACCTGATCTGAAATTCCAGACAAGTGTTAATTTCACCAAGTCTGAAATCTGTTTACCATATGCATTTTTGCCATGCTTGTTTGAACCTGTTAATGTATGAATTGGCCGTAGCTCAGTGCTAGACTTTTATTAAGCATCATGAATGGATCCCTGCCATGTATTTTGTTGCCATGTTTGAGTGCTGTAGCATATTCTTCTTGTTGCATTTAGATGGCTACTTGCTGTAAATCGCAGAACGTGGTCATATTTGCATTGCTTGCCATTTCCAAACCGTACCTCTGATTCCGGCGTTCTTTATATCGTTTTCAAGCGATTTCATCTCATCTTTCCAGTGGCACACTTGGATTTCCAAGTTGAGGCCAGATCCTATCTTTCCTTGTCAAATCATGCATATGCATCGCATACCGCATCCCGCATAGCATACCATGTTCTTGTGTTGGTTGTTTACTATGTTGTGTGCTTCTTTTCCGGTGTTTGCTTCTTCGGTTTGGTTCCGATAACGTCGCGTTTTTGAGGACCTGTTCGTCTACGTCTGTTTGTCTTCTTCATGGACTCGTTCTTCTTCCTTGCAGGATCTGAGGCAAGATGATCATACCCTCGAAATCACTTCTATCTTTGCTTGCTTAGTTGCTCGCTCTTTTGCTATGCCTATGCTGCGATACCTACCACTTGCTTATCATGCCACCCATATTGTTGAACCAAGCCTCTAACCCACCTTGTCCTAGCAAACCGTTGTTTGGCTATGTTACCGCTTTGCTCAGCCCCTCTTATAGCGTTGTTAGTTGTAGGTGAAGATTGAAGTTTGTTCCTTGTTGGAACATGACAATGTTGTTCCTCGTTGGGACATGTTGACTGGTTGGGATATCATAATATATCTTATTTAATTAATGCATCTATATACTTGGTAAAGGGTGGAAGGCTCGGCCTTATGCCTGGTGTTTTGTTCCACTCTTGCCGCCCTAGTTTCCGTCATATTGGTGTTATGTTCCCGGATTTTGCGTTCCTTTCGCGGTTGGGTTATAATGGGAACCCCTTGACAGTTCGCTTTGAATAAAACTCCTCCAGCAAGGCCCAACCTTGGTTTTACCATTCGCCACCTAGCCTTTTTTCCCTTGGGAGTCGCGCATCCCGAGGGTCATCTTATTTTAACCCCCCCGGGCCAGTGCTTGTCTAAGTGTTGGTCCAACCCAGAGCACCGTGCGGGGCCGTCCCTTGGCAACTTGGGTTACGTTGGCTCCCGTACGCTTAGCTTATCCGGTGTGCCCTGAGAACAAGGTATGTGCAGCTCCTATCGGGATGTCGGCGCATCGGGTGGTCTTGCTGGACTTGTTTTACCATTGTCGAGGATGTCTTGAAGAACCGGGATACCGAGTCTGATCGGAATGTCTCGGGAGGAGGTCTATTCCTTCGTTGACCGTGAGAGCTTGTCATGGGCTAAGTTGGGACACCCCTGCAGGGATTTGAACTTTCGAAAGCCGTGCCCCTGGTTATGGGCAGATGGGAATTTGTTAATGTTCGGTTGTAGAAAACCTGAAGTTGACCTTAATTAAAATGAATCAACCGCGTGTGTAACCGTGATGGTCTCTTTCCGGCGGAGTCCGGGAAGTGAACACGGTGTTGGAGTTATGCTTGACGTAGGTTGTTTTAGGATCACTTCTTGATCATACTTTTATCGACCGTGCTTTGCCTTCTCTTCTCGCTCTCATTTGCGTATGTTAGCCACCATATATGCTAGTCGCTTGCTGCAGCTCCACATCATACCTTTACCTTTCCCTTAAGCTTAAATAGTCTTGATCGCGGTGCGAGATTGCTGAGTCCCCGTGGCTCACAGATACTTCCAAAACCAGTTTGCAGGTGCCGTTGAGTCCGTGCAGATGACGCAACCAAGCTTAGGAGGAGCTCGATGAAGATCTTGTCCTTTGTGTTGTTTCGTTCTAGTTGATCAGTAGTGGAGCCCAGTTGGGGTCGATCGGGGACCTTTGTCGCATTTGGGGTTCTTCTTTTATTTTGGCTCCGTAGTCGGGCCCTGATTGTATTTGGTTGTTGTAATGCTTTATTCATGTAATTGTGTGAAGTGGCGATTGTAAGCCAACTATGTATCCCTTTTCCTTATGTATTACATGGGTTGTGTGAAGATTACCTCACTTGCGACATTGCTTTCAATGCGGTTATGCCTCTAAGTCGTGCTTCGACACGTGGGAGATATAGCCGCATCGAGGGTGTTACAGAGGGGGGGGGCAGCCCCTTGTGGCCCTTCTCTCTCCCCACTAAGGCCCATGAAGGCCCATTAGTTCTCCCGGGGGGTTCCGATAACCCTCCGGCACTTCGATAATTATCTGGTACCTCTCGAAACTCATCCGGTGTCCGAATAACATCGTCCAATATATCAATCTTTATGTCTCGACCATTTCGAGACTCCTCGTCATGTCCGTGATTGTTGGGGAATGTGGTAATTTCAAAAATTTCCTACGCACACGCAAGATCATGGTGATGCATAGCAACGAGAGGGGAGAGTGTTGTCCACATACCCTCATAGACCGAAAGCGGAAGCGTTAGCACAACGCGGTTGATGTAGTCGTACGTCTTCACGACCCGACCGATCAAGCACCGAAACTATGGCACCTCCGAGTTCTAGCACACGTTCAGCTCGATGACGATCCCCGGACTCCGATCCAGCAGAATGTCAGGGAAGAGTTCCGCCAGCACGATGGTGTGGTGACGATCTTGATGTTCTACCGTCGCAGGGCTTCGCCTAAGCACCGCTACAATATTATCGAGGATTATGGTGGAAGGGGGCACCGCACACGGCTAAGAGATCAATGATCAATTGTTGTGTCTCTGGGGTGCCCCCTGCCCCCGTATATAAAGGAGCAAGGGGGAGGAGGTGCGACCAGGAAAGGGGCGTGCCAGGAGGAGTCCTACTCACACCGGGAGTAGGACTCCCCCCTTTTCCATGCTGGACTAGGACTTGGGGGGAAGGAGAGAAAGAGGGGAAAGGAAAGGGGGGGGGGCGCCGCCCCCCTCCTTGTCCAATTCAGACAAATAGCTAAATGGTCCCGCACTCAAATAGCACTCCTTTTGTTGTTTTGTAAGTTAGGAATAAGAAGAGACCAAACCGAACACATCTATGAGCCGGTATTGGGACTCCGTAAGCCGACGAGAGTCACCCGTGTATATAAGGGGACGACCTGGCGGCGGTTCAAGGACAACAGACAACAACTCGAGACATAGGCGAAGCTTGTTTGCTCCCTAGTCATCGAAACCCCATCAATTCCATCACAACTAGACGTAGGCTTTTACCTTCATCGAAGGGGCCGAACTAGTATAAACTCTCTTGCGTCCTTGTGTCCGCTTTAACCCCTTCAAGCTAACCCATCGCGATGGCTCCACGACTAAGTCCTTTCTCTAGGGCATCTGCCATGACAAAACCACGACAGTTGGCGCCCACCGTGGGGCTATCGCACGACGGTTTTCGGTTCTTAGAGGGCTGCTTTGAAGGACTCGAGGGCTACACTGTAGGCCAGATGACTAAGAGTCGTCGCGGCAAGCTCTACATCGACGACGCAGGCTGGGGCCCCGAGGCCGGCTCAATTGAGTACGGGTACCGGGTCCCCTTTGGTAGCATTCACGTTTTCATTGGCAAGATCGGTGAACCGGGCCCTGAGCCGGACATCTGCACCGACCTTGTCGAGACGGCTCAGCGTGCGCAATCCGCCTGGGTTAAACCGGCCATGAAGCGTGCCTTCGTGGGAGTCATCCATGGAGGAAGTTATGAGGACGGATCAGAATTTCGCGGGGCGACTGTCGTTTGTTCCGGTGATGAATCTTCGACCGGAGAAACCGAATCTCTTTATCAGCTACAAGATGGCCGGATTGGGAGCTGTTCCGATGGCGACAGTATTCCGGACCCCTCTGATCTGCCCAACCGGGTTGGAATATTCATGGCCGGAACACAAGCAGCGCTTCATTCTTCGACAGCTGCGGCAACGATCTCCGGTTCAGCAGCGGCGATGGCTGCCGGGGCAGGAGGCCCTGTGCGCCCGCCGGCTCAGGTTCTATCAGAACTATTTGATGCGTTGGCTGTGCTTATGGCGGAAGTTAATCCGCCAGATCAGGACGTTCACAACACGGAGATTGCAAAGGTAAAGGAACAGATCACCCAGGCCAAGGCGGATCTGGCGGCTGAGGACACCAGGATGGCCGCAGAGCGGGCCGCTTTAGACGCACAGGCCTACAGGCTTATGTTGGACCAGAGCGCGTCGCATAAAGTCATGAGAAGGAAGCACCGATCCCGCTTACCTCTGGTTTTCGAGGCCAGAGACCTTTTCAACACTCCAGGACCAAGAGCCGGCAATCTGCTGGAGGGGAACCGGGCAGAAGCCCCTGGGACCGGTGCACTGGTTCAGCCTCGTCAGATGGACCCGCCTCGTCAAAACACCGTTATACCTCAGGATGCTTTAACACCTCCGGGTCACTACTCCAACCCAATGGACAATCTTGTTGCCGCTGCTGCACGGCTGGAGGCCATTCCAATTGAAGGTGACTCGCCGCAGCCAGTAGAGACGCGACGGGTCAAGGAACTTCTGAGGACAGCTTTGGCCCAACAGGAAGCGTACTCATACAGCCGCGACCGGATCCACTTGACCCCCCGTCCAAGCCGGAGCTATAGCAGACATATGGATGAACCAGCAGTGTCGAGTAATGAACGACGTGGAGCACCCCATGGCAACAACCCGACGGGTGGTGCTGATGACGCTCAGGAAGTGGTGAACCGGGCCCGAGCGCGCAGGGAGGCCGAGTTAGCCGCACAGCATCAGGCTCGGCAGCTCACGCTGGTTCGTCCAACCATCTCGATCGAACCTGGTGTTACTTCTAGTTCTTTGGGGGTGCCTAGCCTTATCCCCGCTTTACGCAACATGCGCCTGCCCCAAGGATTTCAAAGGCCCGCGTAAGGTACCAAATTACACGGCGGATCAACCTCCAGAGACATGGGTGGAGAGCTATGAGATGGCCACAGAGATGCTTGATGTGGATGACACGGCGTGTGCGAAATACTTCACCATGATGCTTGAAGGAACGGCCCGTACTTGGTTAAAAAGCTTGCCAGCTAATTCTATCAGTTCATGGGCTCAATTACGAGCCCGGTTTATCAGCAATTTCAAGGATACCTGTAAACAGCCTATGTCGATAGTGGACTTAGCTGCATGCGTCCAGGAGGAAGGAGAATCAACGACTCATTGGGTGCGCCAGGTTTCACAAGTGTTGCACTCCTCAGACCGCATCAACGCTGACACCGCTGTATTAACCCTAGAAGGCAACTGCCGGTTTGGGCCCCTGAAGTTGAAATTGGGACGGATGAAGCATCATTGCACCGACATGGGGACCCTCATGGCCGCTTTGGTGAAATATGCTGATTCTGATAGTACCAAGGATCCCGAATCTGATGATGACAAGACAGGGAAAGGGAAGAAGAACAGCAGCTCCAAAGGTCAGCAGCATCACTGGGTAGGCAATGACAGAGGAGGCAAGCGTAAAGCGGATGGTAACATGGACTTTGTGGCTAATACCAACGCACAGGACAATGGCCAGCGACGCAAGGGTAGGCTGAAAAATCGTAATGGAGCACCCAACCCTAACCCAAACCGCCTAAACTATCTGCTAAGCCAGCCCTGTCCAAGACATGGGACGAAGGAGGCGCCAGCAAACCACCTTTGGAAGGATTGCTTTATTATGCAGGAGTTCAAGAATTCTAATAATTTCCGGTATGATCACGAATCTGGCGGTGGCTCAGGATCCGGGCCGGGTTACGGTGGAGGAAGTTCCCCACGAGGTGATAAGTTTTGTTATGTTCTCCGTTTAATGTTCCCTTGTACTAACAATGCAGCTGAGTATGAAGCCTTGCTCCATGGTCTCCGGATGGCTAAGGAGATGAATCTAAGTCGAGTTAAGTGCTTTGGTGACTTGGACCTTGTGGCTCAGCAAGTGTCTGGCACTTGGGACTCCAAGGACCCACTCATGGCAACATATCGTCATGAGGTGGATACTGTCGCAGGTTATTTCAAAGGCTATCAGGTGGACCACGTGGACCGGCAAAAAAATGAAGCGGCAGACGCTTTAAGCCACCGGTCCCACCCAATGTTTTTCTGGATGTGCTGCACAACCCGTCGGTCAAGATCCCTGGTGAAGAGGATTTGTCTATTCCTGATCCGGAGGCTCAATTGGTGGCGGCTCTTCATGTTATTCCAGATTGGACGCTTCCTTACCTGGTGTACAAGAACCGGGGTGAGTTGCCAGAGGATGAGGTTCTAGCCCGGCAGATAATCCGGCGATCCAAGTCCATGGCTATCATCAACGGCGAGTTGCATCATTGCAGTATATCAGGAGCTTTTCAACGCTGCGTGTCTCCAGAAGAAGGCCGTGAAATTTTGCATGAGATCCACGAAGGAGATTGTGGTCACCACGCCGGTTCAAAGTCTCTGGTGGCTAAAGCGTTTCGCCATGGTTTTTATTGGTTAACTGCTCATGCTGATGCGGAGGATCTGGTCAGACGATGTGATGGTTGCCAAAGGTTTTCAAGGCGTGCTCATGTACCGGCTCAAGAATTGAGAATGATTCCAATTACTTGGCCGTTTGCGACTTGGGGGCTGGATATGGTTGGGCCTTTCAAAAGGTCCAAAGATAAGAAGACCCACCTCCTGGTGGCGGTTGACAAGTTTACAAAGTGGGTGGAGGCAGAACCTGTTAGCAAGTGTGATGCGGCCACGACGGTTCAGTTCATCAAAAAGGTGATTTTCCGGTTTGGCTTTCCGCACAGTATTATCACAGATAATGGTACCAATTTGTCCAAAGGTGCTATGAAGGAGTTCTGCGAACGGGAGCACATCCGGCTCGACGTTTCATCAGTGGCACATCCCCAGTCCAATGGTCAAGCAGAAAGAGCTAATCAAGAGATCTTGAGAGGCATCAAGCCCCGGCTCATGGTTCCTTTGCAGAGAACGCCGGGTTGTTGGGTAGAAGAATTACCATCTGTGTTATGGAGCATCAATACAACACCCAACAGATCAACAGGATACACACCGTTCTTCATGGTTTATGGAGCGGAGGCAGTTCTCCCCAATGATATCCGTCATGATTCATCTCGTGTCACGGCTTATATTGAAGCGGACAACGAGACAGCACAGCAAGATGCTTTGGACCGGTTGGATGAAGAGCGTGACATCGCAGCCGCCCGATCGATGATTTACCAGCAGGATCTTCATCGTTATCACAGTCGCCGGGTCAGAACCAGAACCTTTCAGGAAGGAGATTTGGTGCTTCGGCTCATCCAAGATCAGACTGATATGCATAAGTTATCCCCACCTTGGGAGGGGCCTTTCGTGGTCAGCAAGAATCTGCACAACGGGTCGTACTATCTGATCAATATTCGAGAGCATAAGGACTCACGTACATCAGAGGAGGAGACTAACAGGCCGTGGAATATAGCTCATCTTCGGCCTTACTATACCTGAGCCATTGGCTATACTTATGTACATATTACGATAGTGTATATATTATGATTAAATATAATAAACCGGAACCTCAGCTAAAGCGGGGTATCTGTTCTTTTACATCATGTGAGGTTACACGGAGTTTCTCTAAAGCGGCCTCCGGTTTACCCCTTGAGTTCGCTTTGCTAAAAGCATCGTGTTATATCACTTGGAGGATTGGTCGTGTCCGAACCAATACCATGCCTCTTGATAGGCGAGAGCCACCAAATCACTTGGGGACTTGGTCATGTCTGAACCAGTCATGCCTCTTGATCGGCCTAAGGCCACAGAATCACTTGGGGGCTTGGTCGAACCCGAACCATGACCATGCCATTTGGTCGGCATAAATGCCACGGTTTCATTTGGGACCTGGCTGACTAGAACCATAGTTACACCTAACGGGAGCTTGGTCGTGTTTGGCCATGGTAACGCCATTTGATCAGCTTAAATAAACCTTTTTTGGCAAACGGTTTTGTCGTTGCTTTTGCTTCACACTTTTCTTTGAAGGGTTTTTTTTGCTTTTCATTGTGTTTTTTAAACCGACAAAGTTTTTTAACCAATCAATTGACGGAACACAGTTCACGTCAATCCGGAGACTATTTGTCCGGTTTGATCCTTGTTGTTAACATCCTCTTATGGAGTAACACGATGTTTATTATAACCCGGCATGGTTTACATGGTAAACCAGCGTCATATATATATATATATATATATATATATACAGGAGCTGTTATCTCCTCCAACAGTGTGGGTTTGCAAAACTCCGCTTCAAGATTGGCCAAGCCAACTTCACGCTCAATGATGGCAGGTATTATATATCTCAAAAAATTTGATCATATACTTAAAATTTTGTTTTGATTTCATATATGCAGACATCATATTCCGCCTGACGGTACAACCGCGGTGGCACTTGACGAATTTTTCATTTCAGAAAGTGTTTTGGAAAGTTCATTACCACAGGAAGAACAAATTATGCACGAAGGCATATCAACATCAAAGGTATCAGCTAGCCTATTACAAGGCAACATGGTGCCCATAATAATATAATTTTTTTTCGCAAAGGAGAGGCAGTTTAAAACCGGCTTCCGGTTCAAGTTTGGTCACCAGCCTGGCCTGATGGTTGTGGGTCATCCTGCGCCGCTTCAGCCTCCGTTTCTCTACCCAGTGGCTGGAAATCCACAGTTGTCCAGTCGGTTCCCATTAATGCTTGAAAAACAGCTTCATCATGGATCAGCAATGACGGGTCAATATTGGGAGCGTAAGTATGCTTACGGATTGGAGGGATCAGATTTTCCGATTCATGGATTGGTGCAGCTATTCGCTTGTTCTGATTGTCATATTGGGCTTGATAATGGGACAAGTCTGCTTCCTCAGCCAGTTGACAAGCTAGCGGACGTACCTCCCGGTTTATTGCTCACAGATCCGCTTCGCCAAATTCTGACCCATCTTCCTTCAAGCTGGGATAGCCCTGAGCCGCTTCAATAGGATCAAAATCCGGCACCCAGGCTTTTACCCGAATTAAGGCATTGATTGCACTGGTTCGAGCAGCAGATTTCTTCAGCTCTTCAACCCGGGCAGGAAGCACCGACAGTTTCATCAGAGTATCTTGAATCAAAGTGGGTGCCGGTTTGTTATGAGATGCGGTACAGATGATCCGCTGGGGACCAGCATACAATTGTTCAACCAATGTATGGGCGGCTTTTAGTTTCTTCCGCACATCTGACCCCAAGTGACCAATGCGTGTCCCTGAAATACCATAAAGGGTTAATAAACCGGCGACTCTGTCAGAAGGCAGAGCCAATTCAGAAGGCAAACTGGCTTACCAAAGATAGCAGTAGTCATGGCATGCACGTGCCGCTTTATGCTGGTCAGTTCATCCGCCACTGGTTTTAGTGCAGCCTCGGCATCCTCTGCTCGTTTGATCAAAGCGGACTTCTCAGTGGCCGAATCCACCCGCTTCTTCTTGAAGCTCTCCTTAAGCTGTTCCATGGCGCTTAAAGCGCTGGCCAATTCCTCTTTTGCTTTGGAGGTTTCAGCCTGTTGGGTTTCTAGGTTTTCTTGGAGATCGGTGACTTGGTTTTCTGTCGTCTTCAGCTCCGCCTGCATGCATACAGATATATGCTTCAACAAATCGGTATAAGGATTCAAGTACCAATCACATAACAAGTTATACACTTAGCACTTGGGGGCTAATGCATATTCGGTCTTCATCTTTCAATTGCTTACAAAGTCCCAAGATCAATACAAGTATTCAACTTGGCACTTGGGGGCTAATGGCTATTTGCTCGTATATATTCTGATGCGGCAATTTCAATTACTTAAAGTATCGGTTTAACTACGTTAAGTTGAACCGGCCCTTGGGGGCTACATCAGCGAATTTCAAAGCATCAAGATTTATATTGGTAAGTCCCGGTTTGAAAGAATATTACAAACCGGCCCTTGGGGGCTAGGAGAGTCAGCAAGAATGGAAGCATACAAGCAGGAAGGAGCATATGGAAGTTACCTCATATTTCTCTTTCATCATATTAACCAGACCGGCTTCATAGTCGCGACTGGTATACAACCGGTTCAGATAGCCGGAATGGATATCTTGGGCGTTCAGAGCAGCATAAGTCGTCAGATCAGCGTTCCACTTGCCTTTGCCAAAGGCAGCAAATTCTTCCTTGGCAGAATGTTTGGATAAAGCGACAGGATTGCTTGGCTCAGTATGGCCAGTGCCAGTAATGACAACCTCATCATCCTGGGTACCGCCGGTTTGCACTGGGGCTGTTGGCTTGTTAGTAGGTTTTGCTGGACCGGTGGAACTTTCAATCCGGATGGAACCTGTGGGCTGATTGACAGGACCTGAGGCGTCAGTAGGTCTCTCTTCAGCAATAAGATCATCGTCCTGCTGCGGTGGATCGTTGGGTATATCCTCAGGAATAGCCGCTTCAAGATTGGGTGTCTTGCCTGGTTCAAGAATGACATCTTCTTCGGCCGCTTTGTCCAGGTGGGCCTTCTTGCTTGGCCTAGGTTTGGCCCTGAGAAGAATAACAAAATCAAATACAGCATATGTTCTAAGGCAATGTACTGCAAACATCACAATAAGTATAGCTTACCCAAGCACCGTTTTGAGCGATGGGAGCTGAGTAGCCGATGACTCGCCAGAAGATGAGTGGGAAGTAACCTGGTAATCGGAGTCAAATGGATTAAGAGGTTGACGAAAGCAGCCCGCTTTAGGACAAGCACTGACAAGCAAATTAGAGACCTCTGAATGGCGTTTCCGAACCGAACTATTCGGTAAACTGGCGGAGGTAACTACCTGGCCGCTGTGCCGGGTGGTGCGACGAGCTTCGTGTTGTTGGGTCTTCATAAGAAGTTTAGGATCCAAATAAGCAAGAGGATGAGAAAATTTAACTTTCCGGTTTGCCTGACGGATTTTTTGTGAAGGCAAAGTTTCTGAATCAGAAGAGAGAATAATTACCTCTGCAACATCCGGGTGGCTGGCTTCGGCATCATCCTGACAAATATCATCATCAATAAGACGCATGAAAAATAAACCAAGTGAGTCAAGATCTACCTCAAAGTCCGGATTATCCACCTCATCATCAGGGGCCGGATTAGAAGATGCAGTGGTTCTTTTCCTGTGGGCAGTCTTCTTCATAGCTTTAGTCTTTTGCCGAGTTGCTCTTTCCGGTTTGTCTGGTTTTTCTGGTTTCTCCTGCGGCAGTTTTTTGCTCCAAAACGGATCATTGCCCTGATTATGCAGACACTGATATTAAAAACAATGACCAGACATATCAATAACAGATTCAGCAAAGAGAAAAATCAAAGTCTTACAGCTGGCGGTTTGTTGGTGGCACAGAAGGGAAGCAGGCCGGTTCTAGCGCAGATGTGTTCCGGTTCATTCAGTATCTTATGCACAGCCTCTGTGATTTCTTCATCAGAGAGCTGGAGTTTTGAATGTCGCAGTGGGTCATCAACACTGTCAGTATACTCGCACATCAAACTGGAGCGCTGACTAAGGGGCAGTATGCTCCATGATATCCAACAGCGAGTGAGATCAACCCCTGTTAAACCGTTGGCCATAAAGGCTCTGAGCTTTGACAGCTGGGGAGCATATTTGCTTCTCTCCTGGGCAGTCAATTTTTGAGGAAAAGGGTGTGTATTTCTGAGCCGCTCCGGATGAAAGCCAGGCAAGGGATTCTCACCAGCAGGGGAGGTGTCTTTGCAGTAGAACCATGTTTGATTCCACTCCTTGGGGTGACTGTGCAGCTTGGCGTGAGGGTATGTGACCTCTTTCCTTTTCTGAATCGCCATGCCACCCAACTCCGTATTAGAGCCATCAGTAAACTCAGTACGGCGGTTTAGATGGAAAAGGTCTCTGAACAATTCCACTGTGGGCTCCTCTTGAAAGAACACCTCACAGAGCACTTGGAAGTGGCACATATTTGTAACAGAGTTGGGGCCAGGGTCTTGCGGATGGAGTTGGAAATCGGCTAAAACATCCCGGTAAAATTTAGAACCGGGCGGCTTAAAGCCCCGGGCTAAGTGATCTACGAAAACAACAACCTCTCCTTCTCGAGGTGTGGGAGGGCATTCTTTGCCAGGAGCCCTCCAATGGATGGTATCTTTGCTGCCTAAAGCGCCAATCAGGACTAAATCGTCCAGTTGATCCTCTGTGACGCGAGAAGGAACCCAATTGCACTCATATACTTGCTTGGCCATGATGGAATCTACAAGGTAGAAGATCCCGGTTCAAAAATGCATTTGATCAAGGTACGTTGGTATGGGCACTGTTAAACCGGAGACAGAACTATCTGAACTGGAGTTTCATGAAGCAACCAACATCTGGCGGTTCAACAAGGGGACTAATGGCATATACCGGTTTGGAAAATTTTCTATAAGGTTAAACCGCCTGATTTAAGCATTGAAAAGCTGAGATTGCGGATGGACAAGTACGCACAAACAGGTTTCACAAGATTTCTTTACAGCATTGGATCTGAAGCAAGTTCAGAGAAGAGATAAATACTTAGAGGTTCAAAGGAGCAATACCGAACCAATGAGCAAAACATTCATATAGACCCATGGTTTGAGATGCATAAGTAAAGGCGAAGGTCAAACAACTATCATTGCACAGAATAAAGATTTGTGGATTCATCTAAAGATCTATTGTATGAGCAAGAGGCAGACGATGAACACTGAAGAACTGCGAAACCCTAGGCCAGATCTGCGGGGGAAAAGATAGAAGATTTACCGAAGCTGAGGAAGATGCGGAAGGTTGCCGCGATGTTCTGGTGCGCTCAGGTTGATGCAGTGGCCAAGGATGAGGAAGAGGTCGACGGCGGCGGTGGAACTCCGAGGCTGGCGACGCGAGGAAGATGAAGAAGGCACGGAAGGAGAAAAGAAATGACCCTTCGGTCCTATTTATAAGGCGAAAGAACATGAGTCAGGCGCGACAATCAAGGGGCCACAAAACAGAGCTGTCGCCTCGATTTCCGCCGATCTATTAAACAAAGAAGCATAATGGATAGCTTCGTTATGACATGTGACGTCACTCCGGTTTACAGCAATCAGAGAAGATGACATCATGGCGGTTTACCAATTTATAAGAAGATGTTGAAGATGAAGCTTTTATTAAAGGATTGACATGAACCCGTTCAAATCAATCTGGGGCCTAATGTTGGGGATATTACTACTGGGCGTAAACCGGCCTATTTGGGCCGGGTTAACTTCGTCAGTAGTTAAGTAAGTTAAAGCCCAAGAAGACAGAGGAGGGCTCAAGGCCCATGGTCGGCTCAAGGCTTGCAGCCGTAAACCGGCGTTAGTAGTTGACCTGTATTGTAAGTTAGGAATAAGAAGAGACCAAACCGGACACATCTATGAGCCGGTATTGGGACTCCGTAAGCCGACGAGAGTCACCCGTGTATATAAGGGGACGACTCGGCGGCGGTTCAAGGACAACAGACAACAACTCGAGACATAGGCGAAGCTTGTTTGCTCCCTAGTCATTGAAACCCCATCAATTCCATCACAACTAGACGTAGGCTTTTACCTTCATCGAAGGGGCCGAACTAGTATAAACTCTCTTGCATCCTTGTGTCCGCTTTAACCCCTTCAAGCTAACCCGTCGCGATGGCTCCACGACTAAGTCATTTCTTTAGGACATCTGCCGTGACAAAACCACGACATGGCTCCTCAGGGCCAAGCCCCTGGCGAAGTCATAAGTATTCGGATACTAGAGTAACTCATAGCATTCCTTTGTCGCACTGCTTCTCCTAACGCCGAATTATGATTGTGCAGACCGCCCCAAACCCGTATCGATGTATCCTCGTCGGACGGCTCCCTGGGCTCGTCGGATATGGATAGTGATCCACTTCCGATCGCCACCTCCCCTTGCCCTACGGACAACGTCGATGTGTTGTCTCAAGAGGCACTGGGTCGAGGAGAAACAGTCCCGGAGGCGCCTCAAAGCGACCTTCCGGACTCCAGGAGCAGGGGAGCAAAGCCCCCGAGGGCTCCGAGTTCGGCCCTCAGCCGAACATCGCGTCGGAACCTCCAGTGGTTCCGGACTCGGGTAGGCGGCCTCCTTCCAAGAGGGGCGAGACGCCTGTGCCGGTGTCCTCTGCCCATCCAGAGGCACCGGACAATCTGCTGGGAGCGCTTCCATTGACGAAGAGCACCGTACTATTATGAGTGCGGTGGTCCAGAAGGTCCAGTCCACCAAGAGCGGACTGACTGAAGCCTGTGCTAGCCTTCTAACAGGCTTTGAGGTAAGTTTTTGAAATATAGGAGAAATATTACCGCATAGACAGTAGCCCCTGATGCTCTGTTCGGTGTTCACAAAGAAAAGCCGAGCAGAGGATCAAACAATATCACAGGAGTCTAATATAATTATGTCTATATGCGTATGCAGGCTTCGCTGCTGGCCTCTGCCGCACTGACTGCGGAGGTCGCCGCACTGAAGCAGGACCTTAAAGGGTCCAAGGAAGAGCTCGGCCTTGCCAAGAGGCAGCTCGAGGAGAACAAAGGTAAGTAGTACCTAGTCTATGGATCTATATAAAAGGAAAGCGATTGCAAAATGACAGGATTATCGTAAATTTTCCAGGGGCCATGACCGAGGTGGCAACCCTGAAGCAAGCGTTGTCCGAGGCCGAAAACAAAGCGGCCAAGGAGCACACCGAGCGGGAGAGGCATGAGGCACGGGTGGGCGAGGTGCAGCAAGAGCTCCACGCTCTCATGATGAAGCACGAGGCGCTGGAGCTTGACTTGAAGACGCGAGAGTACGAGCTTGCCATGGCCCTTGAGAGTGCAAAGAGTGCCAAGGCCGAAGCCCAAAAGGCCCTCCAAGAGATTGATGCGATGAAGAAGATAGCGGCGGGTAAGGAATTCTATATGCAAAGTAAGCATGTGAAAGTAAATTACTTGTTACTTACCCGAATCCGGAGCTCTCTAGGAGGATTCGCAGATTTGCCCTGCAGCGTGTCGGATGCCGCAAAATTTTATTAGGCCGAGGAGGGAAGCTCGACAGAGAAGTTGTTCTGGGCCCAGTATACTGGGACCGAACACCCAGTACCTATGAGCGACCAGCTAAAGCAGCTGGTCGAGCTACACAAGGCGGCCGAACAGGCCATGAAGGGCTTGATAGTCTGGATGTGGCCTGGCGACGCCCTTCCCAACAACTACTTCGGCTTGGTGAGGCATCTTGTGGATGCCTGCCCACGGCTGGAAGTTATCAAGCGGTCTGTTTGCATCGAAGGTGCACGCCGGGCTTTCGCCCGTGTGAAGGTACAATGGGCCAAGCTGGACACCGTGAAGCTGATCAAGGAAGGGCCGCCGGAGGGCAAGGAGCATCGCCACCCTGAGATGTACTATGAGGGTGTCCTGAAGGGTGCCCGTCTCGTAGCGGACGAGTGTACAACAGATACAATATTTGAGTAAACCCGCTCGTGTGATCCTGTATTCATGAAAACTTGTTCATATGCGCTATGCAACGCTTGTTTGAATTTAAAATATTACCTTCTGTTCGGCTGTTTATCAAATCTGAGAGATGGCTAGTCATCGGCTTCTACCCCCATGCCACGAGTGATGGGGTGTTCAGGATAAACCCTAGAAGCTAGCCTATGGTATGATTGTTGTTGTCCTAGGGACTAAAACCCTCCGGTTTATATAGACACCGGAGGGGGCTAGGGTTACACAAGGTCAGTTACAAAGGAGGAGATATCCATATCCGTACTGCCTAGCTTGCCTTCCACGCCAAGTAGAGTCCCATCCGGACACGAGACGAAGTCTTCAATCTTGTATCTTCATAGTCCAAGAGTCCGGCCAATGGTTATAGTCCGGCTGTCCGGATACCCCCTAATCCAGGACTCCCTCAGTGGGGCAAGGTGCTTCCACTAGGACGTGGGCGGAAGCCCCCGAGGCCCGAGGGCGGTTCTCCGGAGACTCCGGGGCGTGTACAACCCCACTCATTATTACGTGAGAGTGTCACGGGCGGAGACCTTCACAGACGCGAGCCTTTCTTCATATCGCCACACGAGGGCCCTGCCTTGCGCCACCCTCGACCACCGTTGGGGTGTTCGGAAACCAGGACGAGGCGAAGGGGCAGAGGGCACGCCAGCGGCGCCCTCGGTGACCACGGGCCCTCTGCCGGGGGGAGGGCTCGCCGGCGCCTCCCCAACAGAGGACCTACCTCCGGGTGACGCCTTGCACTGCGTGACATGGGGGTGGGCCTTGCTCCGGACCCCTTCCGCGGCTCCCCGAGTGCGCCGCCCCTGGCTGGGGTGGGGCTGTGATGACCCACAAGTATAGGGGATCTATTGTAGTCCTTTCGATAAGTAAGAGTGTCGAACCCAACAAGGAGCAGAAGGAAATGATAAGCGGTTTCCAGCAAGGTATTCTCTGCAAGTACTGCAATAAGTGGTAACAGATAGTTTTGTGATAAGATAATTTGTAGCGAGCAACAAGTAGCAAAAGTAAATAAGGTGCAGCAAGGTGGCCCAATCCTTTTTGTGGCAAAGGACAAGCCTGGACAAACTCCTATATGATGTAAAGCACTCCCGAGGACACATGGGAATATCGTCAAGCTAGTTTTCATCACGTTCATATGATTCGCGTTCGGTACTTTGATAATTTGGTATGTGGGTGGACCGGTGCTTGGGTACTGCCCTTACCTGGACAAGCATCCCACTTATGATTAACCTCTATTGCAAGCATCCGCAACCACAACAAAAGTATTAAGATAAACCTAACCATAGCATGAAACATATGGATCCAAATCAGCCCCTTACGAAGCAACGCATAAACTAGGGTTTAAGCTTCTGTCACTCTAGCAACCCATCATCTACTTATTACTTCCCAATGCCTTCCTCTAGGCCCAAATAATGGTGAAGTGTCATGTAGTCGACGTTCACATAACACCACTAGAGGAGAGACAACATACATCTCATCAAAATATCAAACGAATACCAAATTCACATGACTACTAATAGCAAGACTTCTCCCATGTCCTCAGGAACAAAAGTAACTATTCGCAAAGCATAAACATGTTCATAATCAGAGAGGTATTAATATGCATATAGGATCTGAACATATAATCTTCCACCAATTGAACCAACTAGCATCAACTACAAGGAGTAATTAACACTACTAGCAACCTACTAGCACCAATCCTGGACTTGGAGACAAGAACTGGATACAAGAGATGAACTAGGGTTTTGAGATGAGATGGTGCTGATGAAGATGTTGATGGAGATTGCCCTCTCCCGATGAGAGGAGCGTTGGTGATGACGATGGTGATGATTTCCCCCTCCGGGAGGGAAGTTTCCCTGGCAGAACAGCTCCGCCAGAGCCCTAGATTGGTTCCGCCAAGGTTCCGCCTCGTGGCGGCGGAGTTTCGTCCGAGAAGATGGCTTATGATTTTTTCCCATCAAAAGACTCCATATAGCAGAAGATGGCCACCGGAGGGCCACCAAGGGTCCCACGAGGTAGGGGGCGGGCCCAGAGGGGTAGGGCGCGCCCCCCACCCTCGTGGGCAGGGTGTGGCCCCCCTGGTGAAATTATTGCTCTCAGTATTTTTTATATATTTGGAAAACATCTTCCGTGAAGTTTCAGGACTTTTGGAGCTGTGCAGAATAGGTCTCTAATATTTGCTCCTTTTCCAGCCCAGAATCCTAGCTGCCGGCATTCTCCCTCTTTATGTAAACCTTGTAAAATAAGAGAGAATAGGCATAAGTATTATGACATAATGTGTAATAACAACCCATAATGCAATAAATATCGATATAAAAGCATGATGCAAAATGGATGCATCAACTCCCTCAAGCTTAGACCTCGCTTGTCCTCAAGCGAAAAGCCGAAATCGAAAAATATGTCCACATGTTTAGAGATAGAGGTGTCGATAAAAATAAAATACGGACATGAGGGCACCATGATCATTCTTAGAACAGCAACTTATATAATTCTTGTCATATAATCTCTAATGCTAGAGTAATAATTCAATCACAATATCAAGTATGAATCAAAACTTCATTGAAAACTAACAAACTATAATCTCATTCATTGAAGCAATTGCAATTTATCATAACATAGGAAAGAGTCAATGTATAAGAGCTTTTCAGCAAGTCCACATACTCAACTATCATATAGTCTTTCACAATTGCTGACACTCACGCAATACTTATGAGTATGGAGTTTTAATTGGACACAGAGAAAGATAGAGGCGTATAGTTTTGCCTCCCAACGTTTTACCTCAAGGGTAATGTCAACAGTAATAGTTCATGAAAACTCACATCCAATTAGCCATATATACCAGGATCTTTCCAACATATTGTGCTTGCGAAAGGATAAAGTGTAAAAAGGAAGGGTGAAGATCACCATGACTCTTATGCAATGTAGGAGATAAAAGTAAAAGATAGGCCCTTCGCAGAGGGAAGCAGAGGTTGTCATGCGCTTTTATGGTTGGATGCAAAAAATCTTAACGCGAAAGAACGTCACTTTATATTGCCACTTGTGATATGGACCTTTATTATGCAGTCTGTCGCTTTTATTACTTCCATATCACACGATCGTATAAAGCTTATTTCCTCCACACCAATCAATCATACATATTTAGAGAGCAATTTTTATTGCTTGCACCGATGACAACTTACTTGATTGATCTTACCCAATCCATATGTAGATATGGTGGACTCTTATGGCAAGACTGGTTTAAGGGTATTTGGAAGCACAAGTAGTATCTCTACTTGGTGCAATGAATTTGGCTAGCATGAGGGGGAAAGGCAAGCTCATCATATTGGAAGATCCAAGACAATATAATTCATCTCAGATGTAAGAAAACATAACCCATTATGTTGTCTTCCTTGTCCAATGTCAACTCTTTAGCATGTCATATTTTAATGAGTGCTCACAATCATAAAAGATGTCCAAGATAGTATATCTATATGTGAAGACCTCTCATTCTTTATTACTTCCTATTAATTGAAACGATGACCAAAACTGTGTTTGTCAACCCTCAACAACTTTTATTCATCATACTCTTTCTATGTGAGCTCATTACTCTCCATAAGACTCACATGATCTCTTTGTTTCTTTTTATTTCTTTCTCTTTTCTTTTATTCCCTTAGGATCATGGCAAAATAATCAAGCCCTTGACTCAACACTAATCTTTATTATATAGCTCACAGACTCGATTACATAGAAGGATAATAAAGCAAAACTCACAACTAGATCACACTAAGAACTTTTATTCTACTAGATCAAGATATTACCAAAAGGATCAAACTAAGAAAAACGGTAAAGATAAAAGTGATGGTGATACGATACCAGGGCACTCCCCCAAGCTTGGCAGTTGCCAATTGGAGTGCCCATACCATGTGATTATGTCTCTCTTTTCGAGGATGGTGATGTGATGTTCTTGGCGATGATGCCCCTCAAGATACGGTTCTCCTCCTCAAGCTTGTTGACTTGCTGCTTGAGGTCCATTATTTCCTTTCGGAGTTTTCCTGTAACAGCCAAAGCTCCCTGCACCCAAGGGTGCTGCATAGCTGCGGGAGAACCAGTGACACTCTTTTTCATATTCTCATAAGAAAGAAATCTAACATTGGAAGGGATAACCGAGTTTGGAATAGTTGAGCTCTGCAGTTCTCCCATTGTGAATCCAACTTGGAGGTGGGAAGTGACTTCTTGATCCTCTTCCATGGAATCTATCCTCTTCAAATCAGCCTCCATCTCTTCCTCCGTTGCTGGCCCAAAGGGCTGAACATGATTGTTTGTCGTTGATCTCGGTGCCGGATGAGACACCCGGCTCTCCCCGACTGACTCTTGCGAAGACACCCTGCTCTAATCTGCAGCAGCGACAGCTCGAAACACAAACATGAGATAATTGCATTATACGGGAGTCAAAACCTCCGGGAGATTATATAATGAATTTTTACCGACCAAAATATGTGTCGTGTATGAAAACGGAGTCCAGAGAGCACACGAGGTGCCCACGAGGGTGGAGGGCGCGCCCTACCCTACTGGTAGGGCGCGCCCTCCACCCTCGTGGAGCCCTCATGTCCTTCCCGGACTGCTGCTTATTTTTCTATTTTTCTAAATATTCCAAAACGGAGAAATATTGCATTAAAAACTGTTTTGGAGTCGGTTTACTTACCATACCACATACCTATTCCTTTTCGGAGTCTGAAATGTTCCGGAAAGTGTCCCTTATGTATTCCTCTGGGGTTACGGTTTCAATAACATCGGTTTCAGCGTTTATGGGATTACATGAGATATAATGTTTGATCCTTTGACCGTTCACCACCTTCGGATTTGTGCCTTCGAAGTTGTTGATTTTTATGGCACCGGAACGCTAGACCTCCTCGATAACGTAAGGACCTTCCCATTTAGAGAGAAGTTTTCCTGCAAAAAATCTTAAACGAGAGTTGTATAGCAATACATAATCACCTACATTAAACTCACGCTTTTGTATCCTTTTGTCATGCCATCTTTTAACTTTTTCTTTAAACAACTTGGCATTTTCGTAGGCTTGGGTTCTCCATTCATCAAGTGAGCTAATATCAAATAACCTCTTCTCACCGGCAAGTTTAAAATCATAATTAAGTTCTTTAATAGCCCAATAAGCATTGTGTTCTAGTTCGAGAGGTAAGTGACATGCTTTTCCATAGACCATTTTATATGGAGACATACCCATAGGATTTTTATATGCAGTTCTATAGGCCCATAATGCATCATCTAGTTTCTTGGATCAATTATTTCTAGACCTATTAACAGTCTTTTGCAAAATTAATTTGATTTCTCTATTACTCAATTCTACTTGACCACTAGAATGAGGGTGATAAGGAGATGCAATTCTATGATTAACATCATATTTAGCAAGCATTTTACGGAAAGCACCATGAATAAAATGTGAACCACCATCAGTCATTAAATATCTAGGGACTCAAAACCTTGGAAAAATAACTTCTTTAAGCATTTTAATAGAAGTGTTATGATCAGCACTACTAGTTGGAATAGCTTCTACCCACTTAGTAACGTAATCAACAGCAACTAAAATATGTCTATAACCATTAGAGGAAGGGAAAGGTCCCATATAGTCAAAGCCCCAAACATCAAATGGTTCAATAACAAGTGAATAATTCATAGGCATTTCTTGACGTCTACTAATATTACCAATTCTTTGACATTCATCACAAGATAAGACAAACTTACGGGCATCCTTGAAGAGAGTAGGCCAATAAAAACCAGATTGCAGTACCTTATGTGCAGTTCTATCTCCAGCATGGTGTCCTCCATAAGCTTCGGAGTGACACTTGCGTAGGATCTGTTCCTATTCATGCTCAGGTACACAACATCTAATAACACCATCTACTCCTTTATAAAGATGTGGGTCATCCCAAAAGTAATGCCTCAAATCATAGAAGAACTTTTATTTTGCTGGTATGTGAAACTAGGTGGTATAAACTTAGCAACAATGTAATTAGCATCATCAGCATACCATGGAGTAGTATGAGAAGCATTTATGACATTTAATTGCTCATCAGGAAAGCTATCATCAATAGGTAGTGGGTCATCAAGAACATTTTCTAACCTAGACAAGTTGTCTGCAACGGGGTTCTCAGCTCCTTTTCTATCAACAATATGCAAATCAAATTCTTGTAGCAAGAGAACCCATCTAATAAGTCTAGGTTTAACATCTTTCTTTTCCATAAGATATTTAATAGCAGCATGATCAGTGTGAATAGTTACTTTAGAATCAACAATATAAGGTCTAAACTTATCACACGCAAATACAACTGCTAAGAATTCTTTTTCAGTAGTAGCATAATTTCTTCGAGCATTGTCTAGAGTTTTACTAGCATATTGAATAACATTTAGTTTATCATCAACTCTTTGTCCTAGAATAGCACCTACATCATAATCACAGCATCACACATAATTTCAAAGGGTAAATTCCAATCAGGTGGCTGAACAATAGGTGCAGAAATCAATGCTTTCTTAAGTATTTCAAATGCTTCTACACAATCATCATCAAAGACAATGGTATATCTTTTTGTAATAAATTGGTCAGAGGCCGAGAAATTTTTGAGAAGTCCTTAATGAACCTCCTATAAAAACCGGCATGACCAAGGAAACTTCTTATACCTTTGATGTCCTTGGGACATGTCATCTTTTCAATAGCATCAACCTTGGCTTTATCAACTTCAATACCTCTTTCAGAAACTTTATGCCCCAAGACAATACCTTCATTAACCATAAAGTGGCACTTTTCCCAATTCAAGACAAGATTAGTTTCTTCACATCTCTGCAAAACTCGATCAAGGTTTCTCAAGCAATCATCAGAAGAAGATCCATAGACGGAAAAGTCGTCCATGAAAACCTCACAAATCTTTTCACAAAAGTTAGAGAATATAGCCATCATGCATCTTTGAAAGGTAGCAGGTGCATTACATAAACCAAAAGGCATATGTCTATAAGCAAAAGTACCAAAATGACATGTAAAAGTAGTCTTTGATTGATCTTTGGCTGACACAGGTATTTGAGAGAAACCAGAATAACCATATAGAAAGCAAAAATGTGTATGTTTGGACAATCTTTCTAGCATTTGATCGATAAAAGGTAAGGGGTAATGATCTTTTTAGTAGCCTTATTTAATTTGCGGAAATCAATTACCATCCTATAACCTGTAATAATTCTTTGAGGAATCAATTCATCTTTATCATTAGGAACAATAGTAATACCTCCCTTCTTAGGGACACAATGGACAGGGCTTACCCACTGACTATCAGGAACGAGATAAATTATACCTGCCTCAAGGAGCTTTAGTATCTCCTTTCTTACCACTTCTTTCATTTTAGGATTCAGCCGGCGTTGATGATCACGAACTGGTTTAGCATCTTCTTCCAAATTAATTTTATGTTGACATAGAGTGGGACTAATGCCCTTAAGATCATCAAGAGTATACCCAATAGCAGCGCGATGCTTCTTCAGAGTTTTCAATAATCTCTCTTCCTCATGCTCTGAAAGGTTAGCACTAATAATAACAAGATATATCTTTTTCTCATCAAGATAAGCATATTTAATAGTATCAGGTAACGGTTTAAGCTCAAACACGGGATCACCCTTGGGTGGAGGAGGATCCCCTAGGATTTCAACAGGTAAATTGTTTTTCAGAATAGGTTCCTGTTTAAAGAATACTTCATCTAATTCCCTTCTTTCATTCATAAACATACCATTTTCATGGTCTAGCAAGTATTGTTCTAAAGGATCACGAGGAGGTACGGCAATAGAAGCAAGACCGATAATTTCATCACTAGGTAATTCTTCTTCACGGTGTTGTCTATTAAATTTAGAAAAATTAAATTCATGAGTCATATCATCTAAAAACCAATAGTAACAACATCTCTTTTTCAATCTATGGTAGCATTAACAATATTTAAGAAGGGTCTACCAAATATAATGGGACAAAAGCTATCTTGTGGGGAACCAAGAACAAGAAAATCAGCAGGATATTTAGTTTTCCCACACAAGACTTCAACATCTCTAACAGTTCCCATCGGTGAAATAGTATCTCTATTGGCAAGTTTAATTGTAACATCAATATCTTCTAACTCAACAGGTGCAATATCATGCATAATTTCTCTATAAAGGCTAATAGGTATTGCACTAGCACTGGCACCCATATCACATAAGCCATGATAACAATGATCTCCTATTTTAATAGAAATAACAGGCATGCCTACCACAGGTCCAGGTTTATCTTTATCACGGGGTTTAGCAATTCTAGCAGTTTCATCATAGAAATAAATAACATGCTCATCTATATTACCAGACAAGAGATCTTTAACAATAGCAATATTAGGTTCAACTTTAACTTGCTCAGGAGGTGTATATGTTTTAATATTGCTTTTACGAACCATAGTTGAAGCTTTAGCATGATCCTTTATCCTAACAGGGAAAGGTGGTTTCTCAACATAAGTAGGAACAATAGGATCATTATAAGTGATAGTCTTTTCTTCAACTTTAATAGGTGCAGCTACTTTTACTTCTATGGGAGGATGATATTTAAACCACTTCTCCTTGGGGAGATCAACATAAGCAGCAAAAGATTCACAGAAAGAAGCTACTATCTCAGAGTCAAGTCCATATTTAGTGCTAAATTTACGAAAAATATCTGTATCCATAAAAGATTTAACACAATCAAAACTAGGTGTCATACCTGACTCCTTACCATTGTCGAGGTCCCAATCTTCAGAATTGCATTTAATTCTTTCCAATAAATCCCATTTGAATTCAATAGTCTTCATCATAAAAGAGCCAGCACAAGAAGTATCAAGCATGGTGCGATTGTTACCAGAAAGCTGAGCATAATTTTTTTGAATAATCATTTCTCTTGAGAGCTCATGATTGGGGCATGAATATAACATTGAGTTAAGCCTCCCCCAAGCTTGAGCGATGCTTTCTCCTTCGCGAGGCCAAAAATTATATATGTAATTGCGATCACGATGAACAAGGTGCATAGGATAAAACTTCTGATGAAATTCCAATTTCAATCGTTTGTAATTCCAAGACCCCATATCATCACATAGCCTATACCATGTCGATGCATCTCTCCTCAAAGATAAAGGGAAGACCTTCTTCTTAACAACATCTCCGGGTACACCTACAAGCTTAAATCATCCACAAACTTCATCCACATATATCAGATGTTCATCAGGATGTTTTGTTCCATCTCCTAAAAAAGGATTAGCTAGTAGTTTTTCTATCATACTCGAAGGAACTTCAAAGCAAGCATTTTCATTTTCATTTTCATTTTCAGTAGGTTCAATAGGTTGAGGAGCAACTCTTTGCTCTACTGGTCAGGGTGAAGATACCCCGAACAAGCCCCTCAGAGGATTACTTTCCATGGTAACAAGTGACAGTAAATTTCAGCACACTATATAAATTTTTCCTTACCAAATTCCACCTACCAAAGGCGCTTCACTCCCCGGCAACGGCGCCAGAAAAGAGTCTTGATGACCCACACGTATAGGGGATCTATCATAGTCCTTTCGATAAGTAAGAGTGTTGAACCCAACGAGGAGTAGAAGGAAATGATAAGCAGTTTCCAGCAAGGTATTCTTTGCAAGTACTGAAATAAGTGGTAACATATAGTTTTGTGATAAGATAATTTGTAACGAGCAACAAGTAACAAAAGTAAATAAGGTGCAGCAAGGTGGCCCAATCTTTTTTGTGGCAAAGGACAAGCCTGGACAAACTCTTATATGATGTAAAGCGCTCCCGAGGACACATGGGAATATCGTCAAGCTAGTTTTCATCACGTTCATATGATTCACGTTCGGTACTTTCATAATTTGGTATGTGGTTGGACCGGTGCTTGGGTACTGCCCTTACTTGGACAAGCATCCCACTTATGATTAACCTCTATTGCAAACATCCGCAACCACAACAAAAGTATTAAGGTAAACCTAACCATAGCATGAAACATATGGATCCAAATCAGCCCCTTACGAAGCAACGCATAAACTAGGGTTTAAGCTTCTGTCACTCTAGCAACCCATCATCTACTTATTACTTCCCAATGCCTTCCTCTAGGCCCAAATAATGGTGAAGTGTCATGTAGTTGACGTTCACATAACACCACTAGAGGAGAGACAACATACATCTCATCAAAATATCGAACGAGTACCAAATTCACATGACTACTAATAGCAAGACTTCTCCCATGTCCTTAGGAACAAAAGTAACTATTCGCAAAGCATAAACATGTTCATAATCAGAGAGGTATTAATATGCATATAGGATCTGAACATATGATCTTCCACCAATTGAACCAACTAGCATCAGCTACAAGGAGTAATTAACACTACTAGCAACCTACTAGCACCAATCCTGGACTTGGAGACAAGAACTGGATACAAGAGATGAACTAGGGTTTTGAGATGAGATGGTGCTGATGAAGATGTTGATGGAGATTGCCCTCTCCCGATGAGAGGAGCGTTGGTGATGACGATGGTGATGATTTCCCCCTCCGAGAGGGAAGTTTCCCCAGCAGAACAGCTCCGCCAGAGCCCTAGATTGGTTCCGCCAAGGTTCCGCCTCGTGGCGGCGGAGTTTCGTCCGAGAAGATGGCTTATGATTTTTTCCCATCGAAAGACTCCATATAGCAGAAGATGGCCACCGAAGGGCCACCAAGGGGCCCACGAGGTAGGGGGCGCACCCAGAGGGGTAGGGCGCGCCCCCACCCTCGTGGGCAGGGTGTGGCCCCCCTAGTGAAATTATTGCTCTCAGTATTTTTTATATATTTGGAAAACATCTTCCATGAAGTTTCAGGACTTTTGGAGCTGTGCAGAATAGGTCTCTAATATTTGCTCCTTTTCCAGCCCAGAATCCCAGTTGCCGGCATTCTCCCTCTTTATGTAAACCTTGTAAAATAAGAGAGAATAGGCATAACTATTGTGACATAATGTGTAATAACAGCCCATAATGCAATAAATATCGATATAAAAGCATGATGCAAAATGGACGTATCAGGCTGCAGCGCTGGGGGCGCTATCCGCCAACATGGCCTGGTCCACCTACGACCCATGGTTAGCGTAAGCCTGCTCCTGAGTTATAAGCGGTGCCCTGTGGTGGTTGCCGTCGACGGGGTCGGCGAGGCTCCTGGGTGGCTCATAGAAGGCCTCGGCTTCCAACATCTCTTCTTCCCAGCCTGGCTCGTGGAACGTGCAGGGGTTGTCCTCTAGCGCGTACTCCTGATTCACCATGCGGGGCACATAGGCTTCCTGGGCTGCCTCCTCGGAGCCTCCGCCAAGGCACCCCGTGCCCCACGCCGCCGAGCCCGGCGTGCCTTCCTGGTGGCCATGGGGTGGTGCTTGATTGGGATCATGAGGAGCAATGCCCGCGCCCACGCCACCCAGGGGAGGCGAGGGCGCAGCTGGGTGCCCGACATCGCCAGTCATGCCAGCGCTAGCGAGCCCTCCTCGTGCACCTGGGAGCACGCAGGCGCAATGAGGCCCGCCATGTGACCTGGCCACAACTTGAGATGTGAGTAGGGAGCAGAAAGCGGTGTACCCCTGGCCGCAGCATCCAATAGCTCGGCGACGCATTCCAGCAGCGCGTCACGGCCGCTCTCCATCAGCCGGCACTGCAGCAGCTCCCGTGCCACCACGAGCACGGCTCACATGTTGGTCTGTTCCCATCGGGTGTGTGGCGCCGTCGCTGCTGCGTAGCCCGCGGATCTTGCGGAGGCCCACGCGCGCCGCGGCGTGAGGGCGACGGACGTTGATCCGCGCTGCCCTCGTCCGCGGGTGTTGGGCGGCGCGCGGGCCGCCTAGAGTGTGAAGTTGAGATCTTCTGGAATGGATGGAGGTGCTCGAGCTGGCCGGGGCGCCCAACAATCGGCCTGGGCCCTCGGATCGTCAGACATCGGAGATGCGGGGTGACGGCGGATCGGTCGATGGGGAATAAAACCTCAGCGCACCCCTACCTGGAGCGCCAAATATCAGATTTCGGGTTCCGGCAAAACCCTTGAGGTTCGAACACTGGAGTGTGTACGAAGATCTTTCCCCCAGTTCACGCTCTCGCAACGATCTCAGAACCTAACTCGCCGAACCCGAAGAACAAAGGACACAGGGTTTATACTGGTTTGGGCCACCGATGTGGTGTAATACCCTACTCCAGTGTGGTGTGGTGGATTGCCTCTTGGGCTGAGGATGAACAAGTACAAGGGAAGAACAGCCTCCTGAGGAGAGGTGTTCTTGGGCTCGATGAGCTTGTGTGGTTGAGGATGGAATGGATCCGATCCAAGATGATTTACCTCCTACTGTGGTGGCTAGTCCTATTTATAGGGGCCCTGGTCCTCTTCCCAAATGTAGGCGGCAAGGGATCCAACAACGACCAAATTTGAAGGGATACAACTAGTACAAGTTGTCCTGGCAAAAGGTGGTCTTCGCCCGCCAAAGGCTCTGGTGGCGACGCTGTCCTGGGCTCCACGGTGACCTCCATCATGCCGTCCTGCTAGTCTTGGTCTCGTTGCCAACAACACAAGTCGAAAGTTCATAACATGGGAAAGTTAACTATGCTTAGTGCCGGGGCTGCTGATCCACGGGCACCTATGGGACCGGCGGACCGGGTCCCTTTTGGTTCGGCGGGGGGCGGAGGTCGCGCAAAGAGCAGATCGAGGCGAAGCGCGCGGGCGGTTTGGTCGTGCGAGGAGTAAATCGAGGCAAAGCACGCGAGCGATTTACCCAGGTTCGGGCCGCATGGATGCGTAAAACCCTACTCCTGCTTTGTGGATTGGTATTGATTTCTAGCTCGGGAGCGAGATCGAGCGTGAGTGTGTGGAATTGCTGAACCCCTCTCTACGTTGCCCCGGGCCTCCTTTTATATGCTCAAGGGGTTACCGACATAGGGCAACGGGGGGCAAAAGTGGAAAAGGGTGCCGTGGGTAGGCACAGCTAGGTGCTGTAGTAGGCACAGCTAGCTGCTACAGTGTTATCATACCTAACCCTGACGGCAGGGGACAAGGGCATTAAATGCCCGTCTGTGTCGCCTAGACAGCACCTAAAGGGACCGCTAGGGACGCCACCGTCTTTCCACGATGGTTGTCTTGTCAGCGCCTGCGTGCCACCGCACGCCCCTAGCTGCACAGCCTCCTGCCACGTGTGCTTGGGAGGGGCCCCGGAGCGACACGTGGGTGGATGTGCTGGAGCGCGGGCGTGGAGTGGGGGCTTGCCGCGGCAAGCGCCTTGCCGCGGCCGTCGACTTGTCCCTTCCGGGAGCTTGTCGCTCACCGGGCCTTGTCGGGGCGCGTAGCGCGCGCTGCGGCAAGTTCCTTGGAATGCCTTGGATGGCCTTCCCGGCAAGCGCCTCTTGCCGGGGCCTTGGGATGCTTCTGATGGCCTTCCCGGCAAGCTCCTCTTGCCGGGGTCTTGCCTTCTTCCCGGCAAGCTCCTCTTGCCGGGGTCTTGTCTTGAGTACTTTGTTCTTGAATGGTCTTCAAAGGGACCACGGAGGATCTTGGCGGTGACCTGGCAGGCCTTGCCGCGGGACGCTGCGACTGCCCGTGCACAAGTTCAGGGTACTAAGAGTACCTCTACTTTAGTACACCGACAGGAGCCCCCGGGCCTGGGCCAGACACGGTGCCGAGCGCTGTTGGGTCAGGCCCAAAACAGTGCACGGGCACGCGCGGCCTAGGTCATGCCGCACGTCCCTCCGCTTCCATCGCGCACGCCCGGAACGGCACGCGTCAAACGCGGCGTCGTGGGTGACGTGGGCGGCGCGGGCGCGCGGGGCTGAGCCCCGCGAGCGTGCGTCAAGCCATGATGAAGGGGAACGGCCCACGCCCTCTTCTCCAAGCGGAGATAGGCGTGGGGGCGTGGCGCATTTACTGGACGAGGCCGGCGTGCGGTTTTCGAAGCGCCCACTCCCCGAGATTACGGGGTAGGGCGAGGCCGCCCCATCCGTCGCCTCAGTTCTGCATCTCCGCCACGCGGCTCCCATGCACTTGGGATCGCAGACGGCGGGAGCGGGAACCTGGGCCGTTGCGAGCAGAGTGGGCGGGTTGGCCCGCCTCCCTGCTCTTCCCGTGCCTTGATTCGCCGAGCGGGGTGGCTGGGCTCCCACTTTGCTCCTTTTTAAGGAGCGGGAAGGGAGCACCGAAGCCTGCACCCTCTCATCTCCTCCTTTCTTCAGCTTCTGCTCCCCTTTCTCTCATTCGCCATGGAGAAAGGGAATCCTGGGCCTTCATCGATGGCGGCGAGGGTCGCCGCCAGACAGCGCACCCTCCCCTCTTCCCCGCTCATGGTGGCAGAGCCAGCCATAAGGGGAAGAGGGAGGGGGCGAGGTCGTGGACGAGGTCGAGGACGAGGTCGAGGCGCTCGGGGGAGAGGCGGACGGGGCGACGCGCCAGCTTCGCCCCCGCCGGGGGCGGCCCCTCCCCCCGCGGCGGTCCATATAGGGGACAACCCTTGCGAGTTCTTCGTCAAGCTGCGCCGGGCGCCTCGTCGTCGCCTCCGGCTTCCAGCTCCGTTCGCGAGCGTGATGGAGTCGGACCGGCCCGAAACTCTGAGATTACACATGAGGGGCTGTGGGATCAGCGGCACGCAAGTCCGCGTGGTGTTCCCAGTCCCTAGTGTGATGTATCTAGATCGAGGGTGGAAGATGTTCGCCCGCATCCACAGCCTGATGGAGGGGTTCACCCTCCATTTTAAGCTGATGGAGGGCGATCTCCTCTCCGTCAAGGTCTTCGGGTGCTTCGGCACCCGGGCGAAGTGTTGCGTGGACAGCTCCTCCGATAGCGAAGGCTCCTCCTCGAGCGAGAGTGACGAGGAGGAGAGCGGCAGTGATGGTGAGGGTGGCGGGCGGCAGGACGGCGGCTCCGACTAGGTGTCGGGCGCCGTCTCGTGCGGCACCGGCGACCCTATCATCCGCGGCGCCGGCTTCTTGAACTCCCCGGGGGCGTCTCCTTGGGCGGCTGGCGTAGGGAGGCCGCGGAAGGGGAAGAGGGCTGGCGACAAGGCCGTCAGGTCGGAGTACGAGGGCGTGGTGCCCTCGACAGCGCGCTAACGTCCTGCCGCCCCTCCTTCGCACCCTTCTCCCGGCGTCGCCATCACCGTCCGGCCCCCGGGATGTTCTCTTGGTGTCTTCTGGCACCTGTAGCTCGCCTTGGCGCCCCTTTCCCCTTTTCGCCTCCTTGACCTACCTCCTGAAGAGAGGGACAGGAAAGGGATTACGGGCACCTTATCTTTTTAATTGTAAGCCTTTGGGCCTTAGCTGTATCTAAAACTTGTAATCCTCTCTTTCATGTTTTTCATCCTCTATGGACTGTACCTGTATGGGATGTTTTTTAATGAAAAGGGGATGTTTGCCGGGTTATTTGCCTCGCGGGTTGAACCCACGCCAAGGAACAACTCCTTAGTATCCCTCGGACAGACATTCCCGGCAACAGGCCCTGCCGCCTTCCCACGTCGCTTCGACCGCTCTCACGCCTTTGACGGAGGCGGGAACGAGGTGGGTGCGGCCTCCTCATTTCATCCCTTTGCTGTCGCGGCTACGACCAAACTTGGCCCCGGGAACGCGCTCTAGGGCCTAGAGTCGGGGGAGCACGGCAGTTTACGGGAAGAAACGCGGTTTCACATTCCCCAGTCCATAAGAGGATGCATGAAGAGGGATGAAAGACTTATCTGATATCGCAGCCCCCGGCAACTCTGGCTCGCCGGGGGTGACATCTTGGCATTCGCAGCCCCCGGCGTTCTTGCCGGGGCCCAGGTGCCGGCGCGCCCTTCTTCTCCTTTTTGTCTCCAGGTGGCCTGGCCAGGACGTGCGAGCCCTGCGAACGAAGGAAAAGCAAAGGGACAGACACTCGACCTCTAAGCTAGGGGTTAGCCGCTGTTAGGGACTATCGACCCTAACCAAGGACGAGACTCAACCTAGCATGCATGCTATAACCCCCGGGGTATGCAGCGCTTCATTTTCTGGTGCTCAGGGTCTGCGCCTGGCTCTGTACCAAGGATTACATGCAAAAGCGGCAAGACTTGTACAGAAAGGTGGTTGCCAGACGGGGTCCGACAACCGCGCCTTACGGGTAAAACTTACGAAGATGCTCGATGTTCCAGGAGTTGCTCACTGGAATGCCATCTTCGGTCTCAAGGCGGACAGCGCCAGGCCTTGTGACTCGTTTCACCCGGTAAGGGCCTTCCCACTTCGGCGTCAACTTGTTGGAATTCTTGGCTGACTGAACGCGCCGAAGAACAAGGTCGCCTTCCTCGAGACTCCTGGCATTGACTCTGCGGCTGTGGTAGCGGCGCAGAGCTTGCTGGTAGCGAGCAGCTCGCACAGCAGCCTGGAGACGATCTTCCTCAAGGAGCAGCGCGTCATCTTGCCGCAGCTGCTCTTGCTCAAGCTCATCGTAAGCGAGCACTCGAGGTGACCCGTATACGAGTTCCGTGGGGGTAACTGCCTCTGCTCCATAGTCTAGAGCAAAGGGTGTCTGTCCAGTGGCTCGATTTGGCGTCGTTCTGATCGACCAAAGAACCACTGGTAGCTCCTCGATCCAGTTTCTTCCGCACTTGCGCAGCCTGTCGAAAGTTCTGGTCTTGAGCCCGCGCAGCACCTTAGCATTTGCCCTCTCCGCTTGACCGTTGCTCCTTGGGTGAGCAACAGAAGCGAAGCAGACTTTGGCGCCGAGATCTTGGATGTACTGCATGAAGGCGTGGCTCGTGAACTGTGTGCCGTTGTCGGTGATTATCCGGTTAGGGATCCCGAAGCGGCAAACAATCGACCTGAAGAACTTGACGGCTGACTGTGCGGTCACCTTCCTCACTGGTTCCACTTCCGGCCACTTTGTGAACTTGTCGATTGCGACGTACAAGTACTCAAAGCCCCCGACAGCTCGGGGGAAGGGGCCGAGGATGTCGAGCCCCCAGACCGAAAAGGGCCAGGATAAAGGGATCGTCTGGAGAGCTTGAGCTGGCTGGTGTATCTGCTTGGAATGGAACTGGCACGCTTCACACTTGGTTACTTGTGCAGTTGCATCCTGGAGGGCTGTTGGCCAGAAGAAACCTTGCCGGAATGCTTTGCCGACGAGTGCTCTTGCGCCAATGTGGTGACCACATATGCCTCCGTGTATCTCTGCCAACAGCTTCTGTCCGTCTTCCCGGGGAATGCACCTCAATTTCACACCGTTGAGTCTTCTTCTGTACAGCGTCTTGTCGACGAACTGGTACATACTTGACTGCCGGGCTACTCTTTCGGCTTCTTCTTGCTCTTCGGGAAGTTCTCCTGTCTGAAGGAAACGGACAATCTGCTGCGCCCATGTTGGAGCCTGTGGCTCGACAACAAGGACTAAAGGCGACTCTGCTGCCGCGGGAACATCCGCTTCTACGGCGAGAAGCTGTGTCTCTGCCGGAGCTTGACGTTACGCGACAAGCTTGCCGGGAGCTTCAGCTTCAATGGAACAAACCCTAGGGCTTGCCGGAGCGTCTGGCTCCCCGGCACTCTTGGTGTTGATCTTGGAGGTTGCTGCGGGAATATCTGCTTCTACGGCGAGAAGCTGTGTCTCTGCTGGAGCGTGACATTCCGTGACAAGCTTGCCGGGAGCTTTTGCTTCAACGGAACAAGCCCTAGGGCTTGCCGGAGCAGACTGCTCCTCAGCGCCTTCGGTGTTGATCTTGGGGACCTTCTTGGCGGCGGCTTCGGGAAGCTCTGCCGGCAGGTAGTCACCAGGAATCAACTTCCTCTTCTTGCTTTGTCCAGTTGATGGTGTCACGGACGGTTGAGTCAGCTTGAGCACAAAGGTCCCTGGTTCCACAGGTAACTTAAGTGCGGCGCACTTCGACAGGCCATCTGCAATGGCGTTCTGAGTTCTCGGAACGTGCTCCATTTGTAGGCCGTCAAAGCGCTCTTCTAGCTTTCTCACTTCGTCGACATAAGCTTCCATCAACGGACTCTGATAATTCTTGTTTACTTGGTGGACGACAAGCTGTGAGTCACCCCTAACAATGAGCTTCTTAATCCCAAGGTCTGCCGCGATCCTGAGACCGGCAAGCAATCCCTCATACTCTGCAGTATTGTTTGTTGCTTGCTCCTTGGGAAAGTGCATCTGGACTATGTACTTGAGGTGCTCTCCGGTGGGCGCGATAAGCAGCACACCAGCGCCGGCGCCTTGCAGCGAGAAGGCACCATCAAAGTACATCAGCCACTCTTTGCTCGCTTCTTTGTCGGGGATGCTCGTCTCCGGAATTTCTTCGTCCGGAGTTGGCGTCCATTCCGCTATGAATTCTGCCAATGCTCTGCTCTGGATAGTTGAAGTGCTTTCAAACTTGAGACCAAAGCTTGACAGTTCCAGTGCCCACTCAACAATCCTGCCTGTCGCTTTAGGATTCTGCAGTGTCCTCTTCAGCGGAAAGCGAGTGACCACTGCGATCTCATGTGCTTGGAAGTAATGGCACAGCTTTCTCGAGGCCATGAGAAGGCCGAAAAGCAGTTTCTGCACACCAGAGTACCTTGACCTAGCCCCCTGCAAGAGGGAACTGACAAAGTAAACTGGGCGCTGCACCGTTTTCTTCCGTATCTCCTCGTGTATCAGCGCGGGTTCATCTTTGTCGGGGCCAGAGCTTGTCGGGGAAGCCCCCTGCTTGTCACTGGATGCGCTTGCCGCGGTTGCTGGCTCATCATCCGCCTCCCTCTCTGCCACTAACGCAGCACTAACCACTTGATTGGTTGCCGCTATGTACAGCAGCAACTTCTCTTGTGGCTTAGGCGCGACAAGTATTGGAGGGGAGGACAGGTATCTCTTCTGGTCTTGCAGCGCAGCCTCCGCTTCCGGAGTCCATTTCATCGGACCTGCCTTTTTCAATAATTTGAAAAATGGCAGGGCGCGCTCAGCAGACCGAGAGATGAACCTGCTGAGAGCAGCCACGCAACCGGCAAGTTTCTGTACATCCTTGACGCGCTTCGGTGCTTCAATCTGCTCAATGGCCTTGATCTTGTCGGGATTGGCTTCAATCCCCCGCTGAGACACGAAGAACCCGAGAAGCTTGCCGGAGGGAACTCCAAACACACACTTCTCTGGGTTGAGCTTGAGGCTGATCTTGCGCAGATTTGCAAAAGTCTCGTCCAAGTCTTGGATCAGGGTTGCTCTGTCCTTACTCTTGACCACTATATCATCCATGTAGGCTTCCACATTTCTGTGTATTTGTGGCTCAAGAGCAATATGGACTACTCTTGCAAATGTCGAACCAGCATTCTTTAATCCAAAAGGCATCCATACGAAGCAGTACGTGCCACATGGAGTAATAAATGCAGTCTTCTCTTCATCCTCCTCTGCCATGAAGATCTGATGATACCCGGAGTACGCATCAAGAAACGAAAGCAAATCACATCCAGCTATGGAGTCAACAATCTGGTCAATGCGTGGCAAAGGAAATGGGTCTTTGGGACAAGCTTTGTTAACATCGGTGAAATCGATGCAAAGCCTCCATTCTCGTTTGCCTTGCACACGACTACAGGATTGGCCAACCACGTGGGATGGAGCACTCCTCTGACGAGGCCTGCTGCTTCTAGTTTCTTGATTTCCTCCGCAATGAATTCTTGGCGCTCCACCGCCTGCTTCCGGACTTTCTGCTTGACGGGCCGCGCATGAGGACAGACGGCAAGGTGGTGCTCAATCACTTTCCTGGGAACACCGGGGATGTCAGACGGTTGCCATGCAAACACGTCGACGTTCGCCCGCAGGAAAGCAACGAGCGCGCTTTCCTATTTAGGGTCAAGCGTGGCACTGATGGTGAAGGTACCACCAGCGCCATCCTCCTTGGCGGACACCTTCTTCATCTCTGGCGGAGCCGCCATCGTCTCCTTGTGCTTGCCGGTGAAGCTCGATGGTGCGTCCTCGACGGCAGCGCAGCACTCCGAAGAGGCGCGCTTGCCGGAGTGGGCACCAGAGCTTTTGCCGGACTTGGTCTTCTTGCCGGTGGAGCTCGATGGTGCGTCCTCGATGGCAGCGCAGCACTCCGAAGAGGTGCGCTTGCCGGAGTGGGCATCAGAGCTCTTGCCGGACTTGGTCCTCCCGGAGCTCGATGGTGCGTCCTCAACGGTAGCGCAGCACTCCGAAGAGGTGCGCTTGCCGGAGTGGGCACCAGAACTCTTGCCGGACTTGGTCTTCTTGGTCCCGGGAGCTTCAGCGGCAAGTGGATCGCGGTCTGCCGTGGCTGCTGCTTCCCGGTAGATCTTGTCGGCACAGATAAGAGCGTCCTTCTTGTCGCCAGGGACAGAAATGACGCTTATCGGGCCTGGCATCTTCAGCACGTTATACGCGTAGCGAGAGGCCACCATGAACTTGGCGAGTGCTGGACGGCCAAGTATCCCATTGTAAGGCAACGGGATATCGGCAACGTCGAACGTGACCCTCTCAGTCCTGAAGTTTAACTCGCTGCCGAATGTTACCGGCAGCGTGACCTTCCCCTTCGGCTTGCTCCTTCCCGGGTTGATTCCTTGGAATGTGCCGGTCTCTTCGAGCTCGCCATCAGGGATCTGGAGTTTTCGGAGCACAGCGGAGGAGATAAGGTTTAAGCCGGCCCCGCCGTCGACTAGCATCTTGGTGACCTTGAGGTTGCGGATGGTTGGTGAAACCAACATCGGCAGACACCCGACCGCGGTTGTGCGATCAGGGTGGTCCTCAATGTCAAAGATGATAGGCGTGCTGGACCACTTCAGAAGCTTGCGCGATTCGATGGGTGGTTCCGCTGCATTGACTTCCCGCACCCACTGTTTGAGTTGGCGGTGCGAGGTATGCAGGGAAGCACCTCCGTCAACGCACAAGACCTCTGTGGCTTTCTGAAACTCCTGCTCACTGGTCTCAACGTCATCCATGTCTTCATCCTCACCGTCGTCTTCGTCGTTGTCGCGACCGCGGGGAGGTCTGTCTCCTTGCCGCTGCTTGGCCTTGCCGCGGCGTCCTTCCTGGCCGGTGCGCTTCTGGCCAGGTTTCTCGGCACCCCCTTGGGCTCTCTCCTTGTCGCGCCGCTCGTACTCAGCCCTCTGTTGCTGGACGAGCTGCTCGACCTTCTTGCAGCTCTGGAGGTCATGGCCCTTGGTGCGGTGAATCTTACAGTATTGCTTGCCGGAGCCGTCCCGCTTGTCGGCGACCGCCACGGCCTGACAGTTGGTGCACGCGGCAACTTCCTTACCGGATCTACCAACTGTAGCCTTCGTGGCGTCACCTTCATTGCCGGACTGCTCAACGACCAGCACCTCGTTGTTCTGCTTCTTCCTGTTGTTGCATCGCCGGCTTCTCTTTGCCGGGGCGGCATCCTCACTGTCAGATCCTCCTGCTCCAGTGCTTTCTCCGGGGAATTTCCTTCCCTCCTCAGCGCGTGCAAACCTGTCGGCCAGGGCATAAAGCTCGCTGACGTCCCGAATCTTGCACATCACCAACTCCTCCCGCATCCTGCGGTTACGCACGTTCTGATGGAACGCGCTGATTACCGCGGCAGGGTGGATGTTTGGGATGTTGTGGTGAACACGGCTGAACCTCTGGATGTACTAGTGCAGGGGCTCTCCTTCCTTCTGGACGAGCAGATGAAGATCGCTCTCTTGGCCATGAGGTTTGTGGCCGCCTGTGAAGGCGCCAACAAACTGATGGCACAGCTCGGCCCAGGAGGATATGGAGTTGTCCGGCAAGTGCATGAGCCAGGACCTGACGTTGGGCTTAAGCACCAGCGGGAAGTAGTTGGCAAGGATCTTGTCGTCTCGTCCCCCAGCAGCCTGCACCACGATGGTGTAGATGTTGAGGAACTCCGACGGATGCAACTTGCCGTCGTACTTCTCTGGTACATCTGGCTTGAAGTTCTTCGTACTGGGCCACTGGACTTGCCGCAGCTCACGAGTGAACGCAGGGCAACCTACCGGGTACGGCAAGTCGCCTGGTTCGCCTGGCGCATGCATGTCAACAGAGGGCCCAGCGCGCTGGTCTGACTGACGTCGCGCTTCTCTCCGGCGCTCGATGCGAGTACGAGCGTCTTCCCGCTGCCGTTCTTGAAGAACTTGGCGCTGATCGCGACGAGCTCGGGGATCAGACGACGCGGTGGAGTCGCTGTCGAGGTGGATCCGGCGAGTCGGTGATCTTGGCCTTCGGGGTGGGGAGTGCACAGTAGTTGCACCCCCACCAGTCTTGTCTCCACCGGTTCGCGCCTGGCTGACTCGCTGCGGCTGCAACGTGCTCGGCTGCCGAGGAGTGTCGCCGTTGGCGAAGCCGATGAGACTCTGGATAGTGGCCCTCCAGTCGTCGATCTTGTCCGCCGCTGGAGGGTAGTCTAGGAGCAGCTGAGCTCGCGCCAGAGCTTCCGCTGCGGTGGCGGGCGGCGGTAGCGAACGGTGCGAGGAGCGGGATACGCTCGGACTCCTAACCACGCTAGAAGGAGCAGCATCCCGTCCAGGCGACCGCGTCTCGCTCGCGCCGGCTTGTTGACGCGCATGGTGGTCCTGGGCGCTCCGGGATCCACCAGCTCGATCTTGATCCAGCGAGCGCATGGTACCGCGAGTACCATGACGCTGCCGGTCCCGCGCCTCCTGAGATGGGCGCGGTGCATGCACGGACGCCGAGGTCTTGGAGTGCGCCCGGTCGTTGTGGGAGCCGGCCACGCCGCCGATGGGCAGCGCAGCCTTGCCCTGGGACCTGGCAGCACCGAGAGTTCCCTCGTCGATGCGTGCCCTTCCGCCGGCGCCTGCCCCACCATCCGTTTGCTCCGGCGGTGGGTGGCTCGGCGCGGACGGAGCAGCTGCCTCTGAAACTTTCCTCTTCGGTGGCATGTTGATGAAGAAGATGACGAAGATCGATGAAGAAGATGAAGATCTAGCTCGCGAGAACGCCGGATCTGATTCACACCACTTCGACGCCCCCTACCTGGCGCGCCAGAGATGCCGGGGCTGCTGATCCACGGGCACCTATGGGACCGGCGGACCGGGTCCCTTTTGGTTCGGCGGGGGGCGGAGGTCGCGCAAAGAGCAGATCGAGGCGAAGCGCGCGGGCGGTTTGGTCGTGCGAGGAGTAAATCGAGGCGAAGCACGCGAGCGATTTACCCAGGTTCGGGCCGCACGGATGCATAAAACCCTACTCCTGCTTTGTGGATTGGTATTGATTTCTAGCTCGGGAGCGAGATCGAGCGTGAGTGTGTGGAATTGCTGAACCCCTCTCTACGTTGCCCCGGGCCTCCTTTTATATGCTCAAGGGGTTACCGACATAGGGCAACGGGGGGCAAAAGTGGAAAAGGGTGCCGTGGGTAGGCACAGCTAGGTGCTGTAGTAGGCACAGCTAGCTGCTACAGTGTTATCATACCTAACCCTGACGGCAGGGGACAAGGGCATTAAATGCCCGTCTGTGTCACCTAGACAGCACCGAAAGGGACCGCTAGGGACGCCACCGTCTTGCCACGATGGTTGTCTTGTCAGCGCCTGCGTGCCACCGCACGCCCCTAGCTGCACAGCCTCCTGCCACGTGCGCTTGGGAGGGGCCCCGGAGCGACACGTGGGTGGATGTGCTGGAGCGCGGGCGTGGAGTGGGGGCTTGCCGCGGCCGTTGACTTGTCGCTTCCGGGAGCTTGTCGCTCACCGGGCCTTGTCGGGGCGCGTAGCACGCGCCACGGCAAGTTCCTTGGAATGCCTTGGATGGCCTTCCCGGCAAGCGCCTCTTGCCGGGGCCTTGGGATGCTTCTGATGGCCTTCCCGGCAAGCTCCTCTTGCCGGGGTCTTGCCTTCTTCCCGGCAAGCTCCTCTTGCCGGGGTCTTGTCTTGAGTACTTTGTTCTTGAATGGTCTTCAAAGGGACCACGGAGGATCTTGGCGGTGACCTGGCAGGCCTTGCCGTGGGACACTGCGACTGCCCGTGCACAAGTTCGGGGTACTAAGAGTACCTCTACTTTAGTACACCGACACTTAGTTCGTTGGGCCATGAGAGTATCGAGTTACTTCATGCCGGATGATACACTTTGGGGTTGCTCAAACGTCATCGGTAACACGGTGATCATAACAACAACTTACAAGTTTATCAGAAAGTGTGACAAGGGACAAGAAGGCTCAAGAGTGGGATTTGCCCCTCCGACGATGGAGAGATATTCTTAGGGCCCTCTTGGTGTGACGGCATCCATCATCGTCTAGCCAGACACAGGTGGCTAGGTTACAGGGATGTCGGAACATGATAACGAGAAAGAAGAACAAAATCGATTACGAGGAGACCGGTATCATGGGTATGTTGATGACTCAGGAGGATACCGATATCTCACCTCGGGTTTTGTAAAGTATCATGGAGCAAAGGGAACAATATATGATTAACTAAAGGTTCACTTGAACATCATTCATGTATGTATATGGGTCAACATGGATGTCAATGGTTCCTCTGTTGATCATTGAAGAAAAGGAGGTTTTGTTCATGTCTATATTTCACCGAATCTGCAGGGTCACACACTTAAGATGAATTTGATCTGTTGAGTAGTAACTGAGTTAGGAGTGTTGGAGAATGTCACTAGAAAAGTTTTAGTGTCAATAGAAATCATTTTGAGAGAAAACCGGAAGCGCTTATGAGAGAACTGGAGGTTTTGGAAGAAAACGAAGAAAAACTAGAAAAGTTTTGGATAACCCTAAAAGTCCTCTGGAGTATGCAACAAGGTTCTAGGAGGGCATACCCTATTTGGCACTTCAGGCGCCCGCTCCTACTGTGTTTGCAAATGGGCACTCACAGGCGTGTCTAGTTGGGCTCGACCCAACTTTCTTTTTTCTATTGTTAAAAACAAAAAAAATGCACGCATGTCTAGTGAGAATAGAACCGACAACCTCTTGGTCACTAGTGCCCTGCACTAACCAGCCCATTCTTCATTCCTTTCTTCTTAAGTCTTTTTTCTTTTTTCTATTTTTTTCTTTTTTTATTTTTCATATTTTATATTCGGAATGGGTTTGTTTGGTTTTATACTTTTCTTTTTTGGTAAATTGAATGAACTTTAATCAAAATCAATGAACATTTTTCAAATAGATGAACTTTTTTCAAAATCGATGAACTTTTTCAAATCGAATGATTTTTTTTCAAAATCGATGATTTTTTAGAATTAATGGGTTTTTTCAAAATTGATGAACTTTTTTTCAAATAGATAATTTTTTTCAAATGGATGAGCTTTTTCCAAATCTATTAACTTTTTTTTTTCAAAATTGATGAACTTTTTCAACTTCGATTTTTTCTTTCAAAATCAATGAACTTTTTCCCAAAATTCATGAAATTTTCAAATTCGGTGAAGTTTTTTCAAATTCATTGCTGGAAATTAGAATAAAACAATTTTGGTAAATAAAAATATTCAAAGGAAATATTTAAGCAAGGCAAGAAATAAAGTTGTAGGAATAATTTCTTCAAAATACTTAAATAAAATCTCCACATAGTCTTAAATATTCATAAATGAATTTAGAGCAAGTTTTTTTTTGAAACAAGAGTAATATTCAAAATATGTCATAACTAACTAAATAGAAAAAGAAAAATAGAAAAACAGAAGGGGGGAATAAAAAGCCAGGCCAGCCGGGCAGGCTGACCCCGGCCCAGCTAACCAGCTGCTACTTGTGAGATGCGTTGAGATTTTCCCCGAAGAAGAGAGGAGATGCAACACGGTAGAGATAAGTATTTCCCTCAGTGAGAACCAAGGTATCAATCCAGTAGGAGAATCACACAAAGCCTCGTGAACAACACCTACACACAGAAAAACAAATACTTGCACCCAACGCGGGCAAGAGCGTTGTCAATCCCCTTGAACTCGTTACTTGCAAGGATTAATTCTGATAGTGACATATAGATAAAGTAAATTGTAAAATAAAATAAAATAAATAAAATTGCAGCAAGGTATTTTTGGATTTTATATATGATAAAAGTAGACACGGGGGCCATAGTTTTCACTAAAGGCTTCTCTTGCCAGCACATAACATATGGTGGGTGAACAAATTACTGTTGGTCAATTGATAGAAAAGCGCATAGTTATGACGATATTCAAGGCAATGATTATGTATGTAGGCATCACATCCGAGACAAGTAGACCGACTCCTTCTTGCATCTACTAATATTACTCCACCCATCGACCGCTATCCAGTATGCATCTAGGGTATTAAGTTCATGAAAAACAGATTAACACCTTAAGCAAGATGACATGATATAGACGAAGTAAACCCAATCAATATGAATAAAACCCATCATTTTCCCTTAATGGCAACAATACAAATACGTGTATTGTCCCCTTCTGTCACTGGGACATAGAACACTCCAAGATTGAACCCATTACAAAGCACCTCTCCTAGTGAAGATAAATCAATCTAGTTGGCCAAACCAAACGGATAGATTGAAGACAAATACAAATCTATAACAATCATGCATAATAAAGTTCAGAAAAGACTCCATTGCTTATCATAAATATTCAGATAATAAACCCACAATTCATCAGATCCCAACAAACACACCACAAAAGAAGATTACATCGGATATAACTCCAAGAACATCGAGGAGAACATTGTATTGAAGATCAAAAAGAGAGAAGAAGCCATCTAGATACTAGCTATGGACCGGTAGGTCTATGGTAAACTACTCACGCATCACGGAAGGCAACAAGGATGGTGCCGAAGCCCTCCATGATCGATTACCCCTCCGACGGAGTACCAAAAAGGCCTCCAGATGGGATCGCGAAAGAACAAAAGTTGTGGCCACAAAAAAAGTGTTTTGGGTGGCTCTCTGTTGGTTTCCCAATATTTGAGAATTTATAGAAGTGGAATTAGGTCAGACAGAGCCTCGAGGGGCCAAAAGGCATCAAAGCACCCCCCCATGGCGCACCCTGTTGCCTTACCGTCTCCTCGTACATCCTCTTGTTTGCTCTAGAAGCTTCTAGGGTCTCTTATGTCCAAAAAAATCATCAAAAAGTTCCATAGCGTTTGGACTCTGTTTGGTACTGATTTTGTGGAAAACAAAATATAGGAAAAAAAATAGGAACTGGCACTTGGCACTAGGCTAATAGGTTAGTCCCAAAAATGGTATAGAATAGCATATAATTGCATATAAAACATCCAAGATTGATACTATAATAGCATGGAACAATCAAAAATTATAGATACGTTGGAGACATATCAACATCCCCAAGGTTAATCCATGCTCGTCCTCGAGAAGGTAAATGATAAAAATAGAATTTTTGATGTGGAATCCTACCTAACATGTCTATCATCTAATCTCTTTTAGGGTATAAATATTGAGAAACGATGAAGTAATAACATCAGCATAGTAATATCCATGAATATAAGAAGCATAATCATTACTTTTTAAAATATACAATCCTTAACGAGTGTTATCCCCCCTCATTTATTATGTTGACATGGCATTAACTCTACCTTCACTGCAAAAATAAAAATCATGAGCACCAAGGTATTAAACTAAGCAATTGGATCGTACTTCTAACGTGCTTCACATTTTCAACTCCCACGCAATATATACATGAGCATCAGCCATGCATATATCAGTAGGTGGAATAGAATGTGGTGATAGGGATCAATAAAGAGGAGTCAAAAAGGGAGAAAGTCTCACATCGACGCGACTTATCAATAGGCTATGGAGATGCCCATCAATTGATGTCTATGCAAGGAGTAGCGATTGGCATGCAACAAGTGCACTAAGATATATAAGTGTACGAAAGCTCAACTGGAAACTAAGTGGGTGTGCATCCAACTTGCTTGCTCATGAAGACCTCGGGCATTTGAGAAAGTCCATCATTGGAATATACAAGCCAAGTTCTATAATGAAAAATTCCCACAATATATGGAAGTGACAACATAGGAGACTCTCCATGTGAAAAACATGGTGCTACTTTGAAGCAAGAGTGTGGAAAAGGATAGTAACATTGCCCCTTCTCTCATTTTTTTGTTGGGCTCTTTTTGGCCTCTCTTTTTTCGGTTGGTTCCTCATCCTGACTTGTGTGGTAATCATAGTCCACATCATCCTTTCCTCACGGGGACAATGCTCTAATAATGATGATCACCACACTTTTACTTACTTAAAACTCAATATTACTACTCGATACTAGAACAATATGACTATATATGAATGCCTCTGGCAGTGTACCAGGAAGTGTAATGATTTAATGTAACATGTATAAAAAATGATGAATGATGGCTGAGCCACGAATACTATGTCAGCTATATGATCATGCAAAGCAATATGACAATGAAGGTGTATGTCATAATAACGGAATGGTGTAAGTTGCATGGGAATATATCTCAGAATGGCTATGGAAATGTGATGATAGGTAGGTATGATGGTTGTTTTGAGCAAGATATAAGGAGGCTTATGTGTGATAGAGCGTATCATATCACGGGGTTTGGATGCACCGGTGAAGTTTGCACAGACTCTCAAGGTAAGAAAGGGAAATGCACGTACCTAAGAGGCTAGCAAATGGCGAAAAGATAGGAGTGCGCATAATCCATGGACTCACATTAGTCATAAAGAATTCACATGCTTATTGGGAAAGTCTACTTATCCCTCAAAGCAAAGTACTTCCCGCATGCCCCTCATACATCCCATACATATCTACTTTTCCAAACACTTTTGCTCTTGTTTTGGACTCTAATTTATATGATTTGAATGGAACTAACCCGGACTAACGTTGTTTTCAGCAGAATTTCCATGGTGTTATTTTTGTGAAGGAAAAAAGTTCTCACATTGGGCTGAAATTTACGGAGATTAGTTCTGGAATATATAAAAAATATTGGCGAAGAGAATTACCAAAGGGGGGCCACCCAGGAACCAAAAGCTCAGGGGGCGCGCCTACCCCCCAGGGCGCTCCACCGGGCTTGTGGGCCGCTGTATCCTCCGGCAACCCTAACTCCAACTCCATATATACCTATTCGGGGAGAAAAAAATCAAAGAGAAGGAATCATCAGGTTTTGCGATACGGAGCCGCCGCCACCTCCTGTTCTTCATCGGGAGGGCTGATCTGGAGTCCGTTCGGAGCCTAGGAGGGTGGAATACGTCACCGCCATCATCATCAACCCTTCTCCATCAACAATTCCATGATGACCACTGAAAGGATCGATATGGTTGACTAGAGGGGGGTGAATAGGCAACTACCAATTTTTGAATTTTCTTAACAAATTAGGGTTAGCAACAAGTAGGTCGAGTAGATATGCAACTAAGTGAACAACATATATGATGCTAGCAACACAAGCAAGCAAGGATACAACACAAGTAAAGCTTGCACAAAGTAAAGGTAAGAGATAACCACAAGTGGAGACGGTGAAGACGAGGATGTGTTACAGAAGTTCCTTCCCTTTGAGAGGAAGTACGTCTCCGCTGGAGCGGTGTGGAGGCACAATGCTCCCCAAGAAGCCACTAGGGCCACCGTATCCTCCTCGCGCCCTCACACAATGCGAGATGTCGTGATTCCACTAGTGGTGCTCTTGAAGGCGGCAACCGAACCTTTACAAGCAAGGTTGAGGCTCTCTCCACAACCGAATTGGGGGCTCCCAACACCACCATGAAGCTTCACCACAATGGAATGTGGCTCCAAGGTGACCTCAACTGTCTAGGCTGCTCAAACGTCCAAGAGTAAAAAGATCCGCAAGGGATTAGTGGGGGAATCAAATTCCTCTTGGTGGAAGTGTAGATCTAGGCCTTCTCAAGCAATCCCTAAAGAATCAACAAGTTTGATTGGCTAGGGAGAGAGATCGGGCGAGAATAAGCTTGTGAGCAACAATGGGGCTTGGGGGAGGAAGAGGTAGTCAACTAGAAGAAAGATGACTCCTTTATATAGTGGAAGAAAGGATCCAACCATTATGCTCCCATATATCATGCATAAGCAGACTAAGCATGTCAAGGAGACGGAAGTAACACCGGAGCGGTACTACCGCCTGGTATTGAACTGTAGCTGAAACCCGCGGTAGTAGAGGAAGGCAGAGCGGTAGTGCCGCCCTGGGCGGTACTACCATTGGGAATTGCCGCTCTACTACCGCCCGTGGAACAGATATGTTCAGAACAAGGAAAATAAGCAGTACTCCCGCGGTACTAGCTAGCGGTAGTTCCGCTAGAGCGGTACTACCGTGGCCAGCAGCGGTACTTCCACTTAGCCCATGAGCGTCTAGCAAACCCGTGGTAGTTGAGAGGCAGTTAGTCCCATGGTACCGCAGGAGCGGTACTGCTGCGGTGAGCTGCCACTCTACTATAGCCTGTTTATAGAACCCACAAATTAGGAAGAAGTAGGAGCCGGACTGCACAACGGAGTATTGCAGGAGCAGTACTATCATGGAGTTGAGCGGTACTACCGCTTAGACTGTTCTGATAAGAACCAAACACAAAGGAGAGACAAGCTCAATTGCCGGGAAAGAACGAGGGTGCATACAGATAGTGTACGTGTTGATTCCACCCAAACCTTTTCAAGGCGGACCCCCCTGATGTGGACATAGATACCATAAATACATCTACAAATATTACACGAGACATCATTGACATAGTTGCACCTGGACCTATGACTAGAGCGCGTGTGAGACAAATAAATGATCAGGTACTGTCGCTCCTTTGTACTTATAGTTTAACTAACGAGAATATGAAGTTACACTCATGTGTCAATTTTCTTGTACTCAGGGGTGAAAGTGATAGAGAGTTAGAAGATGAAAATCATTCCGTGTTGAATCTACAAGCAGTCGTGTTAATTGCATGCACAGGCTCAACTGAGCAATCCATCATGCATGCTACGTCTACAACTAACAAGTGCAAGAGAAGCAAAGAAGGATTAGATTTCATGGAGCAGAATAGGCCACGTGTCCCTAGACTTTTTGGCTGCTTCGGAAGTACACACTGGCCCATCACATCAACTGGAAGGGGTCCACATTGGACACGACAGCACGCAGTACCGACCGTCAACGAAGGGTCTTCAATAAATAGTTAGCATTTGTTAGGGTTTATACTCGGGTTTTGTTTGGAGAAGTTTGGCTTTAGCTACTTTTATTTGTCTTTGCTCGTAGCGGCTAGTGCGACTGTTAAGACATCCTATTGGAACCCCATCTCGTGAGATTTATTCCATCTAGCATATTCGCAATTTTGAGATTGCTTGGATATTATTTTCTTGCATGTTCTTTGATTTGCTTGCCGGAAAAATCCTTTGTGGATAGGTCGACCGTGCCGTTAGCTCGGTCAATAACGCTGTGGAGTTGGTTTAGCGATTGCCGTGGATATCAGTCATGCACGGTTCTCCCTGTACGGTTGGTAGCCGGATTGTGAGGGTCAAGTCCCACCCAAAATCATAGTCATCTCTCTCTCATCGAAAGATCGGGCCCTAGTTCACATCACCCCCTCTTAGTAGTATGGTGATCCTATGACTCAAGTCCACCAAAGAAGAAATGCAAGAAAACATTGCCTTCATAAATAACCAGAGGGGTTCAAATTGTCTTATGCCATAAGATAGATTATCTGAAATGCTCAATGCACACAATTAGTCCCCAAATGTATTGTCATCAATCACCAAAACCACTAAGGGAGAAATATGCCCTAACAATCTCCCCCTTTTGGTGGATTGATGACAACACGGGATTTGCACAAGGATATGATTAGATAACATGCAATCCCAACATCTATAGAATATAGATGGACTCCCCCTAGATGTATGCACTATTTGAGTATGCTTTTGGAATGCAAAGCACACACACTAGGATCAACCCCCCTATGTTTTATAGACAGGCTATACTTGCAACAATAATATGAGAACGAAAACAAGGATGCAAGTGCATAGCATGTGAGCATAAAGATAGGGCACAAGATAGATAACATCTCACAAGCTAATACATAGTCATAAAGATAAAGATAGGGTAGCATATGTCTCACACCATATGATAGGTACTAAAGGTTCCACACACGAATATAAAGCAAACCAAAAGAAAGAGTTCAGGAGAGAATGAAAGCAACAAACATAGAAGACACACTCGTGACTCGGCAAATCCCTAAGCTCTCTCCCCCTTTGGTATCGAGACACCAAAAAGGCAAAGAGCACTATACACGACCAAGGTGATGTTGAAGCGCCAGCTCATCAGTACTCCTCATGCTCATCTGAGTCCTCGTGCCTGATGTTGCTGGAAACTACGTCGGTATTTCCCCAAAGAGGAAGGGATGATGCAATATAGCTATGGTAGGTATTTCCCTTAGTTATGAAACCAAGGTATCAATCCAGTAGGAGAACCAAGCAACACCATGTAAACGGTACCTGCACACAAAGAACAAATACTTGCAACCCGACGTGTATGAGGGGTTGTCAATCCCTACTAGTTAACGGCGCCAGAAATTGTCAAGTTGACGGGAGAATATTTGTGCTAGATTGGATAAATATATATCCATAAAACGTGAAACAAATAGATAATAAAGAAGTGCAGCAAGGTATTTTTGGGTTTTTGGAATAATAGATCTGAAAACAAAAGCAAATAAAAATAGATATCAAAGCAAATATGATAAAGAATAGACCCAGGGGTGATACGTCTCCAACATATCTATAATTTTTGATTATTCCATGCTATTATATTATCTATTTTGGATGTTTTATATGCATCATTATGCTATTTTATATTATTTTTGGGACTAACTTATTAACCTAGATCCCAGTGCCAGTTTTATGTTTTTCCTGGTTTTTGAGTTTCGCAAAAAGGAATATCAAATGGAGTCCATACAGAATAAAACTTCACGATGATTTTTCTTGGACCAGAAGACACCCGGAGGACTTGGAGTCCGATCCAGAAGAGTCACGAGGCGGCGGCAAGGGTGGAGGGTGCGCTCTAGGGGGGCTACCTTGTGGCCACCTCGGGGATCCCCTGACCTACCTCTTCGTCCTATATATTCACATATATTCCAAAACCCTTAGAGGAGTCCACGAAAATACTTTTCCACCGCCGCAACATTCTGTTCCCGTGAGATCCCATCTTGGGGCCTTTTCCGTCATCCTGCCGGAGGGGGATTCGATCATGGAGGGCATCTACACCAACTCTATTGCCCTTCCGATGAAGCGTGAGTAGTTTACCTCAGACCTACGGGTCCATAGATAGTAGCTAGATGGCTTCTTCTCTCTGTTTGATTCTCAATACCATGTTCTTCTCGATGTTCTTGGAGATCTATCCGATGTAATCTTCTTTTGCGGTGTGTTTGTCGAGATTCGATGAATTGTGGATTTATGATCATCTTATCTATGAATATTATTTGAATCTTCTATGAAATCTTATATGCATGATTTGATATCTTTGTATTTCTCTTTGAATTATCGGTTTGGTTTGGCCAACTAGATTGATTTTTCTTGCAATGGGAGAGGTGCTTAGCATTGGGTTCGATCTTGCGTGATTTCACCCAGTGACAAAGTAGGGGTAGCGAGACACGTATTGAATTCTTGCCATCGAGGATAAAAAGATGGGGTTTTCATCATATTGCTTGAGTTTATTCCTCTAAATCATGTCATCTTACTTAAGGCATTACTCCGTTTTTATGAACTTAATACTCTAGATGTATGCTGGATAGCGGTCAATGTGTGGAGTAATAGTAGTAGATGTAGGCAGGAGTCGGTGTACTTGACACAGACGTGATGCCTATATGCATAATCAATGCCTTGGATATTGTCATAACTTTGTGCTTTACTATCAATTGCTCGACAGTAATTTGTTCACCCACCGTATTATTTGCCTTCAAGAGAGAAGCCTATAGTGAAACCTATGCCCCCCGGGTCTATTTTCCATCATATTTGTTTCTGATCTACTATTTTGCAATCTTTTATTTTCAGGTCTATAAACCAAAAACCCAAAAATATGTTACCTCTTATTTCGTTCTATCTATCTCTATCAGATCTCACCTTTGCAAGTGACCGTGAACGGATTGACAACCCCTTTATCGCGTTGGGTGCAAGTGTTTGATTGTTTGTGTAGGTGCATCTATTGGGGACTTGCGCGTTTCTCCTACTGGATTGATACCTTGGTTCTTAACTGAGGGAAATACTTGTCTCTACTATGCTGCATCACCCTTTCCTCTTCAAGGGAAAAATCAATGCAAGCTCAAGAAGTAGCAGCGGGTCGTAGATTTCATTAGTGGGTTCTCTCGAGAAATAGCACACGGTGGGTAAACAAATTACTATTGGGCAATTAATAAAAGATCGAATAATTATGACAATATCCAAGGCAATGATTAATATATAGACATCACGTCCAAGATTAGTAGATCGACTCCTGCGTGCATGTACTACTATTACTACACACATCGACCGCTATCCAGCATGCATCTACTATTAAGTTCATGAAAAACAGAGTAATGCAATAAGAATGATGACATGATGTAGACGAGATCTACTCATGTAGGAATAGCCCCCATCTTGTTATCCTTAATAGCAACGATACATGCGTGTCTTGCGGCCCCTTCTGTGACTGGGAAAGAACACCGCAAGATTGAACCCATCACAAAGCACCTCTTCCCATGGCAAGAAAAATCGATCTAGTTGGCCTAACTAAACCAAAAATTCAAAGAAGAAATACGAGGCTGTAAATAATCATGCATATAAGATATGAAAGAAGACTCAAATAATATTCATGGATATAGATCTGATCATAAACTCAAAGTTCATCGGATCCCAACAAACACACCGCAAAAAGAGTTACATCAAATAAATCTCCAAGAGATCTGTCGGTGTCAAAACCGGCGGATCTCGGGTAGGGGGTACCGAACTATGCGTCTAAGGCGGATGGTAATAGGAGGCAGGGGACACGATGTTTACCCAGGTTCGGGCCCTCTTGATGGAGGTAATACCCTACGTCCTGCTTGATTGTTCTTGATGATATGAGTATTACAAGAGTTGATCTACCACGAGATCGTAGAGGCTAAACCCTAGAAGCTAGCCTATGGTATGATTGTCTGTTGTCCTACGGACTAAATCCTCCGGTTTATTGTAACGCCCTCGATGCGGCTATAGCTCCCACGTGTCGAGGCACGACTTAGAGGCATAACCGCATTGAAAGCAATGTCGCAAGTTAGGCAATCTTCACAACATCCCATGTAATATAGATAATAAAAGGGGAGATAAATAGTTGGCTTACACTCGCCACGTCAATCAAAGTACATAAATAGCATTACAACAATCAAACACTCATGGCCCGACTACGTAGCCAAAATGAAAGATAACCCAACAAGCGACACGGTCTCGATCACCCCAACTGGGCACCACTACTGATCATCAGGGAAAGACACGTAATAGCAGCGTGAGTCCTCGTTGAACTCCCACTTGAGCTCAAGTGCGTCATCTGGAACGGAGTCATCAGGCCCTGCATCTGGTTTGGAAGTAATCTGTGAGCCACAGGGACTCAGCAATCTCGCACCCTCGCGATCAAGACTATTTAAGCTTATAGGTAAGGCAAGGTAAATATGTGGAGCTGCAGCAAGCGACTAGCATATATGGTGGCTAACCTGTTCGCAAAAGAGAGCGAGAAGAGAAGGCAAAGCGCGAATGAATAACTAGAGAACAACCTGCGGCAAGCATTACTCCAACACCGTGTTCACTTCCCGGACTCCGCCGAGAAGAGACCATCACGGTAACTCACACTATTGATTCATTTTAATTAAGTTAAGGTTCAAGTAATCTACAACTGAACATTAACAAATTCCCATCTGCCCATAACCGTGGGCACGACTTTCAAAAGTTCAAATCCCTGCAGGGGAGTCCCAACTTAGCCCATGACAAGCTCTCACGGTCAACAAAGGAATAGACCTTCTCCCGAGACATTCCGATCAGACTCGGTATCCCGGTTCTACAAGACACTTCGACAAGTTAAAACAAATCCAGCAACACCGCCCGAATGTGCCGACAAATCCCGATAGGAGCTGCACATATCTCGTTCTCAGGGCACACTCGGATTGTCTTAACTTCCGGTAGGCCAGCCCAGAGTTGCCCTTGGTGGCCAGCGGCGGCTGACGAGGTGGACCAACACTGAGAGGAGCACTGGCCCAGGGGGGTTTAAAATAAGATGACCCTCGGGCTCCGGAAACCCAAGGGAAAAAGAGGCTAGGTGGCAAATGGTAAAACCAAGGTTGGGCATTGCTGGAAAAGCTTTAATCAAGGTGAACTATCAAGGGGTTCCCATTATCACCCAACCGCGTAAGGAACGCAAAATCCGGGAACATAACACCGATATGAGGAAACTAGGGCGGCAAGAGTGGAACAAAACACTAGGCGAGAGGCCGAGCCTTCCACCCTTTACCAAGTATATAGATTCATTAAGATAACATGGCAATATAATGATATCTCAACAAGTAAATAATGTTCCAACAAGGAACGGTCTCCAATCTTCACCTGCAACTAGCAACGCTATAAGAGGGGCTGAGCAAAGCGGTAACATAGCCAAACAACGGTTTGCTAGGACAAGGTGGGTTAGAGGTTTGACATGGCAATATGGGGGGGCATGATAAAGAAAGTGGTAGGTATCGCGGCATAGGCATAGCAATAGAGCGAGCAACTAGCAAGCAAAGATACAAGTGATTTCGAGGGTATGGTCATCTTGCCTGCAAAGTTATCAGAGATGACTGGATCCTCGAAAGCAAACTCAACGGGATCCTCGTTAGCGAACTCGTCTCCCGGCTCTACCCAAACAATACAAACAAGCAACAAGGACACAATCAACCACATGCAAACTCAAACAACATGATGCAAACATGGTATGCTATGCGGGATGCGATGCGGGATGCATATGCAAGATTTGACAAGAGATGAATGAACCTGGCCTCAACTTGGAAATCCAAGTGTGTGTTGGGTTTCGTAGTAATTTCAAAAAATTTCCTACGCACACACAAGATCATGGTGATGCATAGCAACGAGAGGGGGAGTATGAGCTACATACCTAGTAGATCGACAACGGAAGCGTTTGGTTGATGTAGTCGTACGTCTCCACGATCCGACCGATCAAGCACCGAAACTACGGCACCTCCGAGTTCTAGCACACGTTCAGCTCGATGACGATCCCCGGACTCCGATCCAGCAAAGTGTCGGGGAAGAGTTTTGTCAGCACGGCGGCGTGGTGACGATCTTGACGTACTACTGCTGCAGGGCTTCGCCTAAGCACCGCTACAATATTATCGAGGACTATGGTGGCTGGGGGCGCCGCACACGGCTAAGGAATAGATCACGTGGATCAACTTGTGTGTCTCTGGGGTGCCCCTGCCTCCGTATATAAAGGACTAAAGGGGGGGAGGCGGCCGGCCAAGGAGGGCGCGCCAGGAGAGTCCTACTCCCTCTGGGAGTAGGATTCCCCCCCCCCAATCCTAGTTGGAATAGGATTTGCGGAGGGGGGAAAAGAGAGAGGGGGGCCGGCCCCCTCTCCTTGTCCTATTCGGACCAAGGGAGGGGAGGGGCGCGCGGCCCATGTAGGGCTGCCTCTTCTCTTTTCCACTAAGGCCCATCATGGCCCATTTAGCTCCCGGGGGTTCCGGTAACCTCCCGGTACTCCGGTAAAATCCCGACTTCACCCGGAACACTTCCGGTATCCAAACATAGGCTTCCAATATATCAATCTTTATGTCTCGACCATTTCAAGACTCCTTGTCATGTCCGTGATCACATCCGGGACTCCGAACAAACTTCAGTACATCAAAATGTATAAACTCATAATATAACTGTCATCGTAACCTTAAGCGTGCGGACCCTACGGGTTCGAGAACAATGTAGACATGACCGAGACATGTCTCTGGTCAATAACCAATAGCGGAACCTGGATGCTCATATTGGCTCCTACATATTCTACGAAGATCTTTATCGGTCAGACAGCATAACAACATACGTTGTTCCCTTTGTCATCGGTATGTTACTTGCCCGAGACTCGATCGTCGGTATTCCAAATACCTAGTTCAATATCGTTACCGACAAGTCTCTTTACTCGTTCTGTGATACATCATCCCGCAACTAACTCATTGGTTGCAGTGCTTGCAAGGCTTAAGTGATGTGCATTACCGAGAGGGCCCAGAGATACCTCTCCGACAATCGGAGTGACAAATCCTAATCTCGAAATACGCCAACCCAACATGTACCTTTGGAGACACCTGTAGAGCTCCTTTATAATCACCCAGTTACGTTGTGACGTTTGGTAGCACACAAAGTGTTCCTCTGGTAAATGGGAGTTGCATAATCTCATAGTCATAGGAACATGTATAAGTCATGAAGAAAGCAATAGCAACATACTAAACGATCGGGTGCTAAGCTAATGGAATGGGTCATGTCAATCACATCATTCTCCTAATGATGTGATCCCGTTAATCAAATAACAACTCTTTTGTTTATGGTTAGGAAACATAACCATCTTCGATTAATGAGCTAGTCAAGTAGAGGCATACTAGTGACACTTTGTTTGTCTATGTATTCACACAAGTATTATGTTTCCGGTTAATACAATTCTAGCATGAATAATAAACATTTATCATGATATAAGGAAATAAATAATAACTTTATTATTGCCTCTAGGGCATATTTCCTTCAGTCTCCCACTTGCACTAGAGTCAATAATCTAGATCACATCACCATGTGATTAACTTCGATAGTTCACATCATCATGTGATTAACACCCATAGTTCACATCGCCATGTGACCAATACCCAAAGGGTTTACTAGATTCAGTAATCTAGTTCACATTGCTATGTGATTAACACCCAAAGAGTACTAAGGTGTGATCATGTTTTGCTTGTGAGAGAATCTTAGTCAACGGGTCTGCCACATTTAGATCCGCATGTATTTTGCAAATTTCTATGTCAACAATGCTCTGCTTGGAGCTACTCTAGCTAATTGCTCCCACTTTCAATATGTATCTATGACCGAGACTTAGAGTCTTCTAGATCAGTGTCAAAAACTTGCATCGACGTAACTCTTTACGACGAACCTTTTTTTGTCACGTCCATAATCGAGAAACATATCCTTATTTCACTAAGGATAATTTTGACCGCTGTCCAGTGATCTACTCCTAGATCACTATTGTACTCCCTTGCCAAATCAGTTCAGGGTATACAATAGATCTGGTACACAGCATGACATACTTTATAGAACCTATGGCCAAGGCATAGGGAATGACTTTCATTCTCTTTCTATCTTCTGCCGTGGTCGGGCTTTGAGTCTTACTCAACTTCACACATTGTAATACAGGCAAGAACTCTTTCTTTGACTGCTCCATTTTGAATTACTTCAAAATCTTGTCAAGGTATGTACTCATTGGAAAAACTTATCAAGCGTCTTGATCTATCTCTATAGATCTTGAAGCTCAATATGTAAGCAGCTTCACCGAAGTCTTTCTTTGAAAAATTCCTTTCAAACACTCCTTTATGCTTTACAGAATAATTCTACATTATTTCCGATCAACAATATGTCATTCACATATACTTATCAGAAATGCCGTAGTGCTCCCACTCACTTTCTTGCAAATACAGGCTTCACCGCAAGTCTGTATAAAACTATATGCTTTGATCAACTCATCAAAGCGTATATTCCAACTCCGAGATGCTTGCACCAGTTCACAGATGGATCGCTGGAGCTTGCACATTTTGTTAGTACCTTTCGGATTGACAAAACCTTCTAGTTGCATCGTATACAACTCTTCTTCAATAAATCCATTAAGGAATTCAGTTTTGTTTATCCATTTGCCAGATTTCATAAAATGCGGCAATTGCTAACATGATTCGGACAGACTTAAGCATAGATACGAGTGAGAATCTCTCATCGTAGTCAACACCTTGAACTTGTCGAAAAACCTTTTGCGACAATTCTAGCTTTGTAGATAATAACACTACTATCAGCGTCCTTCTTCCTCTTGAAGATCCATTTATTTTTATGGCTTGCCGATCATCGGGCAAATCCATCAAAGTCCATACTTTGTTCTCATACATGGATCATATCTCAGATTTCATGGCCTCAAACCATTTCGCGGAATCTGGGCTCATCATCGCTTCCTCATAGTTTGCAAGTTCGTCATGGTCTAGTAACATGACTTCCAGAACAGGATTACCGTACCACTCTGGTGCGGATCTTACTCTGGTTTACCTACGAGATTCGGTAGTAACTTGATTTGAAGTTACATGATCATCATCATTATCTTCCTCACTAATTGGTGTAGTAGTCACAAGAACAGATTTCTGTGATGAACTACTTTCCAATAAGGGAGAAGGTACAATTACCTTATCAAGTTTTCTACTTTCCTCCCACTCACTTCTTTCGAGAGAAACTCCTTCTCTAGAAAGTTTCCGAATTTAGCAACAAAAGTCTTGCCTTCGGATCTGTGATAGAAGGTGTATCCAATAGTTTCCTTTGGATATCCTATGAAGACAAATTTCTCCGATTTGGGTTTGAGCTTATCAGGTTGAAACTTTTTCACATAAGCATTGGAACCTCAAACTCTAGGAAACAACAACTTAGGTTTCTTGCCAAACCATAGTTCATACGGTGTCGTCTCAACGGATTTAGATGGTGCCCTATTTAACGTGAATGCAGCTGTCTCTAATGCATAACCCCAAATCGATAGTGGTAGATCGGTAAGAGACATCATAGATCGCACCATATCTAATAAAGTACGGTTATGACGTTCGGACACACCATTACATTGTGGTGTTCCAGGTGGCGTGAGTAGTGAAACTATTTCACATTGTTTTTAACTGAAAGCCAAACTCGTAACTCAAATACTCTTCTCTACGATCAGATCGTAGAAACTTTATTTTCTTGTTACGATGATTTTTCACTTCACTCTGAAATTCTTTGAACTTTTCAAATGTTTCAGACTTATGTTTCATCAAGTAGATATACTCATATCTGCTCAAATCATCTGTGAAGATCAGAAAATAATGATACCTGTCGCGAGCCTCAATATTCATCGGACCACATACATCAGTATGTATGATTTCCAACAAATCTGTTGCTCGCTCCATTGTTCCGAAGAACGGAGTCTTAGTCATCTTGCCCATGAGGCATGGTTCACAAGCATCAACTGATTCATAATCAAGTGATTCCAAAAACCCATTAGCATGGATTTTCTTCATGCGCTTTACACCAATATGAGCTAAACGACAGTGCCACAAATAAGTTGCACTATCATTATTAACTTTGCATCTTTTGGTTTCAATATTATGATTATGTGTATCACTACGATCGAGATCCAACGAACTATTTTCATTGGGTGTGTAACCATATAAGGTTTTATTCATGTAAACAGAACAACAATTTATTCTCTTACTTAAATGAATAACTGTATTACAATAAACATGATCAAATCATATTCATGCTCAACGCAAACACCAAATAACACTTATTCAGGTTCAACACTAATCCTGAAAGTATAGGGAGTGTGCGATGATGATCATATCAATCTTGGAACCACTTCCAACACACATCGTCACTTCACCCTTAACTAGTCTCTGTTTATTCTACAACTCCTGTTTCGAGTTACTAATCTTAGCAACTGAGCTAGTATCAAATACTGAGGGGTTGCTATAAACACTAGCAAAGTACACATCAATAACATGTATATCAAATATACTTATGTTCACTTTGCCATCCTTCTTATCTGCCAATCACTTGGGGTAGTTCCGCTTCCAGTGACCAGTCCCTTTGCAGTAGAAGCACTTAGTCTCAGGCTTAGGATCAGACTTGGGCTTCTTCACTTGAGCAGCAACTTGCTTGCTGTTCTTTTTGAAGTTCCCCTTCTTCCCTCTGCCCTTTTCTTGAAACTAGTGGTCTTTTCTACCATCAACACTTGATGTTTTTCTCGATTTCTACCTTCATCAATTTCCGCATTACGAAGAGCTTGGGAATCGTTTCCGTTATCCCTTGCATATCATAGTTCATCACGAAGTTCTACTAACTTGGTGATGGTGACTAGAGAATTCTGTCAATCACTATCTTATCTGGAAGATTAACTCCCACTTGATTCAAGCGATTGTAGTACTCAGACAATCTGGGCACATGCTCACTAGTTGAGCGATTCTCCTCCATCTTTTAGCTATAGAACTTGTTGGAGACTTCATATTTCTCAACTCAGGTATTTGCTTGAAATATTAATTTCAACTCCTGGAACATCTCATATGCTCCATGACGTTCAAAACGTCTTTGAAGTCCCGATTCTAAGCCATTAAGCATGGTGCACTAAACTATCAAGTAGTCATCATATTGAGCTAGCCAAATGTTCATAACGTCTGCATCTGCTCCTGCATTAGGTCTGTCACCTAGCGGTGCATCAAGGACATAATTCTTCTGTGCAGCAATGAGGATAAACCTCAGATCACGGATCCAATCCGCATCTTTGCTACTAACATTTTTCAACACAATTTTCTCTAGGAACATATCAAAATAAACACAGGGAAGCAACAACGCGAGCTATTGATCTACAACATGATTTGCAAAATAGTACCAGGACTAAGTTCATGATAAATTTAAGTTCAATTTAATCATATTACTTAAGAACTCCCACTTAGATAGACATCCCTCTAATCCTCTAAGTGATCACGTGATCCAAATCAACTAAACCATGTCCGATCATCACGTGAGATGGAGTAGTTTCATTGGTGAACATCACTATGTTGATCATATCTACTATATGATTCACGCTCGACCTTTCGGTCTCCGTGTTCCGAGGCCATATCTGTATATGCTTGGCTTGTCAAGTATAACCTGAGTATTCCGCCTGTGCAACTATTTTGCACCCGTTGTATTTGAACGTAGAGCCTATCACACCCGATCATCACGTGGTGTCTCAGCACGAAGAACTTTCGCAACGGTGCATACTCAGGGAGAACACTTCTTGATAATTAGTGAGAGATCATATTATAATGCTACCGTCAATCAAAGCAAGATAAGATGCATAAAAGATAAACATCACATGCAATCAATATAAGTGATATGATATGGCCACCATCATCTTGTGCTTGTGATCTCCATCTTCGAAGCACCGTCATGATCACCATCGTCACCGGCGCGACACCTTGATCTCCATCGTAGCATCGTTGTCGTCTCACCAATCTTATGCTTCCACGACTATCGCTACCGCTTAGTGATAAAGTAAAGCATTACAGCGCGATTGCATTGCATACAATAAAGCGACAACCATATGGCTTCTGCCAGTTGCCGATAACTCGGTTACAAAACATGATCATCTCATACAATAAAATTTAGCATCATGTCTTGACCATATCACATCACAACATGCCCTGCAAAAACAAGTTAGACGTCCTCTACTTTGTTGTTGTAAGTTTTACGTGGCTGCTAGGGCTTAAGCAAGAACCAATCTTACCTACGCATCAAAACCACAACGATAGTTTGTCAAGTTGGTGCTGTTTTAACCTTCGCAAGGACCGGGCGTAGCCACACTCGGTTCAACTAAAGTTGGAGAAACTGTCACCCGCAAGCCACCTATGTGCAAAGCACGTCGGGAGAACCGGTCTCACGTAAGCGTACGCGTAATGTCGGTCCGGGCCGCTTCGTCCAACAATACCGCCGAACCAAAGTATGACATGCTGGTAAGCAGTATGACTTATATCGCCCACAACTCACTTGTGTTCTACTCATGCATATAACATCAACATATAAAACCTAGGCTCGGATGCCACTGTTGGGTTTCGTAGTAATTTCAAAAAATTTCCTATGCACACGCAAGATCATGGTGATGCATAGCAACGAGAGGGGGAGTATGATCTACATACCTAGTAGATCGACAACGGAAGCGTTTGGTTGATGTAGTCGTACGTCTCCACGATCCGACCGATCAAGCACCGAAACTACGGCACCTCCGAGTTCTAGCACACGTTCAGCTTGATGACGATTCCCGGACTCCGATCCAGCAAAGTGTCGGGGAAGAGCTTTGTCAGCACGACGGCGTGGTGATGATCTTGACGTACTACTGCTGCAGGGCTTCGCCTAAGCACCGCTACAATATTATCGAGGACTATGGTGGCTGGGGGCGCCGCACACGGCTAAGGAATAGATCACGTGGATCAACTTGTGTGTCTCTGGGGTGCCCCTGCCTCCGTATATAAAGGACTAAAGGGGGGGAGGCGGACGGCCAAGGAGGGCGCGCCAGGAGAGTCCTACTCCCTCTGGGAGTAGGATCCCCCCCAATCCTAGTTGGAATAGGATTCGCGGAGGGGGGAAAAGAGAGAGAGGGGCCGGCCCCCTCTCCTTGTCCTATTCGGACCAAGGGAGGGGAGGGGCGCGCGGCCCCTGTAGGGCTGCCTCTTCTCTTTTCCACTAAGGCCCATCATGGCCCATTTAGCTCCCGGGGGGTTCCGGTAACCTCCCGGTACTCCGGTAAAATCCCGATTTCACCCGAAACACTTCCGGTATCCAAACATAGGCTTCCAATATATCAATCTTTATGTCTCGACCATTTCGAGACTCCTCGTCATGTCCGTGATCACATCCGGGACTCCGAACAAACTTCGGTACATCAAAATGTATAAACTCATAATATAACTATCATCGTAACATTAAGCGTGCGGACCCTACGGGTTCGAGAACAATGTAGACATGACCGAGACATGTCTCTGGTCAATAACCAATAGCGGAACCTGGATGCTCATATTGGCTCCTACATATTCTACGAAGATCTTTATCGGTCAGTCCGCATAACAACATACGTTGTTCCCTTTGTCATCGGTATGTTACTTGCCCGAGACTCGATCGTCTGTATTCCAAATACCTAGTTCAATCTCGTTACCGACAAGTCTCTTTACTCGTTCTGTGATACATCATCCCGCAACTAACTCATTGGTTGCAGTGCTTGCAAGGCTTAAGTGATGTGCATTACCGAGAGGGCCCAGAGATACCTCTCCGACAATCGGAGTGACAAATCCTAATCTCGAAATACGCCAACCCAACATGTACCTTTGGAGACACCTGTAGAGCTCCTTTATAATCACCCAGTTACGTTGTGACGTTTGGTAGCACACAAAGTGTTCCTCTGGTAAACGGGAGTTGCATAATCTCATAGTCATAGGAACATCTATAAGTCATGAAGAAAGCAATAGCAACATACTAAATGATCGGGTGCTAAGCTAATGGAATGGGTCATGTCAATCACATCATTCTCCTAATGATGTGATCCCGTTAATCAAATAACAACTCTTTTGTTTATGGTTAGGAAACATAACCATATTCGATTAACGAGCTAGTCAAGTAGAGGCAAACTAGTGACACTTTGTTTGTCTATGTATTCACACAAGTATTATGTTTACGGTTAATACAATTCTAGCATGAATAATAAACATTTATCATGATATAAGGAAATAAATAATAACTTTATTATTGCCTCTAGGGCATATTTCCTTCAGTGTGCCACTGGAAAGATGAGATGAAATCGCTTGAAAACGATATAAAGAACGCTGGAATCGGAGTTACGGTCTGGAAATGGCAAGCAATTCAAATATGACCATGTTCTGTGATTTACAGCAAGTAGCCAACTAGATGCAACAATATGAACATGCTACAGCACCCAAACATGGAATCAAAATACATGGCAGGGATCCATTCATGATGCTTAACAAAAGAGTAGCACTGAGCTACGGCCAATTCATCCATTAACAGGTTCAAAAAAGCATGGCAAAAATGCATTTGGTAAACAAATTTCAGACTTTGTGAAATTAACACTTGTCTGGAATTTCAGATCAGATAGCACACTTTGGAGCATGAAAACTATATGCTACAGGGCCTGAACATGGCAAAGTAAAGCATGGCATGGAGCTACTCAAAGAGCTTAACAAAAGTCCCTTAGTGGCCTTGAGCCAAAAGGGATCAGAAAATACATTTGCAAGCATGTGAACATGGCAAAAACATAATCAGTTCTCAGACTTAGTGAAAACTGGAGCATGCTGAAACAGATATCAAGTAGGCATGTTTACGAGCTCGATGCACTCACTACAGAGCAAGTCATGACAATCTAAGCATACACCCATCAAGAATACACTAAATACAAGCTAGGCATGGCAAGAACAATAACATAGCATGCACGGATCGACTACAACATCCTCGGCAAAATTGCTAACAAGTAGACAATCTTCCCAGATTCACGAAATGACAAAAGTAGAGCTCCATTGACTCAAGCTAGGGTGCTCCATAATTGCAAACAAAGACATGGATGGATAGAGCACTACAAGATTAACAAAACATCCTTACTGATCATCCTCAAAAGAGGCACGAATCACTAGGGAACAACATGAACATATGGCATATTGAGATAAACAGCTCAAGGACTTGGTGGAAATGCTAAGTCCCTGAAATCAGCATTAACGAATGCTCCACTTTGCAAGCTTGTTCTAGTAACCACACACATCACAAAAAATACATGGGTTGCACCTCTGGATAGATGGCAAAACATATAACAAAACACATGTAGAGCTCCAGGGCATATCATGCACACAATAATCATGGCAAAAATGGCAAATATCTATTTGGAGCAGCAGATCTGACAATTATCTCAAATAGCATTCTTCTAACAGCATTTCGGGCATCAAAATGAACTCAAATGAAAATGATGCAATGAGATGAAATGATGTGCTCTTTGAGGCGAACATTTTGATATGCTATATGCCCAAAACGGATCTACGGATGCGGAGTTATAGCATGAAGGAAAACGCAAAAAGTTAGGGTTTTGGGCGAGATTAGGTCAACCTCAGATCCAGATCTAGATCCAGTTCGTGCACGGGAACCGAGGTTGTCGGAACAGTAGGGGAGTTCGCCGGAGTAGCTGCGGACGGCGGCCGGAGGGGAGGTCCGGCCCGGGGACTCGCCGACGTGGAGGAGGCAGCGCCGACGCGGCACGGTCGCGGGAGCGCGGCGGCGTCGGACGGAGGAAGCGGCGCGGCGGGGTGGCGCCGGAACGAGGAGGCGGCGCCGGGCGGCGATGGCGACCACGGCGGCGCGGCGACCGGACGACGAGGCGGGGCCCGGGCGCGGGGCGGAGAGGGCCGGCCTTGGGCCCGGCGGGCTTCGGTGGCGGTGAGGGCAAGAGCCGCCACGTGGCGCTCGTCTATTGGTGTGGGGTGGTGTCCGGTGCGGAGGCGGACATGTCCGGCGGTGGCACGAGGAATTTTAGGGTTAGGGGGAGAAGAGACCCGGGATTTGGATGAGGGGGTCTATATATAGGCATAGGAGGAGCTAGGAGTGTCCAAATGAGGTGCGATTTTCAGCCACACGATCGTGATCGAACGCTCTAGATGATGGAGAAGGTTTTGGTGGGTTTTGGGCCAAAATGGAGGGGTGTTGGGCTGCAACACACACGAGGCCTTTTCGGTCCCTCGGTTAACCGTTGGAGCATCAAACAAAGTCCAAATGGTACGAAACTTGACAGGCAGTCTACCGGTAGTAAACCAAGGCCGCTTGGCAAGTCTCGGTCCAATCCGGAAATGTTTAATCCCCACACACGAAAGAAAGGTAGAAATGACCACCGGAGGAGAACGGAGCGCCGGAATGCAAAACGGACAACGGGGAAAATGCTCGAATGCATGAGATGAACACGTATGCAAATGCAATGCACATGATGATATGATATGAGATGCATGACAATGACAACACTAGACGGAGACAAAAACCCGAACCTGAGAAAATAAAATAACTTAAGGCCGGAAACAGCAAGAGTTGGAGTACATATTGGGAAAATCATATCCGGGGTGTTACAACACTCCACCACTACGAGAGGATCTCGTCCCGAGATCTAGGACTGAAAGAACGCCGGGTATTCAGAACGGAGGTGATCCTCGCGTTCCTAGGTAGCTTCACGGTCGGAATGGTGTGACCACTTGACTTTGAGGAATTTGATTGACTTGTTGTGAGTCTTGCGTTCAGTCTCTTCAAGAATAGCCACGGGGTGCTCACGATAAGAGAGATCTTCTTGGAGCTCAATGTCCTCGAAGTTGACGGTGCGGTGAGGAGTCTTGAAGCACTTTCGGAGTTGAGAGACATGGAACACGTCATGCACATTTGCAAAGTTTGAAGGAAGCTCGAGTTGATAGGCGAGATCACCTCTCTTGCTAGAGACGCGGAGGTAAACATGATCTCCGATCTCGAAGGCCAAATCACGGTGCTTACTATCATAGTAGCTCTTCTGGCGGGATTGGGCTGCTTTGAGGTTATCTCGGATGACTTTGCACATTTCCTCTGCCTCTGTGATTAAGTCATTACCCAAAAGCTGACGTTCACCGGTTTCGGACCAGTTGAGAGGGATACGGCACTTCCTGCCATACAGAATTTCAAATGGGGCCTTGCCCGAACTTGCTTGAAAACTGTTGTTGTAGGAGAATTCAGCATAAGGAAGACAATCCTCCCAGTTCATGCCGAAGGAGATCACACAAGCCCTGAGCATATCTTCAAGAATCTGGTTGACACGGTCGACTTGACCGCTAGTTTGAGGATGGAAAGCTGTGCTGAAGCAGATGTTGGTGCCCATGACCTTCTGAAAAGAATCCCAAAACTTGGAGGTAAAGATGCTGCCACGGTCTGAAGAGATCACTTGAGGAATACCGTGCAGAGAGACAATTCGAGAGGTATAGAGCTCCGCTAATTGAGCTGCAGTGATTGACTCTTTGATAGGCAGGAAATGAGCCACTTTAGTGAGTTTGCCGATGACAACGAATATAGCATCATTGCCACGCTTGGACTTTGGAAACCCAGTCACGAAGTCCATTTCAATGTGGTCAAACTTCCATTCTGGAATGGCAAGAGGTTGGAGGAGACCAGCTGGCCTTTGGTGTTCTGCCTTCACTCTTCTGCAGACATCACACTCATTCACGAATTGAGCAATCTCGCGCTTCATTCGAGTCCGGCAATAAGCCTGCTTGAGGTCCTGATACATCTTTGTGCTCCCAGGGTGGATGGAGAGGAGAGAATTGTGAGCCTCGTTCATGATCACTTTACAAAGGTCACCTTTGGGCACAACAATACGATCCTCGAAGAAGAGAGTATCCTTGTCATCAAGGCGGTAGCACTTGTACTTGGGTTGACTCTTGGCAATCCCAATCTTCACCTTTTTCACCATAGCATCAAGAAGCTGAGCTTGGCGAATCTAGTCTTCCAAGGTAGCAGAGACTTGAAGGTTGGCGAGGAAACCTTGAGGAACAACTTGCAGATTGAGTTTGCGGAAAGCTTCACAAAGCTCGGGTTGATAAGGCTTGAGAATCAGGCTGTTGCAGTAAGCCTTCCTGCTCAATGCGTCAGCAATCACATTGGCCTTGCCTGGAGTATACTCGATACTCGGATTATATTCCTGAATCATTTCGACCCATCGAGTTTGCCTGAGGTTGAGATTAGGCTGGGTGAAGATGTACTTGAGACTCTTGTGATCAGTGAAAATGTCCACTTTTCTTCCCAATAGAAGATGTCTCCAAGTCAAAAGAGCATGCACAACTGCCGCCAACTCGAGATCATGAGTGGGGTAGTTCTTCTCATTAGGCTTCAACTGGCGAGAGGTATAAGCAACAACTTTCTTCTCTTGCATCAACACTGCGCCAAGACCTTGGAGAGAGGCATCACAAAAGACCTCATACGGTTTGGATTCATCAGGCGGAGTCAGAACTGGAGCAGTGACCAATTTCTCTTTCAAAGTGTTGAAAGCAATGTCACACTCCGGAGACCAAACGTACTTGACGTGCTTCTGGAGAAGATTTGAGAGAGGCTTCGCGATCTTAGAAAAGTTTTCAACAAATCTTCGACAGTAGCTTGCGAGACCGAGGAAGCTACGGAGTTGCTTCACATTCTGAGGTGGTTCCCAATTCACAATTGCAGACACCTTCTCAGGATTCACCGCAATGCCCTTGGCAGAGATGATATGACCAAGATAAAGAACCTCATCGAGCCAAAATTCGCACTTGGAGAACTTGGCGTAGAACTTGTGTTCCCTGAGCTTATCGAGTACCAAACGCAAGTGCTTGGCATGATCTTCCTTGTTCTTCGAAAAGACCAGAATGTTGTCGAGATAGACCAAAACGAAGTCATTGGTGTAGGCGTTGAAGATGAAATTCATCATGCGAGATAAAGTCGGAGGAGCGTTGACGAGGCCAAAAGACATGACAGTGTATTCATATGAACCAAAACTTGTCCTGAAAGCCGTCTTGGGAATATCTTGCTCACGGATACGAACCTGATGATAACCCATACGGAGATCAAGCTTGGAGAATACTTGGGCACCTTTGAGTTGTTCCAACAGCTCGTTGATGTTGGGAAGTGGGTATTTGTTCTTGATGGTCTTCTTGTTCAATGGACGGTAATCAACGCAAAGTCTGTCCGTTCCATCCTTATTCTTCACAAAAAGAACACCACAACCCCACGGAGAAGAACTAGGTCGGATGAGACCCATTCTCTCTTGAATATCAAGTTGCTTCTTCAGCTCCTTCAACTCTTCAGGTCCGAGCTTGTAAGGACGCTTGCAAACCGGTTCCGTACCAGGCTCAAGATCGATGACGAATTCAACTGGCCGGTTCGGAGGCATTCCTGGAAGCTCTTCTGGAAAGACATCTTGATATTCGCAAATGACTGGAATCTGCGAGATAGCATTCAGTTCACCCTTCTCATTGAGAGAAAACAGACGGATGGTATTATCCCGAGCAGCAAAGACAATTACATCCTCAGATGAATGAGTCAATTGAATCTGCCTGGCTGCACAATCAAGCTGAGCCTTGTGCTTAGAAAGCCAATCCATCCCGAGAATAAGATCAATATCCGAGTTACCAAGGATCATTGGAGAAGCCAGAAACTTGAAATCACCCAACGAAATAGAAATATCCGGAACCTCGTAGTTAGCAAGCAAACATCTACCCGGAGAGACAACTGCTAATGGTTTATGCATAACTTGAGAAAATCACCCATGCTTAGATGCAAAAGGTCTCGAGATAAAACAATGCGATGCACCAGTGCCAAAAAGAACTTTTGCAGGAACATCGTTAACAGGAAGGTTACCCATGATGACATCTGACGAGTCCTCTGCCCGAGCTGCATTCATCAAGTTGACCTTGGCGGACTTAGTGTTATGCTTGACCATAGCTGTACTTGCGGATCTCACTGGAGGAGGAGGAGGGAGACGCCTCTGATTGAAGCATTTGTTGGCATAGTGACCCTTCTGTTGGGACTTGTTGCACATGACCTCTGAAAGCGGACGGTGATACGGAGCACTCGATCTTGGAGCTTGAGACAAAGTCTTGTTCTGAAAGCCAGGGTTGGGTGGGTGGGAAGATCCACTGCCACCTTTGCTCTTCTGATACGGTTGACGAAACGGAGGAGGAGGAAGCCAATACTTCTGCTGCTTCGCCACTTGAGTAGAGGAAGAAGGAGTAGTATCTCTGACTCGCTTCTTGGAAGCATCACACCTCAATTGAGCAGCCTCTTGCTTCAATGCCATGTTGTAGAACTCATCGTATCTCAAGGGCTCAAAGAGAACAAGAGCTAGCTGAATTTCTTCTCTGAGACCACCCCTGAACTAGTATATCATGCTCTTCTCGTCAGGGACGTCCTGCTTAGCAAAGCGGGCGAGCTTCTGAAACAACTTGTTGTAGTCATAGACAGACAAAGAGCCTTGCTTCAGGTTGCGGAATTTCTCAAGCTTGCTCTCAACCACGCTCTGAGGAATATGATGAGCTTTGAAGTCTTGACGGAATTCATCCCAGGTAATCACACGGCCTCCTCTGGAATCCTTGTACTGCTGGAACCATTCTGCAGCTTGGTCTTTGAGTTGGAAGGATGCGAACTTGACAAAGTCCTCAGGCCTGACGTTACTGCACTTGAAATGCTTGCACAGATCCACGAGCCAATCGTCAGCATCAGTTGCCTCAACACAATTGCTGAAAGTCTTTGGCCCGTTAGCAAGGAACTGGTTGAGTGTAGCAAAGTGATTCTGATTGTTGCCTTGGTTGCCTTGGTTTGCTTGATTGCGCTCTTGAAGAATTTGCATGATCAACTGTGTGTTTGCATTGGTTGCGGCCATCACAGCTTGCCATGCCTCCGTAGGAGGTGGAGGTGGTGTCGGATCTTGATTCTGATTTTGATTGGTGCTCTTAGCGGGAGCCATCCTGAAGAGGGTGACAACCGTTAGCACATTGATAGACAAAATGAAGCTGAACCAAACGGGTTGAAATTGCAACATAAAGTCTTCACATCCGAACATAAGAACGAATGCATTCCACTTGAAATGGTCACATATCCATAAATTGATAAGCCACTTAGAATTTAGGTAGAGGAATAAATCAACAAGGTACGGATCAAGAACGAATAGGAAATCCCAATCTCAAACCAAATATCCGTGGAAGAAGAACTAGAGCTACAAGAATTCCCACCTATGAAACTCCCGGACCTTTCCGGTTATGCAATAAGGTGTTGGGGATACAGGGGAAGCATAATATCTCACCCAAATCTAGCAAATCCTACATCCAGCTGTATCCATCCTTCAACACATAACCGAGAAAAACTTCGGAAACCATCTACCTCAACCTCCGAAAAGCATCCGTTATACAAGTTATGGCGATACTCCCGAACTCCCGCCCCAGTACTGGGTGGCGTCGAGGTTATCTCACCAACAAACTGCATAAAAGAGATTTTCGATGTCGGCGTGCTAAACTCAGGTATTCCAGAACTGCAACGATAAAATTGTGACAACAACACCTCGGAGCTCAACTCCCCGGGACGCTGCCACAACCCCTAAAGACAGGAGGCACCAAGAAGAATGTTCTCGTCACAAAACCATCGGAACGATTCCAAGATACCCGCGTGATCCTAAATTTTTTTAGTGAAATTTGAGAAGAGAAGAGTCAAACTCTATGTCAGGATGCCTTACCAGAGCGATGAGGAGACTGGGGAGTAAAAAGAATTCCTAAACTCTCCGATATATAATTCCTAAATGACTCAAAACATTTTTCTAGACACAACTCAGCCGCTAAAAATGATCAAGCAATGGGGGATCCTAAGGTCAGGGAAGGCTCTGATTACCAACTTGTAACACCCTCGATGCGGCTATAGCTCCCACGTGTTGAGGCACGACTTAGAGGCATAACCGCATTGAAAGCAATGTCGCAAGTTAGGCAATCTTCACAACATCCCATGTAATATAGATAATAAAAGGGGAGATACATAGTTGGCTTACACTTGCCACGTCAATCAAAGTACATAAATAGCATTACAACAATCAAACACTCATGGCCCGACTACGTCGCCAAAATGAAAGATAACCCAACAAGCAACACGGTCCCGATCACCCCAACTGGGCACCACTACTGATCATCAGGGAAAGACACGTAATAGCGGCGTGAGTCCTCGTCGAACTCCCACTTGAGCTCAAGAGCGTCATCTGGAACAGAGTCATCAGACCGAACACCCAATGCCCTTGAGCGACCAGCTGAAGCAACTGGTCGAGCTTCACAAGGCGGCCAAACAGGCCATGAGGGGACTTATAGTCCGGATGTGGCCCGGTGAGCCCCTGTTTGGCAGCTACTTTGGTCTGGTGAGGCAGCTTGTGGATGCCTGCCCACAGCTTGAAGTCATAAAGTGGTCCGTCTGCATCGAGGGTGCGCGTAGGGCTTTTGCTCGAGCGAAGGTGCACTGGGCGAAGCTGGACGCCGTGAAGCTGGTGAAGGAGGGGCCGCCGGAGGGCAAGGAGCATCGCTGCCCCGAGATGTATTATGAGAGTGTCCTGAAGGGTTCCCGCCTTGTGGCGGATGAATGTGCCAGAGATGTAATTTTTGAATGAACATGCTCATGTGATCCTGTAATGTGAAACAAGTTCATCTGCGCTATGCAACGCTTTTTTCAATTTAAAATATTACCTTCTGTGCGGCCGTTTATAAAATCTGAGAGTTGGCCAGTCGTCGGCTTCTGCCCCCATGTAACTAGTACTGGGGTGTCCGGGATAAACCTGAGCAGTCTTTACCCCAATTTTGGGTCCTTCAAGGGAGGTGTTCAGCGCAACGAACCAGGCAATCGGTCTATAAGGCTTTATCGCTCTCACTTAGCCATAGAAGTCTACAATTTTAAATTTTGGCGAAGCCCCTAGTATTCGGAAGGCCGAATTTGGGGCGCTATACATGCCTAAGCCGGGCAAGGCCGACTCCTCGCCTGAAGCAGAAAAAGTATTTAAGGACTTGAGGCCTCTCAAACAGCGACCAGTCTCTTGCCTTATCATGACAGTCATTTTTCGGCTTTCTCTACTGAGGTGCTCGTCCAGAAGAACCGGGACACAATCGCAGTAGTTCTCCCACCGCTACCTTAGCCGGTATAGCGGAACTTAAGGTACCAAATCATGGGAGCTGGTCAAACCCAACTATTGACCCAAGACATGATTTGGAGCTGATGCATATAATGCTATAAGTTCGAGGTGCCGCACTGTCGAAAGTGTTCAGACTTCTCGCGCCATATTACGGGGTAAACGAAAGCCCTTGGCGTACTGACCGTACCCGAATGTACGGGTGCGGATTGTCGTAAATGGACATATAAGAAAAAAGGGGATGAATAATGCAATAATAGACTAATGCTATGCATTGTTATTTAAATAATACGTCAAAGCGTACTCGTACAAGTGGTGCAATGAGCAGAAAGTAGGACTATTCGAAATGTCCTATCCAAGAGCAAGCTGTGTATGGATAGTAGAAAGCGGGTATATCAATTATTATTAGAGACCACCCGGGGGTTCCCGTGTACATCTTAGCTTCTTGCCGCCTTGGTTGTTCCTTCCCGTAATGTGTCCGGCAATCGTACTGCCGGAAAGGGCTTCCAGAGAGTTAGGTCCTGAAAGAGAAAAAATGATAAAGGTATACAGCCTCTAGGGCAGTTAAGCCGTATTGCGGGACGTGCCCTGATTGTGCCCCCGCCTATGTCCATGGTATTTTTAGTGCGTAATTATGTACGCGCGACATAGATTTTGTCGCTTGACTGGGACTAGGACGGGGGCCGAATTGCTAGGCGAGCTCTGAACGTGCCAGGCGGTCATGTTGCAGTTTACTTCGGACTCGCTTGAAGGTGTCCGGGGGCTGTATCGCTGAATTAGTGGTTTGCCTTAAAAGGCTGCTTTGTGCTTCTGCTGTGAGGGCTGCAGTGTGCTCCTCCGTGCGGAGCGAGCGTTCTGTGTTTCCGTTCACTGTTATGACCCCCTAGGTCCTGGCATCTTGAGCTTGAGGTATGCGTAATGCAGTAATGCATTGAATTTTGCAAATGCGGTTCGCCCGAGCAGTGCGTGATAGCCACTGCGAAACGGGACGATATTGAAGATTAACTCCTCGCTTCGGAAGTTGTCCGGTGATCCAAAGACCACTTCCAGTGTGATTGAGCCCGTGCAATGGGCCTCTACACCTGGGATGACGCCCTTAAAGGTGGTTTTGATCCTCGAGGGATTGATACCCATTTTTCGCACTGTATCCTGATAGAGCAGGTTCAGGCTGCTGCCGCCGTCCATAAGGACTCGAGTGAGGTGAAATCCGTCGATGATGGGGTCTAGGACCAGTGCGGCGGATCCGCCATGACGGATACTAGTGGGGTGGTCCCTGCGATCAAAGGTGATCGGACAAGCGGACCATGGGTTGAACTTTGGGGCGACGGGCTCCATCGCATAGACGTCCCTTAGTGCACGCTTCCGCTCCCTCTTGGGAATGTGGGTTGCGTATATCATGTTCACCGTCTTCACTTGTGGGGGGAACCCCTTCTGTCCTCCCATGTTCGGCGGCCGGGGATCCTCCTCGTCATCACTATGCAGCCCCTTGTCCTTGTTTTCGGCATTTAACTTGCCGGCCTGCTTGAACACCCATCATTCTCTGTTGGTGTGATTGGCTGGCTTGTCGGGGGTGCCGTGGATTTGACACGAGCAATCCAGTATGCGATCCAAACTAGACGGAGCCGGAGTACTTCTTTTAAATGGCTTTCCCCGCTGACTGGATCTAGAGCCTCTGAATCCGGCGTTGACTGCCGTATCATCGGTGTTATCGCCGTTGTTGCGGCGCTTTGGTCTGTTACGACGTGGTCTGCCATTGGCGTCCTTGGAATCCGAAGTGCCCGGATTCCTTGATGTGTTGTTGCTGTGAGCCAGCCAGCTATCCTCGCCCGCGCAAAAGCGGGTCATTAGTGTCGTGAGGGTTGCCATAGACTTCGGCTTCTCCTGGCCGAGATGGCGGGCAAGCCACTCGTCACGGATGTTATGCTTGAATGCCGCTAGGGCCTCTGCATCCGGACAGTCGACAATTTGGTTTTTCTTAGTCAGGAACCGTGTCTAGAATTGTCTGGCCGATTCCCCTAGCTGCTGAGTTATATGGCTCAAGTCATCAGCATCCGGTGGTCGCACATAAGTGCCATGGAAGTTGTCCAGGAATGCATCTTCCAAATCCTCCCAACTGCCAACGGAGTTTGCTGGCAAGCTATTCAGCCAATGCCGAGCCGGTCCTTTGAGTTTTAGTGGGAGGTACTTGATGGCATGTAGATCGTCACCGCTAGCCATGTGGATGTGAAGGAGGAAATCCTCAATCCATACAGCGGGATCTGTTGTACCATCATATGATTTGATATTTACGGGTTTAAAACCCCCCGGGAATTCGTGATCCATAACTTCATCAGTGAAGCATAGGGGGTGTGGGGCACCTCTGTGCCGGGCTATATCACGACGCAGTTCGTATGAGTCTTGTCTGCTGTATTCGGCCCGACCGGATTTACCTTTGGTGTATCCGGCACGACGATCATCATCCCGTGTTGGCGTGCGTGCCCGTGACCCATATATTGACCTTGCAAGTTTTGCCATGCTGTCCAATACGTCTCGCAGGTCCCATGTGTTTCCGCGGGCCTTGGTATTTTTGATTGAGTGGCGGTGGGGTGCAGGCTGAACTTCAGGCTGAAACGCCTCTCTGGCTCGGCCACGCGGTGGCCGGTCAGCCGCATCATACACTGGTGATGGAGGTTTCAATGCTTCCTCCTCTAGGTGAGGTAGCAACCTGCGTTTTGGGTAACTCTTGGAGGGGCGCTCGAGTTCGTATTCCTCGGCCGCAAGGATTTCGGTCCATCTATCTGCTAGCAAGTCTTGATCAGCTTGAAGCTGTTGTTGCTTTTTCTTCAGGCTATTTCTTGTGGCCATAAGCCGGCGCTTGAAGCGCTCCTGCTCGACGGGATCCTCAGGCATGATAAATTCTTCGTCTCCGAGGCTCACCTCGTCTTCAGAGAGGGGCATGTAATTGTCCTCTTCTGGTTCTCCATCTGCCGCCTGCTCTGGAGGGCTAGCTTGTTCATCATCCCGTTCTACATCGTGCTGGAAGGGATTGTGGTTGTATTTGGCACTATCTGGAGTGTTATTATCTCTTGTGCCGGTATCATTACTTTTGCTGTGGCGGGACTTAGAGCGGTGCCGCTGACGTTGGCGCTTGGGTTGCTTCTTGGAGGGGTCATCCTCCGCTGTCTCGTCGCCATTGCCTTCTTTAGGGATGTCCACCATGTATATGTCATATGATGAGGTGGCAGTCCAGTGCCCTGTGGGCGGTGGTTCCTGTTCGTCTCCTGCATCGTCGTCCATACCGTCGATGTCTTCGGAGTCGAAGTCAAGCATGTCGGTTAAATCGTCGACAATGGCTACTAAGTAGGTGGTGGGTGGGCAGCGAATTTCTTCGTTGTCCGCATCCCGTTCTAGCCGGACATAGTTCGGCCAAGGTTCTCCTGATAAGGAGAGAGACCTTAATGAATTTAGCACATCACCGGAAGGCGAGTGCTGAAAGATATCCGCGGAGGTGAACTTCATGATCGACGCCCAATCGAATTTGATGGGCGCGGATGCAGGTGGCTCGGAGTCCGTGGCCGGAGACGAATCCAGTGGTTCGGCGACATGGCTCTCGTAAGGGGTGAAGTAAGTATCCGGCTCCATTGCCACTAAGAGTGCGGCCTCCATAGCGGGGTCTATCCCTCCGTCCTTAGATGGCGCGATTTACTCCGGATTGAAAGCCGGAGTAGTTACAGATGCGATCTCCCGAACACTGTCCGACGGCAGAGTTACGTCGTGCTCGTCGTGACTGTACGGCGCACCTGACACGGGCTCGAATCCGTCGAAGATCAAGTCTCCGCGGATGTCGGCAGTGTAGTTTAAGTTTCTGAATCTGACCTGATGGCCAGGGGCATAGCTCTCGATCAACTCCAGATGGCCAAGCGAGTTGGCCCGCAGTGCGAAGCCTCCGAATACGAAGATCTGTCCGGGGAGGAAAACCTCACCCTGGTCCACATCATTACCGATGATCGAAGTGGCCATCGAGCCTTATGGTGACGGCATAGTGGAACTCTCAATGAAAGCACCAATGTCGGTGTCAAAACCGGCGGATCTCGGGTAGCGGGTCCCGAACTGTGCGTCTAAGGCAGATGGTAATAGGAGGCAGGGGACACGATGTTTACCCAGGTTCGGGCCCTCTTGATGGAGGTAATACCCTACGTCCTGCTTGATTGTTCTTGATGATATGAGTATTACAAGAGTTGATCTACCACGAGATCGTAGAGGCTAAACCCTAGAAGCTAGCCTATGGTATGATTGTCTGTTGTCCTATGGACTAAATCCTCCGGTTTATATAGACACCGGAGGGGGCTAGGGTTACATAGAGTCGGTTACAAGGGAGGAGATCTACATATCAGAATCACCTAGCTTGCCTTCCATGCCAAGGAGAGTCCCATCCGGACACGGGACGAAGTCTTCAATCTTGTATCTTCATAGTCCAACAGTCCGACCAAAGGATATAGTCCGGCTGTCCGGAGACCCCCTAATCCAGGACTCCCTCAAGATCATTGTATTGAGAATCAAAAGATAGAGAGAGAGAGGAAGCCATCTAGCTACTGCCTACGGACCCGTAGGTCTATGGTGGACTACTCACGCATCATCGGAGAGGCACCAATGAGGATGATGAACCCCTCTGTGATGGTGTTAGATTGGATCTCGTGGTTCTGGAACTTGAGGCGGTTGGAATTGTGTTTCGTCGACTCCCCTAGGGTTTCTGGAATATTTGGGAATTTATAGGGCGAAGAGGCGGTGCAGGGGGGATCCGCGGGGGGCACAACCCCGAGGCGCGCCCTGGTGGGTTGTGCTCCCCACAGGCCTCCCCTCTGGTACTTCTTTGGCCCACTGGGTGTCTTCTAGTCCAGAAAAATCTCCCAACTCCATGGATCCGAAATGCATTCTGTGAAAACTTAACACTAAGATTTGAGCTCAATTTTCATGAAAACTATCTGCCTTTTGTGATGACTCGTCTACTCTGCCCATACCTATCTATTCATAGGGTCTATTTGCAAGATGTTTAGTGCCAGTGACAGCCAGAACATGTCAGAGCAGCATGATGATCTCAGTGAGGGATCTAGTCCCGAGGGCAGCTACTATGAAGGAGTGAGGAGCTCACCTGAACTGCCCAAGGCTACCACAAGGACCAGAAAGAAGAGAACCTCAGACGACGAAGATGAGGACTTTGTGGCTAGTGAGGCCACGTCCAAGAAGAAGAAGGTGCTTGCTAAGGAATATGGCACAGCAGCCAACAGAAGACCTTCAGGCAGTACGAAGGGGAGATTGGCTCTGAGCAAAGTCCCAATCTCCAAGGCAAACAAAGCCACATCTCCCTAATAAACCATGACATTTACACTTGAGGAGCCAAATGACTCAGAGATAGCTGATGCGGGAAAGAGGAAGAAAAGGCCAAGGAAGACTACTACTCGTGTTATTGGCAAACCCTCCATGGTTGCAGATGATCATGATGACGATGATGAGGAGGAGGAACCAACTACTGACGCACCTCCAACCAAGACTCAAAAGCTTATGTCAGATGTTATGAAGCCTGTTGCTCCCTCCAAGCCCAAAGCTCTAGCACCAAAGAGGTCAACCAGGAACATCTCTACTAGTGAGAAGAACAAGGCCCTAGTGCCCGACGCTGAAATTGATGATGAGCCACTAGTGCTCAGGAAGCTGAAGCCGAAGATTCCAGACCATGACAACTCTCATCCAGTTGCAGAAAACATGATGCTTAGGAAGGACAAAGGTCTGCGTCAGTGGAGGATGTCTGATCCATACTCTATCAGGAGGAGGACTGCATGTGACTATCGTTTCCACACACGAGAGCAACATGATTTCTATGAGATGGTTCTGCTTGACAAGAAGCCCATAGTCAGTGACATGAAGTGGGTGGACTGGAATTACATTGATGCCAATGAGGATCACTTCCCCCGTGTTCATGAGAGCTTCAAGCTTGCGAGAGTTGATGCCTTTGTTAGGAAGAAGCTTACTAAATGGAATGATGAGATGATCATGCAATTCTATTTCACATCACATTTTTATCGAGATGGCAGAATTGTATGGATGACTGAGGGATCCAAATACCAGTCAACCATCTCGGAATGGGCTTGATGAGGATATCCCAGGTTCACCTCATTTATCATCTTCTCCTCATGATAAAACTCATCTCTCAAATAAAGCTGCTACAAAGAAGATCTATCTGGGTCCCATGACAAGGATCCGTGCCAAACAAATAGCACAAGAGGTGAACGCGCTCCTAGCTGATCATAATTCAAATAACCATGAGAACTTTATACTTCCTAAATCTTGTGTGCTGATTTTACTTAGGTACAATGTTGAGGACATCCAATAACATTCAGCATATGAAGTAATAAGTTCTGAAGCCCATACAACAAGTTTGAAGAGAACAAGTTTCAACTCTGATTAAAACCATGTTTTGGTGACAAGGACAACTAGTTACACCACAAGGAAGAATAGCAAGCCATCTCAACACTCTATTGTTGCATGTGCAGTTCCAGAATTCGTCCCAGAGCTTGCTAAATCATGCAACGCAAAATATATGAGCATACATCAAATGTGGGAGTACAAAATGGAGAGCATATGAAGTCTACTTTCAGGAAAATCAAACGATGCATCATTTGGAGTCCTGAGTCAAAGGATATGAGAGTTCCAATACAAGCTGTCTAGAGCATTAATTGATGCACGAGGTTCCATGAGTTTGCTCCCTTGACCATCTGGTTAGCACGAAATTGAGCCCCTCTTTTGGGTAGGTTTCACACCTAAACTAGAAGGGTTGTTCCTAGTATAAATACCCCTTCCACCACTTCAGCCACAACTCTTTGGCAATTTGATTTCAGCATAGGTTAGCAAAGTGCAACCAGAATCTTGTTTGAGAGTTCACTTCCTCCTTAGCTCTTGTAATCTTGCCTTGTGAGAGGATAAACTCAATTCGTGATTTTACAATAATGACCATTGAGGCGGCGACCGGTTCGTGCTTCCAACTTCGTGCGTGGTTGCGTGGATTGGAAACTAAGACTGTGGTTGGGCGAATACTTGTCGCTGGTTGTTGCATTTGCAATAGTTAGCTCCGGACTCGTCGGGTTGCACTAGTTATCCTTTACCCGACAGCGTTGTTGGTTGGGATCGAGGGTTTCCTTCGTACCCTTCAGGTGGCGTTGATTTGCATCATAGAGCAGATCCTCCGTGAAGATTGGGGAACCCCGTATCATCTTGGTACCAGAGCTTCGGTTGACACGATAGGATCTTGTATCCCTAGTTTAGTTCGTGTTCTTGTTCATCCTAAAACTCCAGAAAATAGCCCACAAAAAAATCCCTTTACCTAGCCCTTTGCAGCCTTTAATATGTTATTTGGTGAGTTTTATCAAGTTCTTGTCCACTATATATTTGTTTTTAGTTGCTGAGTTTTTCCCCATCCAATCTTGTGTGTTTATGTTCATTTTTGTGCACAGATTTCAGATCTGAATCCCCCACAAAATCGTGTGTATCTTTGCCATCCGGAGTCTGTTTCAAGTGTTTTTGTGCATTTTGGAAAGCCCACACCATGTGCTCTCCATTCATCCCTGTTAGATCTGATTCCCAACATGTTTTACACCCAGAAAAATCAGATCAGTTTGTGTGTGTTTGCTGCCAAAGTTTCAGCTACATATTCTTGTTGTTTGAGTCCATCTATTGTGATTTTTGTGATTCCCCCAAAGGTGTGTCCAGATCCAAGTCCCTTGTTGAAGGTTTGTCAAAAAAAGAACAAAAGAGGCAAAAAAATCTTCCCAAATAAAGAAAGTGTGTGCAAGAAGCAAAAGAGAGAAATTTGGGACTGTTCTTCACTTATATCTTGAGAAATCCTTGTTTGTGTTGTGAGCTTAAACGTGGCAAGTGTGCAAGGTCTTCAATCCTTGCTTGCAGCAAATCCGATTCCTTTGGTGTGAGTTGCATGTACCTCATATATATATATATATATATATCATTCAGCAACTAAATGCATTAGAATCTTGTGTGGATGATTACTTGGTTCAACAATATCTAGATTACAGATTAATGCATCTTTTGCTACATATATACCCATCGAAGCTCCACCAAACAGCCCCGCATGTGCAACCCAAGACTTGTATTTGCTTGATTATAACTCTTTGTATACCAACCACCGACACCACGGTTGAGCATGATTGTGCTCTCACTTGGAAGTTACATGAGCTTCGGTTGGTAAGTGAGGTGAGCTTGAGTTGTTATCCACATATATGCTTCTAGTACTATAGGGCTTCTGGAGAACTAACCATGGCAGGTGAAGAAAACGAGTATGATGTTGAAGGAAATGAGCATCTCAACCAGCCCGTCACACGGTTTCACTTCAATGCATTACGTGATCATCTACGCCGAGAGTTCAGAAACTGCCTTGACCCAATTGAAGAGAAGCAAGACAAGTTGTCAAGAGATTTGCAGCAACTTATGGGTAATGTTGATGAGCAACTCACCCAGAACATGGTAGCTATGAGGACTAGTATTGTTGTTGATATTGTGTGAGAGTTTCGTCAGAACCAAGAAGATGCAAGTGTCCATGGAGAAGAACGAAATGCAACATATGGGGAAGGTGCTGCCTCCAATGCACAAGCTAGAAGAAACCGTGCTCCTGCTCCCCATGCCATGAGACCTCCTGGTCCCGGACGTGGAAATGCTCATGGTAATGAATGTGGTCATCATGAAGCTATTGCTGGTCGTGGTCTTAGAGGAGGCCATCGGAGAGCAAATCAGCACCATGAAGGTAGTGGAGATGAGTTTGATGAAGATGAAGATGGCATACACCAGAATGACGGATTTCATCATCATAGAAACTATGGTCGTGGACGGCAAGAAGAGGAGATGTTTGGAAAGCTAAAATTTACCCCAAGTTTGATGGTGGATCTGATCCAAAAAGTTATCTCACATGGGAATTGAATGTTGACAAGATTTTCCGCATGCACAACTATGCTAAAGAGAAGAAATTAGCAATGGCATCACTTGAGTTTGAAGACTATGCTCTAGTTTGGTGGGAGCAAGTTCATATTCGGCGAGAAGAAGAAGGAGAGCCTGTCGTTGCTACATGGGAAGAAATGAAAAGAGAGATGAGGGCAAGATTTGTCCCAAGGCATTATAGGTGTGACATCTTTGATAAGCTCCAGAATTTGAGGCAAGGAAAGTTATCAGTTGAGGAGTATCATAAGGAGATGGATAAGGCAATGATAAGAGCCAACACACATGAAGATGAGGAGCAGTCCATGGAAAGGTTTCTCTATGGGCTGAATCCTAATGTCAAACGAGTGGTTGATTTGTAGTCATATCGTAATGTGGTTGAGCTTGTACATCTTGCTTCTAAGGCTAAACGTCAATTGCAAGAAGACTCGAAGCAAAACAAAACTACATCCTTCATCGCTCGATATACATCAAGTGGGAGTAAGTTTGTACCTCAATTCAATGTTGGACAAGGTATCATGACTATCTCTGGTGGTGGAAATCAGCCCCAAACACGTGCAACCATGAGCAGAAATGATGCATCAAATTTGAAGGAGAAGAGCAAATTTGCAGCCCCTAGTTCATCCTCCATTGGCTCCATGCGGAAAACTAGTGAGATAGAGTGCTTTACATGTAAGGGACGTGGCCACATGAAGAAGGATTGTCCCAACAAGTGTACCATGCTGATTACAGAGAACGGAGAATATGAGTCTTGTAGTGAACCCGAAGAAGAAACTGAAGATGGTGATGGTTTAGATGGTGATGAGCATGCCTATTGTGATATGAACAAGGTGCCTCTCTTGTTGTCACTAAAGTTTTGGGTGTGCAGATCAAAGAAGCTGAGAATGGACAACGACACAATCTATTTCAAACAAGAGCCAAAGTGCAATACAAGGTATGCAAAGTAATTGTTGATGGTGGGAGTTGTCACAATCTTGTAAGTAAAGAAATGTGTGATAAGCTTGGGCTGAAACTATCGTAGCACCCCCACCCACATCATCTCCAATGGTTGAGTGAATGTGGAGAGACTAAGATCACACACATGGTACAGGTGCAATTCAAGATTGGAGATTATAATGAAACCGTTGAGTGTGATGTGGTGCCCATGAAGGTGTGTCACTTGCTGTTGGGCAGACCGTGGCAATATGATCATTCAGCTCAACATTGTGGTAGAAACAATCAATATACCATCAAGTGGAGAGGAAAAGACTTAGTGCTTAGGCCATGACACCCCAACGAATCGTGGCTGAGCACTTGCAGAAAGTTTCTGAAGTAAAAGTAGTGAGTAAGAAAGAGCGAGAGAAAAGCAGAGAGAGAGAGATATGCACAAATCCGCAAGTGAGCGCCACAAGCGAAATCTGAGAGAAAAGAACAAAAGAGAGGGAGAGAACTTAGTAATGTTAGCCACCAAATCAGAATTGAGAGATGTGAGGCTCAACCCAAATCAAGTGGTCGTTGTACTTGTGTACAAAGATGCCTTGCTTTTAGCTAACGATTTAACTTGTCTCCCTAGTGCTATTTGTGATGTCTTGCAGGATTTTGAGGACATTTTTCCGGAGGAAGTACCTGCTGGTCTACCTCCCTTGCGCGGCATAGAACATCAAATTGACATCATTCCAGGAGCATCACTTCCAAATCGACCTCCCTATCGCACCAATCCCGAAGAAACAAAGGGGATACAAAGGCAGGTACAAGAAATTTTAGATAAAGGTTATGTGCATGAATTGTAGTCCTATCAATATTATAACTATTAGGTATCGTCATCCTATTCCTAGGTTAGATGCTATGCTTGATGAATTGAGTGGCTCTACTGTTTTCTCTAAAATTGATTTGAGGAGTGGATACCATCAGATTAGGATGAAAGAAGGGGATGAATGCAAAACTGCTTTCAAAACACAATTCAGGTTGTATGAGTGGTTAGTCATGCCTTTTGGGTTAACTAATGCACCAAGTACATTTATGAGATTGATGAACCATGTTTTGAGAGCTTACATTGGCACTTTTTTGTTGTGTACTTTGATGACATCCTAATCTACAGCAGAACCATTGAGGAACATATTGAACATCTAAAACAAGTGCTGAATGTGCTAAGGACAGAAAAACTATATGCTAATGTTGAGAAGTGCTCCTTTTGCACAAACAAGGTTGTCTTTCTAGGCTATGTTGTTTCAGGATAGGGAATTGAAGTGGATGAATCTAAGGTGGAAACAATCAAGAATTGGCCAACTCCAATGAATGTAAGCCAGGTGAGAAGTTTTCATGGCCTTGCTGGTTTCTACCGGAGGTTTGTGAAAGATTTTAGTACAATTATTGCACCTTTGAATGAATTGACAAAGAAAGGAATTGCTTTTAAATAGGGTGCACCACAAGAAGAAGCATTTCTTGAGCTTAAGAAACAACTAACTGAAGCACCTTTGCTAATTCTACCTGATTTCACTAAAACTTTTGAGATAGAATGTGATGCTTGTGGAATAGGTATTGGAGGTGTGCTAATGCTAGAACGAAAACCAATAGCATATTTCAGTGAAAAGCTGAGTGGTGCACAACTCAATTTGTGACGCCCGGATAATTAAGCTACAGTAAACCTCTGCTAATGGTGCCATGTCACCTCGGTTACTGTTGATAAACTCGAGCTAGTTCAAAGAAATGATTCAAATTAAAATTTAAAATATAGGCAAACATTAAAATTTTCAAATATCAAAACTAAAATGTTCGGGTTGTGTCAAATAGATCGCAAGTAATTATGGTGGAGAAACCAAACGTTGGTAAAATGTTTAAAGGCTCTAAAACAATTAAAACAGTAGTGAAAACAACTAAACAGATACCTATTGAATTTATAAAATGCTAAAACTATTTTATTATGTGTTAAGAATTAACCTCACAGTAGCTTGTTGATAAATACAAATTTAGGCACTAGTCGTAATTTTTATAAAACTAAAAATACAAGAAACTACAAATAAAAAGAAAGAGAAAACAAAAATAAACTAACAAAGAACAAAAAAAAGGAAATAGAAGACACCCCCTCCCCCTCGCTGGACCATGGCCTATGGGCCGCCAGGCCGGCCCAGCCGGCCTCCCCTTAGCCCCCTACCCCCACCTCCCAGTAACCCTAGTGACCATCCCCACTCACCCCCACTTCCCCCGTTTCCCACTTCCTCCCCACGTTCTGGATCGGGGGCGCTCACCCCTCGACCCCGACGCCCGCGTCGACCACCATCGCCGACCCCGCCGCCTCTCCCCAGCGACCGCGCCCCCCCACTCCTCGACGCTGGCGCGCGTCCTCGGCGCCGCCTCGCATCGCCGCCGTCGCCTCGCCCCGTCACCAACCCCGAAGCCGCCGGATCGATCTGCGCCCCACCGCCTGGACGCCGCCACCACCCGACGCCGGCGCCCTCGACACTGCTGCCCACCACCGCCACGGCCACCTCCTCGACACCTCGCCGGCCTGCCTCCTCTTCGTCACCGTCGTCTCCGATGTCCTCCTCGACCCCCACTGCCACTCCCCTACCGTCCCAGTGAGCCTCCGCCTCGCTCCTCCCCTTCCCTCTGCTCGCTCGTCATCGAACGCGCCCGCGCTCAGGGCCGCACTCGCCCCGCTCCGACCATGGCCGGCGGCGCCAAGCCACGCGCCTGCGCCCTTCGCCTCCTATCCGCGGTGCCCTGCCGTGGCCTCCGCCCCCCCCTCAAGCGCCGCCTGCCGCCGCGGCCGGCACCCGCCGGCGCGCCCGGCACCCGCCAGCGCGGCCGCGCCCTTCTGGGCGGGGCTCCCTGTCGCCCTGGCCGGTTGTCCGTTCCAGCGCCTGAACCCGCTAGGCCCCCCTGGGGCCAATGACAGGCAGGCCCCACCCCCTGGAACTTTAGAAAAAAAAAGAATAAAAATAATAGTAAAAATAATAATTAATTAGTTAAGATACTTAATTAACTTAGTTAATCCTGTTAGTTAATCTAATTAACACTGTTAATTAGCCTTAATTATTTGATTAGGTAAACAGTGAATGACAGTTGGGCCCCACTGCCTTGTTTGACCGGTCAACGATCAACGCTGACCGCTGATGTCATGATGACGCAATAAACGTTTTCGAATTAAATTAATTTCTGATAAATCTAAAAATGATTAAATCTTTTAAAATTAATATAAAATAAACCGTAGCTCAGATGGAAAAACTTTGTACATGAAAGTTGCTCAGAACGACGAGACGAATTCGGATACGCAGCCCGTTCGTCCGCCACGCGTCCCTAGCATAGTGAACCTGCAACATTTCACCTCCGGTTCATCTGTCCGAAAACGCGAAACATTGGGGATACTTCCCCGGATGTTTCCCTCTTTCGCCGGTACCACCTCATACCGCGTTAGGGCACACCTAGCATCACGCCTTGTCATGTCATGCATCACTATGCATATGCTTGCTTAAATATTTATTGTTTCCCCCCCCTCTTCTCTCGCTAGACACCGAGACCGACGCCGCTGCTACCCAGTACGACTACGGTGTTGACGACCCCTCTCTCTTGCCAGAGCAACCAGGCAAGCCCCCCCTTGATCACCAGATATCGCCTACTCTCCTCTATACTGCTTGCATTAGAGTAGTGTAGCATGTTACTGCTTTTCGTTATTCCTATCCTGATGCATAGCCTGTCCTTGCTACTACTGTTGTTACCATTACCTGCTATCCTACTGCTTAGTATAGGATGCTAGTGTTCCATCAGTGGCCCTACATTCTTGTCCGTCTGCCATGCTATACTACTGGGCCGTGATCACTTCGGGAGGTGATCACGGGCATATACAATATACTTTACACAGTTACCTTACCTGTGATACTGTTCGGAGATGGGGGCTGAAGGGGCAGGTGGCTCCATCCCGGTAGAGGTGGGCCTGGGATCCCAACGGCCCCCGACTGTTACTTTGAGGCGGAGCGACAGGGCAGGTTCAGACCACCTAGGAGAGAGGTGGGCCTGGCCCTGGTCGGCGTTCGCGGATACTTAACACGTTTAATGAGATCTGGGTATTTGATCTGAGTCTGGCCATTTGGTCTATACGCACTAACCATCTATGTGGGAGTAGTTATGGGTATCCCGGCATCGTGGTATCAGCCGAAGCCTTCGTGACGTCAGCAACGGAGCGGCGCGCGCCGGATTGGACTGGAACGCCACTAGGCTAGGTCTGCTTCCGGCCGCCCACGCAACGTGCAGGTGTGCTAAGGGCGATGGGCCCAGACCCCTGGGCGCTTAGGTTTAGACCGGCGTGCTGACCTCTCTGTTGGTCTAGGTGGGGCTGCGACGTGTTGATCTTCCGAGGCCGAGCATGACCCAGGAAAGTGTGTCCGGCCAAATGGGATCGAGCGTGTTGGGTTATGTGGTGCACCCCTGTAGGGAAGTTAATCTATTCGAATAGCCGTGATCTTCGGTAACAGGACGACTTGGAGTTGTACCTTGACCTTATGACAACTAGAACCAGATACTTAATAAAACACACCCTTCCAAGTGCCAGATACAACTGGTGGTCGCTCTCTCACAGGGCGACGAGGGGAGGATCATCGGTTAGGATTATGCTATACGATGCTACTTGGAGGACTTCAGTCTACTCTCTTCTACATGTTGCAAGACGGAGGCTGCCAGAAGCGTAGTCTTCGAAAGGATTAGTTATCCCCCTCTTATTCTGGCATTCTGCAGTTCAGTCCACATATGCTACCCTTATTCCATTTGATACCAATGCATACATATGTAGTATAGCTCCTTGCTTGCGAGTACTTTGGATGAGTACTCACGGTTGCTTTCTCCCTCTTTTTCCCCCTTCCCTTCTACCTGGTTGTCGCAACCAGATGTTGGAGCCCAGGAGCCAGACGCCACCTTCGACGATGACTCCTACTACACCGGAGGTGCCTACTACTACGTGATGCCCGCTGACGACGGCCAGGAGTAGTTAGGAGGATCCCAGGCAGGAGGCCTGCGCCTCTTTCGATCTGTATCCCAGTTTGTGCTAGACATCTTATGGCAACTTGTTTAACTTATGTCTGTACTCAGATATTGTTGCTTCCGCTGACTCGTCTATGATCGAGCTCTTGTATTCGAGCCCTCGAGGCCCCTGGCTTGTAATGTGATGCTTGAATGACTTATTTTATTTGTAGAGTTGTGTTGTGATATCTTCCCGTGAGTCCCTGATCTTGATCGTACATGTTTGCGTGTATGATTAGTGTACGGTCAAATCGGGGGCGTCACAAGTTGGTATCAGAGCCAACTGCCTGTAGGAATTCCCCTTCCACACTCCTTGGCCGAAGTTGAGTCTAGACATTACAAAAACTTTTACTAACATGGCTGTGTGCCTTACGGGCCCACGTCGCCATTGGGTGGTGTTAGGATCTTTTACTCCTCGATCCTTACTCTGGGACACTCTGGCATCTCTTCTATTCGGGTTAAACGATTTTTACTAAAATCTAACATTAGGGTCTCGTTATCACTTTCACCCGGAGAGCCCCTTATTACCGATGATCGTCTGCTGTACGTGAAGACCCTGAAGATACTCGCCGTTGTTAACCCGAGAATTTGTGCCATTGCTTTTGCAATTTCCTACCACTGAAAAATCCCTATGGATAAATACTTACACCTATTGTTCTTACTTTTATTCCCAGCTGGTCTTGTTATTACAAGATACCCCGAAATACTTGTCGTTGTTTCGATAATCCTTTGAGCTTACTGCCTTGCTGTTCCTTGTCACCTGAATACCCCTATGGATAATTCTCGCACTTATCGAGTATCCGCTCACCCCCAGTTGTTCATGTGTTTCACAATGGTCTTCGAAATACTATTCGATCTTCCGAGAATCCTCAGCAGCTTATTGCTCTTGAAATTCTTTGCTTGCTTGCATTATGGTTAATCCCATAAGTATAGTAATCTTATTGGCATTCTTTGCCATCGTCATTTTGATCCCTTTGATTCAACATGAGTGCGAATGCATGCAATCAACAGTTGATCCTTTTAAATTATCTTTCCGGCTCAGACGTCATTTTAAACATGAGCTAGTTCTCAACAAATCCAATTGTCGTCGATTGTACCCCTAAGGCTATTCAACTTATCCATCCCTAATCAGAACACTGCTTCTGATCCCTTGATTTGAAAATCATAATTTCTTTGCATTTGAGCTCTAGATTAGTCAGTTGTTTCCATAATCCAATGCCGTTGCATTGTTACTTCCTCTGGTTGTGTGCCGATGCTCACGTCAGCTCTGTTATGGACCGGCAGATCCTTTAATGGATTTTATCCGACAGCATACTTCATATTCAATAACCTTGTGAGCCTTCCCTCGGATACATAATGCCTTTGGTAAATTGTATCTTCTACTTTCTCAGCCTTGCTCTACTTTCGAGCTCGTGATATTTACTCTTGAAACTTGTGGTATATGTTTCTAAGAAGCCCCTATGGGTTGAACATATGCCTTCTCTAAACTATGTGAACTCGAAAGTTTTCATGAGTCATACACTTCTGGTAATCTTCCAGATAAAATTCCAACACTACACCCTCTCCGAAAATGAGAGGTGAATGAAAGGTTACGCATGGGAGAAGTGGGAGTCGACCTTGAACTTTGTGTTCATGCCCATGGACACGATGTAGATCTTATCATTAAAGCTTCTCTTAAATTAAATTATACCTTTGGAATAGGTTCATCTTATATCCGGGATCTGGCCTTTTGCAATCGTGGTTCCGACCATGTTCTTCTCTGATCCCATTTCTCGGGAAAGTTTAAGCACTTGTTTTCTGTAGATCAATACACCAGTCCAACCTTTACTTTGACCTGTCGTCGAGTATTACCCCCTGGTATCTCGAGATTATCATGGAACTGCATAACCTCTTATGAGTTCTTCATCAGGTATTACATTCTCACGGACTCCAATTTTTCACGGGCTTCGAGTTATGAAACACCCAAGGACACCGATAACGGAATCGAGTCTGCACTGCGATTCAACGAGGGTTAGAGATCTTCATCGCTTACAAGTTTAATACTCCATGTCTGTCCTAGCCTGAACGGATACATCATTATCGTGCTAATTTTAATCATCAGCATTCTAAGCTCTTCAAGGGTATCAACTGAATTCATGATGAGAAATACCATCCTTGCCCCTGATGATTGGTGTTATCATCGGCCACTTTATTGCCTTCCCTCCAACACAAACTTGTTCATGTTTTGTGTTATACCTTGAGTTCCTTACTATCCAGCATTTGTCCTTCTTTACCTTGGAACATTACCACCTTTTATGTCAAGAATGTCGTGGCAATTTTACCACCTCTTGAGAATTCTTGATATAGTAATATCTCTCGCCATTTGCGTTCATTTCTTGGTCTCCGTGTTGTTTCTAACCGGAATACCGACAAATGGTCTGTGATGTGTAAATTCTAAACTTCTAGCAACCCTATTGCTTTGAAGTTATTGGTCTACAGTTTCTTTAGAAATTCTATTGCTTATTGAATCATCATTCGAACATTGATCGTGCTACCTAGTCCAGATTCCTGGGTGCACCCTTCTATCATTGTTCAGTTGAGTATGTTCCCCTCGAGCATACATCATTATATCATTGATCCGACAAATGATATTTCCTTGTTCACATAATTGTGGAAATCCATCTTTTGGAAATCTCGATGAATTGTCGCTGAGTTCATCAGCCACCTCCTCATTCTATCCTTGATTTAATAATGAACTCATGATTCGGAACTTGCTTCCACAGTTCAATTCCCGAGAATCTTACAATGTCATCTTGACAATTTGTGTTGCACCTTTTCTTCTCAGGCATCCTGAGTCTAAGGTATCCTAACACCAATCAGATCTGAATCTCGGTCAGATATGATGGTTGGAACATTTTTCCAAGAGTTATAACACTGGTCTTTTATGACCCGATAAGGTGATGGCATGCCCAACACACCTGGCCGGAGGCCCTATTGTTATAAATTCCTTTTCAGCAAGGTTAGCCATTCTTCCACGAGGAAATTGTAAGAATTATTCTATAAGTTGTTCCTGATGGATCCTTTGCATATCCAAAGTCCGATCTTTGCTTGAAGACCATGTCGATGCTATCTCGAAGCATGCCTGTGGTACTTCGATTTTCAATAAAAACATTTGAAGCATAATGCTAAATGTTACCTGCTCAATTATCCAAACACCGTTGCATGGGTAATGTCATGAAATTTCTCTCCCCTTACCTAAATGATTTTCTACTTTATATCCTGTCATGGATATCTTGCTCTGCTTGTCGTTGGGAAGGAAGTACCCTTGGTTTATGTGTCAAACACATTTTCCTTACCATTAATCTGATTGATCTGATGATCACATTTTCCTTTCCATTGATTTTTTTAGCCTTCCTTGTGATCCATATGATCTAAGCAGTAATATTTTTCTGCTTATGTAAACACCTTGGTGTACAACCGTGTCGGTAAGACCCTGGTACATTTGTCGATAGCATTCTGGTAGCCACCGATGGACAGGAACCTTGCCTATTGGCCCGCCTCGTTCAACGAGCAGGAAAATGGTTCTCTTCGTCCCTCGCCCTTGGTACCGATGTTGTTGTCGACATAACCGACAGAATAACCTCTGACATGCCTTGCCTACATGACCATGCAAGATGTCAACGCCCTTCCTACTTTTAACCCACATGGTGGGCCCATAACCCACAGTTCCACAGGATCGAAACCTGACTCTCCTATACACCCTGTTGTCGAAGTTATTCCTCGCGCTTGGCTTCGTATTTAATTCACGGGCCACCTTCCTAGTGCTCTATTCTGGTATCAGACGCAATACTTACTCTTGCTGCTCTGAACCCCTTTCTCACTCTGGTTCGGACTTCGAGCAGCTATCTATCCGTTTGGAACCTCTTATTGTACCTTCGTACCTTACTCTCGATGTATTTTATACGGTCAACTCGAGAGGTAGTCTTATGCTCATTCATGGGTTAACCCCAGATTGTTTCCCTCATAAGCATTCTGTCGTAGCCAAGCTGCCCCTTACCTATTTCGTAAGTATGTTGGAGTTCCCGAAGAAAAGGACGACTTCACCATGATGACCTGAAACAGCGAAATGAAGACCTCAATGTAATGGATTGACCTCTTCGAGAAGAGCATCCAACACCGAGAAGACCCATTAAAATTTCGTAACCAATCCCTCCCCCCTTACTCCCCTCCTAAATCTCGGGACGAGATTTCTTGTAGTGGAGGAGAATTGTGACGCCCGGATAATTAAGCTACAGTAAACCTCTGCTAATGGTGCCATGTCACCTCGGTTACTGTTGATAAACTCGAGCTAGTTCAAAGAAATGATTCAAATTAAAATTTAAAATATAGGCAAACAGTAAATTTTTCAAATATCAAAACTAAAATGTTCGGGTTGTGTCAAATAGATCGCAAGTAATTATGGTGGAGAAACCAAACGTTGGTAAAATGTTTAAAGGCTCTAAAACAATTAAAACAGTAGTGAAAACAACTAAACAGATACCTATTGAATTTATAAAATGCTAAAACTATTTTATTATGTGTTAAGAATTAACCTCACAGTAGCTTGTTGATAAATACAAATTTAGGCACTAGTCGTAATTTTTATAAAACTAAAAATACAAGAAACTACAAATAAAAAGAAAGAGAAAACAAAAATAAATTAACAAAGAACAAAAAAAAGGAAATAGAAGACACCCCCTCCCCCTCGCTGGACCATGGCCTATGGGCCGCCAGGCCGGCCCAGCCGGCCTCCCCTTAGCCCCCTACCCCCACCTCCCAGTAACCCTAGCGACCATCCCCACTCACCCCCACTTCCCCCGTTTCCCACTCCCTCCCCACGCTCTGGATCGGGGGCGCTCACCCCTCGACCCCGACGCCCGCGTCGACCACCATCGCCGACCCCGCCGCCTCTCCCCAGCGACCGCGCCCCCCCCACTCCTCGACGCTGGCGCGCGTCCTCGGCGCCGCCTCGCATCGCCAACGTCGCCTCGCCCCGTCACCAACCCCGAAGCCGCCGGATCGATCTGCGCCCCGCCGCCTGGACGCCGCCACCACCCGACGCCGGCGCCCTCGACACTGCTGCCCACCACCGCCACGGCCACCTCCTCGACACCTCGCCGGCCTGCCTCCTCTTCGTCACCGTCGTCTCCGATGTCCTCCTCGACCCCCACTGCCACTCCCCTACCGTCCCAGTGAGCCTCCGCCTCGCTCCTCCCCTTCCCTCTGCTCGCTCGTCATCGAACGCGCCCGCGCTCAGGGCCGCACTCGCCCCGCTCCGGCCATGGCCGGCGGCGCCAAGCCACGCGCCTGCGCCCTTCGCCTCCTGTCCGCGGTGCCCTACCGTGGCCTCCGCCCCCCCTCACGCGCCGCCTGCCGCTGCGGCCGGCACCCGCCGGCGCGCCCGGCACCCGCCAGCGCGGCCGCGCCCTTCTGGGTGCGGCTCCCTGTCGCCCTGGCCGGTTGTTCGTTCCAGCGCCTGAACCCGCTAGGCCCCCCTGGGACCAATGACAGGCAGGCCCCACCCCCTGGAACTTTAGAAAAAAAAGAATAAAAATAATAGTAAAAATAATAATTAATTAGTTAAGATACTTAATTAACTTAGTTAATCCTGTTAGTTAATCTAATTAACACTGTTAATTAGCCTTAATTATTTGATTAGGTAAACAGTGAATGACAGTTGGGCCCCACTGCCTTGTTTGACCGGTCAACGATCAACGCTGACCGCTGATGTCATGATGACGCAATAAACGTTTTCGAATTAAATTAATTTCTGATAAATCTAAAAATGATTAAATCTTTTAAAATTAATATAAAATAAACCGTAGCTCAGATGGAAAAACTTTGTACATGAAAGTTGCTCAGAACGACGAGACGAATTCGGATACGCAGCCCGTTCGTCCGCCACGCGTCCCTAGCATAGTGAACCTGCAACATTTCACCTCCGGTTCATCTGTCCGAAAACGCGAAACATTGGGGATACTTCCCCGGATGTTTCCCTCTTTCGCCGGTACCACCTCATACCGCGTTAGGGCACACCTAGCATCACGCCTTGTCATGTCATGCATCACTATGCATATGCTTGCTTAAATATTTATTGTTTTCCCCCCCTCTTCTCTCGCTAGACACCGAGACCGACGCCGCTGCTACCCAGTACGACTACGGTGTTGATGACCCCTCTCTCTTGCCAGAGCAACCAGGCAAGCCCCCCCTTGATCACCAGATATCGCCTACTCTCCTCTATACTGCTTGCATTAGAGTAGTGTAGCATGTTACTGCTTTCCGTTATTCCTATCCTGATGCATAGCCTGTCCTTGCTACTACTGTTGTTACCATTACCTGCTATCCTACTGCTTAGTATAGGATGCTAGTGTTCCATCAGTGGCCCTACATTCTTGTCCGTCTGCCATGCTATACTACTGGGCCGTGATCACTTCGGGAGGTGATCACGGGCATATACAATATACTTTACACAGTTACCTTACCTGTGATACTGTTCGGAGATGGGGGCTGAAGGGGCAGGTGGCTCCATCCCGGTAGAGGTGGGCCTGGGATCCCGACGGCCCCCGACTGTTACTTTGAGGCGGAGCGACAGGGAAGGTTCAGACCACCTAGGAAAGAGGTGGGCCTGGCCCTGGTCGGCGTTCGCGGATACTTAACACGTTTAATGAGATCTGGGTATTTGATCTGAGTCTGGCCATTTGGTCTATACGCACTAACCATCTACGTGGGAGTAGTTATGGGTATCCCGGCATCGTGGTATCAGCCGAAGCCTTCGTGACGTCAGCAACGGAGCGGCGCGCGCCGGATTGGACTGGAACGCCACTAGGCTAGGTCTGCTTCCGGCCGCCCACGCAACGTGCAGGTGTGCTAAGGGCGATGGGCCCAGACCCCTGGGCGCTTAGGTTTAGACCGGCGTGCTGACCTCTCTGTTGGTCTAGGTGGGGCTGCGACGTGTTGATCTTCCGAGGCCGGGCATGACCCAGGAAAGTGTGTCTGGCCAAATGGGATCGAGCGTGTTGGGTTATGTGGTGCACCCCTGCAGGGAAGTTAATCTATTCGAATAGCCGTGATCTTCGGTAACAGGACGACTTGGAGTTGTACCTTGACCTTATGACAACTAGAACCGGATACTTAATAAAACACACCCTTCCAAGTGCCAGATACAACCGGTGGTCGCTCTCTCACAGGGCGACGAGGGGAGGATCATCGGTTAGGATTATGCTATACGATGCTACTTGGAGGACTTCAGTCTACTCTCTTCTACATGTTGCAAGACGGAGGCTGCCAGAAGCGTAGTCTTCGAAAGGATTAGTTATCCCCCTCTTATTCTGGCATTCTGCAGTTCAGTCCACATATGCTACCCTTATTCCATTTGATACCAATGCATACATATGTAGTATAGCTCCTTGCTTGCGAGTACTTTGGATGAGTACTCACGGTTGCTTTCTCCCTCTTTTTCCCCCTTCCCTTCTACCTGGTTGTCGCAACCAGATGTTGGAGCCCAGGAGCCAGACGCCACCTTCGATGACGACTCCTACTACACCGGAGGTGCCTACTACTACGTGATGCCCGCTGACGACGGCCAGGAGTAGTTAGGAGGATCCCAGGCAGGAGGCCTGCGCCTCTTTCGATCTGTATCCCAGTTTGTGCTAGCCATCTTATGGCAACTTGTTTAACTTATGTCTGTACTCAGATATTGTTGCTTCCGCTGACTCGTCTATGATCGAGCTCTTGTATTCGAGCCCTCGAGGCCCCTGGCTTGTAATGTGATGCTTGTATGACTTATTTTATTTGTAGAGTTGTGTTGTGATATCTTCCCGTGAGTCCCTGATCTTGATCGTACACGTTTGCGTGTATGATTAGTGTACGGTCAAATCGGGGGCGTCACACAATTATTCTGTTTATGATAAAGAGTTGTATGCTTTGGTTAGAGTGCTTGAAACTTGGCAACACTACTTATGGCCTAAAGAGTTTATTGTACATTCTGATCATGAGGCTTTGAAACATTTGAAAGGCCAAGCTAAACTAAATCGTAGACATGCTAAATGGGTAGAATTCATTGAAACTTTCCCATATGTTGTGAAGTATAAGAAAGGGAAGGAAAACATGGTTGCTGATGCTTTGTCCCGTAGGCATGTTCTTTTGACACAATTAGAAGTGAAGGTACGAGGACTTGAGAGCTCAAAAGAACTGTATTGCACTGATCAAATATTTTCAGAACCATATGCAAAATGTAAAGATGGGAAAGGTTGGGATAAATACCATGTGCAAGATGGGTTCCTTTTTAGGGCTAACAAGTTCTGTGTTTCGGATTCGTCGGTTAGGCCCTTGTTGTTGCAGGAATCACATGTAGGAGGATTAATGGGACACTTTGGTTGTGAGAAGACTTATGAGCTGTTGACTGATCACTTTTATTGGCCAAAGATGAGGAAGGACGTTGAGAGATTTGTGTAGTGATGCATCATATGCCACAAAGCTAAGTCTAAACTGAACCCCCATGGTTTATATACTCCCCTACTTGTTCCAAATGCTCCTTGGGAATATATTAGCATGGATTTTGTTTTAGGACTGCCTAGGACTAAGAGGGGGAGGGATTCCATTTTTGTTGTGGTTGATAGGTTCTAAAAATGGCACACTTCATTTCGTGCCACAAGAACGACGAGGCTTCACATGTTGCTGATTTGTTTTTCAGGGAAGTTGTTCGCTTGCATGGAGTGCCAAGGACTATTGTTTCAGATTGAGACGTGAAGTTCATGAGCTACTTTTGGAAAACTTTGTGAGCAAAGTTGGGAACCAAGCTGCTGCTTTCACCAACATGTCACCCACAAACCAATGGCCAAACGGAGGTGGTGAACCATACACTATCAGCCTTGCTATGTACAATGATCAAGAAGAATTTGAAGGAGTGGGAAGAGTGTTTGCCGCACAAGGAGTTTGCTTACAATCGAGTGATTTCTACTACACAACCTTCTTCTTGTAGACGTTGTTGGGCCTCCAAGTGTAGAGGTTTGTAGGACAGTAGCAAATTTCCCTCAAGTGGATGACCTAAGGTTTATCAATCCATGGGAGGCGTAGGATGAAGATGGTCTCTCTCAAGCAACCCTGCAACCACATAACAAAGAGTCTCTCGTGTCCCCAACACACCCAATACAATGGTAAATTGTATAGGTGCACTAGTTTGGCGAAGAGATGGTGATACAAGTGCAATATGGATGGTAGATAAAGGTTTTTGTAATCTGGAAATATAAAAACAGCAAGGTAACTAATGATAAAAGTGAGCACAAACGGTATTGCAATGCTTTGAAACAAGGCCTAGGGTTCATACTTTCACTAGTGAAAGTCCTCTCAACAATAATAACATAATTGGATCATATAACTACCCCTCAACATGCAACAAAGAGTCACTCCAAAGTCACTAATACCGGAGAGCAAATGAAGAGATTATGGTAGGGTACGAAACCACCTCAAAGTTATTCTTTCTGATCGATCTATTCAAGAGTTCATACTAGAATAACACTTTAAGACACAAATCAACCAAAACCCTAATGTCACCTAGATACTCCAATGTCACCTCAAGTATCCATGGGTATGATTATATGATATGCATCACACAATCTCAGATTCATCTATTCAACCAACACAAAGAATTTCAAAGAGTGTCCCAAAGTTTCTACCAGAGAGTCAAGACAAAAACGTGTGCCAACCCCTATGCATAAGTTCACGAGGTCACGGAACTCGCAAGTTGATCACCAAAACATACATCAAGTGGATCACGTGATATCCCATTATCACCACAGATAAGAAGATGCAAGACATACATCAAGTGTTCTCAAATCCCTAAAGACTCAATCCGATAAGATAACTTCAAAGGGAAAACTCAATTCATCACAAGAGGGTAGAGGGGGAGAAACATCATAAGATCCAACTATAATAGCAAAGCTCGTGATACATCAAGATCGTACCACCTCAAGAACATGAGAGAGAGAGAGAGATCAAACACATATCTACTGGTATATACCCTCAGCCCCGAGGGTGAACTACTCCCTCTTTGTCATGGAGAGCGCCGGGATAATGAAGATGGCCATCAGAGAGGGATTCCCCTCCGGCACGGTGTCGGAACGGGTCTATATTGGTTTTTGATGGATACAGATGCTTCTGGCAGCGGAACTCCCGATCTAGGTTATGTTCTAGGGGTTTCTGTATATATAAGAGGTTTTGGCATCGAGAACAAGTTAGGGGGGTCTCCAGGATATCCACGAGGTAGGAAGCGCGCCTAGGGGGGTGGGCATGCCCCCCACCCTCGTGGGCATCCCGTGACTCTTCTAGCCCAACTCTTTTACTCCATGGCCTTCTCCTGGTCCAAAAATAAGTTCTGTGAAGTTTCAGGTCAATTGGATTCTGTTTGTGATGGTGTCCTGGACTAGGGGGTACTCACCACGTCGTCTCCCGGTCAGTTATATTGGGCCGAGGACCCCCATGGACGTATACTCATGGGCCAGTTCGGACAGCTACCACATACAAGGAAGATTCCACAAGACTTGGTGGTCAAGACAAGAACTCCTCCCCCACCGACGTATTCGGCTAGGACTCTTGTTATCCTAGGCCTCCGGTGCATTATATAAACGAGGGCCAGGCTAGTCGATAGATATACATACAATCATACCATAGGCTAGCTTCTAGGGTTTAGCCTCTCTGATCTCGTGGTAGATCAACTCTTGTACTACTCATATTATGAAGAACAATCAAGCAGGACGTAGGGTATTACCTCCATCAAGAGGGCCTGAACCTGGGTAAAACATCATGTCCCTTGCCTCCTGTTACCATCTGCCTTAGACACACAGTTCGGGACCCCCTACCTGAGATCCGCTGGTTTTGACACCGACATTGGTGCTTTCATTGAGAGTTCCACTGTGCGATCAGCAAAAGGATCGATGGCTCGTCTGCAGGTTAACTGCGATGCCGACATCTTCGTCGCCGGCTCGACTGGTCACCTTGGCTCTACTGAGGACCGTGCTCCATCTCCGATCATCATGTTCGGACGAGGGCCTCCATCAACATCAACTCTGATCTCTATCAAGATCATGGAGGAATCATCCATGGAGCTCGGGGGCTCAACGTCAACATTGCCCTCGGGCGACCATGCTGTTTTTCCGAACAGCGAACTTGTATCCGCTGCCACCACCTCTTAGAGCATTGCTTTAACGATCCCTTTAGTGGAATTGTGCGGAATTGAGTCTACAATAACCATGCAAAATTTCGTCGAGTTCCAATGGAGGAATCTCCGGCAATCTATGATATACCGAAGCCCTGTCAAATCTGGATGGGAATCTGGACGAGTTTAGGACGTGGTCTCCAGAATCTAGCTCGGACGTCCTTTGGAAGATCCAACCGTTGATCGGCTGCGGAAATCCTATATCTAATACCCCTCAAAATTTCAGCTCGATCCGACCGTCCAAACTCCGGGAACCTTCCGATTAGTGGATCACTTTTCAGGTATGTTTTCTGCGCGAATACAGATCCGACCAGAATTCATGTTTCTTTATGAACGTGATATGTGACAACCTTCTTAAAGGAATTTTCTCCTAGGGTATTGTACGTTTTTTTTAAACACGTGCCCATAAAATTTTAAGCCTCCATCGAGGTAATCTTCGCTATCATACTTGTGTCAAACCAGTTCGGCAATACTGCTCCACGGCTACATACCTGCGCTAGACACGTCGTCGCCTTTTGAGCCGAGCTCAACTACTTCGGATCATCATCTTGGCGAACGAACAAGAGTTCGGAATCACCAAGGATAAATCATCACCAACATCGTTGCCCCACAGAATACACGGAGCGGGAACACAGGCATCGCCGCATTGTCACTTCATCAAGCCGACATTAACCGCGTTACAAGTTACGACCTGCGTCGGCATGGCCGCACTGTTGCTTCTTCAAGCCGATGTCCATCACGCCGAATTGCTTCAACACCTCGGCTGACACGGCAGCTGCAACGTCTCCTTACCGACCTGCTCCGTCTCCTCGGCTAGACCGAGGGCTTCACCATCTCTTCATCAACTTACTTCGGAGACTTCGGCGTCACCAGCCGACCAACTTCATCACATTAGCTGGACCACGGGATTTTCCTCGGTGAGCCAACCTTTGCTAGTATCGCCATGCCACCGCTTTATCACCCATCAGGCAATGGGTGTGCGGATCGAGCCCCAATTTTGGGAGTAATCTTTCTCCAGATTGCTACAACAGATAAACCAAGTGCTATTAATCCTAGTATTTTTTCTTGCTTGGGTTTATTTTTCCCAAGGAATTATTACTCCAGTTTGTTCATCATCTGTACACAGGTCTATCAAATGGTGGCCGCATTAACAACGGCCACGTGGTGGTTCGGTCAGTTTTCGTATACAGTTAGGCGAATGCCGCATCTGGAACTCAGACCGGACTGCGAATTCGGGCTTGGCCACGCCTTCACCGCGTCACGCCGACGCCCTGCATCGTCATGATTTCGACGCCAGGCCACATCTCTTTCAATAAATTATTTTTGCGAAAAACAATTATCCTTTTTGGACCGCACTATTTTATGTGTGTAGGTGATCGACTTCGACTACGTCACGTGGTCTCTTTGGCAAGCCGACGCCGTCGTCCAAATTAGCATAAATCGGCTCGCGTGATCACCTTGTTGGTCGTGTTGCCATACCGACGTGTTCGGTTGCCTCGGGGACTTCAGCATCGCCGAGAGAGCTCTACCCCATCGAGTGTTCGGCGCACAGGCCATATTTCTTTTATTACTCACTTTGCATAAATTATTGATTATGCAACAATTTTTTTATTCCTATTATCTCTGGCTTGCACTATTTTCTGTGCACATGTAGATAACCCGGGCAGCACTGTCACCGCGGCGTACCGATATACCACGTCACCTCGGCTGACCGGGGGCTTCCTCATCACTTCATTAACACACGCTGGGGCTTCGGCGTCTCACTGCCGGCCTGCTCCGTCGCCGCGGTCGAACTGGGGTTTTCACCTTGCCCATCGACTATGTTGTATCACCACTTCATCAAGCCCAGTTCTATACTCGGACATCTCGGGACCGGCTTGGGGGCTGGGATCTCGTCCCACCACAATCTCGGCCTGCGTCGTCAACATCGAGCACATTAACCAGCTAAGTTGCTTTCATGCTCAAAAACTTTCAGTTTTAAATTTTGTTCGGTTCGACCAAGCATTATTTTCGGCACAAAGTTGTTTGGGACAAAGTTCCTTGTCATAACTTTGTTTGTGACTCGCATATTCAAATACCCCGTTTATTTGGGGGCTCCCTTGATGGAGCTTTTCCTCTTGCATATGATTATACTTGTACGGCTTCGTTCCTTGTTCGTGTATTACGCCACAATATGCACCATATTAACCTAAGCGATTTGCAAGCTGGGTTGCCTCGCTCCTGTGTTTACCCCTACGTTCCCGATTGTTCGGCTAGGGAGTAAAGGGAGCACCTCTGCGATTGTCACGACCGGGTCATCCAAGCTCTGACCTCAGACTGGGTGAAGCCGAAAGCTAGCGCTCTTATTATTTTCAATCATGGTCGGCACACAACGAAACTCATGAGTACAAAAAATCTATTGCACAAGTCTCATAGTAATAATGAGCACCGAAGAAAGGTATCGGTGGGGGTACTATTTCCTTCGAAGATCCTTCTTACACTTCATTAGTAATATAGCATAAGTTCCCTGAGCGTGCTTTGTCTGTTACAGCCTTATTGCCTGGTCATCGAAAACACCATCGATACTCTCGACAGGTGGAGTACATGACACTTTTCGGCCCTTGGCCGAAGAGGGAGAAGCCGATGGTCGGTTAAGACGCGTTTAAAGTTCAGGTGAACACAACTATGATATAAGTACTTCGGTACATACAATCATTATATATAAAATTCGTTTACCCAAGTCACTTGGGGCTCTTAAAATTTATATATGAGCTATAAATGTGCTTTCTTCTTGGTCGTTGTCAAAACACGACAGAAGCACACCTTTTTTTCCTCCAATTTTCGGATTGGCACCGAACACTTGATCTTGTTCGGACGTCATGTTTTTACTGACGTTTTTCTAGTTTTCCAAGCTTTTGGCACTTTTAAACTATTTGTGTGTTTTCAGCACAAGTCTCGCAGTGCAACGCTGGACACCTTTAGAGATTCGGCAAAAACATTCTCGGATATTGCTATATATGCATTGGTTTCGAATTGTGTCTTTGGTCAATAGTTGGGTTGCCTGGCTCCTGCGCTTGCATCCTACATTCCGCTTTGTTCGGCTAGGTGTGTAAAGGGAGAACCACTGTGATTGTGCTTCCAGCTCGCATGGTTAAGCACCTCAGTGGAGAAAGCCAAAAAATGACTGTCACAAATAAGCGTAAACTGGTCAGCGATCCGATGACTATGTTAAATGATGGGCCATTCATAACATTGGCCGAAGTGTTTACGGCTTGACCTCGACTGTCGCCGAACACTACCGGGGGCTAGTAACTGGCCTCCCAAACTAAATCCTCAATATTTTGCTCTTACATTAGAGCTGAGGTTTCATGACCATGCTTAGCATGACAACCCAATGAAAGGAACCGATAGTGGGACTATTTTCTTTGGAAGACATTTCTTATGTTAAACAGTAATATAACATATCTCTCTGCGTAACTTTGTTTATAAAACCGTATGGCCAGATTGCCTTGTTTGTCGTAAATCTTTGCCCTCATAAAGGCTTTATAAAGTAGGACAAACACTCCTCGGCTACTGGTCGAGGAGGTGGAAGCCGATGGTCGGTCAACAAAGTTTTGTACAATGCGGATCCAAGCATTAATGACGTAAAGTACTTGGATACATAGAGTCATTACACATAATTTGTGATATTACTATGGATATCGATCCTTAATTCGACCACCCGTGCCCGCATTAAGGCTCGGGGGCTACTGGCTTCGGGCTTATTATTTACAAATATTAAAGGGGCACATCGATCCCCTGATCTGGTGTTGCCACCCGACCAGTGTCTCGGGGGCTACTGCATTGGCAGTCCATTGCAGAAAATTTAAGTGCAATATAGTTTTCAAGGAGATTATGATCCTCGGGTTGGTCGGCCGCACCCAACCTGAGTCTCGAGGACTCTGCACACTGCTTTTTGTCCCGAAGTATTCTGCCGAGCTAGGAGTTGGTCCTCCGACCGATTTTTCAAATGAACTTGAGTCTCAGCGGCTACTAGGATCAGCGGTTTTATGTCATCCTTCAAGTGCATCTCGGGTTTTAGACCGATACACACCTTGAGGGCTACTGGCTATATATCTCGGCAGAGAATAAATTGCACCAATAAAAAATATTGATAAAAAATTGGCCCATAGTCGGGGTGGTGCACCACCTCGGAAGCAGTCCAACATAAAGCTCGGGCGCTAGTGGTTGGCTCCATAGAGGGCATTTCCGGCATTAAGCTCGGCTAAACTCCTTCAACTTTTTTGAACCAAGGTGATATGACACCTCGGATATAGTCCGGCGTTGGAGCCCGAATACAGTCTGGCGTTGGAGTTTGGACATAGTCCAGCGTTGGACCTCGGATACATTCCAGCGTTGGAGCTCGGAAAGCGGTCCGGCGTTGGTGCTCGGCTGCAAAAGATACCTCGAACGTAGTCCGGTGTTGGTGTTCGGACGCAAGAGGACGCTGCCGCCCGGGGACAACTTCAAACCCGAGGTGTGGCATAAAAATAACAAGGCATTGATAAAGGCCGAAGACTTAAAGGGATCCTCGGATACCCGACGTGTGAGATCTTCAGATTTAGCTCGGCAATCCTCAAGATAGATGATGGGAAGATTTGTTGAACCAGTTTTCAAGACCGACGACCGAAGACAAAGAACAGTTCGGAAGAATCGAGGAGCGTCCCCAACTTGAAGACCGGTTCAGGGGGCTACTGACAGTGTCCTGGACTAGGGGGTACTCACCACGTCGTCTCCCAGTCAGTTAGATTGGGCCGAGGACCCCCATGGCCGTATACTCATGGGCCAGTTCGGACAGCTGCCGCATACAAGGAAGATTCCACAAGACTTGGTGGTCAAGACAAGGACTCCTCCCCCACCGGCGTATTCGGCTAGGACTCTTGTTATCCTAGGCCTCCGGTGCATTATATAAACGAGGGCCAGGCTAGTCGATAGATATACATACAATCATACCATAGGCTAGCTTCTAGGGTTTAGCCTCTCTAATCTCGTGGTAGATCAACTCTTGTACTACTCATATTATCAAGAACAATCAAGAAGGACGTAGGATATTACCTCCATCAAGAGGGCCCAAACCTGGGTAAAACATCGTGTCCCCTGCCTCGTATTACCATCCGCCTTAGACGCACAGTTCGGGACCCCCTACCCGAGATCCGCCGGTTTTGACACCGACAGTTTGGTTTTCCTTTTCTGCGATACTCAAAAACAAGGAAAAAAACAGAAACTTGCATTGGGCTCTAGGTTAATAGGTTAGTCCCAAAAATCATAAAAAGCATATAAAACATCCAAGATGGATAATATAATAGCATGGAACAATAAAAAAATTATAGATACGTTGGAGACGTATCAAGCATCCCCAAGCTAAATTCCTGCTCGTCCTCAAGTAGGTAAATGATAAAAACAAATTTTTTCATGTGTAATGCTACCTAACATACTCATCAATATAATCTTCTTTATTATGGCAAGAATATTCAGATCCATAAGATTCAAGACAAAAGTTTAATATTGACATAAAAATAATAATACTTCAAGCATACTAACCAAGCAATTATGTCTTATCAAAATAACATAGCCAAAGAAAGCTTATCCCTACAAAATCATATAGTTTGGCCATGCTTCATTTTCGTCACACAAAATGCTCCCATCATGCACAACCCCAATGACAAGCCGAGCAATTGGTTCATACTTTTTAACGCGCTTCAGCCTTTTCAACCCTCACACAATACATGAGCGCAAGCCATGGACATAGCACTATGGGTGGAATAGAGTATGATGACAGGGGATATGTGAGAAGACAAAAAAGAAGAAAGTCTCACATTGACGCGGCTAATCAACGAGCTATGGAGATGCCCATCAATTGATGTCAATGCGAGGAGTAGGGATTGCCATGCAACAGATGCACTAGAGCTACAAATATATGAAAGCTCATCAAAAGAAACTAAGTGGGTGTGCATCCAACTCGCTTGCTAATGAAGACCTAGGGCATTTTGAGGAAGCCCATCATTGGAATATACAAGCCAAGTTCTATAATGAAAAATTCCCACTAGTATATGAAAGTGACAAAATAAGAGACTCTCTATCATGAAGATCATGGTGCTACTTTTAAGCACAAGTGTGGAAAAAGGATAGTAACATTGTCCCTTCTCTCTTTTTCTCTCATTTTTTATTTTTTATTTTTTTATTTGGGCCTTCTCTCTCTTTTTTGGCCTCCTTTTCTTTTTCTTCTTTCGTCCGGAGTCTCATCCCGACTTGTGGGGGAAGCATAGTCTCCATCATACTTTCCTCACATGGGACAATGCTCTAATAATGATGATCATCACACTTTTATTTACTTACAACTCAAGAATTACAACTCGATACTTATAACAAAATATGACCCTATGTGAATGCCTCTGGCGGTGTACCGGGATATGCAATGAATCAAGAGTGACATGTATGAAAAATTAGCATGCTGGCTTTGCCACAAATACCATGTCAACTACATGATCATGCAAGGCAATATGACAATGATGATGCGTGTTATAATAAACGGAACGGTGGAAAGTTGCATGGCAATATATCTCGGAATGGCTATTGAAATGCCATAATAGGTAGGTATGGTGGCTGTTTTGAGGAAGATATAAGGAGGTTTATGTGTGATAGAGCGTATCATATCACTGGGTTTGGATGCACCGGCGAAATTTGCACCAACTCTCAAGGCGAGAGAGGGCAATGCACGGTACCGAAGAGGCTAGCAATGATGGAAGGGTGAGAGTGCGTAATATCCATGGACTCACATTAGTCATAAAGAAATCATATACTTATTGCAAAAGTTTATTAGCCCTCGAAGCAAAGTACTACTACACATGCCCCTAGGGGGATAGATTGGTAGGAAAAGACCATTGCTCATCCCCGACCGCCACTCATAAGGAAAGCAGTCAAAGAACACCCCATGCTTCAAATTTGTCAAACAACGTTTACCATACGTGCATGCTACGAGACTTGCCAACCTCAACACAAGTATTTCTCAATTTCACAATTACTCAACTAGCACGACTCTAATATTACCACCTTTATATCTACAAACAATTATCAAGTATCAAACTTCTCATAGTATTCAATGCACTCTATATGAAAGTTTTTATTATATCCCTCTTGGATGCCCATCATATTAGGACTAAATTCATAAACAAAGCAAATTACCATGCTGTTTAGGACTCTCAAAATAATATAAGTGAAGCATGAAATTTCAACAATTTCTTCAAAATAAAACTACCGCCATGCTCTAAGAAGATATAAGTGAAGCACTAAAGCAAACGGCAAACTACTCCAAAAGATATAAGTGAAGATCAATGAGTAGTCGAATAATTATGCAACTATGTGAAGACTCTCTAACATTTAAGAATTTCAGATCTAGGTATTTTATTCAAACATCAAGAAAAACAAAAGAAAATAAGTTGACGCTCCAAGCAAAACACATATAATGTGGTGAATAAAAATATAGCTCCAAGTAAAGTTACCGATGAACGAAGACGAAAGAGGGGATGCCTTCCGGGACATCCCCAGGCTTAGGCTCTTGGTTGTCCTTGAATATTACCTTGGGGTGCCTTGGGCATACCCAAGCTTGGGCTCTTGCCACTCCTTATTCCATAGTCCATCGAATCTTTACCCAAAACTTGAAAACTTCACAACACAAAACTTAACAGAAAACTTGTAAGCTCCGTTAGTATGAGAAAATAAATCACCACTTAGGTACTGTTGTGAACTCATTCTAAATTCATATTGGTGTAATATATACTATATTCCAACTTATCTATGGCTCATACCCTCCGATACTACTCATAGATTCATCAAAATAAGCAAACAGAATCTGTCAAAAATAGAAGAGTCTGTAGTAATCTTGATCAAACGTATACTTCTGGAATCCCAAAATTTCTAAAATAAATTTCTGGACGTGAGGAATTTATATATTAATCATCTGCAAAAAGAATAAACCTAATCGCACTCTCCAGTAAAAAGTGGCAGCAAAACTCGTGAGCGCTAAAGTTTCTGTTTTTTTACAGCAATATCGCAAAGACTTCACCCAAGTCTTCCCAAAGGTTCTACTTGGCACAAACACTAATTAAAACATAAAACCACATCTAAACAAAGGATAGATGAATTACTTATTACTAAACAGTAGCAAAAAAGCAAATAACAAAAATGAAGTTGGGTTACCTCCCAACAAGCGCTATCGTTTAACGCCCCCAGCTAGGCATGATGATTTCAATGATGCTCACATAAAAGATAATAATTGAAACATGAAGAGAGCATCATGAAGAATATAACTAGCACATTTAAGCCTAACCCACTTCCTATGCATAGGGATGTTATGAGCAAACAACTTGTGGAACAAGAATCAAGTTGCATGGAAGGTAAAACAAGCATAGCCTCAAAATTTTCAACACATAGAGAGGAAACTTGATATTATTGCAACTCCTACAAGCATATATTCCTCCATCATAATAATTTTCAGTAGCATCATGAATGAATTCAACAATATAACTACCACATAAAACATTCTTTTCATGAGCCACATGCATATAATTTTTACTACTCTCCACGTAAGCAAGATTCTTCTCAATCGGAATAGTGGGAGCAAACTCAACAAAAAAACTATCATGTGAGGCGTAATACAATTAAAAATTAAAATCATGATGACAAATTTCATGGTTATCATTGTTCTTTATAGCATACATGTCATCACAATAATCATCATAGATAGCAACTTTGTTCTCATAATCAATTGGAACCTCTTCCGAAATAGTGGATTCATCACTAAATAAAGTCATGACCTCTCCAAATCCACTTTTATAATTATCACAATAAGATTCAACATCCTCCAAAATAGTGGGATCATCACTTCCTAAAGTTGACACTCTTCCAAACCCACTTTCATCAATACAATCATCATAACTAGGAGGCATGCTATCATCATAATAAATTTTCTCATCAAAACTTGGGAGACAAAAAATATCATCTTCATCAAACATAGCTTCCCCAAGCTTGTGGCTTTGCATATCATTAGCATCATGGGTATTCAGAGAATTCATACTAACAAAATTGCAATCATGCTCATCATCCAAAGATTTAGTGCCAAACATTTTAATACATTCTTCTTCTAACACTTTGGCACAATTATCTGAATCCTTATTTTCATGAAAGACATTAAAAAGATGAAGCATATGAGGTACCCTCAATTCCATTTTTTTGTAATTTTCTTTTATAGACTAAACTAGTGATAAAACAAGAAACAAAAAGATTCGATTGCAAGATCTAAAGATATACCTTCAAGCGCTAATCTCCCCGGCAACGGCACCAGAAAAGAGCTTGATGTCTACTACACAACCTTATTCTTGTAGACGTTGTTGGGCCTCCAAGTGCAGAGGTTTGTAGGACAGTAGAAAATTTCCCTCAAGTGGATGACCTAAGGTTTATCAATCCGTGGGAGGCGTAGGATGAAGATGGTCTCTCTCAAGAAACCCTGCAACCAAATAGCCAAGATTCTCTTGTGTCCCCAACACACCCAATACAATGGTAAATTGTATAGGTGCACTAGCTCAGCGAAGAGATGGTGATACAAGTGCAATATGGATGGTAGATAAAGGTTTTTGTAATCTGAAAATATAAAAACAGCAAGGTAACTAATGATAAAAGTGAGCACAAATGGTATTGCAATGCTTTGAAACAAGGCCTAGGGTTCATACTTCCACTAGTGCAAGTCCTCTCAACAATAATAACATAATTGGATCATATAACTATCCCTCAACATGCAACAAAGAGTCACTCCAAAGTCATTAATACTGGAGAGCAAACGAAGAGATTATGGTAGGGTACGAAACCACCTCAAAGTTATTCTTTCTGATCGATATATTCAAGAGTTCATACTAGAGTGACAACTTAAGACACAAATCAACAAAAACCCTAATGTCACCTAGATACTCCAATGTCACCTCAAGTATCCGTGGGCATGATTATACGATATGCATCACACAATCTCAGATTCATCTATTCAACAAACACAAAGAACTTCAAAGAGTGCCCCAAAGTTTCTACCGGAGGGTCAAGACAAAAACATGTGCCAACCCCTATGCATAAGTTCACGAGGTCACGGAACTCGCAAGTTGATCACCAAAACATACATCAAGTGGATCACGTGATATCCCATTATCACCACAGATAAGCAGATGCAAGACATACATCAAGTGTTCTCAAATCCTTAAAGACTCAATCCGATAAGATAACTTCAAAGGGAAAACTCAATTCATCACAAGAGAGTAGAGGGGGAGAAATATCATAAGATCCAACTATAATAGCAAAGCTTGTGATACATCAGGATCGTACCACCTTAAGAACACGAGAGAGAGAGAGAGAGATCAAACACATAGCTATTGGTACATACCCTCAGCCCCGAGGGTGAACTACTCCCTCCTCGTCATGGAGAGCGCCGGGATGATGAAGATGGCCACATGAGAGGGATTCCCCCCTCTGGCAGGGTGCCGGAACGGGTCTAGATTGGTTTTCGGTGGCTATAGAGGCTTCTAGCGGCGGAACTCCCGATCTAAGTTATGTTTTGGGTTTTTTTGTATATATAAGAGGTTTTGGCATCGAGAACAAGTCAGGGGGTCTCCGGGCTGTCCACGAGGTAGGGAGGCGTGCCCAGGGGTGTGGGCTCCCCCACCCTCTTGGGCAGCCCAAGACTCTTCTGGCCCAACTCTTTTACTCCATGGCCTTCTTCTGGTCAAAAAATAAGTTCCGTGAAGTTTCAGGTCAATTGGACTCCGTTTGGTTTTCCTTTTCTGCGATACTCAAAAACAAGGAAAAAAAGAAACTGGCACGGGGCTCTAGGTTAATAGGTTAGTCCCAGAATCATAAAAATAGCATATAAATGCATATAAAACATCCTACATGGATAATATAATAGCATGAAACAATCAAAAATTATAGATACGTTGGAGACGTATGATCGAGTAGTTCACTCTACCACAAGCATGTGCCCATTTGAGGTGGTTTATGGATTTAAGCCACTTGCGCCAATTGACTTGCTGCCACTTCCTTTGCAAAAGAGATGTAACATGGAGGCTTCAAAATGTGCTACATATGTGAAGAAGATCAAAGAAGAGATAAAAAGGAAGTCCAAGTACTATGAAGCTAAGGCAAACAAAAACCGCAAGAAGGTGACTTTTGAGCCCGGAGATCTGGTTTGGATACATTTGCGCAAAGATCGGTTCCCAGAGAAGCGCAAATCCAAGATAATGCCTCATGGATATGGACCATTCAGAGTCTTGGCCAAAATCAATGACAATGCTTACAAGATCGAGCTTCCTGAAGACTATGTTGTGAGTCCAACATTCAACTTTGCTGATTTGTCGCCATGCTTCGATCAAGAGGGTAAAGAGTCAAGAACGGCTCCTTTTGAAGAGGGGGAGGATGATGAGGATATCCCAGGTTCACCTTGTTTATCATCTTCTCCTCATGATAAAACTCAGCTCTCAAATGAAGCTGCTACAAAGAAGATCTATTTGGGTCCCATGACAAGGAGCCGTGCCAAACATATAGCATAAGAGGTGAACGCGCTCCTAGCTGATCATAATTCAAATAACCATGAGAACTTTATACTGCCTAAATCTTGTGTGCTGATTTTACTCAGGTACAATGTTGAGGACAACCAACAACATTCAACACATGAAGAAACAAGTTTTGAAGCCCATACAACAAGTTTGAAGAGAACAAGTTTCATCTCTGATGAAAACCATGTTTTGGTGACATGGGCAACTAGTTACACCACAAGGAAGAATATAAAGCCATCTCAACACTCTATTGTTGCATGTGCAGTTCCAAAATTCGTCCCAGAACTTGTTGAATCATGCAACACAAATATATGAGCATCCAAGACGTGTGGGAGTACAAAATGAAGAGCATATGAAGTCTACTTTCAGGAAAATCAAATTGTGCATCATTTGGAGTCATGAGTCAAAGGATATGAGAGTTCCAATGCAAGGTGTCCAGAGCATTAATTGCTGCATGAGGTTCCATGAGTTTGCTCCCTTGACCAGCTAGTTCACACAAAATTGAGCCCGTCTTTTGGGCTGGTTTCACACCTAAACTAGGAGGGATGTTCCTAGTATAAATACTCCTTCCCCCACTTTAGCCACAACTCTTTGGCAATTTGATTTCAGCATAGGTTAGCTAAGTGCAACCAGAATCTTGTTTGAGAGTTCACTTCCTCCTTAGCTCTTGTAATCTTGCCTTGTGAGAGGGTAAACTCACTTCATGATTTTACAACAGTGGCCGTTGAGGCGGCGACCAGTTCGTGATTCCAACTTCGTGCATGGTTGTGTGGATTGGAAACTAAGAATGTGGTTGGGCGAATACTTGTCGTTGGTTGTTGCATTTGCAATAGTTAGCTTCTGACTCGTCAGGTTGCACTAGTTATCCTTTTCCCGACAGCATTGTTGGCTGGGATCGAGGGTTTCCTTCGTACCCTTCAGGTGGCGTTGATTCGCACCATAGAGCAGATCCTCCGTGCAGATTTGGCAACCCCCGATCAGGGCTGAACTTCTTGGTGCCCTAGAGGAAGAGGAAAATGACATTGATGTGTATGGCAAGCCCAGGATGGATCATAATTCAATGGCAAACATGTACATGCCCATCCCCAAGAAAGATCTTGACATGCATAAGCTTTGATCTGTAAAGCACTTGCTTGCTGGTTTGGCCACCACCAACACTATCTTGAAGCACTCTCTTTTGCCCAAGTATGGAGATGAAAAGATGATATGTGGACACTCCCTCAACTTGATACATTTGTTTGACACACCACAGAAATTCAAAGTCTTGAGCCTTATAGTTGAGACAATCAAGAGGACTGCATCTGACCAGAAGAGATCATGTGGATTTGCTTCGCACATTCAATTGCTCATCAACTCTAAGGTTGGAATGAGAACTTATCTACTTGATCAAGAGCATCTCCCATTGCATCCTGAGTTTGAGGACAATGTTGTAGTGATGGATCCTTCACATCATTCGTATGCTCGAGCTCAAGAGGGAATACAAGAAGCTGCAACAACAAAAGAAGCATAGAAGGCCTCTCCTCCCAATGCACCCATTGCCAACCTCAAGTGCAAGAATGATCAAATGACTTATCTGTTGGAAGCTACCCTGAGGATTGAGTGAAGTTTGACCAACCTCACCAAGAACCAGGAGAGCTTAGAGCGGGTAGTCGAGGCAAATATATATGATCTTGATGTCAAGATCACAAAGGTTCAAACCATAGTGATGAAGCTTAGGGATGATGTTGATGCGGCTAGAGTTGCTGCAGAGGACAATAGAGATGAGCGAGCTACAACCGAGAGATTCCAGACAGTACCCACGACACCCAGTTCTGCTGCCGTGCCCGTTGCAGACACGATGACTGCACACTCTGCATCTGCTGCCACTGCTACTGTGCCACCTCCAGTCTCTACTCCACCAGCTCAGCAGATGTCAGCTGAAGCCTTCGCGGATGCACTTCTCTCCATGCCATCTACGCACACCGGAGCCTCCAGCCAGAAGTCACCTTCAGGAGCTGCCGAGGACCGTGCCTAGAGCGACGTATAGCTCTATACCTGCTCGAACTTTTTGGTACTTGTTGCCAAAGGGGGAGAATTTGTATAGATCATTAGGCTTTGAGAGAGAGTGTCTTACTTTTCCTTGTTGGTTTTTTCTTGAGTTCTTGCTACTATTTCCGTTTGATTTATGTTACTTTGTTCATTATGTGTGTGAGATACTACGTTGGTTATGTGTGATTGATCATACTATGCTTCATGTGATGCTTAATGCTTATCTCTATCATTATTTATGTATGATCATTCATTTGTGTTTGTGGTGATGTGTTCTTACTATTTCATCCATATCATTTTGTGCACTCCATCAAGTTGTACGTGACATGGAAGAGTGACCCATGATCCTAATCGATTGTGCATTTGCATTCAAACACACATTTTTAATAATGCACAAATTTATAGGGAGCTCTTGCTTATCACATACTTCTCAAAGTGACTATGTATTTTGTTCATTTAATCATTTGTCAAAGGTTTGATCTATATGTTTTCATCAATTACCAAAAAAGGGGGAGATTGAAAGTGCAACTAGTCCCCGGGTGGTTTTGGTAATTCATAACACCATATACCACACTGAACTAATGTGTATTCAATATAAACATTTCAGGATGTTCAATGATTGGCATGGCAAGGACTAGAGCTGTGGATCCCTCAAAATGCTAAGGACAAGGATTGGCAAAAGCTCAAGACTCTACACATTTGTTTAAGTGATCCAAGATCACATTGTGTCCATAGGAAAGCCAATACTATTAAAAGGGGATGAGGTGTTGCTTAATGATCTATTTGCTCAAAGTGCTTAGTGATATTGCTCCAAAACCCTCGGCCACTTTCTCTATCCAAATATGTTCAAACCCTAAATTCAAACTCGGCCACACCGATATTTCCTATCCGGAGCCACCGAGTTCATCTGGACCTAGCCATTATCAAAACCCTAACAATTCAGATCCACTGATATGGATCTGGTCTCACTGAAATGGCCTTGTCGGCTCTTTGTTGCTTGTTGCAATTATTTTGGTCCCACTGAGAACTGCAATCGGTCTCACCGAGATGGCTTGATCGATTTTCTATTGCCTTGTTGCATCACTTCGGTCTCACCGAGATAATGCAATCAGCGCCACCGAGATGAGGTTTTCCCTAAGCCCTTGCACATTTGTCCCTCCGAGTTGTTCACGTCAGTCCCAACAAGATTCCTAACATTCATATTTTTACACAGGTCGATGCCACCGAATTTTCTGATCGGTGCCACCGAGATGGGTCAAAAGTGTGTAACGGTTGGATTTTGTGTGGAGGCCATGTATACCCTCCACCCCTTCTTCCTCATTGAGGAGAGCCATCAGAAAGTGCCTACACTTCCACCATTCATTTTTGAGAGAGAATCACCTACTCATGTGTTGAGATCAAGAGTTTCCACTCCTACCATTTAAACCTTGATTTCTAGCCTTCCCCAAGTTACTTTCCACTCAAATCCTTCTTCCACCATAGCCAAACCTGCGAGAGAGAGTTGAGTGTTGGGGAGACTATCATTAGAAGCACAAGAGCAAGGAGTTCATCATCAACACACCATCTATTACCTTTTGGAGAGTGGTGTCTCCTAGATTGGTTAGGTGTCGCTTGGGAGCCTCCGACGTGATGTGGAGTTGAACCAAGAAGTTTGTAAGGGCAAGGAGATCGCCTACTTCGTGAAGATCTACCCGAGTGAGGCAAGTCCGTCGCGGGCGATGGCCATGGTGGGATAGACAAGGTTGCTTCTTCATGGACCCTTCGTGGGTGGAGCCCTCCGTGGACTCGCGTAGCCGTTATTCTTCGTTGGTTAAGTCTCGATCAACATGGACGTACAATAGCACCGCTGATACGTCTCGAACGTATCTGTAATTTTTGATTATTCCATGCTATTATATTATCCATCTATAATTTTTGATTGTTCCACGCTATTATATTACCTGTTTTGGATATTTTATATGCATTAATATGCTATTTTATATGATTTTTGGGACTAACCTATTAACCTAGAGCCCAATGCCAGTTTTTATGTTTTCCTTGTTTTTGAGTTTTGCAGAAAAGGAATATCAAATAGAGTCCAAAGGAGCTGAAAATTTACGGTGATTGTTTATGGACCAGAACAAGCCCTCGAAGTACAAGAGTTGGGCCAGAAGAGTTCCGAGGCAACGACAAGGGTGGAGGGCACGCCCACCCCCCTAGGGCGTGATACGTCCATTTTCCATCATGCTTTTATATTGACATTTATTGCATTATGGGCTGTTATTACACATTATATCACAAACCTTATGCCTTTTCTCTCCTATTATAAGGTTCGCATGAAGAGGGACAATGCTGGCAGCTGGAATTCTGAACTAGAAAAGGACCAAATATTAGAGACCTATTCTGCACAACTCCAAAAGTCCTGAAAATTCACGGAGAATATTTTTGGAATATATAAAAAATATTGGGCAAAGAAAGCACCAGATGGGGGCCACCTGCCATCCACAAGGGTGGAGGGCGCGCCCCCTACCTTGTGGGTCACCTGGCAGGCCCCTGACGCCCATCTTCTGCTATATGGTGTGTTTTGACCTGGAAAAAAGAGGAAGGAAGCTTTCGGGATGAAGCGCCACCATCTCAAGGCGGAACTTGGGCAGAACCAATCTAGGGCTCCAGGGGAGCTGTTCTGCCGGGGAAACTTCCCTTCGGGAGGGGGAAATCGAAGTCATCGTCACCACCAACGATCCTCTCATCGAGAGGGGGTTAATCTCCATCAACATCTTCATCAGCATCATCTCCTCTCAAACCCTAGTTCATCTCTTGTATCAGATCTTTGTCTCAAAACCTCAGATTGGTACCTGTGGGTTGCTAGTAGTGTTGATTACTCCTTGTAGTTGATGCTAGTTGGTTTATTCGGTAGAAGATCATATGTTTAGATCCTTAATGATAATTAATACTCCTTTGATTATGAACATGAATATGCTTTTTGAGTAGTTACGTTTGTTCCTGAGGACATGGGAGAAGTCTTGTTATAAGTAATCATGTGAATTTGGTATTCGTTCGATATTTTAATGAGATGTAAGTTGTCTTTCCTCTAGTGGTGTTATGTGAAAATCAACTACATGACTGCAGGATCAAAAGTATGTCTAGATGGGGGGGGTGATTAGACTACTTGACCAAATAAAAATCTAGCCTTTTCCCAATTTTAAGTCTTGGCAGATTTTAACAACTTAGCACAAGTCAAGCAATCAACATACACATGCAAGTCTAAGAGTATAGCAGCGGAATGTAAAACATTGCACATGAAGGTAAAGGGAGGAGTTTGGAGGGAGCAAACGCAATCTAGAAACGGAGACTTTTGGCGTGGTTCCGATAGGTGGTGCTATCATACATCCACGTTGATGGAGACTTCAACCCACGAAGGGTAACGGTTGCGCGAGTCCACAGAGGGCTCCACCCACGAAGGGTCCACAAAGAAGAAACCTTGTCTATCCCACCATGGCCATCGCCCATGAAGGACTTGCCTCACTATGGTATATCTTCACGAAGTAGGAGATCTCCTTGGCCATACAAACTCCTTGGTTCAACTCCACAATCTTGACGGAGGCTCCCAAGTGACACCTAACCAATCTAGGAGATACCACTCTCCAAGGTAATAGACGGTGTCTTGATTATGAAATCCTTGCTCTTGTGCTTCAAATGATAGTCTCCCCAACACTCAAATCTCTCTCATAGATTTGGATTTGGTGGAAAGATGATTTGAGTGGAAAGCAACTTGGGGAAGGCTAGAGATCAAGATTCAAATGGTTGGAATGGAATATCTTGGTCTCAACACATGAGTAGGTGGTTCTCTCTCAGAAAATGAATGCTGAAGTGTATGTATGTTCTGGTGGATCTCCTTTCTAATGAAGGAAGGGTGGAGGGGTATATATAGCCTCCACACAAAATCTAACTATTACACATAGTTCACCAAACTCGGTGGGACCGGATCAGAAAACTCGGTCAGACCGATTCAGTTCAAAATGTGAACGTTAGGCTTTTTGGTGGGACCGACATGTCAACTCTGTGGGACTGATTTCATTAGAGTTAGGGCATAACGTAATCTCGGTGAGACCGATTACACAAACTCGGTGGGACCGATTTTGGTAATCAGCTAACCAGAGAGTTGGTCAGGCAAACTCGATGGGACCGAATCGCTCATTTCGGTGAGACCGAAACATTACGAAAGGGAAACAAAGAGTTTGCATTGCGAACTCAGTGGGCCCGATCGCTCATCTCGGTTGGACCGAAATGTTATGAAGGGAAACAGAGAGTTTGCAATCCCATCTCGGTAAGACCGAGATCCCTATCGGTGAGACCGAAGTGACTAGGTTTTGTGGCAGTGGCTATATCAAGTGAACTCGGTGGCGCCGGATAGAATATTTCGGTGGGGCCGAGTTTGATTTTTGGTTTGGGACATATGTGGATATGAGAAAGTGGTTGAGGGTTTTTGGAGCATATAACTAAGTGTTTTGAGCAAGCAAGCCATTAAACAACACCTCGTCCCCTTTTAATAGTATTGGCTTTTCCTATGGACTCAATGTGATCTTGGATCACCAAAAGTAAAATGTAGAGTCTTGAGCTTGAGCCAATATGTGTCCTTAGCATTTTGAGGGGTCCACATTCCTAATCCATGCCATGCCAATCATTGAACTTTCTGAAATGATCATCTTGAAATAGTATTAGTTCAATGAGCTATATGTTGTTAATAATTACCAAAACCACCCAGTGATAGTTGCACTTTCAATCTCCCCCTTTTTGGTAATTGATGACAACATATAGATCAAAGCTTCGACAAATGTTAATGAGATTGAAATACATCGTCGCTTTGAGAAGAATGTGATAAGCAAGAGCTCCCCCTAAATTTGTGCACTATTTAAGATTTGCTTTTGAATGCAAATGCACAATCGATTAGGATCATGGGTCACCCTTCCATGTCACATACATCTTGGTGGAGCGCTCAAAATGATATGAACTAAAACATGCACTCATCACCAAGCAAAGTGAATGATCATATAAGAATATAAAGGGTAATGTCATCCAAGCAAACATTAAAGTAGCATATGGTCAAACACATGATCATACAAGTATCTCACACAGACATAAAGTATCAACCAAGCACACAATAAAGTTCAACCAAAATGCAAGAGAGACAAAGAAGCAAAACACACTCTCTCGAAGCCTGTGATCTATACATTTCTCCCCCTTTGGCAACAAGTTACCAAAAAGTTCGAAAATGCATAGTGCTATGTGTCTCTCAGGCTTGGTCTTCGGGAGGTGGTGTAGAGAGAACTCCAAGGACGAAGGCATCAGTTGATGATGTTGGAGCTGGTGGAGCAGTTGTTGGGGGTGGTACTAAGGCTGTTGTGGGTGCAGATGAAGTAGCTCTTGTATCTAATACTGGCACTGCAGCTGACCTTTGACTCCTTAGTACACGCTGAAAAGCATCCGTAGTTGTCTTCCCTCTCTTCTCCGCAGCTTCCTCCTAGAGCTGCTCGACTGCAGTCTGTATCTCAGTCACCTTGAGGTCAAGATCATAGAATTTTGTCTCAACAATCCTTTCCGAGCTCTCTTGATTCTAAGTCAGGATGGCCAAGCCCTTCTCAATGCTCAATGTTGCTTGTATCAGATAACCCAATTGATCTTTTTTGCTCTTTAAGAACACCTGAGATGCTTCCTCCGCATTCGTCATCCTTGCAGCCTTTTCTGCCTTTGCCTTAGCTCTCTTGTCTTGTGCTTGTGCTGATGAAGGTTCATTCTCATTCATCACAACTTCATTATCTTCAAAATCTGGGTGCAAGGGTAAATGCTCCTTGTCCAACAAGTAAGTACCTGTGCCCATCTTTGAGTTGATGAGCACCTGAATGTGTGGAGCATACCCACAAGATCTTTTCTGGTCAGCAGCTGTCCTCTTGATTATCTCCACAATCAGACTCATGACCTTGAATTTTTGTGGTACATCAAAGATTTGCAGCAAGTTGATGGAATGTCCCCTTATCTGAAGGAAATATGCCCTAGAGGCAATAATAAAGTTATTATTTATTTCCTTATTTCATGATAAATGTTTATTATTCATGCTAGAATTGTATTAGCCGGAAACATAATACATGTGTGAATACATAGACAAACATAGTGTCACTAGTATGCCTCTACTTGACTAGCTCATTGATCAAAGATGGTTAAGTTTCCTAACCATAGACATGAGTTGTTATTTGATCAATGGGACCACATCATTAGGAGAATGATGTGATTGATTTGAGCCATTTTGTTAGCTTAGCACTTGATCGTTTGTTTACTACTATTGCTTTCTTCATGACTTATACATGTTCTTATGACTATGAGATTATGCAACTCCCGGATACTGGAGGAACACTTTGTGTGCTACCAAACGTCACAACACAACTGGGTGATCATAAAGGTGCTCTACAGGTGTTTCTGATGGTACTTGTTGAGTTGGCATAAATCAAGATTAGGATTTGTCACTCCGATTGTCGGAGAGGTATCTCTGGGCCCTCTCGGTAATACACATCACTATAAGCCTTGCAAGCATGATAACTAATGAGTTAGTTACATGACGATATATTATGGAACGAGTAAAGAGACTTGCCGGTAACGAGATTGAACTAGGTATTGGATACCGACGATCGAATCTCGGGCAAGTAACATACCGATGACAAAGAGAACAACGTATAGTGTTGTGCGGTTTGACCGATAAAGATCTTCGTAGAATATGTAGGAACCAATATGAGCATCTAGGTTCCGCTATTGGTTATTGACCGGAAATGTTTCTCGGTCATGTCTACATAGTTCTCGAACCCGTAGGGTCCGCACGCTTAAAGTTCTGTGACGATCGGTTTTATGAGTTTATATGTTTTGATGTACCGAAGGTAGTTCGGAGTCCCGGATGTGATCACAGACATGAAGAGGAGTATTGAAATGGTCGATACATAAATATTTATATATTGGAAGCCTATATTTGGATATCGGAAGTGTTCCGGGTGAAATTGGGATTTTACCGGAGTACCGGGGGTTACCGAAACCCCCCGGGGGTTTAATGGGCCATGATGGGCCTTAGTGGAAGAGAGGAGGGGCTGCCAGGGCAGGCCGCGCCCCCTCTCCCTCTAGTCCTAATTGGACAAGGTGGGGGGGGGGCGACGCCCCCCTTTCCTTCCTCTCTCCCTCCTCCTTCCCCCTTCTCGTATTCCAACTAGGAAAGGAGGGAGTCCTACTCCCGGTGGGAGTAGGACTCCTCCTGGCGCGCCTCCTCCTGGTCGGCTGCCTCTCCCCCCTTGCTCCTTTATATACGGGGGCAGGGGGCACCTCTAGACACACAAGTTGATCATTGAGATCTCTCCAGCCGTGTGCAGTGCCCCCTCCACCATAATCCACCTCGGTCATACTGTAGCGGTGTTTAGGTGAAGCCCTACTGCGGTAGCTTCATTAACATCGTCACCACACCGTCGTGCTGACGAAACTCTTCTCCGAGCTCTACTGGATCATGAGTTCGCGGGACGTCACCGAGCTGAACGTGTGTTGAACGCGGAGGTGCCATACGTTCGGTGCTGAGGATCGGTCGATCACGAAGACGTACGACTACATCAACCACATTGTTATAACGCTTCCGCTTAACGGTCTACGAGGGTACGTGGATGACACTCTCCCCTCTCGTTTCTATGCATCACCATGATCTTGCGTGTGCGTAGGAATTTTTTTGAAATTACTATGTTCCCCAACAGTGGCATCCGAGCCTGGTTTTATGCATTGATGTTATATGCACGAGTAGAACACAAGTGAGTTGTGGGTGATACAAGTCATACTGCTTACCAGCATGTCATACTTTGGTTTGGTGGTATTGTTGGATGAAGCGTCCCGGACCGACATTACGCGTACGCTTACGCGAGACTGGTTCTACCGACGTGCTTTGCACACAGGTGGCTGGCGGGTGTCAGTTTCTCCAACTTTAGTTGAACCGAGTGTGGCTACGCCCGGTCCTTGAGAAGGTTAAAACAACACCAACTTGACGGACTATCGTTGTGGTTTTGATGCGTAGGTAAGAACGGTTCTTGCTCAGCCCGTAGCAGCCACGTAAAACTTGCAACAACAAAGTAGAGGACGTCTAACTTGTTTTTGTAGGGCATGTTGTGATGTGATATGGTCAAGACATGATGCTATATTTTTGTATGAGATGATCATGTTTTGTAACGGAGTTATCGGCAACTGGCAGGAGCCTTATGGTTGTCTCTTTATTTGCATAAGATGCAAGTGCTATGTAATTGCTTTACTTTATCGCTATGCGATAGCAATAGTTGCAAAAGCAATAGCTGGTGAGACGACCATGTGACGACACGTTGATAAAGGATCAAGATGATGGAGATCATAGTGCCATGCCGGTAATAATGGAGATCATGACGGTACTTTGGAGATGGAGATCAAAAGCATAAGATGATGATGGCCATATCATGTCACATATTATGATTGCATGTGATGTTTATCTTTTATACATCTTATTTTGCTTAGTTCGGCGGTAGCTTTATAAGATGATCCCTTACTGAATTTCAAGGTAAAAGTGTTCTCCCTGAGTATGCACCGTTGCCAAAGTTTGTCGTGCCGAGACACCACATGATGATCGGGTGTGATAAGCTCAACGTTCATCTACAATGGGTGTAAGACAGTTTTACACATGCAGAATACTCGGGTTAACCTTGACGAGCCTAGCATATGCAGATATGGCCTCAGAACACTGAGACCGAAAGGTCGAGCGTGAATCATATAGTAGATATGATCAACATAGTGATGTTCACCATTGAAAACTACTTCATTTCACGTGATGATCGGTTATGGTTTAGTTGATTTGGATCACGTGATCACTTAGATGATTAGAGAGATGCCATCTAAGTGGGAGTTCTTAAGTAATATGATTAATTGAACTTTAATTTATCATCAACTTAGTCCTGGTAGTATTAGCATATCTATGTTCTAGATCAATAGCTCGCGTTTAGCTCCTCTGTTTTATTTTTGATATGTTCCTAGAGAAAACTAAGTTGAAAGATGTTAGTAGCAATGATACGGATTGGATCCGTGATCTGAGGATTATCCTCATTGCTGCACAGAAGAATTATGTCCTTGATGCACCGCTAGGTGAAAGACCTATTGCAGGAGCAGATGCAGACGTCATGAACGTTTGGCTAGATCAATATGATGACTACTTGATAGTTTAGTGCACCATGATTAACAACTTAGAATCAGGACTTCAAAGATATTTTGAACATCATGGATCATATGAGATGCTCCAGGAGTTGAAGTTAATATTTCAAGCAAATACCCGAGTTGAGAGATATGAAGTCTCCAACAAGTTCTATAGCTAAAAGATGGAGGAGAATAGCTCAAACAGTGAGCATGTGTTCAGATTGTCTGGGTACTACAATCGCTTGAATCAAGTGGGAGTTAATCTTCCAGATAAAATAGTGATTGACAGAATTCCCTAGTCACCATCACCAAGTTAGTAGAACTTCATGATGAACTATAGTATGCAAGGGATGACGAAAACGATTCCCGAGCTTTTCATGATGATGAAATCGATGAAGGTAGAAATCAAGAAAGAGCATCAAGTGTTGATGATTAACAAGACCACTAGTTTCAAGAAAAGGGCATAGGGAAAGAAAGGGAACTTCAAGAAGAATGGCAAGCAAGTTGCTGCTCAAGTGAAGAAGCCCAAGTCTGGACCTAAGCCTGAGACTAAGTGCTTCTACTGCAAAGGGACTGGTCACTGGAAGTGGAACTGCCCCAAGTATTTGGCAGATAAGAAGGATGGCAAAGTGAACAATGCTATATTTGATATACATGTTATTGATCTGTACTTTACTAGTGTTTATAGCAACCCCTCGGTATTTGATACCGGTTCAGTTGCTAAGAGTAGTAACTCGAAACGGGAGTTGCAGAATGAACAGAGACTAGTTATGGGTGAAGTGACGATGTGTGTTGGAAATGGTTCCTAGATTGATATGATCATCATCGCACACTCCCTATACTTTCGGATTAGTGTTAAACCTAAATAAATGTTATTTGGTGTTTGCGTTGAGCATGAATATGATTTGATCATGTTTATTGCAAAACGGTTATTCATTTAAGTTAGAGAATAATTGTTGTTCTGTTTACATGAATAAAACCTTCTATGGTCATACACCCAATGAAAATGGTTCATTGGATCTCGATCGTAGTGATACACATATTCATAATATTGAAGCCAAAAGATGCAAAGTTAATAATGATAGTGCAACTTATTTGTGGCACTGCCGTTTAGGTCATATTGGTGTAAAGCGCATGAAGAGACTCCATGCTGATGGGCTTTTGGAATTACTTGATTATGAATCATTTTGATGCTTGCGAACCATGCCTCATGGCCAAGATGACTAAGACTCCGTTCTCCGAAACAATGGAGCAAGCAACTGACTTATTGGAAATAATACATACTGATGTATGCAGTCCGATGAGTGTTGAGGCTCACGGCAGGTATCGTTATTTTTTGACCTTCATAGATGATTTGAGAAGATATGGGTATATCTACTTGATGAAACATAAGTCTAAAACATTTGAAAAGTTCAAAGAACTTCGGAGTGAAGTGGAAAATCATTGTGACAAGAAAATAAAGTTTCTATGAGCTGATCACGGAGACAAATATTTGAGTTACGAGTTTGGTCTTCAATTAAAACAATGTGGAATAGTTTCACAAAATCATGCCACCTGGAACTCCACAACATAATGGTGTGTCCGAATGTCATAATCGTATTATTATTGGATATAGTGCAATCTATGATGTTTCTTACCGATTAACCACTATAGTTTGGGGGTTATGCATTAGAGACAGTTGCATTCATGTTAAAAAGGGCACCATCTAAATCCGTTGAGACGACACCATATGAACTGTGGTTTAGCAAGAAACCTAAGCTGTCGTTTCTTAAAGTTTGGGGTTGCGATGCTTATGTGAAAATTTTTCATCTTGATAAGCTCAAACCCAAGTCGGAGAAGTGCGTCTTCATAGGATACCCAAAAGTAATTGTTGGGTACACCTTCTATCACAGATCCAAAGGCAAGATATTTGTTGCTGAGAATGGATCCTTTCTAGAGAAGGAGTTTCTCTCGAAAGAAGTGAGTGGGAGGAAAGTAGAACTTGATGAGGTAACTGTACCTGCTCCCTTATTGGAAAGTAGATCATCACATAAATTTGTTTCTGTGACTCCTACACCAATTAGTGAGGAAGCTAATGATGATGATCATGTAACTTCAGATCAAGTTACTACCGAACCTCGTAGGTCAACCAGAGTGAGATACGCACCAGAGTGGTACGGTAATCCTGTTCTGGAGGTCATGTTAATTGACCATGACGAACCTACGGACTATGAGGAAGCAATGATGAGCCCAGATTCCATGAAATGGCTTGAGGCCATGAAATCTGAGATTGGATCCATGTATGAGAACAAATTATGGACTTTGATTGACTTGCCCGATGATCAGTGAGTCATTAAGAATAAATGGATCTTCAAGAGGAAGACGGACGCTGATAGTAGTGTTACTATCTACAAAGCTAGACTTGTTGAAAAAGGTTTTTGACAAAGTTCAAGGTGTTGACTATGATGAGATTTTCTCACTCGTAGCGATGCTTAAGTCTGTCCGAATCATGTTAGCAAATTGCCGCATTCTATGAAATCTGGCAACTGGATGTCAAAACTGTATTCCTTCATGGATTTCTTAAAAAGAAGAGTTGTATATGATGCAACCAGAAGGTTTTGTCGACCCTAAAGGTGCTAACAAAGTGAGCAAGCTCCAGCGATCCATCTATGGACTGGTGCAAGCATCTCAGAGTTGGAATATATGCTTTGATAAAGTGATCAAAGTATATGGTTTTATACAGACTTGGGGTGAAGCCTGTATTTACAAGAAAGTGAGTGGGAGCACTACACCATTTCTGATAAGTATATGTGAATGACATATTGTTGATCGGAAAGAATGTAGAATTTTCTGGAAAGCATAAAGGAGTATTTGAAAGGAGTTTTTCAAAGAAAGACCTCGATTAAGCTGCTTACACATTGAGCATCAAGATCTATAGAGATAGATCAAGACGCTTGATAAGTTATTTCAATGAGTACATACCTTGACAAGATTTTGAAATAGTTCAAAATGAAACAGTCAAAGAAGGAGTTCTTGCTTGTGTTGCAAGGTGTGAAGTTGAGTAAAGACTCAAAACCCGACCACAGCAGAAAATAGAAAGAAAATGATAAGTCATTCCCTATGCCTCAGTCATAGGTTCTATAAAGTATGCTATGCTGTTTACCAGTCCTATTGTATACCTTAGCATCTTTCTGGCAAGGGAGTACAATAGTGATCTAGGAGTAGATCACTGGACAACGGTCAAAATTATCCTTAGAGGACTAAGGAAATATTTCTCGATTATGGAGGTGACAAAAGGTTCATCGTAAAGAGTTACATCGATGCAAATTTTGACACCGATCCAGATGACTCTAAGTCTCAATCTGGATACATTTTGAAAGTGGGAGTAATTAGCTAGAGTAGCTCCGTCCAGAGCATTGTTGACATAGAAATTTGCAAAAATACATACGGATATGAATGTTGCAGACCCGTAGACTAAACTGCTCTCACAAGCAAAACATGACCACTCTTTGGGTGTTAATCACATAGCAATGTGAACTAGATTATTGACTCTAGTAAACCCTTTGGGTGTTGGTCACATGAGGATGTGAACTATGGGTGTTAATCACATGGTGATGTGAACTATTGGTGTTAAATCACATGGCGATGTGAACTAGATTATTGAATCTAGTGCATGTGGGAGACTGAAGGAAATATGCCCTAGAGGCAACAATAAAGTTATTATTTATTTCCTTATTTCATGATAAATGTTCATTATTCATGCTAGAATTGTATTAACCGTAAACATAATACATGTGTGAATACATAGACAAACATAGTGTCACTAGTATGCCTCTACTTGACTAGCTCATTGATCAAAGATGGTTAAGTTTCCTAACCATAGACATGAGTTTTTATTTGACCAATGGGAGCACATCATTAGGAGAATGATGTGATTGGCTTGACCCATTTCGTTAGCTTAGCACTTGATCGTTTGTTTACTGCTATTGCTTTCTTCATGACTTATACATGATCTTATGACTATGAGATTATGCAACTCCCGAATACCGGAGGGACACTTTGTGTGCTACCAAACGTCACAACGTTACTGGGTGATCATAAAGGTGCTCTACAGGTGTTTCCGATGGTACTTGTTGAGTTGGCATAAATCAAGATTAGGATTTGTCACTCCGATTGTCGGAGAGGTATCTCTAGGCCCTCTCGGTAATACACATCACTATAAGCCTTGCAAGCATGATAACTAATGAGTTAGTTACAGGATGATATATTACAGAACGAGTAAAGAGACTTGCCGGTAACGAGATTGAACTAGGTATTGGATACCGACGATCGAATCTCGGGCAAGTAACATACCGATGACAAAGAGAACAACGTATAGTGTTGTGCGGTTTGACCGATAAAGATCTTCATAGAATATCTAGGAACCAATATGAGCATCCAGGTTCTGCTATTGGTTATTGACCAGAAACATGTCTTGGTCATGTCTACATAGTTCTTGAAAGGGGCTGATGCCTTCCCACCCACCCAGGTTCAAGGCATGGTACTTGCAATTTGGGGTTGTTGCACCAATTATACTGTAGGGGGTTCCCTTACCGTCTTTCTGTCAAAAAACATAGTTCTTGAACCCGTAGGGTCCGCACGCTTAAAGTTCTGTGACGATCGGTTTTATGATTTTATATGTTTTGATGTACCGAAGGTAGTTCGGAGTCGCGGATGTGATCACGGACATGACGAGGAGTCTCGAAATGGTCGAGACATAAATATTTATATATTGGAAGCCTATATTTGGATATCAGAAGTGTTCCGAGTGAAATTGGGATTTTACTGGAGTACCGGGGGTTACCGGAACCCCCCGGGGGTTTAATGGGCCCTGATGGGCCTTAGTGGAAGAGAGGAGGGGCTGCCAGGGCAGGCCGCGCGCCCCCTCTCCCTCTAGTCCGAATTGGACAAGGAGGGGGGGCGCTCCCCTTTCCTTCCTCTCTCCTTCCTTCCCCCTTCTCCTATTCCAACTAGGAAAGGAGGGAGTCCTACTCCCGGTGGGAGTAGGACTGCTCCTGGCCGGACGCCTCTCCCCCTTGCTCCTTTATATACGGGGCAGGGGGCACCTCTAGACACACAAGTTGATCATTGAGATCTCTCCAGCTGTGTGTGGTGCCCCCTCCATCATAATCCACCTCGGTCATACTGTAGCGGTGTTTAGGCGAAGCCCTGCCGCGGTAGCTTCATCAACATCGTCACCACACCGTCGAGCTGACAAAACTCTTCTCCGAGCTCTACTGGATCGTGAGTTCGCGGGACGTCACCGAGCTGAACGTGTGCTGAACGCGGAGGTGCCGTACGTTCGGTGCTGAGGATCGGTCGATCGTGAAGACGTACGACTACATCAACCGCGTTGTTATAATGCTTCCGCTTAACGGTCTACGAGGGTACATGGACAACACTATGTCCTCTCGTTGCTATGCATCACCATGATCTTGCGTGTGCGTAGGATTTTTTTTGAAATTACTACGTTCCCCAACATTATCATCTTGTTATCTCCAACTTTGGGTAGCAGAGTATGCCTTAAGATGGTGTTCATAGTAGGCAGACTAGACAACAAATAGTGCATAGATCCAAGCTTGTGTGTCTCCAAAGCTTTATCGGGGATCTCCTCGTACATATTTGCCATTGAGTTGTGGTCTTTCTTCTTTTTAGCATCCACATCCAAATCCTATTCATGTTCCTCTGGGGCATTGATCAACTTGGCCCATTCATCAAGAGTTGATTGGTACCTCGTACCTTTAGACATCCACACAATTCTGCCATCTTGATAGAAATGAGCAGTGGAGTAGAACTTCATAACTAGCTCATCATTCCATTTGGTCAACTTTTGACCCACAAAATTATCAACTCCACAAGCTTTGAAGCTTTCATGCACTCCTGGGAAATAGTCTTCATTCTCATCAATGAATTCCCAATCGACCCATTTCATGTCACAAACAATTGGCTTCTTGTCAAGCAGAATGGTCTCATAGAAATCTTGTTGTTCTTTGGTGTGGAACCTACAGTCCACTCTAGTTCTTCTTCTTACATCATATGGATCAGACTGCCTCCAGAGTCTCAATCCTGCATCCTTTCTGATGTTCATGTCCTCAGCCACTGGATGAGCGTCATTGTGTTCTGGAATCTTTGCTTTCAGTTTTCTCAGCACTTGGGCTTCTGCATCTTCTTCTTCAGCTTCAGGCACCGGGGCCTTGTTCTTTTCTTCAGCATGAATGTTTCTGGTGCTTCTCTTGGGTTTAGAAGGCTTCTGAGCTTGAGCTGTTGCTTTGGGAGCAGTTTTGGGCTTTGATGTTGTAGCCCCTGACTTGATTGCATCTCCCATGAGCTTCTGAGACTTGGGTGCTGGAGCAGCATCCTCTTTATCTTCATCTTCTTCTGGCTCTCTCATTATGGAGGATCTACCAAGCACTCTGGAAGTGGTCTTCTTGACCCTCTCCTTCCTCTCGTTTCCCTCTCCAGCAGCCTCTCCACACTACAAAAAAAGACACATCCGTGACATTTTGGGCTGAACGAATTATTTTTCTGTCATACATATGACACTTCTACGATGATAATTGTGACAAAACCCGGTATCATCATAGATGTGGTGGGCTCCTACTTCTATGACAAAAAATCATGACAGAAAATGGGCTTTTCATCCTGGGCGGGCCGGAGACGCAGCTGCATGACATTCTTTGGGCCATCCATGACAGAAAAAACCATGGTAGAAGCGAGGGGGAGGAAAACTTCGGGGAGTTCCCGGTTACAGTGGGAGGTCGGGGGCCGAGCGATGCGCGTTTCTCTCATACACGTACGCGCGTGTGTGCGAGGCGTTGGCTCTAACTGATCCCGAGCGAGGCGTTGGGCTCTAACTGAACCCGAGTGATTGCACGACGGGCTACACATTACTGAACCCGAGCGATCGATCGATGGCTGTTAACTGAACCCGATCGAGCGATTCCTTCGCTACTGCTGCTAACTGAAGCCGATCGATTGGATGAATAGTGAGCATTGTGGGGGGGGGGTGGATGAACAGTGAGCGGTGGCGTTGCCTCCGGATGAACAGGACCCCGTGGTGTGGAGGGCTGGATGAACAGTAGATGGTGGAGGGGTGCCCGTGGAGGGGTGGTTGAACAGGACCCCGTGGTGTGGAGGGCTGGATGAACAGTAGACGGTGGAGGGGTGCCCATGGAGGGGTGGTTGAACAGTAGTCGGTGCAGTAGCATGCGGTGGAGGCTGGATGAACAGGAGCCCGTGGAGGCTGGAGGAGGTCGACGGTGGAGATGAACAGTATCCCGTGGAGTCCCGTTTTGCGGTACGCCACACCCCTCCGGATCAACAGGACCCCCGTTCCTCCGTTTTGCGGTACGCCACACCCCTCCCGATCAACAAGACCCCGTTTTGACCATAGGAGGTCCGTTTCGTCCGTTTTGCAGTACGCCACACCCCTCCCGATCAATAGGACACCCGTTTCGACCGTAGGAGGTCCGTTTCCTCCGTTTTGCGGTACACCACACCCCTCCCGATCAATAGGACCCCGTTTCGAACGTAGGAGGTCCATTTTCTCCGTTTTACGATACGTCGGGCCTCGTTTCCATCGCCTGTTCCATCCAAGCCCTCCTGATGAACACGACCACACATTCCGTTCCGACCCAGCCGGTTGGCTCCCACGCGTTCCGTTGCCTCCCGATGAACACGACGTATTCCGTTGCCTCCCCATGAACACGACGCATTCCGTTGCCTCCCCATGAACACGACACATTTCGTTGCCTCCCCATGAACACGACGCCAACCTTGTACACGAGCCCTGGCCGTACGTATGCGCGAGTAGGCGTTCGAGACCCTGCCCGTATGTACGCACGTGGCCGTATTTTCTTTCTTGCACCCTGGCCACTGTACGTACGTGTACATGCTACGTGCGCGCCTCTACTACGACATGTACGCGCCTCTACTACGACACGTGCGCGCCTCTACATCGACCAGTATATATGTACGTACACGTTGGCGACCAGAATGACAACGCTACGTACGCTTCGACCAGGTGGGTCCCGACTGTCAGGCACTTCCTTGCCTGTGAAGATGTAGCTGGTGGGTCCCAGCAGTCAGGGGGGCGAATCGTTTTGTTTTTGTTTTTTTCCCAGACGCACTTCCTTGCGTGCGAAGGTGTAGCTGCTGGGTCCCAGCAGTCAGGGGGAATCGTTTTTTTACCCAGACGCACTTCCTTGCGTGCGAAGATGTAGCTGGTGGGTCCCATCAGTCAGGGGGGCGAATCGTTTTTTTCGGACGCACTTCCTTGCGTGCGAAGATGTAGCTGGTGGGTCCCAGCAGTCAGGGGGGCGAATTGTTTTTTTCGGACGCACTTCCTTGCGTGCGAAGATGTAGCTGGTGGGTCCCATTAGTCAGGGGAAACATTTTTTTCGCGAAATACGGTGGCCCATCCGGTGGGTCCCCGCTGTCAGGTGGAGGAATAATTATTTTGCGCGTACTAAGGAGGCGCTTCCTTGCTGCGGCCATGGACCCAACTGTCAGCCTCTCCACGTACAGTCCACGTCCAATAGAAGCCATTCCTTGACCACGTTGACCACGCCACGCCGAGAGCACCAGGGTGGTGGACAACGGCGAGGCCTAGGAAGGGGACGACGCGGAGCCGGGGAAGACGCGGCAGTGGATGCCCACGCGTAGAGGAGTGTGAGGGTTCACTCATTCGGCTGTGGTGTGAGGCCGCCGTCGCCATAGAATAACAGGGGGTGTGGGTGCGTAGAGGGATGGCCTGGCCAGCGGTGGGAGTAGTAGGGGGTGGTGAGGCCTCCGCGGCATCACAGCCGGCCACGGGTGGCAGGAGCAGGCGGCACAACCGGCGCTGCTTTGGGTGGCTAGAGCAAGAAGACAAGAGGTTGAAGAAGCACTACGGCCATTGGATGGACATCGTACGGTCACTGCAGCTAGAATCGTTCATATATTGACTAAAGTTGACAAAGGCCTCCGTCCCGGTCAACTTAGTAGGCCCACAAGTCAGCCTCCCACCAAGGTGGGTCCCAGCTAGCAGGGGTGAGGGAGTCCTGGATTAGGGGGTATCCGGACAGCCGGACTATAACCATTGGCCGGACTCTTGGACTATGAAGATACAAGATTGAAGACTTCGTCTCGTGTCCGGATGGGACTCTACTTGGCATGGAAGGCAAGCTAGGCAGTACGGTTATGTATATCTCCTCCTTTGTAACAGACCTTGTGTAACCCTAGCCCCCTCCGGTGTCTATATAAACCAGAGGGTTTTAGTCCGTAGGACAACAACAATCATACCATAGGCTAGCTTCTAGGGTTTAGCCTCTCCGATCTCGTGGTAGATCAACTCTTGTAATACTCATATCATCAAGAATAAATCAAGCAGGACGTAGGGTTTTACCTCCATCAAGAGAGCCCGAACCTGGGTAAAACATCATGTTCCCTGCCTCCTGTTACCATCCGCGTTAGACGCACAGTTCGGGACCCCCTACCCGAGAACCGCTGGTTTTGACACTGACATTAAAAATACCATGGGCACAGGCGGGGAAGGGGGCACGACTACGGCACGTCCCAAGACGCGGCTTAAACCGCACTAGGGGCTTCCCGCTTTGTTATTTTTCTCTCTTTCAGGACATTAATCTCTGGAAACCCTGTCCGGTAGCATGATTGCCGAACACATGATGCAGCAACCAAGGAGGCAGAAAGCTACATCACACCACGGAACTCCTAGGTGGATTACGATAACGAGTGAAATACTTGCTTTAATATTATTCCTCAGCTTGCCCTTGGAGGGGACACAACCCTATTTTTTGCTTATCGCACTACCTGTATCATTCTGCTCTAACGCACGTTTTTTAATAAACAATGCATTGCATTAAGGCTTTTATTGCATTCTTCTTTATATATATATATGTGTGTGTGTGTGTGTGTGTGTGTGTGTTTGTGTGTGTGTGTTCATTCGTGACATCCAGCACCCGTACACTCTGGTACGGCCAATACGCTAGGGGCTTAAGCATACCCCACAATACGGCGTGAGAAGTCCGAACACTTTCGACAATGCGGCACCCCGAACTTATAGCATTATATGCATCAGCTCCGAATCATGTCTTGGGTCAATAGTTGGGTTTTCCCGGCTCCCATGTTTTGGTACCTTACGTTCCGCTATATCGGCTAAGGTAGCAATGGGAGAACTACTGCAATTGTGCCCTGGTTCTACTGGGCTAAGCACTTCAGTAGAGAAAGCTAAAACTGACTGTCATGATAAGGCGAGAGACTGGTCGCTGTTCGAGAGGTTTTCGAGTCCTTAAAGACTTATGCTGCTTAGAGTGAGGAGTCGGCCCTGTCCGACTTAAGGCGTGTATCGCGCCCCAGATTCGGCCTTCCGAATACTAGGGGCTTCGCCAAAATTTAAAATTATAGAATTCTATGGCTAAGTGAGAGTGATAACACATTATAGTCCGATTGCCTTATTCATTGTGCTGAGCACCTCCCTTGAAGGACCCAAAAATGGGAACAAGAGTGCTCATGTTTATCCCGAACACCCCAGCACTCATGGCATGGGGGTAGAAACCGACGACTAGCCATCTCTCAGATTTGATAAACAGCCGAACAGAAGTTAATATTTTAAATTCAAACAAGCGTTGCATAGCGCATATGAACAAGTTTTCATGAATACAGGATTACACGAGCGAGTTCACTCAAATATTATATCTTTCGTACACTCGTCCGCTACGAGACGGGCACCCTTCAGGACACCCTCATAGTACATCTCGGGGTGGTGATGCTCCTTGCCCTCCGGCGGCCCTTCCTTGATCAGCTTCAGGGCGTCCAGCTTGGCCCATTGTACCTTCACACGGGCGAAAGCCCGGCGTGCACCTTCGATGCAAACGGACCGCTTGATAACTTCCAGCCATGGGCAGGCATCCACAAGCCGCCTCACCAAGCCGAAGTAGCTATTGGGAAGGGCGTCGCCAGGCCACATCCGGACTATCAAGCCTTTCATGGCCTGTTCGGCCACCTTGTGTAGCTCGACCAACTGCTTTAGCTGGTCGCTCATAGGTACTGGGTGTTCGGTCCCAGTATACTGGGCCCAGAACAACTTCTCCGTAGAGCTTCCCTCCTCTGCCCAGTAAAATTTTGCGGCATCCAACACGCTGCGGGGCAAATCTGTGAATGCTCCTGGAGAGCTCCGGATTCGGGTAAGTAACAAGTAGTTTACTTTCACATGCTTACTTTGCATATAGAATGCCTTACCCGCCGCTATCTTCTTCATTGCATCAATCTCCTGGAGGGCCTTTTGGGCTTTGGCCTTGGCACTCTTTGCACTCTCAAGGGCCGTGGCAAGCTCGGACTGGCGCGTCTTCAAGTCAAGCTCCAGCGCCTCGTGCTTCGTCACAAGAGCGTGGAGCTCTTGCTGCACCTCGCCCACCCGTGCCTCATGCCTCTCCCGCTCGGTGCGCTCCTTGGCCGCTTTGTTTTCGGCCTCAAATAGCGCTTGCTTCAGGGTCGCCACCTCGGTCGTGGCCCCTGGCAAATTTACGATAATCCTGTCATTTTGCAATCGCTTTCCTTTTATATAGATCCATAGACTAGGTACTACTTACCTTTGTTCTCCTTGAGCTGCCTCTTGGCAAGGCTGAGCTCTTCCTTGGACCCTTTAAGGTCCTGCTTCAGTGCGGTGACCTCCGCAGTCAGTGCGGCAGAGGCCAGCAGCGAAGCCTGCATACGCATATAGACATAATTATATTAGACTCCTGCGATATTGTTTGATCCTCTGCTCGGCTTTTCTTTGTGAACACCGAACAGAGCATCATGGGCTACTGTCTATGCGGTAATATTTCTCCTATATTTCAAAAACTTAACTCAAAGCCTGTTAGAAGGCTAGCACAGGCTTTAGTCAGTCCACTCTTGGCGGACTGAACCTTCTAGACCACCGCACTCATAATAGTGCGGTGCTCTTCGTCAATGGAAGCGCTGCGAAGCGCTCCCAGCAGATTGTCCGGTGCCTCTGGATGGGCAGAGGACACCGGCACAGGCGTCTCGCCCCTCTTGGAAGGAGGCCGCCTGCCCGAGTCCGGAACCACTGGAGGTTCCAGCGTGATGTTCGGCTGAGGGCCGAACTCGGAGCCCTCGGGGGCTTTGCTCCCCCTGCTCCCAGAGTCCAGATGGTCGCTTTGAGGCGCCTCTGGGACTGTCTCCCCTCGACCCAGTGCCTCTTGAGACAACACCTCGGCGTTGTCCGTAGGGCAACGGGAGGTGGCGGTCGGAAGTGGATTGCTATCCATATCCGACGAGCCCAGGGAGCCGTCCGACGAGGATACATCGATACGGGTTTGGGGCGGTCTGCACAATCATAATTCGGCGTTAAGAGAATCAGTGCGACAAAGGAATGCTATGAGTTACTCTGGTATCCGAATACTTACGACTTCGCCAGGGGCTTGGCCCTGAGCAGCCACTCGTCTTCGCCTTCGGCGGCGGTGTGGAGTAATCCGGAAGGAGAGTCCTTCCCTTCTTGGACCCTTCAGCCCCCCAGTAGGGGCGGCCTTCCTTTTCTTGTCTCCCCCGACTGGAGGGGGAACATCTTCATCTTCCTCCTCGTCTTCGGGGGAGGAGTGCATCGTGGAGTTATCGGACAATGGGTCCGATAACACCTGGCGCTAGGAGCTCTTTCGGGTTCCCTTGGCCTTCTTGGTCTTCTCCGGCACCTTGTAAGGAGCCGGAGTCAGCATCTCCGTCAGGAGAGCGTCCGCAGTGTCTTCGGGCAAAGGGGACGGACAGTTAATCTGCCCCGACGTCTCCACCCAGTCCTGTCAAAGGCATGGAGCTCAGACCCCGCACATGGTTAAGCTAGGGGAAATAGATATCCTACCAGATGTATGGAACTCACCGAATGCGCTCGGCGCTTCGCACTTAACCTGCGGTCCTCGGTGAGAGAGGGAGGGACCTCTGCGCCCTTGAACAGCACCTTCCAGACGTCCTTGTGCGTCGTGTTGAAGAGCTCGCTCAGAGTCTGGTGCTGGGCCGGGTCGAACTCCCACAAGTTGAAGTCCCGTTGTTGGCACGGGAGGATCCGGCGGACGAGCATGACCTAGACTATGTTGACAAGCTTGAGCTTCTTGCTTTCCATCTTCAGGATACATTTCTGGAGTCCGTCCAGCTCCACCGATGAACCCGACAACAAGCCCTTCTCTTTCCAGGAAGTGAGCCGTGTGGGGAATCCAGATCGAACCATGGGGGCAGCCACCCATTTGGTGTCGCACGGCTCGGTGATGTAGAACCACGTCGATTGCCACCCCTTTATGGTCTCCACGAAGGAGCCTTCAAGCCATATAACGTTGGACATCTTGCCCACCATGGCTCCGCCGCATTCTGCTTGTTGGCCGCCCACCACCTTCGGCTTGATATTGAAGGTATTTAACCACAGGCCGAAGTGGGTCTGGATGCGGAGGAAAGCCTCACACACGACGATGAACGCCGAAATGTTGAGGACGAAGTTCGGGGCCAGATCATGAAAGTCCAGCCCGTAGTAGAACATGAGACCACAGACGAATGGATGGAGGGGAAACCCCAGTCCACGGAGGAAGTGGTGGAGGAAAACTACCCTCTCATGAGGTTCAGGGGTAGGAACGATATGCCCCGCAGCAGGCAGACGATGCGCTATATTTGCGGCCAAGTATCCGGCTCCGCGCAGCTTCTTGATGTGTCCCTTTGTAACGGAGGAAGCCATCCATTTGCCTCCCGCTCGGGACATGATTGGAGAAGGTTGAGGGGAAGGATGTGGGCTTGGGCGTTGGAGCTCGAGTGCGCAAGAGTGGATGAGCAAGGAGGAAGAAGGCGTGGGTAGAAAAAAGGTTAAACCTTGTCCCTTTATAAGGGCGGCCGAAACTATGCGCCCCCACTAGCCTGGTAAAACTCGCTTATCCCCCAAGCGCCGTAATCGATGGCGCAGTTGGGTTACCCACGCCCGTATTGATGAGAATCCCGTAATAAGGGGAACACGATCTCTGATTTGACAAGAAGTGTCAAGAAACTGCCTCGCGTTGTGTGCGGGGCTACTTAAAGGAAACAGTTCGAATAATTACCGGGCCATGGCATAATGTCATGTTGTGAAAACGTGTCAGCAGATTAGATTTGTGGAAATATTATTCTCTCTATGGTGGTATGTGGAACTTATTTTGCAGGGTCGGACACTATCCTTGTATACAAATTCTTCCGTGATGTATTCGGAGGAGGAACCAGCCTTGCAATGCCGAAGACAATCTGCGCGCCAGACTCGTTGTCATTGAAGCCTGGTTCAGGGGCTACTGAGGGAGTCCTGGATTAGGGGGTATCCGGACAGCCGGACTATAACCATTGGCCGGACTCTTGGACTATGAAGACACAAGATTGACGACTTCGTCTCGTGTCTGGATGGGACTCTACTTGGCGTGGAAGGCAAGCTAGGCAGTACGCATATGGATATCTCCTCCTTTGTAACTGACCTTGTGTAACCCTAGCCCTCTCCGGTGTCTATATAAACCGGAGGGTTTTAGTCCGTAGGACAACAACAATCATACCATAGGCTAGCTTCTAGGGTTTAGCCTCTCCGATCTCGTGGTAGATCAACTCTTGTAATACTCATATCATCAAGAATAAATCAAGCAGGACGTAGGGTTTTACCTCCATCAAGAGGGCCCGAACCTGGGTAAAACATCTTGTTCCCTGCCTCCTGTTACCATCCGCCTTAGACGCACAGTTCGGGACCCCCTACCCGAGATCCGCCGGTTTTGACACAGACAAGGGGGTATTCATTTTTTTGTGGGTAATAAGGAGGCACTTCCGATGGGTCCGAGCTGACAGCAGGGGGACCGTTTTTTTCGCGAAATACGGTGGCCCGTCCTATGGGTCCCAGCAGTCAGGGGGAAACGTTTTTTTCACGAAATACTGGTGGCCCGTCCGGTGGGTCCCTGCTGTCAGGTGGAGGAATAATTATTTCCGTGTAATAAGGAGGCACTTCCTTGCGGCTGTCGTGGACCCAGCTGTCAGCCTCTCCACGTACAGTACTCTTCCGATGGAAGTCGGTCATTGACCACATTGACCACGCTGCGCCGAGAGCACCACGGCGGTGGACGATAGCGAGGCCTAGGAAGGGGATGACGCGGAGCCGGGGAAGACGGGCAGTGGAAGCCCGTGCGGAGAGGAGTACGAGGGTTCACCGGTTCGGCTGCGGTGTGAGGCTGCCGTCGCCGCAGAATAACAGGGGGTGTGGGTGAGTAGAGGGATGCCCTGGCCAGCGGTGGGAGTACTAGGGGGCGCCGAGGCCTGCGCGGCAGCACAGCCGACCACGGGAGGCGGGAGTAGGCGGTCCCGCCGGCGCTGCTTTGGCGGCTGGAGCAAGAAGATCAGAGATTGAAGAAACACGACGGCCGTTGGATTGACATCCAACGGTTACGTCTGCTAGAATTGTTTGTTGACGTATATAATAACTAAAAAATCTTGCATACGCGTCAACTAAACAGGCCCACAAGTCAGACCACTCCCTCTTTTTTTAATAATTTATATATATAGCTCATGGAAACTTCTTATGCAATTTATTGCAGTCGTTTCTTTGGTTGGCCAAGGCCAATTTTGCATATTTCTGTGGGTTCCAAACTATTTTTAATACCGAAATGTCGAGCCAGATTTAAAGTACTTTAAAGATATATTTAAATTAGGTTAATGCCTGGTGAAATAGGAATCTGAAAATGTGAAAAAATTCAAAAATTATAAAGTAATTGCCAATTTGTCATCTGTTTCTATATTTACAACCCATTTCATATTACTTTCAAGATTTGCAGGCGTCTTGAAAGAGTTGTAGCCCATCAGGGCATAGAAAAATAAGTAGGCCTGGATTGGGTATTCTTCAGAAAAAATAAACTGGGCTCATTTTCACAAAGAAAAAATAGCTGGGCTGGTCACATGGTGAACATAAAATATAAGCCTGGGCTAGATGGGCCACAACCCAGTTCAAACCCTGCTCCGTCTCAACAATACCAAACAAAAAAATACTGCTCGAGTAGCTACGTCCCAGGTGTCAACCGATCTTGTGCTGTTCTCTTGTCTATTGACTATATACGCTCATAATGTCGTGGGTCCCAGATGTCAGGAAAACACTAGGAGGAAGCATTTTATTTTTCCATACGCTGACATGGTGGGCCCCTACTGTCATCCTGTCCACATACTTCTGCTGATTCCTGTTGTTTGTTGACCATGTTGACAACGCGAGAGGGCGGTGCCGCGGCGAGCGCACCAAAGCGCGCAGAGGACGTCGGCGTTAACGATTTAGGAGACGGTGGGGCGGCGATGCATGCGCTGAGGCGCGGCCAGCCGTGGGAGGCGGAAGCAGGCGGCCCCCCAGTGCTGGTTTGGTTTTGGCGGCTGGAGGAAGACAGGACTGAAGAAACACGACAAACTGTAAAAGCAGCAGGAGTACTTAACAACCTTAACTGAAACCAGCAGGGGCACTTAACAAGCAAAGCTGAAAGCAGTATGAGTACTTATACAGGTTCAACCGTACAAAGCATGCCTCGAACAGTGCTACTTTGCCTACAGTTAACCAAGGGTGAGGCCGCCAAGCCCCAGGACAAGGCCCAGGCACCACCCCGCGCATCCACCACCTTCTGAAAGCGGCTTGATCTCGCAACGTGGTCAATAAACAGGATATTCGCTTTAGAGCCATGGAAAAGCATGAACATAATCTTCTGTCCTATTTTCCAAGATGGACGGGCCTTCATTATTTGAGACCACCCATGAATAAGTATCTTTTCACCTCCAAGGGGAATTGAGTAGGTCGACATAAACATCATGTTGTGACCAAGCGCAAGTCTGACCCGACCATGGTCAGGCATCTATATAGGAACAATAGAACTCGGCAGTTCCTGTTTCAAGAAGATCACAACTGTAAAACTTTGTATAAGCAATAGTTTATGAACAACATATATAACAGAAAACAGCTCATACCATAAGTTTCTCGACATAGTTGGACCTGTTCAACGAGTGCAGCAGTGGCACACATATCCCACGTGGCCTTCCACCATTGAAACGCCCCACAAGGACCTCAAGACCATCAATAAAGTGTAGGAACTTGTGGATGTCGATCCAGTCAACTTCAGTGCCATTAGTAACAGCCGAGTTATTATAGAGTAACAAACGAGCAGACTGCTTAACTTTGAAAAAACGTACATGTGCCACCAATTATAAGAAAATATTAGTTAGAAGTAGCATCTTCGTGAGAGATTCGTTGCTACTTCTAAAGTTAAATTGTGATTAGTTAGACAGAATAGGTGGATTAAGAAGTAATCGAGGCAACAAGCAAGAACCAGATACAAAACTAACATGGATGAACAATTGGAACGACGTCGGGGTGGAAGATCGCAGTGAAGATGAGACCAGGTTCTGCTACTTCCATCAACATTCGTGCGCCAACTTTCAGTCTGTAACACTTGAGAAAGTTTATCCAAGTTCGGCCATAAAAGAAGCAGCGATCTTCTTGGTTCATGAACCCAACTCGGAACTTATATCCATGGCTTGTCTTCACTGTGACCATTAAACTAGTGTATTCAGTTATGGCAAGGCCGAGCATCTTGAGTACACGTGTTCTGGCAGAGCAAATAATATACTGCAGGAAAAATAATATGAGAACACAGCATGTTCAAAAAAAACCCACCCTCCCGGATAGAAAAGAGGATTCTAGGAACATACTGTGCGCGTTTCAAAATGCTGTGTTAGGATGAGAAGGAACAAGTGTGGCGTCTCGCCGAGGGCACAGAAACCTGTAGGGTACTCGCACTTTGGGCACTGCAATTGAAACACACTAGATTCAGTAGGAAGAAAAATGCATCAACGGCGGCGGCTGCCATCCTAGCATTGCCTGCGACCAAGGGACTTGGATTTATCGGGGATGGATGAACAATTCGTACCTGGTTCTCCATGAGAAAACCCTATGCAATCGTCGAGAGGGGTTTTTCTCTGAACAAGCAGACGAGGGAGAAGGGGATTCAGGCCCAGTGAAATATTGCCGCTTCGTCCGTCCAGCTTACTGCTAAAGCTGGAAAGGGGGGGTGGTGATTTGACGGCTCATTGGGCATTACTGCGGCGCTACGATCGGGGTGTGTCTACCGTGAAGTTGTGCACTCTAATTTGTGCATATGGCACGTGGACACCGTTGCCGGTTGCCCCACATATCAGCGAAAGGAAGTAGAAAGAAAGGAGTAACTAGTTACACATAAATATATATTTTGACAGAGAGATACTCCCTCTATAAAGAAATATACAAATCTTTTATATCACAGGCTCACCTTGCCAAGAAATATACTCCATCTGCAACGCACGGGCATTATGGGGGTTCAGCTGAGAATATAATACTCAGATGGGTCACGGTTCTGGACTTTGGGCCGCAGGCCGACCCTGCATGTTTGGGGGCCCATGTGTTCTACCTCTGCGCTATTCATATTGCAAGCGATTGGTACGGCGCTGGTTTTAGATGCTGTCACAAGGCGAATACACAAAATTGAATAAAGCACGGCAGCTGTTGGAATGAAATCGAACGACAGTTCCTAACCAACAATCAGAGTTGCAATTCTATCAACGATATACCATGTGATAAATAATACTGTCGTACTACTTATACACACAGGACACTAGTTTCACCATGCCAGATTATTACATCAAAATCTCTCGAAGGATAGATCAGTTCGACAGTTGCGTGCTGCTCCTGAAGAATTTCAAAGTTGATTTGGACCAGCTCTCCTTGCCGAGAAAGTTCAATTTTGACACCATCCCCTACCACAAGGTATGATTTAGATTTGAACCTTGACCATCCTTTAGCATCAATCATCATGCAACCATCCTTTGTACTTACGGTATATTGAGCAGGTTCATTCACACCAAGGCTGCTCATGGTAAGAGAAACTTGGCCGCGGTCGCCCGGATTGTTGAACGACTCCCTCATTGCTCTAGGAATTCTCTGTTTGCAAACAAGAAGACATACCCAAACAGTTAGATCAACACAGTGAATCATGTGAAACAACATGGAAAGAAAAAAGAACGAAGCACTTGGGCGGCCAATGCTTACCAAGAAGGTGGACATGTCGGTTTTTGTAAGGACTTTGGTATATGAAGTGCGAACTGCAGCCCAGTCTGTTGCTGGCGCAACTGCACGGGCCAGAGCAAATGCAAGTGCAAGTGTTGGTGCAAGTGCCAAAGCCGCCGCTGCTGCCGGAGATGGTGCTCCTTGTAGAGCTGGTGCCGGTGTCGGAGCAGGTGCTAGTGTCGATGCCTGATCCTCCGGTAGATCAGACTGATCCACTGACGCGGTCGGTGCCCAATCCTCAGCTGGATCGGACTGAGCTGCTGCCGCTGTCAGTGCTAGAGCAACTGCCGGTGCTCGATCTGTACGAGACAGCAGCGATCATGTCTGGTCTGCTATGATCAGCTTTCTAACTTGACTAGGACCCGTGATCGTGATCTAGTTTTTTTCTTCATTTCTTTTAAACGCGAGAAGGTCTAATTGTGGCGTTTTTGTTAAACCAAACTGCAGTTCATCATAGGGATTCAGCTTGTACTCAGACAACAGACTGATCCAATTTTTTCCAGTAATATAAGTGATGGACAGTGCCTTCGTTACTGACACGACATAAGAAGTAAAACCTGCAAAAATAGCCATCGTAGAGCAAACCAAACGGTTTATTCTGTGATGAATGTCACATGGCAAAACCTGCATCGTAAAATTGCAGGAAAAGAAAGAAAACATGACATTAAATCAATAAGATTTACTTGATGTGACACGAGTGAATCCTTACCCGGAAATCACTATGTTGATGTACCAAACAGAAGATTGATCGTCCAACTACGCGTGGCATGCAGGGCCCCGCCTACTCCCACAAGCAGGACATTCCAAAGGTCGTGAAAAATCCTATGGACCGAACATCCATGGGACTGGAAATCCTGGTGGGTGCGATAAACCCTGCAATGCATACAGATATTGGAGTGTAACCATAATTGATAAACCGTCCTCACAAAAAATATGATCTGGATACTTCAAAATATACAGACTGAATTGAGTGGACAGACATTAACATAGACCACTCTCAGGACTGACCACACACCAAAAGAGGCAGTACTAATAAACAATATAGGGTTCACAAACACAAATCAAGTACTGAACAATAGTACTTACTACAGACAAGCAAAGTTGCACTAACTAAACTCTGCAGGCTATTTCTTGCCACCGACCTACAGGATGAACCCCGCATAACTGACTAGGCCATGGACTTCGTGTGAGATGTCTACATGCACCATCACCATCTTGTCAACCTTGGAGAACCTAACAGAGTGGTCTTTCCACTCATAAACATGATGATGAAGACAGGTCGCATCAGATTTGTTGGGTAGCTTTACAAGAACCACACCCTTCGTAATCGAAGGCACAGCCAGGAAATTGTTGTGGCCAAGTACAGCCTCGAGAACACGCCTGCCAACAATGCTACAGGAAAACACTAGTTCAGGACACATGGCAACAAGGACAGAACAGCTGGATAGTTCAGTAGTAGAACTCATCATCAGGTCTTCCAGTTCACACGACATGACTTTGAGAACTTCATCTCCACCGTGGACCTGGTTCTAATTCAAACAGAAACCATATTTTATTACTACCTCCGTTCAGAAATATAAGATGATTTTCGATATTATACTCCATATATGACTACATATACGCACAGAAATGAGTGAACAAAGACACTAGAACATGTCTTCAAAGGCATGAGAGTAGAGGGATTACATGCAATATCCATAACACAAGTTACTGAGGCAAATATACCCTCTTAAAAGGTAGCATTGATGTTCGTAAAGTACTCCCTCCGTGCCACAATTCTTGTCTTAGATTTGTCTAGATACGGATGTATCAAGTCACATTTTAGTATTAGATACATCCGTATCTAGACAAATCTAAGACAAGAAATTTGGGACAGAGGGAGTACTTGAAAGTAATCTATAAGAAATCAGTGTCAACCTCTCGCATGTTTTGGTCAAAAGAGGAATTTAGAACCGTCATTTGGCACACTAAAATCACATGCAAGATCACCCAAAAAGTTGTACTACCAGTACTAGTACTGCATGTTAGATGAAAAAACACGATCAAGATCGAGAAAAAAGATCATCAACAAGAGACATTACCTGGACTTACTTAATGAGGGATCCCAGAGAGGGGGGCTTGGATAGGGCGATGGCTTTGAGCTTGTCTGCAGTAGTCTCGGTGGGGTGCTTGCGCTTCTTCATACCATGAGCCTCGACGGTTTTGGCCAGAGCCATAGACATCACGCCGGCCAGTGCTCCAGCATCCATCGAAGAGAGGAAGCTGAGAGAGAAGAGTGAAAGGAGGAATGAGATGAGGGAGAAGCGAAGCGAGTTGGGGTTTTCTTCAAGAGAGGAAGCTGAGAGAGAAGAGTGAAATGATGGTTGCTTCGTCCATCCAACTTACTGCTGGAAAGGAGGGAGTTTTGTGATTTGATGGCTCATTGGGCATTACTGCGGTGGTTCGATCTAGGTAGTCTACCGTCACTTATTTAGTGCATGGCTGGTGGACCCAGGTGCTGGCTGTCCCACACGTCGGCGAAAGTGAGTAATTTAGTGCATGGCTGGAGGAGGATCCGCACGGTAGAGCGTGTCCACTGTTTTTCTGAAGAAAAAATGATTATAGCAAGCATTTCCACTCTTACGATGGAGGAGTACGAAACACGGCAGCCACTTGAACATACACAGTGCTCCTACTACTAGGTATGTGCAGTGGTTCATACGTCAGTACTACACAATCTTGTTGCTAGTGTAGTAAGATATGACGATAACAAATGATGTTGTGCACATGTCAACTACTCCTATATGTAACATAGTACCGCTTTTTCGACTGTCCGGTCGATAATAAACGGTGAGATCAATGTTAACAGAACTAGGTCCACAGCGCACGGAGAGTACGGTGGTACAGTACTCCACGAAAAATGAACCATATGAAGCACGAATAGTGTTAGGCAGGGTGTATGAAGGGTGCACGGGATGGGAGCAAAAGTTCCCTTCTCGACCCACTTTTGGGTGTTTGGCAGAGTGCATGAAGGGTGCATGAGTCCACACTAGTAGGTTGACAAAAATACACGAAGAGGAAACAACTATATTGATATGAGAATGCAACCAAACACACCCACACGCTTTGTGCTACAGTGACTGATCTGCACCGTCTGAGTTTGATCCAACGGTCATGTTGCACCTAGACATGGACATGCCCATGCAGAGGGCGCCCAAACACCACCGAAGTCCCTCTGCTTCTCGAGGCGCACGACGTTGGTGATGGAGGGTGCAACCGCCTGCAGAGCCCGCTCCCGGTCGACGGGAGCCAGTGTCAGGCGCCTCACCTCGGACTCCGTGATCTGCTGCGCCGCCATGGCACCAGGTAGAAGCAATGGCGAGAGGAAGCAAAGGGGGCGAAACGGCTAAAAGGCAATGCCATCTACGGGAAGGCGGAGGGAGTGGGGAATCTTTTGGTTTTCACCACGGTAAAACATCAGTCGACGACTTCTCACATCAGGGAGCAGTGGGTTTTTACAGGCGGAGTCATCGTGACTAATTTCTGCCGCGCCTGCTCCCGTCAATCAAAAAAATTAAAAATCCTGCCGCGCCTGCTCCCGTCAATCAAAAAATTAAAAATCCTGCCGCGCCCAAACACTAGAGCAACGCCGCGGTGGATATTTAAATTTACCTGCCATCAAGTAGATAAAAAAAGGGGTGAAAAAACAAATGTGGCAGCGGCCTAGCTAATCGGTCGAACTAGCCCAACTAGCTAGCCACCGTGCTTCACTGATGTACTCGGCGGGAAAGGTGTTCTTTCGTGATTTGACGACTCATTTACTTGCTTCGGCGCTACGACTGAGGAGGACCCAGAAAACACGCGGTAGGGTGTCCCACGTCAGGAAGAATATATGCGTGCACCACCCGGGAGGACCCCGAAACCGCACGGTAGGGTGTGCCACGTCTCAGCACAGAGGAAAAATGTGCGTGTAAAAATATACTGTATCAGGCGTAGTACCTATGGTTCGACCTCGGGACCCAGCCAGTCGGTCGAAAACACCCCACTAGCCACACAGTTTCATCATGCAAACGTGGCACGGAGGATAGATGTGGTTAGCTCCGTCTCGACCAGCCACAACGTCTCTTGTTCTAGGCGATTCTTCTATTTTCCAAGATTTTTTTTAGTTGTAATAACACCACGGCAAGCTAGCGCCGCTCTTCGTGTGTGCCTGTGCAAGGGTTAGACGATGGAGAGAAGAGAGATTGAGATCGTAGACCTGGGACCCACCGGTAAGTGAGACAACGGTCATGCACATGTTGACGAGGCACTCCCTCTACTCTACTCAACGCAACTACTGTATAAAATCTAGTTTATGGGACAAAGCCAACAACCGTTCATTTTTTCAAGCTATTGACTTACGCTTTGTAGTCCAGGTTGCCAGTTCGAATCTCGTCTTTCAGATTTGTTAGTTTTAGGTCCAAATTTGATTAATGACAAGTGGGACCCCCGTGTGTTGTTCCGATATTTCAGTGTAGGATGGTTTTTTTAAATGAACACTTTGCACGGTAAGACAAGTAACGGCACGAGTTACACGTTTTTTGCAAGCTTACGAACAAAGATGACAGCGACATAGAATATCACATCCACCCCGCAGCTTAGATACTATGGTGATACGAGTTTTTACACCATTGGAAGTGAGATCCAATGGATTGGGAGTAGTCTTTGTAATTATGCGCAATTTCCAAACTCTCCAAAGGTTTTTTTGCAAATAAAACATCCAGGCCTCGTGTGTGCCGCTGCATCTTCGATCCAATGGCTCCCCGGTGCTCATATTAGGTGCTCCTTGTAGCTTAATTACCCGCTACGGTGATATGAGCATCTAGGTCGTATGATCAGTGATCAGATGGCACATGCGTAGTACTTGTACTTTCTGCGCATTTCCCAAACTCTATCAGCCGTATATTGCAAAAACATTCAAACCTCCTACTATGGGCCGTTAGATCTCAGTGAACTCGTATCACCATAGAATCTACGGTGCGGGAGAACCTCATACTCTCCCACGCGAGAAAACATAAGGTGCTATCGCAGCTTGGATGCTACGGTGATACGAGCTTGGAGGTCGTTTGATCGGCAGGTGTCATCCGAGCAAGCGTGTGAGTCGACGAGAGGCGTGCGAGCAGACCGCTGTGCCGGCTGTCAGGGAGGCGTGCAAGCAGACCGCTGTGCAGGCTCACCGGGAGGCGAGCCCTTTGACCAGGCTCCACCGCCCATCGTCGTCCCAACTGCTCCCACTTTTAATGTTGCCAGCGTCGCAGTTTAAAATCAACCCCGCACTACCTGGTATCGCTACAATCCTCTCTCTTCCTCTCCGATTATCCTGTCGTCTACCTCCAACTAGCCTGGCCTAAACGTATGCCATGCCGCATCACGATGGTCTGCCCTTAGTGTTCCAGTTTCCTGAGGAAGGCACCCAGCCGGAGTCTCAAGAACATAAGGCGCTTTGGGACGAGCTTGAACTGGCCTTGCGGGAAGACGCCACGCCTGTCCCCGCTCCCGTTCCGGCTCCCATCGCCACGACTACGCCAGCGCCCATCCCCGTGGCATTGATGGGCTGGGAGCCGCACATTGTCGCCGAGCTTGATCCCATGGGGTTCCACGAGGTCCCCGCCGACTTTCACGCACGCCCGTGCACCTGCGCGTGCACTGACGCGCGCGCCCGTGCCGGTGCCCGTGCACCTGCTAGTGCATGCGTCTACGCGTGCACTGACGTGCACGCCCGTGCCGGTGCCCGTGCACACGAATGTCCCCGCCGCGCCGTTGACAGCACCTGTCCCCACGCGGGTGCCAGTGCCCCCCTCAGCGGCATGGATGGCCGCCGCCGACCGCTTCCTTGCACCAACGCCAGTCGCCTCCTCCCGCCAGTTGACTCGCTCCGAAGTCCAGAACATTTTGGCCTTCCTTGAAGCTAGGCTAACGTCCAGGAGTACGCCAACAACGGCGCAAGACGCCGCCGTCGCCATCGGTCAGTGGCCCGACGACACACAGAGGAGGGCAGAGGAGCCGCTTCCCACCGCGAGACGCCCCCGCCGCCGCCATGTAATCTAAATTTGCCATGAAAAACGTTCAGATTGCCATGCTTAAAATCCGAACGTTTATCATTTCCGTTTATTTTATATCGATCGTCGTATAATTTAAAGTCGGAGTCAGACTGAACGAAATGTATGGTTTGATCGATTGAATGTTCTGTTAGAGCCGTATCAAATTGAATATAAAACGTCATCAAGCCACATGTATTCCTTGTCATCCAACGACCTAGACTGCTTCAATGTTGAGCACTCAACACGTTTAGTGTGCAGTTAATTTCATGCCAAAAATAGTGCTAATCACATGACAACACCCAAATAATATCCTAGTAGTTAATATCCGCATGCACTTAATATACTTCCAAGTTAACGTGCATTGCACGTACACACTGACTAGTGCTGCTAGTACGTGAAACTGGTGCCGTGACTTGTGAACGCGTCTAGATATGGTCAACGGCAACATCGCCCGCGAGTTCTTCCTGTTTGCCCGTGCGTCTAAACGCAGAAGGGGAGGAGAGAGAGAGAGAGAGAGAGAGCACACATGGAACCCACCAGTAAATGAAGGTGAATAGTACTAAAAATAATATTACATGTTATCCATTAATTAGGCTGTGGTAATATAAAAACATTATGTGAACAAAGAGGGTACAACAAACATTGCTATTCTACGTATGTTGCCTATTGACGTGCGGCTTGAAGGCCCAATCGCATGTTCGATCCTCGTCCTTTATTTTTTAATTTGTATATGGGTCCAAATTTGTTTCATGACATGTGGGCCCCTCGGTGTGTAGTTTGTAGCACTTTAATTTGTGGGTCGAAATTTGTTCCATTCCAAGTGGACTATTGGTGTGTAGTTTTGTAGCTTATTTATAATAGTTAAAGAGAACAACATTGTTTTTCTCAATAATACCATGGTGCGACATTGAAGGCGAGAAAGGACGTGCGAGAGAGCGATGACCGAGCCAGAGGGAAATCAACTAGGGGAGTTGCGTGGGTTGCAACAGTGTTTGGAGTAGTTGTGGGCTGATTGCTACGAAAATATAATCTAAACCGACCGGAATAAATGCCTACACAAATTAATCCAAGGTTGGAGTGCCCCTCGCAATGTAAATAGCTCGGGCTTTGCGAGGGATGGAGAGGTAGTAGCTTCAATGCGTGGAAGATACGATGTGAGAAAGCGAGGTCAATCGAGAGACATATAGTTAGAGAGACAAAGTGAGTGTGATCCGACATTCATTGAACAAATATATATGCTCTGGAGAGATATTGTCCGATTGAGCTTTTTGGCAAGGGTGAGGGCTGTAAGATAGAGCTTGAGAGATGATCCAGTCACAGATGTGTAGATATATTTTGTGCGTGGGAGGAAGCAAGGTCAACCGATCACATAGGGTCACCGTGCGATCGAAAGAGTGAGATGGGTTGGAGAGAGTGACCTAGATAGACGATGTGCGTGAGAGAGTATACAATGTGAATAGGTCGAATTGGGCTCAAACATGGTGATATATCATTTTTGTCCGAGAATGAGCGAGGTCAATCGAGACATACGGAGAGAGAGAGAGAGAGAGAAATTAAGTGAGCGTGGCCCACCATGAGGTCGAAAGAGTGGCGGCGGCTTGGATGGACAGACCTAGATAGACAATCTGTGTGAGAGAGAGTATAGAGTGTGTCGATCGAGGCCCAAACAGGGAGACATATCATTTGTGTGTGAAAGAAAACGAGGTTAAACGAGACTCAGATAAAGAGAGCAAGATTGAGCGAGTGTGGCCCACCGTGCGGAAGAAAGAGTGAGACAGTCTCGAGGGAGTGACCTAGATATACAACGTGCGTGTGTGCGCACGAGAGGTTGAGGGGGGGGCTAGATAGGCAATGCATGTATTTAGCGCGAGAGGGTGAGAGGGAGAGGGGGGGAGAGAGAGAGAGCTCGGCATGGGGTGCAATGGTGGGTGTGTGAGGTAAATACATTTGGTAATAGAGTGGAAAAGGGGGTTGTGTAGTTGAGAGACTTAGAGATCGAAACATGGAGAGAAAGAATGAACGTGTGTTGGAAACCGATAGCTTCCTAAGGTGGTTAGGAGAGGAAGATTGACCGATGCAGGAAGTATGTAGCGTTTGTGCGGGGGGAGGGGGGGCTAAAACAACATTTGAATATACATAGTACGAGACTTAATATCGATGTTTCAATTCGATGTACATTGTAAGATTTGAACCGAGGACCAGACATGCTGGTAATTATTTCGAATTCGTGCCATACTAAGTTTCGAAAAGTTGACATTGACTCAGTTTGTTGTGCTATTTTGTAGGTCATATGTTTGAATCCATCCAAAAGTTTTCTCACTACCATGGTTTTCATCATATACATATGAATTTGTATTAAAAAAGTAGCATGGATACAGTGAAATGCGAAATCCACGTTAGAATTGGAGATTGCTACGTGACACACACTCTAATTCAAATAACTGACTACGTGACACACACTCTAATTCAAATAACTAATTATGTGACACACACTCTAATCCATGTTAGCGTGGGTACCGTTTTGATTTTTTTCAAATAACTCCTCATTAATTAAATTATAGTACTCCCTCTGTTCACTTTTATAAGACCTTGAAGACATTTCAGACAATGTGTAAAACAGTTCATTTTAAGTTGTCTGAAATGACTTACAAAAGTGAACGGATGGAGTATCTCGTCTCAAATGACTAATTATTGCAAGGAAAACACGGGCATGGTAATACATACAGATTCATTTGCAAATGAAAGAAGATTCGTTTGCATTCTCAAATGTAGGCGCACCAGGCAAACCAGGGTCGTGTCGGGGTGGACGTTGCTTGGGTGCCTTAAAGGCAACTGCCTTTGGGTCACTGACATGTGGGCCAGCCACCTGTTGGGCCCACATGTCATGGACACAAAGGTAGGTGCCTTAAGGCACCGAAGCATAGTCCTGTCGGGGTGGTCACATGGACGGACGCGTAGCACCCAGCCACCCAGCCCCCCCCCCCCAAAAGGACGACGACAATATAAGTTTGCACTTCCACGTTTCGGATTGAAATATCTGGCGGCCCCAATTCCAGCCCTGCAAAATCTCTCTTCTCCACCATCCCCTACCGCCGCCAACCCTCAAATCGCCCCTCGTCTCGTCTCTTTCCCCACCGTTCCCCACCTCTGTGCCGGACGACGACGACGAAGATGACGGTCGCACTTCACCACCGCACCGGAGCTACCTCATCTACGCCCTCGTCCACCACACCGGGTGGTCCATCGACAACGTCGGCCGCCGCAACTAACGTGCCTCACAGACACCGAGTTCCACCGCATCAGGTGCGCTTCACCGACGCCGTCTCCCAGCTCACCGGGTCTACTTCACCAAGCACATCGTCGCACCTCCGCCCCCCGAGGCCGTTGGGGCTTCACCAACGGTCTCGTCCACCGCATCGTAGCGCTCCGCTTCCACTCAAGATCTGCATCCGTGCGCGGCCAGCCAACGCCAGCGCATCACCCTCAACGGCTCTGAAGTGACCCACACTCTAGCTAGGCGAGCATGCCCAAACGCCGGCCCGAACTAGGTATCCACACATCACTCCCTTGTGCACTGTTCCGACGATGTTTGGATATCCTTACACTGCTCTCTTAGCTTACACGCCTATGCAACTCTGACGTTAACTCTTATTTCTTCTGGAGATATCATCTGAAACAAGCAAATTCATTTTTTTAGCGAAGCATGATGGCGCTACGGGATCTGGTACACATCCCGCACACCCGTATAACCTTGTAAGTATCTGTCCTCCGGTACAACATCAAGGTCGATTCCTCTTATTTGATCAACTATTCGCCATGTCAAAAATGCAGAGGGGGATGCAAGGAGCACAAGGCCTGCACATCCAAGCAAGTGGTAACATGGACTTGTACATGGAACATCCCAAGCGCAAGCCGAGCTGCGGTGGGCCTGTACAACGAGCTAGCGTAAGTCCCTACATTTAATTTAATTCGTACTGGCATTCGTGTATGATTTGTGTGCAGTGGCTGATCCACGAATTCAAGTTACCAGGGGTGAACATTTAACTTAAAAAATACGAAGGCACTTGCACTCCAGAAATTAACATAACTTGAGAAATGTGAAGCTACATGCACTTTGAAAACCAGCTAATGATCCAAAGTAGTTCAGATTATAAACACTAAATGATGCAAGCACCAAAAAACACAAAATGCAACATGGTATACAAGGACTACAAACATGGTCTGTACCTGCTTGAATTGTTCGTTCTCTGGCTGAAAATATCGAAGTGTAATTGCACGTATAACCAGTGCGCAAACTGCATATCAATATATCTATCCTACACAAGTATGCCAATAGTTTCAAACAATAGATTAGAAAAGTATTTATGCTATGTTGTCATGATATGGGGACTTTCTGGTAGATGGCCTGGACGTTTCCTCAAGCTATGAAAACGCACTATAATTTGCTTGTCATCAATGCCTGCAAATCTCTGTCTCTCTCAACATAGTAGATCATCATTAGACACTAAATCCTTCATTGAGCTTGCAAAATGCTTGCATTAGATCCCTCATTAGACACTATATGTTCATCACCAGGAGCATGTAAAATGTTTGCATCAAATCCTTCATTAGCAGTCTGTTCATTAGACACTTCAGGCTCAAGAACAACATGAGCTTGTATGTTTGCACCGGAAACTTGATTAGATACATCAGATCAATCAGTTTAGTATTGATTGGGGGAGTTATAAAATAAGTAGAAATAGGTTTCATTTTCTCATAGATTCCCTACATACAAGCAGTTTTACAACACCGTCAGGTTTAACTATTGGCCAGAAATTGAAGAGTTGAATTAGATATAATCAGGGATGTGATGTACCTGCTCGTTGCACATGCTACTCTTGCAAGCTGCGACTGTCCGTTTGTGCAAGCTCGATGCCATGCCTGTGCTGCTGCCGCTACCTCCCACGCAGGCTACACCCAGGGTTGGATCTTCATCTTCTTGTCCTTCCGTTCGCTTGAAGCCCGGCGACCGCCCTCCAACAAGGGCGCGAGGAAGTGTTGTGTCTGTCTGTCCAGCGGCGGCTAGGTTAGGAGCGAACCAGACTAGAGGCTGGAGCGAATGAATTGGGATTTTTCCTGCTGTCGATCAATATGGGAGGCGCTCGTTTGGGCCGCGAGCCTGCTATAGGGCCTGCCTTGCACTTATGTTATTGGCCCATCCAAATTGAAACATTTTTCTTCATTTTTTACATTGTCTGCTCATGCGTTGGGACGAACAAAACTAGCATGGGCCAACCTGGACGACTCAAACTAGGTGCACACTTTCCAGCCACCTGAGGCGGCCGCCCATACCAGCCCCTATGGTGGCGTCGCCCCCTTTTTACGTGTATGATTGGATAGTGAAAAATATTCCAGTGGCGCTTTTGATTTACCCACAGAATGGTTGAATTCCTTGTTTCTATGAGCTAAGTTCGGCAATAATGTGAAGGATGCCAGTCTTTTCATCGTGTTGTAGATTGCTTAGACCTCAATACGCCAAAAGTAATCACATGAAATATACAGTAAAAGCCAGTGTGATGTGTTTGGCTACAACTAGTCTGACTACACGTCCTCATATAACATATCAAGGACGCACCATCTTACCAGATTAACCATTCGACTTACCCATGCAGTTTGGGAAGAAAGAAGTATTGGGATTGCGTATCCAAGCAATTGATGCCATGGACTCCTTCGTACAACCTTGTAAGCGAAAAGAAGTTGCAGTGTGCCTGTACAAAGAACTAGCGTAAGTTCAGTTACCTGCTTCTCAGAATTTTAATTAGCCACTTATTGCAAAATTGTTCAATTACGTTGCTTGGCTTAATTTAGTTTGCTACTGATTAAATAATGGCACAGCCTGTTAATCATATTGTTGACTGTGCCTATCTATGTGTTTGATACTTACTGTTAAGAATTACCTGTTTCCTTAACTTAAATATCTACTTGTTTGTTTAACTGCTTTGCTGCTGCAACATCAGGTTACAATGATGTTAATAACTACTTTTCAGCATCCAATTGAAACTCTTTAATTCCTTGTTTGTTTAACTGGTTTGCTGTTATAACTCCCAGTTGAGATGTTTTGCTAACTTCAACTTTTCTGAATCCAATCAGAACTTTAATGGCAAAACAGGTTAGCCCAAGATCAAAGAGTGAGGTCCCCATGGACGTTGCATCATCCCACAGCAGTGGCACCGGCCCAATCATGCATTATGAATTGCCAACTGCTGATGCTCTAGAGGCTAAACAAGTGGTAGAAAGAGATTCTGCTTCTGCACTTAGAGATAAAGTTGACATGTTGAGGAAGCAAACAACACAATCACAAGCAGTACTCAAGACAACCATTAAATATTTGGTGGATTTCAAAACAAAGCAAGCTGAGACTGACCAGATTGTTAAGGTCCTGAAGGAAAAAAGGAAATTAAATTCCTACTTGGTAAATCATAGGTGAAATGTTCTTTCCATAGTTGAATAACCTTTGTGTTGTATGTTCATGTAATCAATCAAACCATTTGTTTTAGAGATCATGTAATAATTGTTTTTTTGTTTTTTGGTTTGTAATTTTATTTGAGCACAAGTCCGTATTAATTGATAAGACTCGGAGACATTTCATTTGGATTGTTGTGCCAGACCTACAAATATGCCAATCGGGCTGAATGTGCATTCAGCAATAGTAGTAGTATAGATGGACCATAAGTGGCACGCATCGGAAAGGGCCAAGATGTTGGCTAAAAAAGGATGCTGTTGTAGCCAAAAAAAGTACAACGACATGGCTTATGTATGTTAGTTGATATTATTGATCCATATATTCTATAAGTGTTTATATGTTTGTTAGTTCTGTACATTCTTGGTTAATTGACTCGGTATTTGAATCTTGATACATCGCTTGTGTACATATCTAAATAGGAGTACACATTATGCTACGTGTGACATTTGAGTTGGACATGAAGTGTTCCAAATATTCGAATTCACCTTAAACTGGATTCTAGTTTCTGAATTTGAGTATCGGCATTTGTAAACCATATTCATATATGACAGTGGAATACATCTTTGTCGTCTTTTTGAAGATATATAAAAACACATAGAATGATTTATAAAGATTCATATAGGAATACAAAATGGATTCGAATTTAGTTGCCAGGCTAAACGTGGATGCTTATTGTCCCAAAATTCGAAAGAAGCAGCAAAATGTCCACTCCCACGTCGGCTGCCCGAAGCCAAGTGTTTGGGAGATGGAAATTACTGGCTACCCATTACACGGACAATCCATCGGCCCGATTTCCACTGCTCTAAATAGGGGTAGGTTAGTAGCTTCAATTAGACGTGACACGACCACCTCTGAGCCCATTCCGACACGGTGGGCGTCAAACATGGGCAGCAAAACTCATTTGATTCAAGCTCGTCCGAAAGACCTCTGTTTCTCCCTCCATTCCCCATTCATACACGGTGGGCGGCAAAACAAACTCGACTCGGCCGAAATCGATGTAGGAAAATATTTTCAATAGGGGCAAGTTTGTAACTTCACTCATACATGACACAACCGCCCTACCTGTCAGCCCCGTTCATACACCGTGGGCGCCAACCATGGGCGCCAATGACCCTCTCCTAGCCCGAAATAGCTGTGGGCAAATATTGGCGAGATGCGAGATTACCGTCCTATCCCCAACCGAAGAGACGTCCAAATTTTAAATGGGGGCTAAGTTCGTAACTTTCCCATATTTCAGACAGGCCCGTCCCAAAAACATGGTTCCCCGTACCTCTCCCTCCATTTTCCCATTCATACACCGTCCGCGCTAGAACACCCCATCCCCACACCAGCCTCCGTCCGCCACGCCATCCATCGCCGCCGTCCTCCACCATACCGGAGCGCCTACCAAGACCACGTTGTCCACTGCTAGAGATGGACGTTTCTCATCCACGGCGACGGACCAATAGCCTTGCATCGCGCCCTCTCGCTTCATCGGCGCCGTCGTCCTCTTTGCCGGGGCCGCTCAAACGACCTTATCTTGCACCACAACGGGACTTATCCCCCGATGCACCCGTCTACCGTCGCATATCTGCTTCAACGCCATCGACAGCCATCGCACCCCCGATGCCTACACGACGCCGCAAGAGAGGTGGTACTTCATATCTCCTCAACTTTTCGATCTCAACCAGAAAATAGATCTTAACTTGGTTACTCTACTTTCTTTTCAGCTCTTAGAATTTAGTTCTTAGTTCGAAGCAAATAATGGATGCTAAATATCATTTCTCTGGTTTGCAGCTTCAAATCTGCCATGGCACAACCATAATACGATTTAATTGATCATGCTTAGGGTTTAATTGATCATGTTGGTTCCGTGGTGGTTTCTTTAATAGAAATCGGAGGGGAAACCCTCTTTTGCTAAAAAAAATATGCTTAGAGTTTCCCCCTTTTATGATCACAATACGATCAGAATACATGCTTTGTGTCCTAATAACACTGCTCCACCCATCAAGCTAAACAAGCTTAGTTGTTCAAATATGAATCTGATATTATTAAAACAGAGTTGTTTAATTGGTCAGCTAAATGTTCCTAAATTAGTTTCGAAAATGCATGTTCGCCGCTCGGGTGTGTATCTCTACAGAGTGCCCACGGTGGGCCGGCCCGCCCTGGGATTTTGGGTCGTCCCAGGCCCCGATTCCCCTATGTTCTGCTGCGCGCTTCCGATCTCTACTCGCCCCCAGCCGCCTGCCTCGCCGGCGACTTGCCGTCCCCGGACGGCATGACTCTAGGAGGAGATGCCGGACTAACAGGAGGCCAGGAGCCGCTCGCCCAACAGCGTCACCGCTGCCCGGGTGCGCCGCCGTGCCTACCTTCCCAGCCCGTTCAGGGCTCAGGCGTGCAACACCCACCAAGCCAACCCGATTTATCCTCAGATACGTCCTCAACACTCAGCAACCACTCCTCATCACCCATTTTCTAATTGATTCATTACTCATTAGGCAGGACTGTCATTAGGGTTTGTCGTGTGCTCAGTGCTACCTACACTTAATGGTTCAGATGTATTTCGGTAATCTTTAGTACCTCTAAAGTTCACAGGGTTTTCAAAATTCCGGCCCTCGGAACAGAAACTAGTCATTTTGGATTGTTGGTCGTAGTGACATTGACCTAGATTACTACCGCAAGCCAGGTTTGTTGACAATTTTACTTGTCTTTCTTACTCATTCGATATAATATCCAACTATTCACGTCGATTAGTTGCAAACAATAAGTGCTAGACAAACTTCTTCATTCAGATTTTGGACGGTCTCTTACTGCAGTTACAATTCTGCATACTTGTCCTAGTAAGCTCACAAGTAAATGATTGATTCACTACATCTATGCTTGCCTTGTCATATTTGTTGTCAATATTCTTTTAGGGTGGACCACCCTGTTTCTAAATACTGGAACCGTAGACATGAGTGAATAGTATTTCTCTATGTGATCTCTTCCATCATGTCTGGGTAACGAACACTGCATTGTATAGAAAGAAAGTGTCATTTCCAGCTTTTACATAGGTTTCGATCTTTTACATGGAATACAATCTGCCTACTTGCTTTGTGTCGCACTACCAACACTCCTCCCTTGAAGCTAAACATTACGCCACTCATAATTGCTTAGTTTATTTGTTCAAATATGAATTTCATATGATTCTAATGTTCCTACTTCAGTTTTGAAATGTGTGCCTGCCTGTTATAGAGACATAAGGGGTTTGTATTTCTGTGTGTGGTCTGGTCAGCACGGTTGGGGAGGTGAACTTTGCATATGCAGGGGTTTATAGGGAGATACTATCCGAGTTGAATCCGCAATGCATTCCATAGATAATCTGACTACTTTTTATGTTTTCATGAATCTCAGGTTCTGAACATCATCATAATGATTATGAGCTTGCGCGCATGAAAAGAATAAAGCAGAACAATGCCATGGCTGTCAAACTTGGCATGGAGGGATTGAAATCAAGTCTGGATGCAATGCAATGCAAACGCTCTCCACGTACAGATTCATGCTCAGAATATGATCCTAACAGTGATTCTGAGCTAGAGGGAGACCTAAGTCAATGTAGCTCCCTAGTGGAGGAGTTAGAGGAAGATGCCCTATCTTATTCACCCATCAAGGTACTTGCTCTAACTTTCCAAGGTTACATTGCTCGCACATATCCTGCAACTGATGCTTTGCATTGCTTCTACTTTGTTGAACTGCCATTAGCTTAGTTTACACATCGTGTATGTGAATACGCCCTGCCTATCCATTTTTAGTACATATTCCATCTGTCATCATACCATATTTATCCATTCAAATGTTGTTCTTGTGTATCAGACGTTCAAAAGTAAGAGGGCGATTGTTGATCACGGAGGAGCACAAGCAAAGTATTTGGAAAAGGTAGTGGCACCTGATAAATCAAATAGCCCATTAGGTGTAGTTGCAATATCACCTGACCCACAAAATACCCCAACTCTAGGAGACTCTAGCCCTACTACACTGGTAATTTCTGATGCCCCAACTCAGCAGACCCCAACTGCAGCAAACAGTATGATTATGCCAGTTGACATAGCACCAGCTGTACGATGCAAAACTCCCATTCCAGCAAAGAGTACACCAAATCCAGTTGCCAAATCCCTTTTCGAACCAGAGAGAGCCCCAATTGCAGCAAATAGGACCCCTGTTCCATTTCTTCCCAGTTTAGAAGACGAATCTTATGTTGTTGTCAGGAACTTTGTGCGCATCTTTCCTTCATGGAAAGATTATACCGCAGACACAGAACAATTTCCAGTCTTCCTCCGCAACTTACGCGTAAGTAATGTACTAATGTTATTCATGGTCATTACTGCATATGTTTCTGCTGACAGAAGACACAAGATTTCATTCTTTTAAATAGGCGAGGAGCAAACTGGATTGTGATGACGAGCAAGGGTTGGTTGCGCTTTTCAAGCACTCGTTGATGAAGTATCGTTCCTACCTGAGGCAAGTGCACTTCGATGCAAGCCTTTGAACGAAATTTCTGTAAAGTCTCCGGTGCTACATTTATCCGATGGTGACTGGAATAATCTTGTTACACATTGGTCTCGGCTGCAGCGTAAGGTACTGTCTATGATATCTCATCACAATTTGAACTACATTTTTGCATTTGCCTTAATGTCTCACTTGTACGAAAACTGTTAGCAGAAGAACATTCGTTCTCAAGGGACCACAAAATCTCGCAACTATACTGCGCACTGCATTGCGCTTGTGAGTACCTCTTGCCCTGTATGACCATACTTACTTTCATAGTTGTTTGATTATGTACCATCACTACACATGTTATGTGACGCCCTGAGACCGATGTGCCAGGTGTCTTCCAGTTATTTGCTGTGGTTCCCTTGTCATTTCTTACGTGTCATGCATCTCATATCATGTCATCATGTGCATTTCATTTGCATACATGTTTGTCTCATGCATCCGAGCATTTTCCCCGTTGTCCGTTTTGCAATCCGGCGCTCCTATGTCATCCGGTGTCCCTTTTTACCTCTTTTCGTGTGTGGGTGTTAAACATTTTCGGATTGGACCGAGACTTGTCTTGCGGCCTTGGTTTACTACCGGTAGACCGCCTGTCAAGTTTCATGTCATTTGGACTTCGTTTGATACTCCAACGGTTAACCGAGGGATCGATAAGTCCTTGTGTGTGTTGCAACCCAACACCCCTCCAAAGTGGCCCAAAACCCACCTAAACCTCCTCCATCATCTCGGTCGTTCGATCACGATCGCGTGGCTGAAAACCGCACCTCATTTGGACTCTCCTAGCTCCCTCTACCTATAAATATGTGTCTCCCTCCGGATTTTTCGCGCAGACGAAACCCTAGATCCAACTCCCTCCGCCGCCGGACATGTCCGTCCGCGCCGGACGTGTCCACCCCCGCCGCCACATCACTCCGGCCAATGAGAGGCCGACACCTCAGCGACGCCGCCTCTCTCCTCCACTCCCAGGCCGCCACCTGTCCACCGCCGCCGTCCCCGCGCCGTCGGGCTCGCGGAGCCCATCTCCGGCCCGCCCCGGGCCGCGCCAGGCCCGAGGAGACCCGTGCCTCGCCGCCTCGCCGGATCTTCGCCGGCGCTTTGCCGGAGTTCGCCTCCGCTGCCAGTGTCTCTCCGCCGCCCTCGTCTTCCCGCCGGCATCCCGCAGCATCGCCGCCCTTCCGGTGAGCCCACGCCGCCCCGGCCTTCTCCTCCCTCTCCCTTCGTTCTGCTCTTTCCCTCACGATCTCTCTCTCCCTTGGTACCAGACCGCAGGAGACACCGCCCTCGCCGGATTCGTCGCCTCCAACCCCTCGTCGCCGCCACGGATCCATTCCCGGCCATCTCGAGCGTCGCCGGAGCCCCACGACGCCATTGCCATGGGTCTTCTTCCACCTCCCGACCTGGACAACCCCGTCCAATCCCGTCCTGGATCCGGCAAGCCAAACAGGTCTGCTGAACCGTCCGATCCCGTTTTCCCGCGAGGTGGTTATTTTTCTCTAAGTCCCAGGAATTCTTATGTCATATGCCTCTGTTCAACATGCCATAACTTCTTGCTCGGTGCTCCGTTTCACGTGCACGATATATCAAAATGTTCACCTTGACGAGTACATCATTTCTTCTCATTGCATCATTTCGATTTGAGCTCATCTTGATGCCCGAAATGCTGTTGGAAGAGGGCTATGTGATGATTATGTCCGATCTGTTTCAGCAAATGCACTTTTGTCATTTTTGCCATGATTAATGTGTGCATGCTATGATCCTGAGCTCTACATGTGTTTTGTAGAATGTCATGCCATCTTTACAGGGGTGTATGCCATGTATTTTTGTGATCTATGTGGTGACTAGCACAAGCATGCAAAGTAGCTTACTCAATGATTCTGATTTCAGGGACTTAGAATTTCACTAAGTCCTTGTCCTGTTATTGTTTTTATGCCTTGTTCATGTTGTTTCCTAGTGATCCGTGCCTCTTTTGAGGATGATCAGTAAGGATGTTTTGTTAATATTGTGGTCCTATATCCATCCATGTCTTTGTTTGCATTTAAGGAGCACCCTAGCTTGAGTCAATCGAGCTCTACTTTTGCTATAAAATGTTCCTGGCAGATTGTGAACATGTTTTGCAATTTTGTCAAGCTTGTTGTAGTTGATCCGTGCATGCTATATTGTTGTTCTTGCCATGTATAGCTTCTATGCCATGTCTATTTTCTGGGTGTATGCTTAGTGTGTCATGCAATGCCTCTTAGTGAGTGCATCGAGCTCGTAAACATGCCTAGTCGTTAACTGTTTTGCCATGCTCCAGTTTTTCACTAAGTCTGAATCTGTTTGTGTTTTTGCTATGTTCACATTCTTGCAATTGTATTATCTGATCTCTTTTGGCTCATGGTCACTAAGGGACTTTTGTTATATGCTTAAAGTAGCTTCATGCTGTGCCTTGCTTTGCCATGATATGTTCCTGTAGCATGTAGTTATCGTGCTCTAAACATTGCTTCCTGATGATAAATTCCTGACATGCTGATAATTTCACATAGTCCGAAACCAGTAATCATTTGCACTTTTTCCATGCTTGTTTAAGCTTGCTAATGAGTGAATTAGCCGTAGCTCAGTGTTCATCTTTTGTCAAGCATCATGAGTGGATCCCTTCCATGTATTTTGTTTCCATGTTTGAGTGATGTAGCATATTTATCTTGATGCATTTAGAAGGCTACTTGCTGTTAATCGCAGACCGGTGCCATATTTGTTTTGCTTGCCATTTCCAAACCATGCATCCGATTCCGGTGTTCTTTATATCGATTTCGACCGAAATCACCTCACCTTTCCAGTGGCACTCTTGGTTTTCCAAGTTGAGGCCAGGTTCAATCGTTCCTTTCGAAATCATGCATATGCATCACATACCGCATCTCACATATCATATCATGTTCGTGTGTTGGTTGTTTACTATGTTGTGTGCTTCTTTCCGGTGTTGCTTCTTCGGGTTAGTTCCGATAACGTCGCGTTTGTGAGGATCCATTTGAATACGTCCGTTTGTCTTCTTCATGGACTCGTTCTTCTTCCTTGCGGGATCTCAGGCAAGATGACCATACCCTCGAAATCACTTCTATCTTTGCTTGCTAGATGCTCGCTCTTTTGCTATGCCTATGTTGCGATACCTACCACTTGCTATATCATGCCTCCCATATTGTTAAGCCAAGCCTCTAACCCACCTTGTCCTAGCAAATAGTTGTTTGGCTATGTTACCGCTTTCGCTCAGCCCCTCTTATAGCGTTGTTAGTTGCAGGTGAAGATTGGAGTTCGTTCCTTGTTGGAACATGGATATTTTGTTAGGATATCACAATATCTCTTATTTAATTAATGCATCTATATACTTGGTAAAGGGTGGAAGGCTCGGTGTTATGTTCCCAGATTTTGCGTTCCTTACACGGTTGGGTTATAATGGGAACCCCTTGAATGTTCACCTTGAATAAAACTCCTCCAGCAAGGCCCAACATTGGTTTTACCATTTGCCACCTAGCCTTTTCTTTCCCTTGGGTGGGCCAGCTCAAGGGTCATCTTTATTTAACCCCCCCGGGCCAGTGCTTCTCTAAGTGTTGGTCCAACTGAGCGATGTCTGGAGCTACCAGGGGCAACTCTGGGCTGGCCCACCCGACGTCTTGCTCATCCGGTGTGCCCTGAGAACGAGATATGTACAGCTCCTATTGGGATTTGTCAGCACATCTGGGTGGCTTTGCTGGACTTGTTTTACCATTGTCGAGGATGTCTTGTAACCGAGATGCCGAGTCCGACCGGATTGTCTTGGGAGAAGGAATATCCTTCATTGACCGTGAGAGCTTGTGATGGGCTAAGTTGGGACACCCCTGCAGGGATTTGAACTTTCGAAAGCCGTGCCCACGGTTATGGGAAGATGGGAATTTGTTAATGTCCAGTTGTAGAAAACATGAAGTTTATCTTAATTAAAATACATCAACCGCGTGTGTAACCGTGATGGTCTCTTCTCGGCGGAGTCCGGGAAGTGAACACGGTGTTGGAGTTATGCTTGACGTAGGTTGTTCTAGGATCACTTCTTGATCATAGTTGTTCGACCGTGCTTTTGCCTTCTCTTCTCGCTATCATTTTGCGTATGTTAGCCACCATATATGCTAGTCACTTGCTGCAGCTCCACATCATACCTTTTTCCCCACCTATAAGCTTAAATAGTCTTGATCGCGAGGGTGTGAGATTGCTGAGTCCCCGTGACTCACAGATACTTCCAAAACCAGCTTGTGGGTGTTGATGATATCGTGCAGGTGATGCAACCAAGCTCAGGAGGAGCTCGATGAAGATCGTGTTTGTTATGTTTTTTCCGTTTCCAGTTGATCAATAGTGGAGCCCAGTTGGGACGATCGGGGATCTATGTAGCATTTGGGGTAGTCTTCTTTCATTTTGGTCCCGTAGTCGGACCTTGATTGTATCTGGATGATGTAATGCTTTATTCATGTATTGTGTGAAGTGGCTATTGTAAGCCAACTATATATCTCTTTCCCTTATGTATTACATGGGTTGTGTGAAGATTACCTCACTTGCGACATTGCTTTCAATGCGGTTATACCTCTAAGTCATGCTTCGACACGTGGGAGATATAGCCGCATCGAGGGCGTTATAAGTTGGTAATCAGAGCCTTCCCCGACTTAGGATCCCCCTTGCTTGATCAAATCGCTGGCGTTGTTGAGTCTAGAAAAATGTTTTGAGTCATTTAGGAATTATATATCGGAGAGTAGGACTTCTTTTTACTCCTCAGTCCCTTCGTCGCTCTAGATGCTCGCTCTTTTGCTATGCCTATGCTGCGATACCTACCACTTGCTATATCATGCCTCCCATATTGTTAAGCCAAGCCTCTAACCCACCTTGTCCTAGCAAACCGTTGTTTGGCTATGTTACCGCTTTCGCCTAGCCCCTCTTATAGCGTTGTTAGTTGCAGGTGAAGATTGGAGTTCGTTCCTTGTTGGAACATGTATATTTTGTTGGGATATCACAATATCTCTTATTTAATTAGTGCATCTATATACTTTGTAAATGGTGGAAGGCTCGGCCTTATGCCTGGTGTTTTGTTCCACTCTTGCCGCCCTAGTTTCCATCATATCGGTGTTATGTTCCCGGATTTTGCGTTCCTTACACGGTCGGGTTATAATGGGAACCCCTTGACAGTTTGCCTTGAGTAAAACTCCTCCAGCAAGGCCCAACATTGGTTTTACCATTTGCCACCTAGCCTTTTCTTTCCCTTGGGTCGGCCGGCTCAAGGGTCATCTTTATTTAACCCCCCCGGGCCAGTGCTTCTCTAAGTGTTGGTCCAACTTTGTGATGTCCGGAGCTACCAGGGGAAACTCCGGGCTGGCCCACCCGACGTCTTGCTCATCCGGTGTGCCCTGAGAACGAGATATGTGCAGCTCCTATCGGGATTTATCAGCACATCTGGGTGGCTTTGTTGAACTTGTTTTACCATTGTCGAGGATGTCTTGTAACCGGGATGCCGAGTCTGATCGGATTGTCTTGGGAGAAGGAATATCCTTCGTTGACCGTGAGAGCTTATGATGGGCTAAGTTGGGACACCCCTGCAGGGATTTGAACTTCTGAAAGCCGTGCCCGCGGTTATGGGCAGATGGGAATTTGTTAATGTCCGGTTGTAGAAAACCTGAAGTTTATCTTAATTAAAATACATCAACCGCGTGTGTAACCGTGATGGTCTCTTCTCGGCGGAGTCCGGGAAGTGAACATGGTGTTGGAGTTATGCTTGACATAGGTTGTTCTAGGATCACTTCTTGATCATAGTTGTTCGACCGTGCTTTTGCCTTCTCTTCTCGCTCTCATTTTTCATATGTTAGCCACCATATATGCTAGTCACTTGCTGCAGCTCCACATCATACCTTTTAACCCACCTATAACCTTAAATAGTCTTGATCGCGAGGGTGTGAGATTGTTGAGTCCCTGTGACTCACAGATACTTCCAAAACCAGCTTGCAGGTGTCGATGATATCGTGCAGGTGACGCAACCAAGCTCAGGAGGAGCTCGATGAAGATCGTGTTCGTTATGTTGTTTCCGTTTCTAGTTGATCAATAGTGGAGCCCAGTTGGGACGACCGGGGATCTGTGTAGCATTTAGGGTAGTCTTCTTTCATTTTGGTTCCGTAGTCGGACCTTGATTGTATCTAGATGATGTAATGTATTCATGTATTGTGTCAAGTGGCGATTGTAAGCCAACTATGTATCTCTTTCCCTTATGTATTACATGGGTTGTGTGAAGATTACCTCACTTGCGACATTGCTTTCAATGCGGTTATGCCTCTAAGTCGTGCTTCGACACGTGGGAGATATAGCCGCATCGAGCGCGTTATATGTTAGCCTCGTAATCGTCCATTTGGTGGACATTATAATATCTGTATGGACTCTTACATAAATTTAGAATCAACCCAATTCTTTTGAAGAGGTTTAGCTCTGCAGTCCTCTTGTAAGGACTGAACATGGTCTATCACTGTACTTACATTAACAGCTACTCCCTCCGTCCCATAATATAAGACCGTTTTGTACAGTACACCAGTGTTCAAAACACTCTTGTATTATGGAAAGAGGGATTGGTTCATTTTGTATCATTCTGCATCTTATCTCCCTCGCCCACCATTTACTAAAAAAGATCAGATCTATATTTAATCTTACCAACAAGTAGAATACATAGACAATGTCAGTGCAGAAGTGTAGCCCATTGCTCTTGTCAGTACATTTTGTCCTATAACGCTTGTACTTCCAGGGATTGGTAGTTGATTATGTAGCATCAATCTGCATCTTATCTTCATTATCCCCTATCCCTTCCAGTATTGTCATATCTATAATTACTCTCTACAAAATGTAGAGTACAGGCAATGCTTATGAAGAAGATTCTATGCTGAAATTCTTGAGTTATCCTTCCCTTGACATGGAGAAGGGCATTATAAAGCCGGTGTAACTGTTAATGTAAGTCAGTCCTTCTAAAGCCTTTATCCTCAACTGCTGTTTAATTTGCTCATACTCCCTATCATTTACTGCTGTTTAGTTTGCCGTTTCTACCAAAATGCATGTTCGTAAGAACCGTAAGTTCTAAGTTTTACTTGTAAAACCAAATTCCTTATTCATACCATGCACATTACTTAATACTCCCTATATGTATGCTTGTTTTTGTGGATCTATAATCTAGTGTGTGGTGAAGCAGCCCACGTTTGCACCTTGTCATCTCCTGTTTTATCTTACTGATGTGGATCATGATATGAACAACATGCCATGCACATTATCCAAAATAGATACAATGATTTTCTTTGCCCTTCATCTATGCTTGTTATGTTGACATGGTAATCCAGTAGTGTGGTGAAGCTCCCCACATTATGAACAATGCCAAATTATGCTATTGATATTTTGAACTTACTCTTTATTTTCTAATTTGAAATTGGATAGAATTGACAGAACAGTTATCATCTTTGTTTATACACGTGCAAAACATGTCATCTCTCTGCTTTGTTTCAGGGTGATATGCCTGATGGCATGCACAAGTTTGTTGAAGGCTGTGAGACAAACCCAACCTATATTGCAGCAAAGAAGGCAAAACATCTTGAAGATAGCGAGACAACCCCAAAGTCTTGTCTTGATGCAGTGTTCAAGTTACTTGAGACTAACAGTCAGATAAGCTCACATAATTCGTTGTCTAAATCAGTTCGACTTCTTCAGTCCCAAGTTCTAGCAGAAAGGCATTCTGCAACTCAACTTTGACTTGAAGTCCTATCTCTAAGAAAGATTGCGGAGAACATCAATGAGAACCTCATTGCTAAATAGCTACACCTGGAAGCTATGATCGACATGCTAGGCCGGTCTCACAGCCTTCCTCAGCAGCTTGCGCAGTAGTTCCCCGGCAAGGCTAACCTTTCTTGAACTGTCTTGGAACTGGTCTCGGTTCAGAATTATTTTGTTACGCTGCAATGGTGCCCAGTTTTTGTAATCTGCATCTTCGTTGCGCTTTATGATCACTGGTGGCGAACTTCGATGCCCAGTGGATGTAATATGCCTTAAATCCTTTATTGTATAGTATAGGTTTATTCTTAGTTACTATGTCGTAATTTCTTTATTGTATAGAGTAGGTTTGTTCTTAATTCCTGTAAGTGCATCTACTGCCACCCCTAGTTGGTTTTGGAGTATTGACGACAAACCTAGTTGAGGGACTAATGTGTTTGTGAGAATTGCAGGATAACACAGGTAGAAGTCCCTCATTGATTCGGTTTTCCTACCAGAGATGACCCCTAAAAATGTATGAAGACATTGATGTCAAAGGTGGTATATGAAGATATTCACATTGAAGACTATGACAAGAGAAGACATCGCATGAAGCCTATGGAGCTCGAAGACTTAGATCTTTCGTAGTTCTTTTTCTTCTTTGTTGAGTCATAGGAACCACCGTACTGTTAAGTGGGGTCCAAGAGAACCAGTCAGAATGACTGAAGTGATGCCTAACCAAAACCTATGTCTTCGAGTGAAGACTATGAGAGCGAATCTTGTCCAGAGTCGGACAAGTCAGCTTTGCTTGTAGCCCAAGTAAAGTTGCCATGTGAGTTTGAAATCTGACCGTTGGAACACGTGTCAGTTCCTTAGTGACCCAGGGTCATTTTGGACAAATCAGGTTGGGTTGCCTAGTGGCTATAAATAGCCCACCCCCTACAACCATAAATGGTGGGCTGCTCAGAGTTAGTATACGGCTTTTGTCGTTTGAGAGCAACCCACCTCGAAGCCTTTGAGAGAGAATTCCTTGCGAGGATAAAGCCCTAACCACCCAGAGCCAAAGAGAATTAGGCATCACTTAAGTCTTCTTGTCTATGTGATTTGAAGACTTATTACACTTGAGGACTGTGAATCCTCCAGCCGGTTAGGCGTCACGTTCTGAGCATCCAAGAGACATTGTGGATTGCCGGTGAACAAAGTCTGTGAAGGTTTGGGAGTCTACCTTGAAGACTTACCAGAGTGATTGGGCGAGGTCTGTGTGACCTTAGCTCAAGGGGAATACAGTGAGGACTGGGTGTCCTGAGTTGCGTGTTCAGGACTGGGTGTCCGGGACTGTGTGTCCTCAGGTTTAAATACCTAGCCGCCCTAACCAGACGTACAGTTGTCACAGCAACTGGTACTGGTCCAACAAATCATTGTCTTCAACGTGTCACTGGTTTCATCCTTTCCTTCCCTTTACTTACTGTTGGTCCTTGTGAAGTCATTGTATGATTGCACTATCTTTTATCTTCACTGAGTGACTGCGTGTTCTGTCTGGCTTCATAATATCTTCCTACCTGATCCTTACTACATTGCTGCTATTAGTCATTGTGCTTTCACTCCATTGAATACTTGACTATGGTTTGCCTAGTGTAGTCTACCTTCCGCTGCATGGTAATAGGTTTATTTCTATCGTTTGTCTTCATAACTTCCATGTTTTGAAGACTTTCATAAAAATCGCCTATTCACCCCCCCTCTAGTCGATGTAACGCACTTTCAATTGGTATCAGAGCAAGGTACTCCCTTGTTCTGTGTGATTCGATTTAACCACCTGGAGTTTTAGCTATGTCGACTGCAGGGATAATCAAAGTCTCCGTTGCATGCCCTGTCTTCGATGGAACTGAATATCCCTACTGGAAGAATAAGATGCGCATGCATCTTGAAGCCATTGACGTCGACCTATGGTATGTCGTCAAGAACGGCGTTCCCAAAGCTGGAGAAGGTGTCACTGCTGCTGACGTCAAGAAGTTCGTTCAACTGGACTCTACTGCCAAGAATATCATCTGTGGTCATGTGACCAAAGGACAGTATGGTCGCGTGAGTGCTTTGGAAACATCTAAGCTAGTCTGGGACTGGCTCTGCAAGGTCAACAAAGGCGTCTCAACCCAGAGAGATCAGAGAATCAGTGTCCTTTGCAACCTCTTCAACCGCTTCAAGAGAATTGACAATGAGAATGTCCAGCTCACGTTTGATCGACTCACTGACATCACGAATGAGCTTCAAGCCCTTGGCGCTACTGAGATCACCAAGCATGAAGTCGTCAAGACACTACTGAGATCACTTGACAGTTTGTTTGACACCCTAGCCAAGAGAGGAGGGGCTGCCAGGGCAGGCCGCGCCCCCCTCTCCCTCTAGTCCTAATTGGACAAGGTGGGGGGGGGGGCGACGCCCCCCTTTCCTTCCTCTCTCCCTCCTCCTTCCCCCTTCTCGTATTCCAACTAGGAAAGGAGGGAGTCCTACTCCCGGTGGGAGTAGGACTCCTCCTGGCGCGCCTCCTCCTGGTCGGCTGCCTCTCCCCCCTTGCTCCTTTATATACGGGGGCAGGGGGCACCTCTAGACACACAAGTTGATCATTGAGATCTCTCCAGCCGTGTGCAGTGCCCCCTCCACCATAATCCACCTCGGTCATACTGTAGCGGTGTTTAGGTGAAGCCCTACTGCGGTAGCTTCATTAACATCGTCACCACACCGTCGTGCTGACGAAACTCTTCTCCGAGCTCTACTGGATCATGAGTTCGCGGGACGTCACCGAGCTGAACGTGTGCTGAACGCGGAGGTGCCATACGTTCGGTGCTGAGGATCGGTCGATCACGAAGACGTACGACTACATCAACCACATTGTTATAACGCTTCCGCTTAACGGTCTACGAGGGTACGTGGATGACACTCTCCCCTCTCGTTTCTATGCATCACCATGATCTTGCGTGTGCGTAGGAATTTTTTTGAAATTACTATGTTCCCCAACAGTGGCATCCGAGCCTGGTTTTATGCATTGATGTTATATGCACGAGTAGAACACAAGTGAGTTGTGGGTGATACAAGTCATACTGCTTACCAGCATGTCATACTTTGGTTTGGTGGTATTGTTGGATGAAGCGTCCCGGACCGACATTACGCGTACGCTTACGCGAGACTGGTTCTACCGACGTGCTTTGCACACAGGTGGCTGGCGGGTGTCAGTTTCTCCAACTTTAGTTGAACCGAGTGTGGCTACGCCCGGTCCTTGAGAAGGTTAAAACAACACCAACTTGACGGACTATCGTTGTGGTTTTGATGCGTAGGTAAGAACGGTTCTTGCTCAGCCCGTAGCAGCCACGTAAAACTTGCAACAACAAAGTAGAGGACGTCTAACTTGTTTTTGTAGGGCATGTTGTGATGTGATATGGTCAAGACATGATGCTATATTTTTGTATGAGATGATCATGTTTTGTAACGGAGTTATCGGCAACTGGTAGGAGCCTTATGGTTGTCTCTTTATTTGCATAAGATGCAAGTGCTATGTAATTGCTTTACTTTATCGCTATGCGATAGCAATAGTTGCAAAAGCAATAGCTGGTGAGACGACCATGTGACGACACGTTGATAAAGGATCAAGATGATGGAGATCATAGTGCCATGCCGGTAATAATGGAGATCATGACGGTACTTTGGAGATGGAGATCAAAAGCATAAGATGATGATGGCCATATCATGTCACATATTATGATTGCATGTGATGTTTATCTTTTATACATCTTATTTTGCTTAGTTCGGCGGTAGCTTTATAAGATGATCCCTTACTGAATTTCAAGGTAAAAGTGTTCTCCCTGAGTATGCACCGTTGCCAAAGTTTGTCGTGCCGAGACACCACATGATGATCGGGTGTGATAAGCTCAACGTTCATCTACAACGGGTGTAAGACAGTTTTACACATGCAGAATACTCGGGTTAACCTTGACGAGCCTAGCATATGCAGATATGGCCTCAGAACACTGAGACCGAAAGGTCGAGCGTGAATCATATAGTAGATATGATCAACATAGTGATGTTCACCATTGAAAACTACTTCATTTCACGTGATGATCGGTTATGGTTTAGTTGATTTGGATCACGTGATCACTTAGATGATTAGAGAGATGCCATCTAAGTGGGAGTTCTTAAGTAATATGATTAATTGAACTTTAATTTATCATCAACTTAGTCCTGGTAGTATTAGCATATCTATGTTCTAGATCAATAGCTCGCGTTTAGCTCCTCTGTTTTATTTTTGATATGTTCCTAGAGAAAACTAAGTTGAAAGATGTTAGTAGCAATGATACGGATTGGATCCGTGATCTGAGGATTATCCTCATTGCTGCACAGAAGAATTATGTCCTTGATGCACCGCTAGGTGAAAGACCTATTGCAGGAGCAGATGCAGACGTCATGAACGTTTGGCTAGATCAATATGATGACTACTTGATAGTTTAGTGCACCATGATTAACAACTTAGAATCAGGACTTCAAAGATATTTTGAACATCATGGATCATATGAGATGCTCCAGGAGTTGAAGTTAATATTTCAAGCAAATACCCGAGTTGAGAGATATGAAGTCTCCAACAAGTTCTATAGCTAAAAGATGGAGGAGAATAGCTCAAACAGTGAGCATGTGTTCAGATTGTCTGGGTACTACAATCGCTTGAATCAAGTGGGAGTTAATCTTCCAGATAAAATAGTGATTGACAGAATTCCCTAGTCACCATCACCAAGTTAGTAGAACTTCATGATGAACTATAGTATGCAAGGGATGACGAAAACGATTCCCGAGCTTTTCATGATGATGAAATCGATGAAGGTAGAAATCAAGAAAGAGCATCAAGTGTTGATGATTAACAAGACCACTAGTTTCAAGAAAAGGGCATAGGGAAAGAAAGGGAACTTCAAGAAGAATGGCAAGCAAGTTGCTACTCAAGTGAAGAAGCCCAAGTCTGGACCTAAGCCTGAGACTAAGTGCTTCTACTGCAAAGGGACTGGTCACTGGAAGTGGAACTGCCCCAAGTATTTGGCAGATAAGAAGGATGGCAAAGTGAACAATGCTATATTTGATATACATGTTATTGATCTGTACTTTACTAGTGTTTATAGCAACCCCTCGGTATTTGATACCGGTTCAGTTGCTAAGAGTAGTAACTCGAAACGGGAGTTGCAGAATGAACAGAGACTAGTTATGGGTGAAGTGACGATGTGTGTTGGAAATGGTTCCTAGATTGATATGATCATCATCGCACACTCCCTATACTTTCGGATTAGTGTTAAACCTAAATAAATGTTATTTGGTGTTTGCGTTGAGCATGAATATGATTTGATCATGTTTATTGCAAAACGGTTATTCATTTAAGTTAGAGAATAATTGTTGTTCTGTTTACATGAATAAAACCTTCTATGGTCATACACCCAATGAAAATGGTTCATTGGATCTCGATCGTAGTGATACACATATTCATAATATTGAAGCCAAAAGATGCAAAGTTAATAATGATAGTGCAACTTATTTGTGGCACTGCCGTTTAGGTCATATTGGTGTAAAGCGCATGAAGAGACTCCATGCTGATGGGCTTTTGGAATTACTTGATTATGAATCATTTTGATGCTTGCGAACCATGCCTCATGGCCAAGATGACTAAGACTCCGTTCTCCGAAACAATGGAGCAAGCAACTGACTTATTGGAAATAATACATACTGATGTATGCAGTCCGATGAGTGTTGAGGCTCACGGCAGGTATCGTTATTTTTTGACCTTCATAGATGATTTGAGAAGATATGGGTATATCTACTTGATGAAACATAAGTCTAAAACATTTGAAAAGTTCAAAGAACTTCGGAGTGAAGTGGAAAATCATTGTGACAAGAAAATAAAGTTTCTATGAGCTGATCACGGAGACAAATATTTGAGTTACGAGTTTGGTCTTCAATTAAAACAATGTGGAATAGTTTCACAAAATCATGCCACCTGGAACTCCACAACATAATGGTGTGTCCGAATGTCATAATCGTATTATTATTGGATATAGTGCAATCTATGATGTTTCTTACCGATTAACCACTATAGTTTGGGGGTTATGCATTAGAGACAGTTGCATTCATGTTAAAAAGGGCACCATCTAAATCCGTTGAGACGACACCATATGAACTGTGGTTTAGCAAGAAACCTAAGCTGTCGTTTCTTAAAGTTTGGGGTTGCGATGCTTATGTGAAAATTTTTCATCTTGATAAGCTCAAACCCAAGTCGGAGAAGTGCGTCTTCATAGGATACCCAAAAGTAATTGTTGGGTACACCTTCTATCACAGATCCAAAGGCAAGATATTTGTTGCTGAGAATGGATCCTTTCTAGAGAAGGAGTTTCTCTCGAAAGAAGTGAGTGGGAGGAAAGTAGAACTTGATGAGGTAACTGTACCTGCTCCCTTATTGGAAAGTAGATCATCACATAAATTTGTTTCTGTGACTCCTACACCAATTAGTGAGGAAGCTAATGATGATGATCATGTAACTTCAGATCAAGTTACTACCGAACCTCGTAGGTCAACCAGAGTGAGATACGCACCAGAGTGGTACGGTAATCCTGTTCTGGAGGTCATGTTAATTGACCATGACGAACCTACGGACTATGAGGAAGCAATGATGAGCCCAGATTCCATGAAATGGCTTGAGGCCATGAAATCTGAGATTGGATCCATGTATGAGAACAAATTATGGACTTTGATTGACTTGCCCGATGATCAGTGAGTCATTAAGAATAAATGGATCTTCAAGAGGAAGACGGACGCTGATAGTAGTGTTACTATCTACAAAGCTAGACTTGTTGAAAAAGGTTTTTGACAAAGTTCAAGGTGTTGACTATGATGAGATTTTCTCACTCGTAGCGATGCTTAAGTCTGTCCGAATCATGTTAGCAAATTGCCGCATTTTATGAAATCTGGCAACTGGATGTCAAAACTGTATTCCTTCATGGATTTCTTAAAAAGAAGAGTTGTATATGATGCAACCAGAAGGTTTTGTCGACCCTAAAGGTGCTAACAAAGTGAGCAAGCTCCAGCGATCCATCTATGGACTGGTGCAAGCATCTCAGAGTTGGAATATATGCTTTGATAAAGTGATCAAAGTATATGGTTTTATACAGACTTGGGGTGAAGCCTGTATTTACAAGAAAGTGAGTGGGAGCACTACACCATTTCTGATAAGTATATGTGAATGACATATTGTTGATCGGAAAGAATGTAGAATTTTCTGGAAAGCATAAAGGAGTATTTGAAAGGAGTTTTTCAAAGAAAGACCTCGATTAAGCTGCTTACACATTGAGCATCAAGATCTATAGAGATAGATCAAGACGCTTGATAAGTTATTTCAATGAGTACATACCTTGACAAGATTTTGAAATAGTTCAAAATGAAACAGTCAAAGAAGGAGTTCTTGCTTGTGTTGCAAGGTGTGAAGTTGAGTAAAGACTCAAAACCCGACCACAGCAGAAAATAGAAAGAAAATGATAAGTCATTCCCTATGCCTCAGTCATAGGTTCTATAAAGTATGCTATGCTGTTTACCAGTCCTATTGTATACCTTAGCATCTTTCTGGCAAGGGAGTACAATAGTGATCTAGGAGTAGATCACTGGACAACGGTCAAAATTATCCTTAGAGGACTAAGGAAATATTTCTCGATTATGGAGGTGACAAAAGGTTCATCGTAAAGAGTTACATCGATGCAAATTTTGACACCGATCCAGATGACTCTAAGTCTCAATCTGGATACATTTTGAAAGTGGGAGTAATTAGCTAGAGTAGCTCCGTCCAGAGCATTGTTGACATAGAAATTTGCAAAAATACATACGGATATGAATGTTGCAGACCCGTAGACTAAACTGCTCTCACAAGCAAAACATGACCACTCTTTGGGTGTTAATCACATAGCAATGTGAACTAGATTATTGACTCTAGTAAACCCTTTGGGTGTTGGTCACATGAGGATGTGAACTATGGGTGTTAATCACATGGTGATGTGAACTATTGGTGTTAAATCACATGGCGATGTGAACTAGATTATTGAATCTAGTGCATGTGGGAGACTGAAGGAAATATGCCCTAGAGGCAACAATAAAGTTATTATTTATTTCCTTATTTCATGATAAATGTTCATTATTCATGCTAGAATTGTATTAACCGTAAACATAATACATGTGTGAATACATAGACAAACATAGTGTCACTAGTATGCCTCTACTTGACTAGCTCATTGATCAAAGATGGTTAAGTTTCCTAACCATAGACATGAGTTTTTATTTGACCAATGGGAGCACATCATTAGGAGAATGATGTGATTGGCTTGACCCATTTCGTTAGCTTAGCACTTGATCGTTTGTTTACTGCTATTGCTTTCTTCATGACTTATACATGATCTTATGACTATGAGATTATGCAACTCCCGAATACCGGAGGGACACTTTGTGTGCTACCAAACGTCACAACGTTACTGGGTGATCATAAAGGTGCTCTACAGGTGTTTCCGATGGTACTTGTTGAGTTGGCATAAATCAAGATTAGGATTTGTCACTCCGATTGTCGGAGAGGTATCTCTAGGCCCTCTCGGTAATACACATCACTATAAGCCTTGCAAGCATGATAACTAATGAGTTAGTTACAGGATGATATATTACAGAACGAGTAAAGAGACTTGCCGGTAACGAGATTGAACTAGGTATTGGATACCGACGATCGAATCTCGGGCAAGTAACATACCGATGACAAAGAGAACAACGTATAGTGTTGTGCGGTTTGACCGATAAAGATCTTCATAGAATATCTAGGAACCAATATGAGCATCCAGGTTCTGCTATTGGTTATTGACCAGAAACATGTCTTGGTCATGTCTACATAGTTCTTGAAAGGGGCTGATGCCTTCCCACCCACCCAGGTTCAAGGCATGGTACTTGCAATTTGGGGTTGTTGCACCAATTATACTGTAGGGGGTTCCCTTACCGTCTTTCTGTCAAAAAACATAGTTCTTGAACCCGTAGGGTCCGCACGCTTAAAGTTCTGTGACGATCGGTTTTATGATTTTATATGTTTTGATGTACCGAAGGTAGTTCGGAGTCACGGATGTGATCACGGACATGACGAGGAGTCTCGAAATGGTCGAGACATAAATATTTATATATTGGAAGCCTATATTTGGATATCAGAAGTGTTCCGAGTGAAATTGGGATTTTACTGGAGTACCGGGGGTTACCGGAACCCCCCGGGGGTTTAATGGGCCCTGATGGGCCTTAGTGGAAGAGAGGAGGGGCTGCCAGGGCAGGCCGCGCGCCCCCTCTCCCTCTAGTCCGAATTGGACAAGGAGGGGGGGCGCTCCCCTTTCCTTCCTCTCTCCTTCCTTCCCCCTTCTCCTATTCCAACTAGGAAAGGAGGGAGTCCTACTCCCGGTGGGAGTAGGACTGCTCCTGGCCGGACGCCTCTCCCCCTTGCTCCTTTATATACGGGGCAGGGGGCACCTCTAGACACACAAGTTGATCATTGAGATCTCTCCAGCTGTGTGTGGTGCCCCCTCCATCATAATCCACCTCGGTCATACTGTAGCGGTGTTTAGGCGAAGCCCTGCCGCGGTAGCTTCATCAACATCGTCACCACACCGTCGAGCTGACAAAACTCTTCTCCGAGCTCTACTGGATCGTGAGTTCGCGGGACGTCACCGAGCTGAACGTGTGCTGAACGCGGAGGTGCCGTACGTTCGGTGCTGAGGATCGGTCGATCGTGAAGACGTACGACTACATCAACCGCGTTGTTATAATGCTTCCGCTTAACGGTCTACGAGGGTACATGGACGACACTATGTCCTCTCGTTGCTATGCATCACCATGATCTTGCGTGTGCGTAGGATTTTTTTTGAAATTACTACGTTCCCCAACATTATCATCTTGTTATCTCCAACTTTGGGTAGCAGAGTATGCCTTAAGATGGTGTTCATAGTAGGCAGACTAGACAACAAATAGTGCATAGATCCAAGCTTGTGTGTCTCCAAAGCTTTATCGGGGATCTCCTCGTACATATTTGCCATTGAGTTGTGGTCTTTCTTCTTTTTAGCATCCACATCCAAATCCTATTCATGTTCCTCTGGGCATTGATCAACTTGGCCCATTCATCAAGAGTTGATTGGTACCTCGTACCTTTAGACATCCACACAATTCTGCCATCTTGATAGAAATGAGCAGTGGAGTAGAACTTCATAACTAGCTCATCATTCCATTTGGTCAACTTTTGACCCACAAAATTATCAACTCCACAAGCTTTGAAGCTTTCATGCACTCCTGGGAAATAGTCTTCATTCTCATCAATGAATTCCCAATCGACCCATTTCATGTCACAAACAATTGGCTTCTTGTCAAGCAGAATGGTCTCATAGAAATCTTGTTGTTCTTTGGTGTGGAACCTACAGTCCACTCTAGTTCTTCTTCTTACATCATATGGATCAGACTGCCTCCAGAGTCTCAATCCTGCATCCTTTCTGATGTTCATGTCCTCAGCCACTGGATGAGCGTCATTGTGTTCTGGAATCTTTGCTTTCAGTTTTCTCAGCACTTGGGCTTCTGCATCTTCTTCTTCAGCTTCAGGCACCGGGGCCTTGTTCTTTTCTTCAGCATGAATGTTTCTGGTGCTTCTCTTGGGTTTAGAAGGCTTCTGAGCTTGATCTGTTGCTTTGGGAGCAGTTTTGGGCTTTGATGTTGTAGCCCCTGACTTGATTGCATCTCCCATGAGCTTCTGAGACTTGGGTGCTGGAGCAGCATCCTCTTTATCTTCATCTTCTTCTGGCTCTCTCATTATGAAGGATCTACCAAGCACTCTGGAAGTGGTCTTCTTGACCCTCTCCTTCCTCTCGTTTCCCTCTCCAGCAGCCCCTCCACACTACAAAAAAAGACACATCCGTGACATTTTGGGCTGAACGAATTATTTTTCTGTCATACATATGACACTTCTACGATGATAATTGTGACAAAACCCGGTATCATCATAGATGTGGTGGGCTCCTACTTCTATGACAAAAAATCATGACAGAAAATGGGCTTTTCATCCTGGGCGGGCCGGAGACGCAGCTGCATGACATTCTTTGGGCCATCCATGACAGAAAAAACCATGGTAGAAGCGAGGGGGAGGAAAACTTCGGGGAGTTCCCGGTTACAGTGGGAGGTCGGGGGCCGAGCGATGCGCGTTTCTCTCATACACGTACGCGCGTGTGTGCGAGGCGTTGGCTCTAACTGATCCCGAGCGAGGCGTTGGGCTCTAACTGAACCCGAGTGATTGCACGACAGGCTACACATTACTGAACCCGAGCGATCGATCGATGGCTGTTAACTGAACCCGATCGAGCGATTCCTTCGCTACTGCTGCTAACTGAAGCCGATCGATTGGATGAATAGTGAGCATTGTGGGGGGGGGGGGGTGGATGAACAGTGAGCGGTGGCGTTGCCTCCGGATGAACAGGACCCCGTGGTGTGGAGGGCTGGATGAACAGTAGATGGTGGAGGGGTGCCCGTGGAGGGGTGGTTGAACAGGACCCCGTGGTGTGGAGGGCTGGATGAACAGTAGACGGTGGAGGGGTGCCCATGGAGGGGTGGTTGAACAGTAGTCGGTGCAGTAGCATGCGGTGGAGGCTGGATGAACAGGAGCCCGTGGAGGCTGGAGGAGGTCGACGGTGGAGATGAACAGTATCCCGTGGAGTCCCGTTTTGCGGTACGCCACACCCCTCCGGATCAACAGGACCCCCGTTCCTCCGTTTTGCGGTACGCCACACCCCTCCCGATCAACAAGACCCCCGTTTTGACCATAGGAGGTCCGTTTCGTCCGTTTTGCAGTACGCCACACCCCTCCCGATCAATAGGACACCCGTTTCGACCGTAGGAGGTCCGTTTCCTCCGTTTTGCGGTACACCACACCCCTCCCGATCAATAGGACCCCGTTTCGAACGTAGGAGGTCCATTTTCTCCGTTTTACGATACGTCGGGCCTCGTTTCCATCGCCTGTTCCATCCAAGCCCTCCTGATGAACACGACCACACATTCCGTTCCGACCCAGCCGGTTGGCTCCCACGCGTTCCGTTGCCTCCCGATGAACACGACGTATTCCGTTGCCTCCCCATGAACACGACGCATTCCGTTGCCTCCCCATGAACACGACACATTTCGTTGCCTCCCCATGAACACGACGCCAACCTTGTACACGAGCCCTGGCCGTACGTATGCGCGAGTAGGCGTTCGAGACCCTGCCCGTATGTACGCACGTGGCCGTATTTTCTTTCTTGCACCCTGGCCACTGTACGTACGTGTACATGCTACGTGCGCGCCTCTACTACGACATGTACGCGCCTCTACTACGACACGTGCGCGCCTCTACATCGACCAGTATATATGTACGTACACGTTGGCGACCAGAATGACAACGCTACGTACGCTTCGACCAGGTGGGTCCCGACTGTCAGGCACTTCCTTGCCTGTGAAGATGTAGCTGGTGGGTCCCAGCAGTCAGGGGGGCGAATCGTTTTGTTTTTGTTTTTTCCCAGACGCACTTCCTTGCGTGCGAAGGTGTAGCTGCTGGGTCCCAGCAGTCAGGGGGAATCGTTTTTTTACCCAGACGCACTTCCTTGCGTGCGAAGATGTAGCTGGTGGGTCCCATCAGTCAGGGGGGCGAATCGTTTTTTTCGGACGCACTTCCTTGCGTGCGAAGATGTAGCTGGTGGGTCCCAGCAGTCAGGGGGGCGAATTGTTTTTTTCGGACGCACTTCCTTGCGTGCGAAGATGTAGCTGGTGGGTCCCATTAGTCAGGGGGAAACATTTTTTTCGCGAAATACGGTGGCCCATCCGGTGGGTCCCCGCTGTCAGGTGGAGGAATAATTATTTTGCGCGTACTAAGGAGGCGCTTCCTTGCTGCGGCCATGGACCCAACTGTCAGCCTCTCCACGTACAGTCCACGTCCAATAGAAGCCATTCCTTGACCACGTTGACCACGCCACGCCGAGAGCACCAGGGTGGTGGACAACGGCGAGGCCTAGGAAGGGGACGACGCGGAGCCGGGGAAGACGCGGCAGTGGATGCCCACGCGTAGAGGAGTGTGAGGGTTCACTCATTCGGCTGTGGTGTGAGGCCGCCGTCGCCATAGAATAACAGGGGGTGTGGGTGCGTAGAGGGATGGCCTGGCCAGCGGTGGGAGTAGTAGGGGGTGGTGAGGCCTCCGCGGCATCACAGCCGGCCACGGGTGGCAGGAGCAGGCGGCACAACCGGCGCTGCTTTGGGTGGCTAGAGCAAGAAGACAAGAGGTTGAAGAAGCACTACGGCCATTGGATGGACATCGTACGGTCACTGCAGCTAGAATCGTTCATATATTGACTAAAGTTGACAAAGGCCTCCGTCCCGGTCAACTTAGTAGGCCCACAAGTCAGCCTCCCACCAAGGTGGGTCCCAGCTAGCAGGGGTGAGGGAGTCCTGGATTAGGGGGTATCCGGACAGCCGGACTATAACCATTGGCCGGACTCTTGGACTATGAAGATACAAGATTGAAGACTTCGTCTCGTGTCCGGATGGGACTCTACTTGGCATGGAAGGCAAGCTAGGCAGTACGGTTATGTATATCTCCTCCTTTGTAACAGACCTTGTGTAACCCTAGCCCCCTCCGGTGTCTATATAAACCAGAGGGTTTTAGTCCGTAGGACAACAACAATCATACCATAGGCTAGCTTCTAGGGTTTAGCCTCTCCGATCTCGTGGTAGATCAACTCTTGTAATACTCATATCATCAAGAATAAATCAAGCAGGACGTAGGGTTTTACCTCCATCAAGAGAGCCCGAACCTGGGTAAAACATCATGTTCCCTGCCTCCTGTTACCATCCGGGTTAGACGCACAGTTCGGGACCCCCTACCCGAGAACCGCTGGTTTTGACACTGACATTAAAAATACCATGGGCACAGGCGGGGAAGGGGGCACGACTACGGCACGTCCCAAGACGCGGCTTAAACCGCACTAGGGGCTTCCCGCTTTGTTATTTTTCTCTCTTTCAGGACATTAATCTCTGGAAACCCTGTCCGGTAGCATGATTGCCGAACACATGATGCAGCAACCAAGGAGGCAGAAAGCTACATCACACCACGGAACTCCTAGGTGGATTACGATAACGAGTGAAATACTTGCTTTAATATTATTCCTCAGCTTGCCCTTGGAGGGGACACAACCCTATTTTTTGCTTATCGCACTACCTGTATCATTCTGCTCTAACGCACGTTTTTTAATAAACAATGCATTGCATTAAGGCTTTTATTGCATTCTTCTTTATATATATATATGTGTGTGTGTGTGTGTGTGTGTGTGTGTTTGTGTGTGTGTGTTCATTCGTGACATCCAGCACCCGTACACTCTGGTACGGCCAATACGCTAGGGGCTTAAGCATACCCCACAATACGGCGTGAGAAGTCCGAACACTTTCGACAATGCGGCACCCCGAACTTATAGCATTATATGCATCAGCTCCGAATCATGTCTTGGGTCAATAGTTGGGTTTTCCCGGCTCCCATGTTTTGGTACCTTACGTTCCGCTATATCGGCTAAGGTAGCAATGGGAGAACTACTGCAATTGTGCCCTGGTTCTACTGGGCTAAGCACTTCAGTAGAGAAAGCTAAAACTGACTGTCATGATAAGGCGAGAGACTGGTCGCTGTTCGAGAGGTTTTCGAGTCCTTAAAGACTTATGCTGCTTAGAGTGAGGAGTCGGCCCTGTCCGACTTAAGGCGTGTATCGCGCCCCAGATTCGGCCTTCCGAATACTAGGGGCTTCGCCAAAATTTAAAATTATAGAATTCTATGGCTAAGTGAGAGTGATAACACATTATAGTCCGATTGCCTTATTCATTGTGCTGAGCACCTCCCTTGAAGGACCCAAAAATGGGAACAAGAGTGCTCATGTTTATCCCGAACACCCCAGCACTCATGGCATGGGGGTAGAAACCGACGACTAGCCATCTCTCAGATTTGATAAACAGCCGAACAGAAGTTAATATTTTAAATTCAAACAAGCGTTGCATAGCGCATATGAACAAGTTTTCATGAATACAGGATTACACGAGCGAGTTCACTCAAATATTATATCTTTCGTACACTCGTCCGCTACGAGACGGGCACCCTTCAGGACACCCTCATAGTACATCTCGGGGTGGTGATGCTCCTTGCCCTCCGGCGGCCCTTCCTTGATCAGCTTCAGGGCGTCCAGCTTGGCCCATTGTACCTTCACACGGGCGAAAGCCCGGCGTGCACCTTCGATGCAAACGGACCGCTTGATAACTTCCAGCCATGGGCAGGCATCCACAAGCCGCCTCACCAAGCCGAAGTAGCTATTGGGAAGGGCGTCGCCAGGCCACATCCGGACTATCAAGCCTTTCATGGCCTGTTCGGCCACCTTGTGTAGCTCGACCAACTGCTTTAGCTGGTCGCTCATAGGTACTGGGTGTTCGGTCCCAGTATACTGGGCCCAGAACAACTTCTCCGTAGAGCTTCCCTCCTCTGCCCAGTAAAATTTTGCGGCATCCAACACGCTGCGGGGCAAATCTGTGAATGCTCCTGGAGAGCTCCGGATTCGGGTAAGTAACAAGTAGTTTACTTTCACATGCTTACTTTGCATATAGAATGCCTTACCCGCCGCTATCTTCTTCATTGCATCAATCTCCTGGAGGGCCTTTTGGGCTTTGGCCTTGGCACTCTTTGCACTCTCAAGGGCCGTGGCAAGCTCGGACTGGCGCGTCTTCAAGTCAAGCTCCAGCGCCTCGTGCTTCGTCACAAGAGCGTGGAGCTCTTGCTGCACCTCGCCCACCCGTGCCTCATGCCTCTCCCGCTCGGTGCGCTCCTTGGCCGCTTTGTTTTCGGCCTCAAATAGCGCTTGCTTCAGGGTCGCCACCTCGGTCGTGGCCCCTGGCAAATTTACGATAATCCTGTCATTTTGCAATCGCTTTCCTTTTATATAGATCCATAGACTAGGTACTACTTACCTTTGTTCTCCTTGAGCTGCCTCTTGGCAAGGCTGAGCTCTTCCTTGGACCCTTTAAGGTCCTGCTTCAGTGCGGTGACCTCCGCAGTCAGTGCGGCAGAGGCCAGCAGCGAAGCCTGCATACGCATATAGACATAATTATATTAGACTCCTGCGATATTGTTTGATCCTCTGCTCGGCTTTTCTTTGTGAACACCGAACAGAGCATCATGGGCTACTGTCTATGCGGTAATATTTCTCCTATATTTCAAAAACTTAACTCAAAGCCTGTTAGAAGGCTAGCACAGGCTTTAGTCAGTCCACTCTTGGCGGACTGAACCTTCTAGACCACCGCACTCATAATAGTGCGGTGCTCTTCGTCAATGGAAGCGCTGCGAAGCGCTCCCAGCAGATTGTCCGGTGCCTCTGGATGGGCAGAGGACACCGGCACAGGCGTCTCGCCCCTCTTGGAAGGAGGCCGCCTGCCCGAGTCCGGAACCACTGGAGGTTCCAGCGTGATGTTCGGCTGAGGGCCGAACTCGGAGCCCTCGGGGGCTTTGCTCCCCCTGCTCCCAGAGTCCAGATGGTCGCTTTGAGGCGCCTCTGGGACTGTCTCCCCTCGACCCAGTGCCTCTTGAGACAACACCTCGGCGTTGTCCGTAGGGCAACGGGAGGTGGCGGTCGGAAGTGGATTGCTATCCATATCCGACGAGCCCAGGGAGCCGTCCGACGAGGATACATCGATACGGGTTTGGGGCGGTCTGCACAATCATAATTCGGCGTTAAGAGAATCAGTGCGACAAAGGAATGCTATGAGTTACTCTGGTATCCGAATACTTACGACTTCGCCAGGGGCTTGGCCCTGAGCAGCCACTCGTCTTCGCCTTCGGCGGCGGTGTGGAGTAATCCGGAAGGAGAGTCCTTCCCTTCTTGGACCCTTCAGCCCCCCAGTAGGGGCGGCCTTCCTTTTCTTGTCTCCCCCGACTGGAGGGGGAACATCTTCATCTTCCTCCTCGTCTTCGGGGGAGGAGTGCATCGTGGAGTTATCGGACAATGGGTCCGATAACACCTGGCGCTAGGAGCTCTTTCGGGTTCCCTTGGCCTTCTTGCTCTTCTCCGGCACCTTGTAAGGAGCCGGAGTCAGCATCTCCGTCAGGAGAGCGTCCGCAGTGTCTTCGGGCAAAGGGGACGGACAGTTAATCTGCCCCGACGTCTCCACCCAGTCCTGTCAAAGGCATGGAGCTCAGACCCCGCACATGGTTAAGCTAGGGGAAATAGATATCCTACCAGATGTATGGAACTCACCGAATGCGCTCGGCGCTTCGCACTTAACCTGCGGTCCTCGGTGAGAGAGGGAGGGACCTCTGCGCCCTTGAACAGCACCTTCCAGACGTCCTTGTGCGTCGTGTTGAAGAGCTCGCTCAGAGTCTGGTGCTGGGCCGGGTCGAACTCCCACAAGTTGAAGTCCCGTTGTTGGCACGGGAGGATCCGGCGGACGAGCATGACCTAGACTATGTTGACAAGCTTGAGCTTCTTGCTTGCCATCTTCAGGATACATTTCTGGAGTCCGTCCAGCTCCACCGATGAACCCGACAACAAGCCCTTCTCTTTCCAGGAAGTGAGCCGTGTGGGGAATCCAGATCGAACCATGGGGGCAGCCACCCATTTGGTGTCGCACGGCTCGGTGATGTAGAACCACGTCGATTGCCACCCCTTTATGGTCTCCACGAAGGAGCCTTCAAGCCATATAACGTTGGACATCTTGCCCACCATGGCTCCGCCGCATTCTGCTTGTTGGCCGCCCACCACCTTCGGCTTGATATTGAAGGTATTTAACCACAGGCCGAAGTGGGTCTGGATGCGGAGGAAAGCCTCACACACGACGATGAACGCCGAAATGTTGAGGACGAAGTTCGGGGCCAGATCATGAAAGTCCAGCCCGTAGTAGAACATGAGACCACAGACGAATGGATGGAGGGGAAACCCCAGTCCACGGAGGAAGTGGTGGAGGAAAACTACCCTCTCATGAGGTTCAGGGGTAGGAACGATATGCCCCGCAGCAGGCAGACGATGCGCTATATTTGCGGCCAAGTATCCGGCTCCGCGCAGCTTCTTGATGTGTCCCTTTGTAACGGAGGAAGCCATCCATTTGCCTCCCGCTCGGGACATGATTGGAGAAGGTTGAGGGGAAGGATGTGGGCTTGGGCGTTGGAGCTCGAGTGCGCAAGAGTGGATGAGCAAGGAGGAAGAAGGCGTGGGTAGAAAAAAGGTTAAACCTTGTCCCTTTATAAGGGCGGCCGAAACTATGCGCCCCCACTAGCCTGGTAAAACTCGCTTATCCCCCAAGCGCCGTAATCGATGGCGCAGTTGGGTTACCCACGCCCGTATTGATGAGAATCCCGTAATAAGGGGAACACGATCTCTGATTTGACAAGAAGTGTCAAGAAACTGCCTCGCGTTGTGTGCGGGGCTACTTAAAGGAAACAGTTCGAATAATTACCGGGCCATGGCATAATGTCATGTTGTGAAAACGTGTCAGCAGATTAGATTTGTGGAAATATTATTCTCTCTATGGTGGTATGTGGAACTTATTTTGCAGGGTCGGACACTATCCTTGTATACAAATTCTTCCGTGATGTATTCGGAGGAGGAACCAGCCTTGCAATGCCGAAGACAATCTGCGCGCCAGACTCGTTGTCATTGAAGCCTGGTTCAGGGGCTACTGAGGGAGTCCTGGATTAGGGGGTATCCGGACAGCCGGACTATAACCATTGGCCGGACTCTTGGACTATGAAGACACAAGATTGACGACTTCGTCTCGTGTCTGGATGGGACTCTACTTGGCGTGGAAGGCAAGCTAGGCAGTACGCATATGGATATCTCCTCCTTTGTAACTGACCTTGTGTAACCCTAGCCCTCTCCGGTGTCTATATAAACCGGAGGGTTTTAGTCCGTAGGACAACAACAATCATACCATAGGCTAGCTTCTAGGGTTTAGCCTCTCCGATCTCGTGGTAGATCAACTCTTGTAATACTCATATCATCAAGAATAAATCAAGCAGGACGTAGGGTTTTACCTCCATCAAGAGGGCCCGAACCTGGGTAAAACATCTTGTTCCCTGCCTCCTGTTACCATCCGCCTTAGACGCACAGTTCGGGACCCCCTACCCGAGATCCGCCGGTTTTGACACAGACAAGGGGGTATTCATTTTTTTGTGGGTAATAAGGAGGCACTTCCGATGGGTCCGAGCTGACAGCAGGGGGACCGTTTTTTTCGCGAAATACGGTGGCCCGTCCTATGGGTCCCAGCAGTCAGGGGGAAACGTTTTTTTCACGAAATACTGGTGGCCCGTCCGGTGGGTCCCTGCTGTCAGGTGGAGGAATAATTATTTCTGTGTAATAAGGAGGCACTTCCTTGCGGCTGTCGTGGACCCAGCTGTCAGCCTCTCCACGTACAGTACTCTTCCGATGGAAGTCGGTCATTGACCACATTGACCACGCTGCGCCGAGAGCACCACGGCGGTGGACGATAGCGAGGCCTAGGAAGGGGATGACGCGGAGCCGGGGAAGACGGGCAGTGGAAGCCCGTGCGGAGAGGAGTACGAGGGTTCACCGGTTCGGCTGCGGTGTGAGGCTGCCGTCGCCGCAGAATAACAGGGGGTGTGGGTGAGTAGAGGGATGCCCTGGCCAGCGGTGGGAGTACTAGGGGGCGCCGAGGCCTGCGCGGCAGCACAGCCGACCACGGGAGGCGGGAGTAGGCGGTCCCGCCGGCGCTGCTTTGGCGGCTGGAGCAAGAAGATCAGAGATTGAAGAAACACGACGGCCGTTGGATTGACATCCAACGGTTACGTCTGCTAGAATTGTTTGTTGACGTATATAATAACTAAAAAATCTTGCATACGCGTCAACTAAACAGGCCCACAAGTCAGACCACTCCCTCTTTTTTTAATAATTTATATATATAGCTCATGGAAACTTCTTATGCAATTTATTGCAGTCGTTTCTTTGGTTGGCCAAGGCCAATTTTGCATATTTCTGTGGGTTCCAAACTATTTTTAATACCGAAATGTCGAGCCAGATTTAAAGTACTTTAAAGATATATTTAAATTAGGTTAATGCCTGGTGAAATAGGAATCTGAAAATGTGAAAAAATTCAAAAATTATAAAGTAATTGCCAATTTGTCATCTGTTTCTATATTTACAACCCATTTCATATTACTTTCAAGATTTGCAGGCGTCTTGAAAGAGTTGTAGCCCATCAGGGCATAGAAAAATAAGTAGGCCTGGATTGGGTATTCTTCAGAAAAAATAAACTGGGCTCATTTTCACAAAGAAAAAATAGCTGGGCTGGTCACATGGTGAACATAAAATATAAGCCTGGGCTAGATGGGCCACAACCCAGTTCAAACCCTGCTCCGTCTCAACAATACCAAACAAAAAAATACTGCTCGAGTAGCTACGTCCCAGGTGTCAACCGATCTTGTGCTGTTCTCTTGTCTATTGACTATATACGCTCATAATGTCGTGGGTCCCAGATGTCAGGAAAACACTAGGAGGAAGCATTTTATTTTTCCATACGCTGACATGGTGGGCCCCTACTGTCATCCTGTCCACATACTTCTGCTGATTCCTGTTGTTTGTTGACCATGTTGACAACGCGAGAGGGCGGTGCCGCGGCGAGCGCACCAAAGCGCGCAGAGGACGTCGGCGTTAACGATTTAGGAGACGGTGGGGCGGCGATGCATGCGCTGAGGCGCGGCCAGCCGTGGGAGGCGGAAGCAGGCGGCCCCCCAGTGCTGGTTTGGTTTTGGCAGCTGGAGGAAGACAGGACTGAAGAAACACGACAAACTGTAAAAGCAGCAGGAGTACTTAACAACCTTAACTGAAACCAGCAGGGGCACTTAACAAGCAAAGCTGAAAGCAGTATGAGTACTTATACAGGTTCAACCGTACAAAGCATGCCTCGAACAGTGCTACTTTGCCTACAGTTAACCAAGGGTGAGGCCGCCAAGCCCCAGGACAAGGCCCAGGCACCACCCCGCGCATCCACCACCTTCTGAAAGCGGCTTGATCTCGCAACGTGGTCAATAAACAGGATATTCGCTTTAGAGCCATGGAAAAGCATGAACATAATCTTCTGTCCTATTTTCCAAGATGGACGGGCCTTCATTATTTGAGACCACCCATGAATAAGTATCTTTTCACCTCCAAGGGGAATTGAGTAGGTCGACATAAACATCATGTTGTGACCAAGCGCAAGTCTGACCCGACCATGGTCAGGCATCTATATAGGAACAATAGAACTCGGCAGTTCCTGTTTCAAGAAGATCACAACTGTAAAACTTTGTATAAGCAATAGTTTATGAACAACATATATAACAGAAAACATCTCATACCATAAGTTTCTCGACATAGTTGGACCTGTTCAACGAGTGCAGCAGTGGCACACATATCCCACGTGGCCTTCCACCATTGAAACGCCCCACAAGGACCTCAAGACCATCAATAAAGTGTAGGAACTTGTGGATGTCGATCCAGTCAACTTCAGTGCCATTAGTAACAGCCGAGTTATTATAGAGTAACAAACGAGCAGACTGCTTAACTTTGAAAAAACGTACATGTGCCACCAATTATAAGAAAATATTAGTTAGAAGTAGCATCTTCGTGAGAGATTCGTTGCTACTTCTAAAGTTAAATTGTGATTAGTTAGACAGAATAGGTGGATTAAGAAGTAATCGAGGCAACAAGCAAGAACCAGATACAAAACTAACATGGATGAACAATTGGAACGACGTCGGGGTGGAAGATCGCAGTGAAGATGAGACTAGGTTCTGCTACTTCCATCAACATTCGTGCGCCAACTTTCAGTCTGTAACACTTGAGAAAGTTTATCCAAGTTCGGCCATAAAAGAAGCAGCGATCTTCTTGGTTCATGAACCCAACTCGGAACTTATATCCATGGCTTGTCTTCACTGTGACCATTAAACTAGTGTATTCAGTTATGGCAAGGCCGAGCATCTTGAGTACACGTGTTCTGGCAGAGCAAATAATATACTGCAGGAAAAATAATATGAGAACACAGCATGTTCAAAAAAAACCCACCCTCCCGGATAGAAAAGAGGATTCTAGGAACATACTGTGCGCGTTTCAAAATGCTGTGTTAGGATGAGAAGGAACAAGTGTGGCGTCTCGCCGAGGGCACAGAAACCTGTAGGGTACTCGCACTTTGGGCACTGCAATTGAAACACACTAGATTCAGTAGGAAGAAAAATGCATCAACGGCGGCGGCTGCCATCCTAGCATTGCCTGCGACCAAGGGACTTGGATTTATCGGGGATGGATGAAGAATTCGTACCTGGTTCTCCATGAGAAAACCCTATGCAATCGTCGAGAGGGGTTTTTCTCTGAACAAGCAGACGAGGGAGAAGGGGATTCAGGCCCAGTGAAATATTGCCGCTTCGTCCGTCCAGCTTACTGCTAAAGCTGGAAAGGGGGGGTGGTGATTTGACGGCTCATTGGGCATTACTGCGGCGCTACGATCGGGGTGTGTCTACCGTGAAGTTGTGCACTCTAATTTGTGCATATGGCACGTGGACACCGTTGCCGGTTGCCCCACATATCAGCGAAAGGAAGTAGAAAGAAAGGAGTAACTAGTTACACATAAATATATATTTTGACAGAGAGATACTCCCTCTATAAAGAAATATACAAATCTTTTATATCACAGGCTCACCTTGCCAAGAAATATACTCCATCTGCAACGCACGGGCATTATGGGGGTTCAGCTGAGAATATAATACTCAGATGGGTCACGGTTCTGGACTTTGGGCCGCAGGCCGACCCTGCATGTTTGGGGGCCCATGTGTTCTACCTCTGCGCTATTCATATTGCAAGCGATTGGTACGGCGCTGGTTTTAGATGCTGTCACAAGGCGAATACACAAAATTGAATAAAGCACGGCAGCTGTTGGAATGAAATCGAACGACAGTTCCTAACCAACAATCAGAGTTGCAATTCTATCAACGATATACCATGTGATAAATAATACTGTCGTACTACTTATACACACAGGACACTAGTTTCACCATGCCAGATTATTACATCAAAATCTCTCGAAGGATAGATCAGTTCGACAGTTGCGTGCTGCTCCTGAAGAATTTCAAAGTTGATTTGGACCAGCTCTCCTTGCCGAGAAAGTTCAATTTTGACACCATCCCCTACCACAAGGTATGATTTAGATTTGAACCTTGACCATCCTTTAGCATCAATCATCATGCAACCATCCTTTGTACTTACGGTATATTGAGCAGGTTCATTCACACCAAGGCTGCTCATGGTAAGAGAAACTTGGCCGCGGTCGCCCGGATTGTTGAACGACTCCCTCATTGCTCTAGGAATTCTCTGTTTGCAAACAAGAAGACATACCCAAACAGTTAGATCAACACAGTGAATCATGTGAAACAACATGGAAAGAAAAAAGAACGAAGCACTTGGGCGGCCAATGCTTACCAAGAAGGTGGACATGTC